>NC_081294.1:80457500-81082500 GCF_030435805.1 Mustela lutreola
CCCCAAGTCAATACTTGGGGTGCTTTCATAGTTTTGGAGATCTGCACAGTGCAGATGAAAATTTGAGTTGCCTCACACATGTGTTCAGCTAAGGTTGGACAAGGTGGTATTCTCTGCCATCATGTTTCAGCCCTCAAATTGTAAGTCAGTGTCCTTTTTGCTGTGTTTAGTACCACTTATTTTGTGTTCTTGTGCTTTTTCTTGGTGATATCACTGTTTAAAATGGTCCCCAAGCATAAGGCTAAAGTACTGGCTAGTGTTCCTAAGTACAAGAAGGTTGTGGTGTGCATTACAGAGAAAACACCTGTTCGGTGAGTTGCTGTCAGGCGTCAGTTATAGCACTGTTGGTCAGGAGTCCTGTGTTAATGAATCAACAGTATGTATTAGATAAGGTGTCTTTAAACAGAAACACACACAAAACAAGGTTATGTGTTGATCACTTGATGAAAATGTTATGACCAGAAGCTTTTGGGAACCTAACCCTGTGTTTCCCATAGGAGCAGAGGTTCTATATTCACTAATTCATCATTGACAGTGACTCTAAAGAATGTAACTAGAGCAAATAATGAATTGATTATATGTGTGTAAATATGTGTGTGTAGTTTACATTTGTCTTTTATATTTGTAAACACATTGCATTTATGATTATTTTAGATCCATATGTAACATTTTTATACAAATACTTTTCTCCCAAGTTACAAAAAATAACTGCAGGGTAGAGGAACCTACAGAGTTAACTGTGGAGCAGGCTTGGGTAGGGTTCAGGAGAGGTGAACATTTAAAGGACACAGGCTAATCACCCATATCAAGTGCTGCAGAAAAGGGCCCAAAAGTGGCCTTTGATTTTTGCGTTTACCTGCCATGCTCTCAAATTCAGGTCAGAAGTAAGGCATGTCCTAACCTCTCTTGTCCTCCAGTCTGGGGAGGGGATCCTAGGGGGCTTAGTTGTCCCAGATGCCTTTGTTCGTAGTTCTCCCAGGAGAATCAACAAACAGTTGCCTTTGGCTTTTGGCTGTGCTGGTCACTGAGCTTGGTGGCTCTGTGTATGGCATGCTTTAGCTATCTATAGAAGAAACTAGGGAAGCTTGGGCTGGGCATGGTGTGTTGGGATACAAATACTCGTAACAACCCCTTTCTTCCTGGTCAGCTTTAAACCACATTGTTCAGGAAGTTGAGCTGATCTTTGGTCAGCAGCTTTCTGATCATGCCTTTTTTCCTTCAAAGTCCTTACTCTTTGTTCTAAATTTACAAGACCTCATTTTTAATCAGTTGTCAGCAAATCCCAATTTAGCAGGTTGCTGATAAGATACAAGGTGCTACCCTCCCGTTGTCATATGAAACCCTTCAAGTGAATAGACTCTTGATTTGAGCCCCTGAGGACCAAAATGATTCATTTTTGATGGTGGGATATTAGAGAAGTTAGGCAGTGGAGGGGTGTGGAATTCAAACAGTTTTAAAAATGGTTTCAGGCTTGTGTTCTAATGGATTAGGAAATTAAGATCCAGAAAGAGTGATAGTCTTGATCAAGATCACACAGGACATCAGTGGCTAGTCATGACCACATATTTGTCAGCTCCTAGGGCTCCCTGCCTCTTGAGATTACAGTCTATAGGTAGCCATATAGTTAGCCATGTACCCTGAAAGTCAGGCTTGAGTGTCTATGTATGTATGTATGTATGTGTGTGTGTGTGTGTGTATGCATGCTCATATACAGATACATACATATGCACACATATGTCTTTACAAAGCTCATTTACTTCTCCCTTGTCCTGTGAGCTGAGTGGGTAGAGAGTGGATAGTAGTTTTGTTAATATTGTGAGGACCCCCAGAAGTTATGTATATGGATCCACTCCATATGACCACTTTCTAGCTGGTGGGAAGAAGTGGAGTGAGGGTGGGTTAGTGCTGCTTGTTACTGAATTTATATTTTAAACCAGTGAATTTCAGATCTGGACTGTGACTCAGAAGCACCTGTAAATTATGTTTGCAAACCAGGGGAACTAGGGAAATGAATTCAAGTCAGGTCATAAACTTTAAATGTAAAAGCTGTAACTGTGAAGCTTCCAGAAGAAAACACAGTGTAAAATGTTTGTTATCTGGCATCAGCAGAGGTTTCTTAATAGGATGCAGAAAACAATAGGTCTACAAAAAAAAAAAAAAAAAAAGACTTTAAATTTGACTCTGAAAACTTCTGCTATTAAGAGGTACCATTGAGGTATTGCAAACCACAGAATGGGAGAAACTATTTGAAAACATACATCTGACATATCCAGAATGTATAGTGAGCTCATAAAACTTAGTAACAAAACAGCAGCTGCACTAAAAGAGAGAGAAAGAAAGTCTTGGAGAGACATCTCACAAAAGAAGATTAAGAAAGTCCAGTAAGCTCATGAAAAAGTACTCAACATCATTAGTCATCATGAAATGAATGGCAACAATGAAATGAAATGAAAACCGTGGTGAAATATTATGACATACCCACCAGAATGGCTAAAATTAAGACTGCTAGCACCTTGTGTTGGTGAGTTTGTGAGTAACCAGAGCACTCAAACATTATTGGAGTATAAAACAATCATTTGGAAAAGAGGCTGGCAGCTTCTTGTTCAGTAATACTCCTCTCTCCCCCAAGGTGCCTGGGTCCCTCAGTTGGTTAAGCATCTGACACTTGCTTTCAGCTCAGGTCATGATCTCAGGGTTGTGATATTGAGCCCTGTATGGGACTCCACGCTTAGCTCAGAGTCTGCTTGGGATTCTCTCTCTCCCTCTTCCTCTGCTCCTCCCTCTGCTCACTTGCTCTCTCCTTCTCCAACCCCGCCCCCCCCCCCCCCCCGCCATACCCTGTAACCTAGAAATTCTCCTGGTTATTTACACAAGAGAAATGAAAGCCTCTGTTCTCAAAGAGACTTAAACAAAAACATTCAGAGTGTCTTAATCTATGATAGCCAAAGACAAGGAGGGAACACCCTGGGTGTCCATGAAGAGCAGAATCAATGAACAGTGATATAGTCAAATAATAAAATAATGCTCAGCAGTAAAACAGATCAGAAGTACTGATTCATGCCACAACATGGGTAAATCTCATGACTTTTATGCTGAGTGAAATAAGACTTCCATAAAGAGTGTATACTGTATGATGCCGTTTGTATGATGTTTGGAGAACAGGCAGAAACAATGCTGGGAGCACACTGCAACACAACAGAGCAGCTGTTGCCCAGGTGCATGAGCCTATGTGTTTTGAGGGGGTGGGTGTTGGGGGATGTTGACAGGGAACTGCCCAAGGTGATGGAAGAGTTTCTGCCTTAATGTGGGTTTTTAAGGTACATATGAAATCATTGCACCTCACTTAAGACACATTTCAGGGGTGCCTGGGTGGCACTGTTGGTTGAGTGTTTGACTCTTGGTTTCTACTCAGGTTGTGATCTCAGGGTCATGAGACTGAGCCCCGGGTTGAGTCCCACATTCAACATAGGTTCTGCTTGAGATTCTTTCTACCTCTCTTGCTCGTGCTCTTTCTCTAAAATACATAAATAAATTTTAGAAAATTGTGCATTTCATTGTAGGTAGCTTTTACTTTAAAAAGGCTGACAAACCAGTATGTAACTTTAATAAATGATAAGCATACTGAAGATGGGCACTGTTAATGTCACAACAATTTATCAAAAAATAAGTTGGATTGTGGGTGATACAGAGAGATGGCTGCATACATGATCAGGCAAATGTAGTAAAATACTAATAACGGTAGGATGGAAGTGATGGGTTGTATGTGTATATGTTCACTGTTGCTTTTTTTCCTGTAAGTTTGAAAATGTTCCAAAGTTAATGTTGAGAGTAAGGAGTGAATATTGCTGCAATGGCTGACCTGGCCTAAGTGATACTATCTGTCTACCCCCGGAGTAAGAAGTGGACTGACTTCTATCTGTGCTGGAGAGGTGTAGACCCTTGGAAGGAGAGCAGGGTATCCTTGCCTAACGACTACTGAATGAACACTGTGGGTAACCAAAAGACAAATCTGCATGTGGAAGGGCTCTGGTGGTCCCAACCTTACCCTTTACTTTAATCATTGTGTCGGAAATTATGTGATATCTTGATAAACCTCCTATCTTTGACTCTGTCTGGAGATAAGAAAGGGCCCAGTCTAATAACTTTTAACCTTTGTAGAACCAGAAGGGATTCTAGAATCTGCCCTTCCAGTTTGTAATCCCTATTCTGTTGCTTAGGTGTTGTAGAAAACAGAGATTTCTCATGTCCAAAAGCTAGGGATCCCCTCTACCAACTCAGAGCAAAGAAATCAAAACAAATATTCCCAGAAACTCTTGCTGCATATGCTGTGTTAATATCAGGTTTACTCCTAGATTTAGGGTAGGCCCTGTATCTGAGGAAACTTGGGTTTGAGTCATCTATCTGGAAATGCAGTACTCTGACCTACCAGTGTCTATAGGGAAAGAAGTCACCTGTGACTGTGTTGGATAAATTTTCCTCCCACCCCTGCGAGAGGCATTGCAGGAATTAATAAGATCATTACAGTGCCACTTGCCTCAATTTGCCTGAAGGACAAATGGACTAGAATTGAAAGGAATGAATTTTGTACAGTGACTCACTGTCTGGTTATCCTTTCTCCTGGGCAGGGTCCTGCTCTAGCAGCAGAACCTTACAAGCTCCAGCTTTGGAATCATGTGTACTGAACCAAGGAATTTCTCATTTGCAGTTTTCCAAAGCATAGAAGAACAAGGTTCCCTCCTTTGATGGAGCTATGCCAGTATTTCCAAAGACATGGAGCGGATGTCAGAGGGGGTGGGGTGGGCAGAGGAATAGAGAAAGTCTTTTTCTGTTTAAAATTACAATTTTTGTCTGGCGAATGGGGAGGTGATGGGCTAGTGAGTTCATAATGTTACGTTGGTGTGAAGCCAGGAAATGTTAAAGCCAGAAGACTCCTCGCACTGTGATCTGACCACATCCTACATATGTGTCAGCTCATATGCCATCTACTTAATGTTGTGCATTTGCTATCAAGTGAGCTTGTGTTTTTTTTCTGTTGCCCTTAAAATTTTCCTGAAATACTCTTTTTACTCGGACATTACTTAGATTTCATTTTTCCTCTTTTGCGTCCAGGTTTGTTTATATTGGCTGTAACTCTGATCTTGGGTTGAAAGCTAGGGAAGTTGCTTATAGGGGGTTTTAGGATTTCTGAATATGAAATGCAAGGAAATTGCATAATGTTGCAGCATTTCCTCTTCTTGTTGCTCGCTTGTTACCCAAAATACAGTAGTTCCTTCTAGAAGCTTGAAGGAATTTGGCAGGTCTTACCCTCTGATGGTCTATTGTCGGTCTAGAGAGTTAGTGTTATCCTGACTTGAGGTTGAATTTTTCTTGAGGTCAAACAACAAAGCTTCCTGAATTATAACTATGGCAACAGTGTTTATATAACAGGCAAATCACAGTGTTATTGGGGAGGAGGAGCACTCACAACAATCAGTGTTAGTAACTCCAGAAACACTGCACTCATGCTTAAAATTCATCAGGACCAGAAATAAGTTAAAATAGATAATCCACCCCTTGACTGTATATCTACATGTGACCAACCACCTACATGCCCCCAGGAAGACCAATTTCATCTTTTCCCTTAAAATTATATGATCTTAAATTGAACATTCTCACAGGAAGTGTGTTAAGTGTTAGCGACACTCAAAGTGTGAAAGCATCACTCTAAGGATAATTTCTTCATCAAGGGCTTTATGGTCGACTTCCAGCCCACTGAGAATGACTGAAAGAAGGTTCATCCTTTGTCTTGAGCTCCTTTTTCCCCCAATCAGGAGTGACTTCTTAGACACTAACCATATGCATAACATTGTGTTTGATGCCAGGCAGACCCTATAGAAATGTAAGACTGCATCGGTCATAGGAATTTATTTGTAAATTAGAAATAATGGAAAATAAGAAACTGTATTTTGAAATATTAACCTGTGTAGAATAGACTGTCAGAACAGTGAGAGGCCAAGGTAGTTGGGGGGGGTGTGTTCTGCAACCATGAAGTCAGTCAGACCATCTTTATGGACGTAGCAGAAAGGGAAATAGCATTTTTGAGTACTTGCAGGCACTGTGAGGTTATTTTAGTTCTCCTAAGACCCCCTCGAAGTATTCTTACTTACCTCCACTTTATAAGAAAACATACTCAGGGGGCACTTGGGTGGCTCTCTCAGTTAAGCGTCTTTCTCCTGATAGTAGCTCTGGTCATGATCTCAGGGTTGTGAGAATGAGTCCTGCATTGGGCTCTGCACTCAGCAGGGAGTCTTCTGGAGATTCTCTACCTTTCTCTCTCCATCTGCCCCTCTCCCTGCTGTCTCTCTCTCAAATAAATAAATAAAAATAAAATCTTAACAAATAAGAAAACTCAGAAAAGTTAAATTGCCATGCAAAATCACATAGTGAAATCACATAGTTAAAATATGGTAGAACCAACTGTCCAGGGCCATAGCACTCACTACTCTGTCCACCACCCTGCTTCGCCTGACGTTGGGCCATTTCCCCCAACCTGGAATCCACTGAAGGCTTGTACAGATGAGAGGATAGGATCACAATAATTAAATCTCAAATGAAGCTGCATTTGTCAGCCCAGAAATGCTCAGGGCCACCTTCTAGATGAAATGGAGCTTAGTCTTATGTGTCAAGATGACATTCAGCCAGTTGCCCTGCTCTTCTGGACCATGAAGAACTCTTAACTTTCAGTTATTTGTATCCCTCTGAAATCTGCTGTCCTAGGACTCCACCTTGACTTTCATCCCTGTTTGCAAAAGTGAGTCTTGTCATTCTTCTATGTGACAGCCCTTTGAGTATTTGAAGACTGTATTGTGATCTCTTGATGGGTTTTCTTCAGCAGAAAGAGAGCAGAGCCAGCAAGACCAGGTAGAAGACCAATACCACAGTGCCAACAAGTGGTCTAAACCTGGCTGAGGGCAGTAGAAGAAGAAATGGGGATGAGGAATAGATTTAAGGAATATGATAGTGACAGAATTGATAAACTGGTTCTGGTGACTCCCCAGGGAGAATGAGGATGGTATCCATGTGGAATGTGGATGCTAAGATGGTAGAAGTGGCAGGTGTCTAGAGCACTTTGTTTTCCCCCAGTATTACTGAGGAATTATACAAGAAGTAAGCCATTTATATTCTTAGGTACAAAGCAGCTGGAAATGCTTGAACAAATGGGAAAGAAAGTGTATTTTTTCTGTCATCGTTGTCATAATCAGGTTGAACAGCAAGTAGTTGTTCGTATACACTAGTATGCTGGTGTGTTGATATGCAATAAGGTTTGAATGGCCATCAGATTCTTTTTCCAGTTGGCTTCAGGAGCACAGCCATTTGGTCACTCTTTGCTGGGACATTTTCCAAGAGACTGCCGTGTGTCTGTGGTGCCTCTTTTGTAAAGGAGAGAGGAGACTTAGTACCCTGAGGTATAGTAAGCCATTCCTTGGTTTGCAATTTACAACTTCCTGGTGACACCCTTTTGAGTTTTGACAGCCTCGAGTTAAGCCAAATAATGTAAATCCGCTTTATAATGCCTCATAATAAGGCCTGAATTGTATATTTTCATTCTAGTCTAATGTAGAGATTCCTGGAACATTCCAGATACTTAGAAGAATGACATATAGGACCTCAGCAATGTTAGATCTGCTTACCTTTTCTGTCTGGTCAGTGCATCCGGGCATTGTCTTCATCACCTCCAACATGGTGGGGGGCACCCGGGTGGCTCAGTCAGTTAAGCATCTGCCTTCAGCTCAGGTCATGATCCCCGGGTCCTGGGATTGAGTCCTGCATCCTGTTCTCTGCTCAGTGAAGAGCCTCCTTCTCCCTCTGCCTCTATCTATTGCTCTGCCCATTTTGCTCTCTTTTGCACACACTCTTTCTCTCTCTGTCAAATAAATAAAATGAAAAATAAAAAATAAATTAAATAAATAAAATAAAATAAATTAAGTTTCTCCTTTATTCTTCTTCTCAAAAACTGTTCACCAGTCACTCTTTATTGAGTGGCCTGCAGTGTTCTAGTCACTGAGCCTTCTTTACATGTGATTCTGAGCCGAAGGCAGACACTTAATGACTGAGCCACCCAGGTGCCCCTACATGTGATTCTGGAGGATGCAAGAGCAAGGTTTTCACATTTGTTTAGGAATAAGTCATCAGAAAGAGCCATCAGATACATTTTTATTGACTTGACTTTTAAGAGAGCCCCTCTAAGCCAGGAAATGTGATGCTGGTAGTGGTAAGGGGTGAGCGGAAGGGAGCATTGCTAGGTGATAAAGAGAAAAGCAGCAGCAGCCATTTACTTCCATTCCCTCCAGTGCATCAGGCTGGGATGATGAGAGGCACTCTTCCAATGGGAGGAGGAGGAAGAGCCAGTACCTAGCTCCAGAGCTCTGCCCTCTCCAGTTGAGACACACCCTTCTTTACTGCAAGGTATTCAAATCGATTTTATCTCTCCATGCTTAAAATTCAAACAGTTCCTTCTCAAAGCTATTCCAAGTGTAGCTTGTGGCCTACTGTGACAAGAGGGTCTCTCCTTGATCTAAAAATGCATGTCCACTATTAAGTAGAATTCTACAGACAAAGGTTGTCTTACTAGTAAATTCTGAGGAGTGTCACTTAAAATTTCTAAATTTAACCTGTTAATAAGAGTTTGACAAGAATGTAGCACTCTACTAAGAAATCTGTCTGCCACATGGTGCTTGGTAGTGCTGGCCAGTTCTCTGTGTATATGCTCAGAGTTTCAGGGAAGCATGTTTTTTGGGCATCCTGAAGTGTCTCAGGCTGGTTGTGGTTTTCAATTACTGCTATGCTTGTATTAATTGGAAGTTTGTGGAATTACTGTTATGTTTAAATTGGGTGGAAATTTTGTTCTTACATAATGGTTGCATTGTTGCCACTTTAATTACTGCTTAGCTTCTTTTGAGTTCTTTGTTAATTGCCAGGGTTTTGTTTTGTTTTCCCTAGGAAGTGGAACTGAGTGGGGAAGTTGCATGAAGTTGGGGTTGAGCACAGCTAGTCTAGAGCACTCTGCCACTTGTTAGCTTTGTAATCTTTGTAAAGTTATTTAACCTACATAGTGCTGTGAAGTGGAGGCAGTGCTGTTACCCTGTAGGCTTCAGGATGAAATAAAATTATTTATCTCAGTGCTTAGTATGGTGCATGGCACATAATTGGTGAAAAAGTGGTTGAACAAGTGGTTGGTGGTAGGTGGTTACTTTTGTTTCTGACTACTGTTTTTAAAAAGATTGAGAACCCATTCCTTTGTAAGTTGGTTTTGGATGGTTATTTCTTTTCCTTGCTCTTAGTCCCTTACTCAGTTTCAGTTGGTTAAATTGAAATGCTGATGAGCCCAGTGTTACTTACTCCCTCAAACTACATTCCCATCCTTAGCCTTTTATCCCAGAAGGGGATACATGTGAAGAGAATTAATGAGGAAGATAAAAATAATGGTGGTGGAATTTTATCTTTATGGAACTCTAAGTGGGACATGGAATCAGTATTCTCTGCTTGTGTTAAATGTTTTATATCTATTATCTCATTTAATTTTCACAACACCCCTAAGAGGTAGGGAATATTAATGTCCTCCTTTTATAGGTGGTGTGATTAAGGTTTAGAGATGGTAAGTGACGGGAGAAAGTGTATTAATTGAATTAGTCTTCATAGGAGCCATAATTCAGGGACTGTTTAGTGACCTGTGTCCCCTTGAATTAAAACAGGAGAGTTATGTTCTCTCCTTTTAAGACAAAGCTTGCCTGAAAGCTTGCAAACTTGACATAATTCTGCTAATCAATCATAAGACAGAAGCCATGGCCAAAGAGACCATTTATTTCAGGAAGTTGGCCTCACCTCTTTACTTTATTCAGTATTACACTAGTGGGCCACCAAAAGCTTTGTAGAAGAATATTTCCCCTGAAACTAATATAACAAGGTATAATAGTTATACTTGAATAATAATGAAAAGATATCCCCAGGTTTATAAAAATTTTTTTAAATTATAAAATTAAAAAAAAAAAGAAAAAGAAAAATACATTTGCAAGAAAAGAGAGAGAGAAGATATCCCCAGAACAGAATGACCATTTTTCAAGGTGAATTAGAGAGAGAGAGAGAAGATATCCCCAGAACAGAATGACTATTTTTCAAGGTGAATTGCATACTCTCAGCTTCTGCCAGTATGGGAGCTATTTATGAACTTATAGACTTCTGGTTTTGCTTGGTAGTAATGCACATTTGCTACTGCTTGGAAAAGTAAAAGAGTATTGTAACCTCCCTGTAGAGGCAAGATAGAATAGGAAGCCTCTCACTTGCTCTCTGTCCTTGGACAAACTGTATAACCTCTCTAGACCTCAGGTTTCACATCTGCAAAATGGGAACAGTCCTGGTACTTATGCCATAAGGTGGTTAAAAAGATTCAATGATGTGTGTAGTACTTGGTAAGTTAAACAAAGTGCTGCCATCATTTAGTGCTGCCATCTGGCCTGTGTGGTGGTGAGGCTTCTCCCGCACCCTGGGCCTTCCTTACTGGGCCATGTAGTCACACAGTTCTGACGGGCATGGTTTGTTAGGTTTATTTTAACCCCCCCCCCAAAAAAAAAAACACCTCATTGTCTTTGACTCATAAACTAGCAGAGATGAATGGCCTGGCCTCAGAGTATTGGGCAGCACATGCTTCTGACACCTTTGGCTCATTGATCACACCTGTCTGATTTGGGGAATGCTTGCTTGGGTGTTGCACACACGGGCTTTCCTGAGACCCAGGAAACTTTGAAGGGAAGTACTTTGGTGCAATTCTCCTCCTAATAAAGGAGAGCTAAAAGTCTTGCATTTTGTTCTTCTTTCTGGATTTGCCATTTATAAACAGGAGTAAGTTTCTCTCAGAATGTTTAAATTTAATGGACAGAATGAATTAGTCAGGATGCTGCAAAATAAAAGTACTTGACAAGGTAGCGTTTCTTCCCTTGCACTTGGCTTACCTGGCTTTCCAAGGTTAGTGGAATAGTTTGCTGGTCCTAGCTTTTATGAGGCTGCCTATTTCACTCACAGGTCACAACATCCTGCAGGATTGCATTGCTGCCCCTCTGCCCCTCCTCATCTCCCTCGCCTCTCTACTATGCACTGATTGCCGATTGCACCAGTCTTCTCCCCTCCAAAAGGCTGTGTGCCTGGATCACAGTCTTTTGACTCCTCATCTCTAGAACTTTTAAGCATAAAAACTGATGCCTTTGCCTCAAGTACAGAAACCCTTTTCTTTAATCCTCATCCTCCTGACTTTCAAATAGTGGCTGTGCCTCTTTAGTCTTCTTTAGGAAATCAGTAATAATGAAATGGAGTGATTTGTCTTAGAGTTTGATCATTTGAAACCTTCTTGGCCAATTCCTTTAATTTACAGATGAGGCAGTAGAGGCCCAGACAGGGTGAGAACCTTACCCAGTGACAGAAGTCAACTGAAGGGCCAGGTTGGAAATCTCCTGACCAGCCATTTCCACACACACTTGCTAGCAGGTAGAAATCTCTTTTAGGGTTTCTTTTAGGGTTTCATGCTCGGCTCACTGCCTCTAGAGGTTAAATAAGTGGTTCTTGGCCAAGAGTAGCCATCAGAATCATTTGGAATAGTAGGTAGGTAGGTAGGTAGGTAGGTGGATAGATAGATGATAGATAGATGGATATGTACATATGTACATACAAACATACTTATGATGGCCAGATTTACCCTATGCCTTTTCGTATATAAAGAATTAAAATCACCAAAGAGAGATTTGGAAAACTATGTTTACCCCCCTTAAAAAAGAGGGTTTATCTTACTTACTAATGTCACCACATCAGGGATTGGTAAAATGCCTTATAGACCAAATGCAGCACATCACCCTCTTTTTGTATAACCTGTGAGCTAAATGTGACATTTATAGATGAACATTTGCATTTGATTTGATAGGAAATACTAACTTTGAACCCTAATTAAGTCAAATGTTATCCTCCTTCTGTAAAACCAACAAACAAATAAAACCCAATTCTTTTGATTGGTGGATCTACATTTCAAAAATTATACTCCTTGGAGGAGAGATTCCACGGGATTCTGATGGCCGCTCTTGGTTGAGAACCACTTACTTAACCTCTAGAGGAAATGAATCAAGCATCTCTGAAAAGAGACCCTTGGAACTCTAAAAGGGATTCTAACCTGTGATGAATATTATACCTATATTATACCTATATATTACCTATATTTCAATTTCAAAAAATTGCTATGTTTTAAATTTTATCAACCAAAAATTTGTGGAAATTCACTTTTTCTCTTGTTAAACAAGCATCTGCATAATATTGCTTTTGTTTCTTGGCCCACAAAATCTAAAATATTTTCTATCTGGCTCTTCATAGGAGAAGCTTGCTGATTCTTGCAGTATGTCATTACGTGTTTTACATTGGGGTATTTTCTCTTTTTCTCTATTAGACCACTTTTCCCTTTTATGATTTCTATAAATAATTTAAGGGTTTTACTTTGTAAAAGTAACATATTTTCCTTACAACTTTCAAATTTAAAAACCATATAAAGCAGAATGTGAATGATTCCATTTCCCAGTGTTAACACTTAACAGTTTATAATGTATCTTTGTCCTGACTTTGCCATTTACTAGCTGTGAGACCTTAGTTAACCTAAGACTCAAATTCTCCATCTGTAATACATTGATGAGTTCCTACTCAATTGAATTGTTGTATAGATAATTTGAGATCATTCATGTGACTTGCTCAACATGTTGCTTGGTGCCCAGTAAAAGCTTAATGACTGTAACTATTTAAAACGTTTCTTCTTTTTAATTTAAATATACACATGAGGTTTTTTATTTAAAATAATATGATCTGTTTTAAAGTTAAGTTGCATAGGTGATTCTGATATTTATATATCGCAATACCCGAAGTAAATACTGGGAAGCAGGTAATTTTAGAGAGGGTTCATGTTTGGAGGCCAGAAATTGCCTTCCATTTTATAGCATAAGTTAGGGAAAGGGGGCAGGTAATGATTTTATTATTTGAACCTGTAGGGAGGTATAAAATTCACACAAGTAAATGTTTATTTCTATTTTCCAGGTCTACAATTCGAACAAAGACAGCCAGAGTGAAGGGAGTAAGTATGTCCCTTAGATGATTTTCTACAGCTGGGGTTGGGATTGAGCTTTAAAAGTTGGTATGCTGGGGAAGAACCACCAGAGGGTACTGTGGGCATGTTGGGTCTGCCCCATTTCCCTGGTGTAGTCAGTTGCTTCCATCCTCAGTTACCATTTCAGAAACTCCAGGATATTTCAATGAGCCTGACTGGCAAGACCGTAGTGACACCTTGCATTTTATAACCTTTCACACTTGACAAAGCATTTTCATGTATATTATCTCAGTTAACCCTAGGTCTTGAGAATGTAGTTCCAGTAACCACTTAAAAGCTACTTGCTTGAGTACTATGCAGCTTCCCAAGAACCTTATCCTACGGGAAAGCCAGAATTGCCTCCTACACAGTCTTGTTCAAGGGACTGGTTAGGCAACAACTATCTTAGTGATTGCTTAGTAACTGTGTGTTCTTTGTTACCTTTTTGAAGAGGAAGGAGTAGAGTTGGTAAAGTCTGTAATAATATTCCTCTTTGATGGGAATGACCCTGGGCAGCCTCTGTAGAATATACAGCACATTTCCCCTGCTGCTGGCTCTGAGCACTCTGGTTAATCATAATTTCCAAGAACATTTATAACCTTGTAAAGACTATGGGATTAAAATGAAAAGGCCCTGCTAGTGTTAGGGATGTTGATGTCCTTGGTGCCTAGGAGTATGAACCAGTTCCTTCCAGGTTGCTAGCAAGAGTGCGAAGGAAATCCTGTCCCCTTGCCTCAGATTTGCTTCGTAAAATCCACTGGGAGAAACATTCAAAGAGCCCTCCTGTGAATTCCAGTGATGTCAAAAAAAATCAGTAAAGCACTATTTCTCCATATGGACAAAAGGATGAAGTATTTTTGCGTGTGTTAAATTCATTAAAGGACAGAGATTTTCCTTTCATTCTTTCCAAAATACAGATTTTGACCAGGAGTTTTATATAAAATATTAGGTAATTTGGAGTGGTTGGTATTGGTAGGTTAAGAGGCCTTTAGAAGAGGGAAAATATTTTTTCTTTTTTTTCCTTCAAGAATTGAATAAGGGAAATTTTTTCAGGGAAACAAGTGCTTCTCCCTGCCTCTGTATCCCCTGGTGGGATTGTTTCAATATATCTGAAATCAATTATGGCTAACGTATTCTAAGATAACAGTAGCAAAAACCACAGTAATAAAAATGAAGGAATATGGAAGGCTGTTGAGTAACTTTCAGTAAGGTAAGAAGAGCTGAAGAGCCAGGCTTGAAAGCGCACCAGCTCTGGAGCCCAGGAACCAATAAGAAAGGGTCTTCTGAATAATATCTGCAGGATGACTAAGCCCTAAACTGTTTTTTAGTACCTGCCTCACTCTTCTGAAGATTCAGATTCCTAGAAAGATAACAACAGGTTGGTCTAGCTTAGGCTGATGCAGGGGAAAACAAAACTGTTACTGACAGTTTTAAGAGTATTGTATAAAATGGGAGCAAGGTAGTTTTCCACTGGGAAATCAGGGAAACCACCAGAACAAGAGAGGATAGATGGTCAAGCAGACTTAAATAACATGCCCATGTAATGCCCCAGCCTGGGACACACTATTCTATAATGAATGACCCCAGAACTCTGAGGCATGGGATACGTAAGAGTGACTACCAACCAGAAGTTTGCTTGTGACTTTTTTTTTTTTTTAAAGATTTATTTATTTGACAGAGAGAAATCACAAGTAGACAGAGAGGCAGCCAGAGAGAGAGAGAGGGAAGCAGGCTCCCTGCTAAGCAGAGAGCCCGATGCGGGACTCGATCCCAGGAGCCTGAGATCATGACCTGAGCTGAAGGCAGCGGCTTAATCCACTGAGCCACCTAGGCGCCCCTGCTTGTGACTTTTGATAAACCTTCTCCTCTCTGCTTGAGATCAGTGCCAATAGATTTGAAAAATGACCCTGATTCTCTGGGTGTGCATGCCATCTGGTTATACCGTTCTGTAGGGCCTTTGGGGAATATGTATTGGAAGCTAGTATCCTTTGAACCAGTGATTTATCCTAAAGAAGTAGACCAAAGTACAAAAATGTTTGTGCAACAAGGAGGTGAACTGGAGCATTGGTAATAATAACGAAGAGAGACAATTAGATGTGCAATAGGAAGTTGATTAAATATATCAAGATGTGGGGCGCCTGGTGGCTCAGTCAGTTAGTGCCTAACTCTT
This sequence comes from Mustela lutreola, assembly GCF_030435805.1. NCBI lineage: Eukaryota > Metazoa > Chordata > Mammalia > Carnivora > Mustelidae > Mustela > Mustela lutreola. The sequence goes on from NC_081294.1 coordinate 80,472,812, forward strand.
GGTTTTGGCTCAGGTCATGATGTCAGGGTGGAGCCTCGTGTTGGTCTCTGTGCTCATTGTAGTCTGTTTGAGATTCTCCCTCTCCTTCTGCTTCTTCACATTCCCTTTCTCCCCCCCTCTCTCAAGTAAATAAATAAACTCTTAAAAAAAATCAAGATATTGTGTAGTCTTTAAAAAGAACAAGGGCAATCTAGGTGTATTTGTGGAAATGGTGCCCTCGGTATCTTATTTTTTTGTTGTTGTTTTGTTTTAATTTGACAGAGCACACAAGCAGAGGGAGAAGAGAGGCAGGGGCCTGATGTGGGGCTCGAACATAGGATGCTGGGATCATGACCTAAGCCAAAGGCAGACACTTAACTGACTGAGCCACCCAGGCACTCCACACAGTATATCGTTAATTGAGGTTTAAAAAATCACGTTACAGAGCAATGTTCTTAGTAAGATATTTGAATTCTCTAGATATATTGATAGAAAAAAGTCTGGAAAGACCTTGATCATGAAACAGAGTGGATAGAGTATAGATTATTGGGAGAGGCTGACCTTCTGTTTTAAATACTTCTCCATGCTTTGCATTGTCTACAGTGATTATATATTTTAAAATCATAGCTGTTTATCCACCACTTACTATGTTTACGAATGTTTTATGCATATGAGCTTAAAACACTTGAAACACTGTGAGATAGGCACTTTCGACCTACTTTGTATATTAGGAAATTGAGGTTAGTAAACTCAGGCAGCACAATGTAATCTGAATTCTGTCTAACACTAGAGGTTCTACTGTTAACCACAGAGATACTCTACCTCCCAAAGAAAAGAGCAACACAAAAAGTTCCATTTTGGAGACTACAGACCCATGCAACAGTTTGCTTTTGGCATACCATTATTCACAGAGCCCAGAGAACTGGCTGCCTGGAGTGTCTAATGATTTTTCAATTGTAAAAATTTTTCAATTTTTCAATTTTTCAGTGACCCTTTCATTTAGCAAGCTGGAGAGCAAAACGATAGATTAAAACATATTGGCCATTTTTGCAGGAGTGGTTTGGATAGAAACAATTTTTTAAAGTATTATTCCGAAAGTTGTTCTGTTTTTCAAGCTGGCAAAACCAGAGCAGTGTTCTGGATTGATACTTTATCACCTCCTCTGGCATTGGGACCCCATTTTCCTATCATATGATGCCTTAGCTCCCTCTCTCTTCCGACATAGTTGAACTTCCCGTGTCTATGGATCAAAATAATTTTTCATTTTCCTTCCACACCCGCCCATGGGCTCAGCTGCCACCACAGGTGGCACTGTTGTCCAGGGTCTGATTGTTCTGCAACCTGATGTTTATACCACCATTGAAACTGTTTTTGAGGGAAGTCAGTCTGACAGGATTTTCAGAGTGTGGCATTGCTCTTTTTGCCTTGAATATCCAAATTCTAAATGTGTAGCCTTTTCCTTTCTAGAAAATGTTTTCATGGGCATTTGAATACCACTATTCTATCCCAGAGTCAGAGTGTTTTGAAGGGCCAGGTAGGAAAAGGAAATTCCTTTGGGGAAACTTCTGAATTTGTTGCTTTGATATTGAAGTTCCTCTCAGGGCATACAGTGCCTGTGGGGTATCAGACAGGTCCATAAATAATGCCTGTCAGCTGCTGGTATTTTCCGAATGGCCCAGTTGTCAGGGAGAGGATGGCAGCCAATAAACAAACACAAATTTCTTTGCAGAGCCTTTTTCCTGTCTTCTTCTCTAGTCTCTGTTTGAATCTCATGTGTAGAGGGATTGCAGGAATCATACTACACAGTTTGCGGCATGGGATCATCACAGGCCCCTTGCTTCATATTTATTGATTCATTCATTTCTTTATTTGTTTGCTTTTAATTCTTTTCACAGCTCCTGTTTCCTTCCTTCAATATAGACCACCACTCTAATGTATACATTAAGTGTATTTTTGAGCAATATTATATCTTTTATCTACCATGAGGGTATGTCATGTTCTCTTTCTTTGCTGCCTCAGCCTTGTATTAGGAGCCATCCCTATTCCTCTGTCTGCTTCTAGACCGTGGCTTCTGTCTGCAGCACCCTCTGTGGTGTATCACACTTTGTATCTGTTTTTACACAGCTGCACACTGTATCTCCTTAGGACTTCAGCTCCTCATGAGCACTAACAGCACCATAGTGAACAACTTTGTATAGCTTGTACATCTCCCTGTGTGAGAATTTCTTTGGGATATATATACCCTTGAGGAGAATTGTTGGCTGATCCAAGGGTGTGAATATACTTAGTTTGGGGGGGTAATTCTCTGGAGTGGTCTGTCAGCAGTCCCATCAGCCCTACATGAGGATTTCTTCATTTCTACCAACTTATTTGGCTTTCGAATTTTTTGTCAATCATATAAATATGATAGCGCATATTGTTTTGATTTGCATCTGTCTGATAATTGGGATGTTTCATATGCCTTTTGACTGGGTTTCTCCTTCTTTGGATTAACTGTTCATGTCCTTTGCTCAAGTTCTCTTTCATTTGCCACTTTTTTCTTATTGATTTGTGAAGTTTCTTCTATATTTTAAAGAACCATCACTTGTTAGCTGTAGACATTTTAAATACATTTGTCATCTCTTAATATTATTTGTGATTTTCTTACTTGAATGTAAAGCCCTCTTATATATTGAAGTACCCTTTTTTTTTTTTTAAATTTTCACCTTCTGGTTTATGATTTTCAAGTTGTGTTTTTAAAAAGGCCTTTCTAACCCATATTACAAAGATGTGCACCTACCTTTTGTTTCATTAGCTTCATGATTCTGTCTTCTATGTTGAGGATTTTAATCCCACTCATACCTACCATCTTATGTGGTGTTTCCTGAAGATCCAGTTTTACTGTTATCCACATGAAGAATCAGCTTTCCGACAAATGTCGGTCTTCTGCTTTTGACTTACAGTGCCAGCTTTACTGTATATTAGGTTTGTATATCTGAGCTCTTTCTCTGGGTTCTTTAAGTTCTTGGTCTGTTTGTTCTAGTAGTAATACCTCTCTGCTTTTCATATAATATCTTTGTGGAAAGTCCTCCATGTCTGCTACTCTAATTTTTAAGGTTTGGCTTAGCTGCTTGTGGACCTCTATCCTTGGGTAAATTCTAACATAAATTTTATAAGTTTCTCAAAAACTTAAAACTTTCCTTTAGATTTGCATTGGATTGTATAGGTTAATTCATAGAAAACTGACATTCTTATAATACTAAGTCATCTCCAAAAGTTTGGAATGTCTTTCCTTTTATTCAGATTGCCTGTGTCCTGTATCAGAGTTTTGGTTTTCTACATAGAGGTCTTGGGTATTCTTAATTAAGTTAATCCCTAAATGTTAAATTCAAAAACCAATCTGCTATTTATGCCAGTTCTATGGGTCTCTTACTGGGAATCCTGTTGCCATCAAGGGACTTGCCCTGGGTTTATTCATGGAATGTCCATAGTATACATCAGTGATACTGAGTTTTCTCTAGCTGTCCAAATTCTTGCCTGCTAGAGAAAGGAAGGGAGAAGATGCGAATAAGAATATTAGAGAAGAAGGAAGTATGGTGTGCTGTTCCTAAGCTGCTTTGCTGATTACACCCCAGTGCTAATAACCTAGACCGCTGATAGCTGTCATGGGTTTGCCCCCTTTCTCATTATGAAGAACAGGACTCTGCGCTGGGCAAGAATCCCTGCTCCCACCCAGCTCTCTGCAGCCCTGTAAGCCACCTTAGTGCATTATCTCCTCATGCTTTAGTGCGTATCTTCTTAGTCTCCAGGTCCTATTGCTTGCCCTGCCTTTGACTGCAGCTGTGAGATTTCCTCTCCAAAGGCTCTGTGAGAATGGGTTTATTCTCCTTTGAAATGAACTCCAGTAGGACTCAGAAGGTGAAACAAAGAAGTGGCCTCTTCTCTGCCAAGGCTGCTGTTGTCCTGTAGTCCCACCTGAGGGATGGTTAGAGAGATGAGAACTTGTCAGAGAGGAAACTCTAGTCCACTGTAAGAGAGTGAGGGAAGGGCAGGCTTTTCTAGAGTGAGTTGATCTCTTCCAAGTTAGAAGTCTTTAAATAATAAATGTCACTACCTACTTAGCTCCAAAAAGATTAGCCTGTTTACAGAAATGCTGCCTTCCCACTGCTTCTCCAGCTGTTTGAAGGCTGAAGGCTGACAGACTGAGCCAGACCCTGAGCTCAGTCTCCTAATCTCAACTCCATAGCTAGCCACTTCACTTAAGTGAATAGTCACTCAAATTCTATAGGTTAATCGGATTATTTCAAAGGTATATGGCCAGATTGCCCAGACGTGCCTTCTTGTGCAGTTCACACTCAGGTCAATATGGACCATCTGGCTTTTCAAGAGGACCTTGCAGTTGATGACGGTGCTTCCTGCTCTTGTTCGATGTGTTCCTGTGTGCTCCTATCTGAACTCTTCACTGGTTTCCCAGCAGGAGTCCTGCCTTCCTGTAGCTCCACATTCAAATAATACCTCTGAAAGTTCTTAAGTACCCATGATGCAGGGCAGTGTGACTGCAGAGAAGGAAAGACTCCTACAAGTAGAACACATGCCTCTACCTTTAAGGAATATATGGTCTGCTTTTGAGGTTCAGACCACGTGGAGTTGATGGCCAGATGGCCCGTCACGTGTGTGGGTGCGTGTCATCGCCATGCTGTCTGCACATGTACCTGATGTGCAGACAGAATGCCTAGAGCCCGTTGGTTAAAGAGTGATCTCAGAATGGGCTTCCACGTAGGCTAGCAAGAGTTAAAAAAAAAATGGGAACGCCCTTCCCTCTTCCCCCAGAAGAAGGAAACACAGCACTTCCTCTGCTTCCAGATGTCAATCCCTTCTTTCCTTCCAGTTTGTTTTTAATCTGGTACTTTTACAGGAATCTTTCGTGTTTGTATAATGCTCAAGAGCTCACTCAGGTTGTTGTTTATACCGGGACATGGTGGGGAACACTGAATCCCCTAAGCAGCTTGAAAAATAGGTATTTTTGCTTATTATAAAAATAATATGAATTCATTATAGGATATGAAGGAAATATAGCAGTAGTTTTCAGAAATTTAATATAAATAATTTCTAATGCCACCCTAGAGATAATTCTTTCTTGTTTTTTTTTTCTTGGTGTTTTATATGGATTTTGTTAATGCCAATATGTATTTTGGTTCCCTTGGCATTATACTGAATATACTTTCTTTAACCTGCCTTAAATAATTCTCAAGCATTTTTCCATGTCATGAAAATTGTTTATAAATGCCATTTGCAATAGTTGTTTAATACTTTGTCATAGGATTATATCCAAATTTGTTGAACGATTTCCTGTCATTGGACTTGGATGTCCTCTGCAGATTTTTGCTGTTATGAGTAGCATCAGCCTGAGCATGCGTCTACCTCAGTCTTTGCACATACCTCAGATAATTCTCTGTGAGTAGGTCCCGCCTCATGGACTGGAAAGAGCTGTTTCGGTGGAGGATACCATGTGAGTGGTGGGGGTTAGCATGCTGCCACACTGGCTATGGAACATGTCCGTGCTGGGTCTCTCTAAGCTTGCATTGCCTCTTCTGTAACATGGGTGATAAATAACCACACCTGTCTCATGAAGTTGCTAAGATGATTGAAGTTTAGCAAAGTGTCTGGCATATTATTTAATAAATGCCTCATTACTGTTGGCTCTTATCCTTTTCATTATTTGGTCATGCCTATTAGTCTGTCATATAAGAAGGGGGAAGCTCACTGGATGGGCAGAAGTGTTCCTGAGGGGAGCAGGAAGGAGAACGAAGGGTGACAGCTAACATCCCTGCTGTTTTCAGGCTAGTGCCCTATGAGTGTGAGTTCATTAAATCCTCATGACTGTATTTCTCAAAATGGGGTACACATACTGCTAGTGGTATCTCAGATAATTTTAGATAGTTCCAGACACACATTTTAAATTACTGTTTAGATTTATATATTTATTTTCATGTGCATTAGGGGAAAAAACACAGGAACATGTAAGCCCCTGGTTTCTTGAATGTTATTGTTTAGCATAGGATCTGCCTTTTCAGTAAAGAGCCAGAGAGTAAATATATTTAGTTTTGCAGTATTATTTAACACTTGATATTGTAGCGTGAAATCAGCCATAGACAATATGAAAACAAATGCATGTTTGCTAATAGAACTTTATTTACAGATCAGGCAATGGCAAATCTGGCCCACAGATTCTATGGCTTTGTCAGTTCTTAGACTGCCTTTTTTTTTTTTTTTTTAAATATTGTACTTATTTACTTGAGAAAGAGACTGAGAACACAAGTGGAAATGGAAGTCTTTCCTCTGTTTTGCCATTTTGCCATCCTGTCGTTATGTGGTCAACCCATTGGAACTGGGAGGCCTTTCATCATCATCATCAAACACCTAACCTCCTCAGCTCTTCGCTTTTGAAGGGCCATCCCACATTGCTTCTCAGTGAGCTTCTTCATTAGAACTGTCCGTGGCTCCTCACATGCTCTGCGTCACGCAGAGAGATGGTTACTGTGTGTCATTGATTCCGCAGCTTTCCAGGCACAGAACTGTAACATGGCCCACTGCCCTTCTGCAGGCATTGGACAACACAACCAAAGCTGCTTGGTTCCTGTTACACACATCCGCCCTTCTTAGGTCATCATTCAGTCACATTCCCTGATTGTGCTGTATCCAGGCTTTTCTTGTTCCATAAAGACAAGATTGAGGACCAGGAGAAGAGCTAGGAAGGCACCATTACCTTGCTTGTTGTCTGGCCTCTGATTTATATATTCCCTTCATCTCTGGGCCTCAGCTTCTCTTGATCTATAAAATAGAAAAAGAGATTTAGTCTTAAAGATAGTGGGGAAAGGTTTCATGGGATCATATGGGTCATTGTTTTGGAAAGGTTTTAAAGCCTACAGACATTACTAAAAGTCCAACATTCTATGAAGGCAGCAGAGGACAGAAAGGAGGATTTTCTTTTTCTTGTGCTTCTAGTCACCTTAGGCCTTTTGCTATTAGAACACCCACAGTTGAGAGGCAGGAGAAGGCAGCCACTGGTAACCAGAATCCCTGCGGGATCAGAGCCATCCAGTAGCTGCCAGGTCTCCACTGGTCAGTGGCTTATAAATAGAACATTTCCCTTTTTAAACCCGAAAAGGATGGGCAGCATTAATGGGCATGGTGGCCTGACCTCCTGAGTGCTGGCCCACGAGGCAGTCAGCTGAGTACACCTTCCCCTCCAGCTTTCCATCCACACCTTCCAGGCCAGGCCTGATAGGAAACAGGTGCTGGATCTCTCCCTTGTCTGAATTTCCTTTCAGATCCCCACCCCAACTCCTCTGGGCCCTTTTGCTATCTCCTTTCCCCTCCCTCTTGTGCTGTGGCAGGTTTCTTGAGCTACCACTTTTATCTTCTGAGCCAGGAGCAGGCAAGATGGTATAATTCTAGCTCATGCTGATTTTCTGCACCTCACTTTGCCTTATGACTTGTGTGTGCAACACAGTGGATGTGGCCTGCATGGACAGTTGTGCTGTAATGCCCTTGAGAATAACCCTGGCTGAGGGGTTGGGGCCTAGCAAGAGAGAAAGGGGAAAGGACAGCTTCTTTTCTCAGAGATTTTATTATATGGGATCTCAGCCATTTTGTTTGGTGAGGCCCCAATCCCTCAAGGACATGACTGGCAAAGGCACTCCTCCAGCTAGCCTAGACATTCAGAAGCCTTTCTGTTTGTCCTAAATGACACTTAACAAACCATCCTCTCTCCCAGCCAACTTTAAAATGACAGATGCAGCCATTGCGTGACTTTGCTGTGGCCTAATACCCCTCTTTCTCTTAGAAATGTAGGCTCTGTACCAATAGCAAGTCATGGCCTGGGCAGGTGTGAACCACCCCTTGGCATTCTGGTTTGGGCTTCGGCCAAGCAACAGTGAACAGATCCCTGGCTGCATCTTTAAATTCTAAAGTCCAGTGCAAGGGGTTGTTGAAGTAGAGACTGAAAGGTTTTCCTCAAGGGTCTCAATTAATGTTTATTGAACACGTACTTATTACAGGGCAGTGTGCTCAGGGTGTTTTAATATATGTTATGTTGTTGGATCCTTATAAAAACCCTGTGATGTAGGTGGTATTATGGACCCTATTTCCAGATGAGAAAGCTGAATCCTTCTCCTCAGTCCCTACTTGTAGTCTCTCAGGGTTGTTCCTTCCCATCCTGACCAGAGTGTTCCGAGCATGCAAGATTCAGCAGCGGCTATCAAATCCTGTTGCCCGCAGTGGGGATAAGTGTGGAGTAGTGCTTGGGAGAGTGGGCTCTACAGTATTACTACATACATGGTTGGAATCCCAGCCTCACATTTTACTGAGTGTGTGACCTTGGAAAATTAATTCGCCCAGGCCTCAGGAGTTGGTTTGTTTTCTGTTTTGTTTTGTTTTTGTTTTTGCTTATGTTTTTGTTTTTTTGTGAGATCAGTATAGCTTTAGTACTTATGTCATTGATTCATTAGATGGATTAAATGAGATTTGGATGGAAATCCTTAGCTCAGTTGTGCCTGATATTCTAAGCGGTCATTAAACGTTATTATATGCTGTTGTTATTATCAATAATATCATCATTCCCCCCAAACCAGAGGCTATTAATGTAAAAGCATGACCATAGACAGTCTGTGTACAGTTCTCAGAGGGCCTTCACAGACATTGCTTTGCTGATTTTCACAGCACCTGATCTGTGCAGATGAGAAGGGTCAGAGAGATGAAGTATGCCCATCTTCCACTGCCAGCTAGTGGGGATGGCAGCCATGAATGTCAGTGTTAGGCCTCTGATTATGAGTGTCTTTCCCTCCCTTGTCCCTTGCTGCCTCCATTTGTTTTGACCGAAAAGTACCCAAACCATTCCTAGGGCAGATCAAAGTGAGAAAGGCAGGAAAAGGATCTATGTGGGCAGAAGAAATTGGCTCTCTACTGAAACACGTCCTCTTTCAAAAAGCTGGTGACGATCTCTTTTGGTTGAGAAATCAGTGCACAGCCACTCATGCCTCACGACAGATAGGAATTGAGGCCTGTGGACTGTAATTCCTTCTCCGGATGTGTGGACACCTGTGTAGCTGGTTGGCATTACCACGCAGTGCATTAGGCATTGCTCTTTCATTGCTGTCCTGATTGGGGATTTTAAGGTGGACTGGGAGACTGCAGTTGTCAGAACCCACAAGGAGATAGTTCACTGCAAGCCCATCTGCCACTCTCAGCCTGTACTGTATCAGCCTGGACACTGCCACTTTGGCTGCGGTGTCTTGCTAAGAACTGGAGCACTCTTTACAGGTATCTTAGAGCCTCTCTTGACTCAGCTGAGAGCTGGTAGGTTTATTCCAGGCCAGGCAGGGATTTCATCTCTTTCCTACTACCTAGTTTACTTTATCTGTGGTCTTCTTGGCTTATTTTTTTCTGTGTGTTCCCAGAAACCATGAAAAAGAAGATAGTTGCCTTTGTATCTGGTAGGCTAGGGGAAAAAAGGTTCCGATGGGCAGTATTAATGCTTAGAGGTCAGGAGATGAATGATATCCTGGTCAGTGCTATTCATCTTGTGCTTCCTACCACAGCGCCCCTGAACTCTAAAAGGTACCAGTGTGTTCAGCCAGCTGCTAGCATTTGAGGCTCCTGGAGTGTGGGGACTTCTTTACCTATTGGTTTCTGGTGTCTTAGCAGGTGAAAATGCAGATTGTATTTGTTGCTTCATACGGGAAATATTTATATATTATTGCTACAATAATGAACAGGGCAGATAAAGTCCCTGTTCTCATGGAGTTATACTAGTGAGAGAAACTGACAGACAGCAAGTAAACAAAAGTATACTTTCAGGTATACTTGAGGAGAGGGACTAGGAGGAAATAAGAGCAAAGGGATAGGGAATAATGAGGCAAGGGGGAACCGTTCTAGAAACCTGAAACAGGGAGGCTTCTCTGAAGAGGTTCCATTTGAGCAGAAACCTGAACAAACAGAGGAAGTGAGGCATGTCAGGAACTGGCAGAGGAACCCTTGAAGTGGAGGGAATAAGCCAGCTGTGTTCAAGGAATATTGGGAAAGGCTATGGTGACTGGATTAGAGGAGGCCAGAGCAGGAGTGGTTAGGTAGGCTGGTACTAGACCATGTGAGGCCATGGTCAGGAGGTAAGCTTGTGTTCTGAGTGTCATGAGAAGTCCCCGGAGAGTTGTGCGCAGGCAAGTGACACATGAGCCAGTGTGTATTTTTAAAAGATGGCTCTGGCTCCTGGTGGAGAATAAACTGTATGGGGCAAAAGGAAAAGCAGTTGGGAGGTTATTGATTAGAGCAGTCTGCCTGATGGGGCTTGTTGATGGATTGCAGGGGGAGAGAAGGGAAGGAATCCACGATGACTGTACTGAAGTAGGAATCTTGGTGGTCAAATATGGTACCTTCCCATCTTGTCCTTCCAGCCAGGTTTAGTGTAGTGCCTGGCTGGGGACAAGTTAAGACAATAGTTCTCAAATGTGGTATTTTTCTATCACTGACTTATTGTTTCATTTTGTTTTGTTTTTACATATACATATACCGCCAGTATTACTATTGGCCTACTATTTTTCTTAAATCCATTCACTCTTTTTTTTTTTTTTTTTAAAAGATTTATTTATTTTAGAAAGAGAATTAGCTAGGGGCAAAGGGAGAGAGAGAAGCAGACTCCTCCCTAAGCGCAGAGCCTTACATGGGGCTCCCTCCCAAGACCCTGAGATTATGACTTAGCCAAAATCAAGAGCCAGCTGCTTAACTAAACTGAGCCACTAAGTCACCCCTCAGTTCACTGTTTTTAACTTAAATAAATGCAGCGTGTCATGTGTGATTTTAAAAAAAGGTAAATTTCTGATATTCATTGAAATAAATACATAGCTATTGAAAATATTTGTGAATCCTTTTGAATCATTTCATATACCATGAGAGGCACAAGCAACATTATATATTGAGATGCATAGCACTGATGAATGGCTATTATCAGATAGAAACTGTGATATAGATGTTGATAGCTAATTAAAAGTCAACAATAATTTCTGTTAGTCTTTAGTAACACTAGTTTTAATTGGTTGGCATACAGTGCATTGTTATCCTAAGCATGCTTTTCAAACCTACTGGACTATAATATGTGGGAGGGTGCCCACAATGCGCTTGGCAACAAGCGTGCTCCTCCTTCTCTTGTCCACTAGATTTGAGAGCTCCTCCTGGAGTAGAAAGGGAAAACTCCAGAAAACATGATCCCTAGCACCCCCCCCCCCCCAACACACACATACCCGTCCCTGTCTGACTGGTCATGTGAACTTGAGCTGAAGAGTAGGAGTGGATGAAGAATGAGCTCTGGAGTCAGACTGAGTTACAGTCCTGGTTCTAGCACTCATTAAGGCCAAAGTCTTAAGAGAATTTCCTCAACCTCACCCGAGCAGGAGTTCTTGTCTACATAATAGGGGGGATGACAGATGAGGACATGGTACGTTTAAGTGCTTAGCCCAGAGCAGTGCAGTGCAGTTTGTTCAGCTAGCGTTAGCTCTTGTTGTCATTGTTACCACTTAACATTGTTAGCCTGGCTTTTCTCATGGTAAAGGCTTATCAGATACATTGGGAAAATCAGTTAAGTTACAATATTTTAATATATTCTATAAGCAGTAAGATATTATTGAGCTCATTAGTGTGGAAGCATAGCAAGAAGTTATTAGTAAGAACAGTAACAGTATTTGCCCCATGGGGTTATTATGGGGATAACATGAACTTGGGTATGAAAAATATTTTATCAACCAGAAATTTTGATTCAAATGTTGATAATACCGCTAATGACCATTTTTTTGAAGTACCAAATAAGTCAGTATACATTTCCTTTGACCCTTGAACACCTAGGTGAATTCTCCCCACTCTACAGAAGAGGAAGGTTAAGAGTCTGGGGTGAAACACCTCTCCTATGATCATACTAGTCAGAGGTGGCAGAGACCAGAGTTTAATCCAGGTCTCTCTGGCTTGAAAGTTTATCATTCTCTTTCCAGTACATACCACTTATGTCTGCGTGACTTCAGTTAATATTAAAGTTAGTCCACACTCCCTGAATGTATATGCTGGGGACTAGAGTATAGGACAGAGTAGAATAGGGTATAGGGTCTTGGGGAGCTGAACTAGAATTAAGATCTGACCATTGGTAATCCCCAAAGTAGGGAATTCACACCTGGGTAATTGAAAAGCAATTGGCCAACTTCCCAGTGCCACTGGAAGTTTCCAAAACTACCACCATGAAGACTGTTTCCAAGGGACCACAGCTACGAAGCCCTTGCAACTCTGGGTCTTCACATGATTAGGAGGAAGGACTTGAGCCCCTTGGAGTGTGTGAGCCAATTGGAAAGCTTTTCTCCAGATGGATTTGGTATTTAATTCAATGTGGGTGTTTCTTTTCATGGCTTTTAATGCTGTTGAAATTGATTAAATTCAGAATGAGCGAGGTAGGCCAGACTTTAAAGAGCAAAGCAGTCGGGAAATTGAGTAAATTTCTGAGGTGAGAACATGCCCCTGGAGCTGTCCCTGAAATGGTGGCCTGCTCATAGTAATTCCAGACAGTTTCCTGTATCCATCCACATTAAAAATGGGGAAGTAATTTAATTTACCTCTCATTTCTCTTATTTTTATGCAAATATCCAGCACTTCCAGCAAATTCCATTTGTCCTATAAAAAACTTGAAAGATTTTTTTTTTTCTTAATTTTTTATTTTTTTAAATGAAAGGAAAGTTGAGTTAAGATTCCTGGGGAAAGGGTTTTAGGCTAGGAAAAAAACCTGTTGAATACCACCTTTAAGAAAATGGATAATGTGTTCTAAAGTGTGTTGAGACTAATTCAGGAGATTAGTTCCTCTTTTGGAAAAGGATTTGTCTTCTGAGCTTTGTTAGAATTCCCAGGAAGCATGTATTGGGTAACTTGTGGATGTGTCCCAGAGGGTTGTTTTCACACACTGTATGTCCATCAGTCAACCTGTGGTATGGAAAGGTTCCTTCCATTCAGAATTAGTGATTTGGCTACATATTGCCAAATTCCTTGATGTTTTGAGTACTAAGGACTGGCATAGGGCAAGAGCAGGTCAGTGATTTTTAGTAAAGGGTCTCCTGGACATGCAGAATGAGGTCTGTTGGGTAGCACACAGTTGTAGGGGAGAATGCTCTTATTTTCTACGGCTTTCCTTGACCTCAGGCCTCTCTGATTATGTACTAGACAGTATGACATGGAGAGAACCCCCGCACCTTCTGTTTTCACCAGCCATAGCTTTATGCCACATATAGTTTGGTGATGATAATGCCTTGATGGACAAGCAGAGTATTTCTACAAGTGTTCAGGAAAACCAGAACTTGGTTTTTGTCTTCGATTTATGTTTTGGCTGGCACACCTTTCTTTTTTCCTTTCTTTTTAACTCATTCTTGGGGCTGTCCTATAAGGTGGTAATACCACTTTGTACTGATACAGGAAGAAAGTAGGTATGTCAGGCTATTCATATCTTTATTTAACATTTATGTCTTCTCAAAAGATGAAAAACCTAGGCACCAGAGCTTAAATAACTCATCTACTTATGTAGGGTTTATAACAGTTGGAATTTGAAAGGTCATTTTTACTACATCACATGTTCCTTAGTGACCCTCCCCATCATATTTAGTAGCCAACGTAGTAGACAGTGAAAAGTAGAGATAGAGTATTGAATAAAATAAATGCGCAAAGATATATATGCACCATTGCTTTCATGAATGCAAACGTGGTTTGGTTGGCAGCATCACAGAAATAAATGTAAACTTACAATTATGTTACATACTCTGAAGGAGAAGTTGATAGTGCTATATCCAAATTGCAGTGAGAACATAAACCAGGTGGAGAGATCAGGAGGGCCTTTTTGAGGAATTGACACTTGAGGGGAGACCTGAGGATTTGCAGTTGCTTTGGCCAATGGGCTTCCAAGTGAAATCCACAGCATGTTCAAAGGCTGGAGAGAAAGTATGGTCAGTCGGATGCTTTGAAGGCCCTATGATAGGATGTTTAGGTCTGGAGGGGGTAGTGTGAAAGAGGCAGACTGGGCTAGACCATGCAGGGTTTTGTGAAACCTGTGAAGGGTTCGGGTTATCCTCCCAAGAGCAATTGGTTGCCATTGAGAGATTTTATTTTTATTTTTATTTTTTTAAATTTTTTATTTTTTATAAACATATATTTTTATCCCCAGGGGTACAGGTCTGTGAATCGCCAGGTTTACACACTTCACAGCACTCACCAAAGCACATACCCTCCCCAATGTCCATAACCCCACCCCCCTTCGCCCAACCCCCCTCCCCCCAGCAACCCTCAGTTTGTTTTGTGAGATTAAGAGTCACTTATGGTTTGTCTCCCTCCCAATCCCATCTTGTTTCATTGCATTGAGAGATTTTAAACAGGGAAGGCATGTGATCTGGTTTTGTCCAGATTGGGGGAGGGGGCTGCAATGTAGAGGATAGACTAGAAGGAGCCATGGGATGTATGAAGACGTCAGTTAGGTGATCATCATAACAAGTCCTGGTGACAGATGATGGAGGCCAGGACTGGGATGGTGGTGGTGAAGATGGAGAGAACTAGATGAAATTGAGAGACCTGGTGATAATTTGGATATGAGGGTAAGAAGGGAGAAGTGAAAGGGTTTTATACCATCTACACACCTCATTTTCTTTCAAGGTGGAAAGAGCCAGGGAAAACATCTTAGTTGAGATAGCATTTGGCCATCTGGCCACCAGCCTCCTCTTTTTAGGCAAGAGCATCATTAGATGAACCTTATATAGTATGTTGTTGTTTCAAGCCCTATGCAGTAAAACCTTTTGCTCCTGGATTTAACTTGCCTCCCTGTTCTTAGAGTTTGTACCCTAGGTATAATAGTGCAAACCCCAGTGGTCTGCCAAGCATCCTCTTCCCTCTTCTGTGCTAAGTCCCTCCAAGCTCACTGAGCATCAGCCCAACTCTTGTGTTCTCCACAGAACTTGGAGAAAATAGGTTTGTGTGACCTTCTTCTAAAAGGAGACAAACAAGGCTTCAAAATTGTAATGAAAATTAAGATGGTGGTACATTTCTAACTTGCCAGGTTAACCTGGGTATTTGGTGTGAGCTCTGTTGACAGTCATCATATGAAAGCTGTTTGGGCTGTCTTGTGCAGAATCCTGGGCAGAGTTGAAGTTGAGGCTGAGGATGGAAGAGAAGCCAGTTCAGGCCTTAGCTGCAAGACAGTGGATGACAGGTGTAGGAGCTACTGGTCGTGCACCACCTCATTGCAAGTCAAATTAAGGGAATAATGCAAGTCTAGTAGATATTTAATGAGAGATTATTCCTGGAGATTACAAGGATACAGAAATTGCAAATAAATCCCTGACCTTTTCTGAGCCTTGGCCCAGTAAAAGAGCTGAATCACCTGCTTCAGGGGATTAAGGACAGCCTCGTCCATCTGGCAGGCTGCTCAGACTTTTTTTGTCATTAGCAAACTCTGTTCGGTGGTGATCATGTTCTAAACCTTTTAGTGGGAACTTGCTTTTCAGCAGAGGGATCTCAATTAACTTAGATTATGTACCTGCTGGGCAGAGATCAGAACTAATGATCTCTAGTTATGTATGCACTGTAATCACTATTACATTAGTAGTACTCGGTACATGCTAAATAATAATGCAGTTGTTAATCATTAGTAACCTAATCATGACATCAGTGGGAAGTTCCAGTTGATGAGAATAGAAGTCAGACTTCTTTGTGTGTGTGAGCGTTCATGCTTGTGGGTGGCATAGCCTTAGAGACACAGAGAGAAACAGGGATGTGATAATTGTTCAGTTGCAGCTTAGAGACTTAGAGCAATGATTGTTAAACTCTGTGTCATGAGTTCCTTGTTGGGAACTATTGTTTGATATGAATTCCGTTTCTGAATACTGTGTTATCTGCCTCTAAAACTGTAATAATTACATCAGAATGCAGCTTGAACAACTAGAGGCTGACAGAATTACCTTAAACTCTTTTTGACTTGGTAATATGTAAATGTGTTCTACTTTTGAACATAGACAACTAACATATACCAATACTGTGTTACATGTGTAATGTGTAATGCCCTTATATGTAATATCTGTGTAAGATTTATTTCAAGAAAAGGTTTAAAACAAATGAAAGAACTTAGTAATGTTGGGAAAACCAAAGGAGAATTGCTAAGAGATTTTGGGAGGTGGGGGCAGTTTGCTTTGCTAATTTCTAAAAGAAGTATGCTGAGTGAAATAAGTCAAGCAGAGAGAGTCAATTATCATATGGTTTCACTTATTTGTGGAGCATAAGAAATAGCATGGTGGACATGGGGAGTTAGGAGAAGGGAGTTGGGGGAAATTAGAAGGGGAGATGAAGCATGAGAGACTATGGACTCTGAAAAACAATGTGAGGGGTGTTAAGTGGTGGGGGTGGGTGGGAGGTTGGGGGAACCAGGTGGTGGGTATTAGAGAGGGCACGGATTGCATGGAGCAGTAGGTATGGTACAAAAACAATGAATACTGTTATGCTGAAAATAAATTTTAAAAAAGTTAGAAAAGAAAATGAAAACACTAATTCAATAAGATATATACACTCCTATCTATATGGCAGCATTATTTACAATAACAAAATTGTGGAAGCAAAAAAAACAAAAGAAGTAATGGTAATTAATGAAGGTTAATGGAATTCAGTTTTTTTCTGGATATACGTGGAAGGTTCCATTTCATTCTTTTCCATTAGCTATTACTTACCTAGGAAAGGATCTTGCTTCTTAGAGTCAAACACAGAAAGGTTCAAGAACTCAATTGGACTTGCAGGTCTTTCTCTGACTCTGCCCATCTGCTAGTTATGCTGATGGCTTTATGAGCACGTATCTTTTGGCCATTGGGGTTGTCACTGTCAGCTGCCAGGTTATTTCAACTTTCCAAAACTTTTACCACTGTTTATGAGGTAAAGGGAACAAAATACTTTTTGTCCAAGATAGATATTGATCAATGCATAGTACAAGATCAGGGTGCAAATGTACTCTTAGAGCATCCAAGTTTGGAATCAGTCCTAGTAGTGCCCCAGAGGAAAGTGCAAAATGGTGGTTCTTTTGCTCCTGAACTTTTCTGACTAAATTATGTTGATCACCTCTCAAAAGAAGAACTAGAAAGCTTCAACTGACTATTGAATCACAGTTGTGAATGTTTTGGAAACCTCCTTAAGTACAAAAAATAATTTCCCTCTGACAAATAGTTTCCAGTAGACTCTATTCTGATTACTGTATAAAGGAATGAATATCCTCCCCTGCACATGAAAGGATGCCCAACGTCATTAGTCACTAGGGAAATGCAAATCAAAACCATAGTGAGATACCACTTCACGCCCACTAAAAAAGCTATAATAAAAAAAAGACAATGACAAATATCGGGGAGGATGTGGAGAAATAGGAACCCTTATACATTGCTGGTGAGAACACACAGTGGTGCAGCACTTTGGGAAGCAACTTGACAGTTCCTCAAAAAGTTCAGCATAGAGTTACCATTTATTCCAGCTGTTCCATTTGTAGGTATATACTGAAGTGAACATAGATGTCCACACAAAGATTTGTATACAGATGTTCCTAGCTGCATTTCACAACCAGAAAGTAGAAACAACAATCAATGAATGGATAAATGACAGGTGGTATATCCAGACAGTAGAATATTACTTACTCATAAAAGGGAATGAAATATTGATGCTGCAACATACATGACTCTAGGAAACAGTATACCAAGTGAAAGAAACTAGACACAAAAAACTATGGGAGTATATGATTCTTTTTATATGACTTACCTAAAATGGGCAAGTCTTTAGAGACAGAAAACATGACTTTTTTTAGGAAATGATGGAAGGCAGGGGATAGGGTGTGAATGCTAATGTGTATGAACTTTTATGTGGAAGAAAAGGAAAATGTTATAGAATCAAATAATGGTGTCTGATTCCTAACTTTGTAAGTGTACTACAAACCAATGACTTTTGAGCTTTAAATGGGTGTATGTTAGGGTATATGAATTATATCTCAGTAAAACTCTTATTTTAGGGGTGCCTGCGTGGCTCAGTGGATTAAGCCTCTACCTTAGGCTCAGGTCATGATCTCAGGGTCCTGGAATAGAGCCCCGCATCCAGCTCTCTGCTCAGCGGGGAGCCTGATTCCCCCTCTTTCTTTCTGCCTGCCTCTCTGCCTACTTGTGATATCTCTCTGTCAAATAAATAGATAAAAATCTTAAAAAAAAAAACCCTCTTATTTTAGATAATCTTTACCTAGACTTTAACAGGTGTTTGACCTGTGTATCATAGTTTGTTATTAAATTTGGGAAACATCTATGGCACGAGGTGATTGAGTTTCATTTGGGACAATGATTTCAATCTGACTTGCAGCTTGGAGTCAGAAAGCTCTGTATTACATGATTTGCAGAGTCAATACTTGGTTTATGTTAGAAAAAGCACGAGAGTAAGTTAGTAAACTCCTTATAGCTTTAAGAGAATAAGAGCAGTGGTTTGTATAGCAGGTAGTCTCCAGGAAGAAACATACTGTTTTCCTCATTTCTGGTTCTTTACTGACTATCCTAGAGGTCGAATGTGTTTACATTAAATATCAGTAAGTGGTAAGTATGTATGTAAGAATAAGACTTATTTTGTTTCTTTTGAAAAGAGAATTTTCAATAAATCAGAATTCCTTTTTAGTTTGAGGAATTCAATGATTTTCTTAAGGATTTTTATCTTCATTGAATGTAAGTTCACTCATATGCATAAAGAATTAGAGCAAGGTGCACCCCTGTGTTTACTGAAACATTATTTATGGTAGCCAAATTACGGAAGCAGCCCAAGTGTCCATCGAAAGAGTAATGGGTAAAGAAGATATGGCATATATGTATATGTATATATATATACACACACACACATACATACATAACACAATGGAATATTATATGGCCATAAAAGGAATGAAATCTTGACATTTGCAGCAACATGGATGAAACTAAAGAGTAAAATGCTAAGGCACATAGGTCAGAGAAAGACAAATACCATATGGTTTCACTGATGTAGAATTTAAGAAACAAAGGATAAAAAAAAAGGAAAGACAAACAAAAAAACCCCAGACTCTCAACTATAGGGAACACACTGATGGTCACCAGAGGAGAGGTGGGTGGGATTTGGGGATGGGTGAAAAAGGTGATGGGGATTAAGGAGTGCCCTTGTCATGGTGAGCACTGGCTAATGTGTGGAAATGTTGAACCACTACATTGTACACCTGAAACTAATAACACACTGTATGTTAACTACACCAGAATTAAAATAGAAAACTTAAAAAAAATTTTTTTTGAGAAAGGTTCTGTTTGGATTAGATCAAAGAGTGAGTTCAGGTTCTGTGCAGTTCTTTTATTTTTTACAAGTTTATTTCTTGCCCAGGATGATGACAAATTATTTAAAAACACTTCCCTTCTTTCCTACTTTCTACCATTCTCTTCTCCACTGTGACCCATGAGTTTGTAGAATGCCTTGCCCTGTTGTCCCAGGGTGCTCAAAAAGTGAACCTGTTCTTAATTACCATGCACATCTTTTCACTGGGTAATCAAAGCCTGGAGATGGATCTTGGTGGGTTGCCAGTCTCACTGCCAGGTTAGAAATTGGTTCTGTGCTGTGGAAAATGTTGCTGCTATGTGATCATTAATTTTCTGGGCCACATTAGTGGGGTTTGTAGCCGTTGGAGAACTCTAACTACTTGCTGACTGATAACTCACAGGCTGGCTCTTTTGCCTTATCCTTATTCATCAGATAACTTCTGTGTTCTGGGCTGCTTTTCTTTTCCTCTAGGTCACTTTTCTTTTTACCATTTTCTCCTTCTTTTCTAATCACCTGAGCAGGATTGACTTCTGTCTTTAATTCAGGGTCATATTTAGGGCAGTTAGGTCTTCACAGGCTCAGGAGTGAGTCTCCCACCTATTAGCTCTGCAGCTTTGGCCAAGACATTTAGCTTTGCCAAATCTCAGTTGTTTTATCTGTAATATGGAGCTAATGATAGTATCAGCCTAGAGGATTTGTGAGGATTAACTGAGATAATCTAAGTAAAGCATTTACCTAACATTTATTGTGCCACTTAGTTTATGCTCTTTGAAGGAGACCAGGAAGCAGTTAGTCCTGCCATTCCTGACAATAACAGGACAAGTGATTTAAAGGATGCCTACTTATTCTTTTGGTAAAGTTCACATCACCCTGTGCTATAGTGTCTTCAGCTATACATAGAGGATAACCTAGCAGAGTAACCATGAGAAATAAATGAGGTAATATAAACAAAGCAGTTAGACTACCTGGCATATGGTAGTCTCTCAGTGAATGCCAGCTGATTTTTTTAAAAATCTTTTTTTTTTTTTTAAAGATTTTATTTATTTACTTGACAGAGAGAGATCACAAGCAGGTGGAGAGGCAGGCAGAGAGAGAGGAGGAAGCAAGCTCCCGGCTGAGTGGAGAGCCCAGTGCGGGGCTCGATCCCAGGACCCTGAGATCATGACCCGAGCCAAAGGCAGTGGCTTAACCCACTGAGCCACCCAGGCGCCCCTAAAAATCATTTTTATCTGTGGCCATACCATGGGACTGATTGATCCTGGGTCTGTCAGACCTTGTCTGAGGTTGGTGTGCATGGCAAGCAACTTGACTGCCCTTCTCTTCCTCTTTCAGCTGCACAGTTGGACAGCATTGGCTTCAGCATAATCAGGAAATGCATCCACGCTGTGGAAACCAGAGGTAAAGTCATTCAACAGATGGCATTGTTCTCAGTGAAGGTCATGCATCTGGTGAGGCGTCAGACCTGCTACCTGTTTCCCGATTTTAAGTGACTCATTAACTCCCCAAGTGCCATTGTTGGTGTGTTTCCATCAGTTGTGTTGCTCTGAAGCAGGCACTCTCAGCTGCTTTGGTGTCATCAACCTCTTTGGCTGATTGGTAGAATGTTTTAAAGGCATACATGTCAAATACATAGGATAATAAGGAGTCTAATTACTGGAATTCAGTTGTAATGTAATAGTACATGTATTTCTTTATTATCACTTTAAATGATAAGAAATAGATATGGGCCTGATAACTGGCGTAACTTGGAAATGCAGTTGACCCTTGAATAATGTGAGAGTTTGAGGTTCTAACCCCCTATCCTCCTGTGCAGTTGAAAATCTGCATATAATTTTTTGACTCCCCTGCGAACAACTACTAACAGCTTTCTGTTGACCAGAAGCCTGACAAATAACATAAACAATCAATTAATACATGTTTTTATATGTTACATGTATTATATACTGTAATACTACAATAAAGTAAGCTAGAGAAAAGAAAATGGTAAAGGATCATAAAGCACATTTATAGTACTGTACTGTGTTTATTGAAAAAAAATCCTTGTGTAAGTAGACCTGTGTAAGTAGACCAAGGAAAAAAAATCCTTGTGTAAGTAGACTTGTGTATTTCAAATCTGTGATGATCAAGGGTTAACTGTCTTGATATTTCAAGATGTCTATAAAAGTCGCAATGTGTTATGAAAACAACTGATTTCTGAACAAGTCACAGGTATTGATAACACTGTGATTTATTGCTTATATCATAATGGAAGGAAATGTTTAATTTCAGCGACAGGGTCATAAAAGCGAAGGTATAATTGTTTTCCTGCCTAAGTTCATTGACACTCTGAATTCTCTAATGGACTCCTGGGGTCTGTGGATGGCAGGGTAAGAACCATGCTTTGAAAAGCCAGTCCCTGGTTACTATCCAGGTGGGTAGAAGGGGTCAGGCCCCTGGTTTCCTGCAGCAATGCTGTAGCCAGGCCCTGCCTGTTGTGCCTGGGTCTGTAGGAGCAGGACTTTGAGAACCAGGGAAGCTGAATCATCCCAGTGGTCTCCATTCCCTCCTCAGATGTTGCCCCAAAGGAGATTTCTCAGTTACGGCAGTTGGGAACTTTGAGTGCTCTGCTCTTTGGGACGCCTGAGAAAAGCTGTTACTCTCTTTGCTGTGGATTTAGTTTGAACCATTTTTAAAGATGTGAGTCTTAGTATTCCACAGCCTCTCAACCTGCTAGTCTTTTTCACTTGATTGAAAGAAGTTTTATCTTTTAAAGCAAGATCTATAACTCTATTAATTAAGAAACATAAATATCTTTATAAGGCCTATAGAGCATTGAATAGAGAGGGATGAAAAAAATCTTAACTGTATAAGCCACTCTTCTTACCCAGTCAGAAAGTGTTCTTTCCAAAGTAGTTATTTTAATATGTGCTAAGATTTTTTAAATGTTTGCTTATTTCTGTTATACCTTCCTTAAATAAAGAGTTAAGGCAGCTTTCAAAAAGAAGTGAATAACAGCCAGAGAATATAAAGTAGGAATAGGTGAGATTTCTGGGAATTGATCTGGAGGAAATAAGGACACAGTCAGGCTGAGCCACAAAGCTGTTTACACAATGGTGTTAAAGTGAAAAGTAGAAACTGGTCAAATGTTTTAAAAATTAGTTGAATCACCAGTGGTACATCCATGCAGTAAAAAGCTATGAATCACTAAAACTATAGGAAAATACATTTATTGATATGCAGAGTTTTCATTATTACATATTAAGTGAAAAATGAAAGTTATGAAACAGCCTGCACATTATGAACCCATTCTGGGAGATCCACATATGCACCGGTATCCTCATGTTGTCAGTGAGGCGCTCAGCTTTTCTTTCTGTCTTCCTTTGATTTATCTACCTGCCTTAACTGCAGTTTCTAAATTTTTAAGCTGTCTGTTACTAAGATAGCTTTTCAATAGGTTTTTAAATTTTCTGTTCATTCTAAGAGGAAAGAATGAGGAGTAAGAGATACAGGGTCAACAAAAGTAGAGGCATACTAAAAATGCAGCCAAAAGTAAGTTCAAAACAAAAATCTTCTCCCCTCCATTGTGAAATTCATCCACTTGCCCGAGGTGAGCCACCTGTTTGTCTCTGTTCTCAGTGGCCAAACCAATAGGGAAATGTAATTATTTAAAACCCTTCACAGAGTCTGTGATAAATGCAGACCAGTGGCTCAGGAGGACAGCTTTTTATGATATAAAGCCAGAAAATATACATAGTAAGTAGTAGAGGAAGAACAAGGTCACCAGCGGTTTGGTGTCCTAGCCTCTGCCTCTTTGTCCCTTCCTGCTCTAAAAGGAAGATGAAAATGATAGGTTTTAACTTGGGGGAAAGTTTTCATTTGACACAAAAAGGAAAAGAGGGCAATGTGAGTTAAATGCCGTTTTAGCATAAATACTTGAAGGAAGTGGTTATTTTCCTACTGGAATGCATGTATGCATATCCATTATTTGTGGTGACCAGAGGTGAACAGACCTCCCATATTTTCTAGGATTTGCTAATCATCATCCAGCAGGAGACAGGATTGTATCCAGTCCAGGAAAGGTCAAAGACGGAAGAAGTAGAGACACTTCAGAAAGGACAGGCCCGTTAAGCCACAACATTACTGAATAATGGTTCTGCTATTGAACAGCTTGGGACCCATCCCTTAGTTTTAGACCACAGTGTCCTAGTCCCCAAGCCATGGAGGCTGATGCACGTGCTTTTACAGATCCTTTTTAGCTATAAAATCCCATCATTCTAGACCACTTCTTTTTATTCCTTAATTCTACATAGGCCTGTGGAGACATTGTAGAATCAGGCTTTTCCCAAATTTCTTCCAGGAAATTTTGTTTTGTTCACAAAGTAGTGGCCCTGGAGTATAACTCTGTTTTATGCATTATGTCATTATTGCGTGCTGATCTAGGTATGGGAGCTATACTGGTAAAGAAGACAGAATCACTGTACATAGAGGTTATTCCATAGTTGTAGGGGAACAACAAAGAAGAAACTAAAAAAGAAAGAGAATTTCACATATTATTACTTACTACAAAGAAAAGAGGGTAGGGGACCCACCAGTAGGGTTGATCATGGGATGCCCTAGGTTGAAGAGATTGCATTTCAGTTGAGACCTGAATGATAAAAAGATCTGGGAGAGGCATGTTCTAGGGGAAGGAAACAGCTGTGCAGAGGCTGTGATTTGGGAGCACAAGCGTGGTGTGTTGGAGAAATAAGAAGGCCAGTGTAGCTAGAGCAGAGTGAAAGTGGTTGATGATGCAGACGTGGGCCAATGCTTAATCCTTCAGGGCCTTGTGGGCCACAGTAAATTTTGATTGTGGTCTAAATGCAACAGGAAGTCATTGGAAGGTTTTGAGTAAAGAGAGGATTTGAGCTGATACATACTTAAAGAAGCTCATTTTGGTTGCTGGTTGGAAAATGGACATCAGGGTAATAAGATGGGAAGCAGGAGATCACTTAGTTGAGAGGTATCAGGTTTGGTGGGCCTAGTACTAAACAGAAAAATCATTTCCAATCACTTGGTCTAAAAGGTCCCTTTTTGTAAATGGTATAGGGTGATCTAATCCTTGCTTAAAGATTAAGCAATCCTTGCTTAACTTAAATGAAAAAAACCTCTGAGGTGGCTTAGTTTTTGTTTTTTTGGGTGTTTGGAGGTAATTCTCTTCTACTTCAGCTGCACATTTACTTGGGTTGAATGAAGGTAGTTTTCATTTTTCTTCATAAAGAATGTTTACATGGCAAATAAATGGATTTCCTCATTTCTAAGTCTTGGTGAACATTGTCCAAAATGAAGAATCCTCTCACACCTCTATATTTTTATTCTGTATTTGCAAATAGATTGTAAAGCATTTATTCTTTCCTATATTTATATCATGTCAGTTTTGGCTTTTTAAATTAAAAAATTGGTTTAATGTAACTTATTTAGAAGTATATGCTTGGCATCTTTTAAATCTCTTCAGAAGCTGCATTTGGCAAGAGAAGAGGAAGGTTTCTTTCCTCGCTGTTGACTGAACTGAACTAATACAAGGGCTGAAGTGTGCAGCACACCCGTGAAATCTTAGACAGCTGCACCAAATCCCACTCCTTTGCTAAGAGCGGAGCTGAGTGACAGGGGACTTTAATTAGAGTGGGTTTTAGAAGGACGGAGAAAATGAAAAAAGTTCATCTGGCTGGGTTGGCTTGACTTGTGTTCTGACATGCCTCTAATTAAATCATCACTGTTTCTCTTCTCAGGGATCAATGAGCAAGGGCTCTACCGAATCGTGGGGGTCAATTCCAGAGTGCAGAAGCTACTCAGTGTCCTGATGGGTGAGTACAGCAGTGACTGTGCCAGGCAGGTCCCAATGGGGTCCAGGGGGTC
This sequence comes from Mustela lutreola, assembly GCF_030435805.1. NCBI lineage: Eukaryota > Metazoa > Chordata > Mammalia > Carnivora > Mustelidae > Mustela > Mustela lutreola. The sequence goes on from NC_081294.1 coordinate 80,498,033, forward strand.
GCTCTGAAAAGTCATTAGTTCTGTGAGTATGAGCAGCCTCTTGGGAAGGAATTGGGTGTCCAAGCGGGAACGCCCAGAAATCAGCTGTCCCACTCACCAGTTTTTATGGCTGTAGGCATTACTGGAAGAGATACTTAGTGGGACTGGACAAAACAAAACAAAACAAAAATGGCAGGGCACAAAACAAAAAAGGCACCACACCCTCTGTTTGTAGACTCAGCCGTTGCTAGCCCAAGTGGCGCTCAGTCACTCATGTGACCACCACACCCTACTCTGTCGTTAATAGCTTATGACTCCATGGCCCTCTTTGGAGACAGGCATTTGGTGGGGCACACCCGATGCCCAAGGAAGGGGCATCCTTCTAGTTTGCAGAGCATTTCAGATGCCATGTTCCCTGTTACCAAAAAGGTGTCATGCGACTGCCTGATTACATGTATATAAGCAGATAATTCTTGTGATCCTCTTTGCATCTAGATTTCTACCTAGACACTGTTGTTTGAGGAACAGAACCTCCCCTACAGCTAGCTGACATAAATATAAAAGCACTATCTCCAAATGTGTGGTGTTTGAATCAAAACCCCATGAGTCAATGAGCCAATTTGCTTAGGCTGCAGATTTCCTATATTTTTAGATGAGAATGCAGTCAGCTTCAGTGAGTCACATGGATTTAAATGGCAAACAGATCAGATTTCACATATCAGTGGCTGTTACTCATCCCCATGGAAGCCCAGCCGTGCACTTGTAGAGACGGACTATCACTTAGGGTCCTTGCTCAATGTCTGGGCAGGGATACTTCTTTTTTTTTTTTTTTAAATTTATTTATTTTCAGCATAACAGTATCATTATTTTTTCACCACACATGCAATCCGTGCCCTCTATAATACCCACCACATGGTACCCTGACCTCCCACCCCCCCCACTTCAAACCCCTCAGATTATTTTTCAAAGTCCATAGACTCTCATGATTCACCTCCCCTTCCAATTTACCCCAACCCCCTTCTCTCTTTGTTATATTTGTCGGGGTGTTTGTTGTTGTTGTTGTTTGTTTTGCCATCCAGTTTCCGAAAATAGTTTTCACAGGTAAAGAAATCTCCTCTCTCATATTGTCCAGTATGACTCTTCTCTGTTTCTTTTTCTAGAGAGCTCCTTACTTCTTGTTTGCAAACCCTTTTCTATTGCTAGTCACAGTGACATATTTTGTTTGAAAGTATGATTATTTGTGAGGTACTCTTGCACTGAGAATCTTCTTCATGGTTCAAATTTGCAGTGTGGTTAGATTCGTAATAAATTAAACTTTTTATTTTGAGATAATTTTATGTCTGTATGCAGTTATAAGAAATAAAACATAGTTATATGTGCCTTTACTGTCCTTCAGTAGTAACATCTTGCTACACTGTAGTAAGAGGTCATTAGCCAGGATATGAATACAGTCAAGATTCAGGACAGTGTCATCACCACAAGGGTCCATCTGCTTAGTCTCTCATCTCCTTCCCTGCCCCTGCAGACTCCTCATCTCTTGTGTATTTCTCTGATTTTGTCACTTCAAGATTATCTCAGTGGAATCATATCATATGTAATCTTTTTTGGATTGGCTTTTTTTTTTCATTCAGTATAATTCCCTTGAGATATTTTCAAGTTGTTGTATCAATACTTTGTTCTTTTTTTATTGCTGAGTAGTATTACATAGCTTAACCATTCACCTGTTGAGGGACATCTGGGTTGTTTCCAATGTGGGTAAATTAGGAATAAAGCTGCTATAAATCGTTCTGTACAGGCTTTAAGTGTGAACATAAATTCGATTTTCCAGGATAAATTGCCCATAAGTTCGATTGCTGGGTTGTACAGTGACATGGTGAATTTTTAAGAAGTTGTAATGTATAGAAGAATTAAGATTTTAACAGGTATCAACCCTCGGTCTTTCATTTCATTTCTTTTTTTTTAAGATTTTATTTATTTATTTGACAGAGAGATAGAAAGCACAAGTGAGCAGAGCAGCAGGCAGAGGGAGAGAAAGAAGCAGGCTCTCTGCTGAGCAGGGAGCCCAAAGCGAGGCTCGATCCCAGGACCCCAGAATCATGACCTGAGCCGAAGGCAGCCACTCAACCAACTGAGCCACCCAGGTGCTCCTCAGTCTTTCATTTCTGATCGGAGTTGCAAATGTTTGGAGTATGTCCTTGCCATAGCCGACTGCCAGGTGCTAGAGTAGAAACTTTAAAAAGATTCAATCCTTGTGTGCAAAGAGTCTGGTAGGGGGAGATATGCATGCATGAGAATCATGATGTAAAATAAGACTCTGGCACCTAGTACAAGCTGTATCTGGAAGATTGAGTAGTGAAGGAGAGAATAGGAGTATAATTCAGATTCACGAAATGAGCAATAATAATAATGAGGGGCAGAAGGTAGAATCAGTGATGGCTATAGTGGAAGGTACTAATTTATTATTAATATTATTTTAATATTTGAACGTGCTTGAGGCTGGATCAGGAGAGTTAAAACTGAAATGGTAAGATGGTCCCTTTTGTCAAAGAAATTGAATTTTGTGCTAAGAAGTTTGTGAGAGTTTTACTTCTTACAGAAAAAGAAGAAGACACTATTAAGGGTTTGTAGTGGGGCACCTGAGTGGCTCAGTTGGTTAAGCTTCTGACTCTTGATTTCAGCTCAGACCATGATTTCAGGGATGTGAGACTGAGCCCTGTCATGCCCAGTGTGGAACCTACTTAAGAGTCTCTCTATCCCTCTCCCTCTGCCCATCCCTACCTCCCAAAAAGTTTCTAAGTAGTGACGCTATATGTATGAGGGCTCTTTTGCACACACAGTGTCAAGAAGACAATTCAAAACAATTTAAAGGGGGCGCCTAGGTGCCTCAGTTGGTTGAGCGGCTGCCTTTGGCTCAGGTCATGATCCCAGGATTGAGTCCTGTATCGGGCTCCCAGCTCCTTGGGGAGTCTGTTTCTCCCTCTGACCTTCTCCTCTCTCATGCTCTCTCACTCATTCTCTCTCAAATAAATAAATAAAATCTTAAAAAAATATTTTAAAGGACAAATAAAATGCATTCATTTCCTCACACAACTGCTCTGTCCAAGATGGCAGAAGCATAGCAGGATGTGGTGGCTCCAGTGACAGAGGAACCTTTGTTGGAGCCTTTCCTACTCCTTTCTTCTGGCTTCTCATTATCTGTGATCTCTGCTTGTCTTGATATCAGCTGTTTCCTTTGTGGGACTGTCCCACATTGTTCAGCCTCAACAGTTTGTGAATCTTAATGTCACTCAGTAGAGAGTATCTTTCTTGACAGTTCATGGGGGACTTTGGTCAGCATGGGGCCGTTCACATGATTTATTTCTAAATCTCAGGGCAGCCCCCTGACCTACAGCAGGTGGATCTGGATGGCCTGGATTCTGGACATATCTCTGATGATGTTAGGGAAGTGTGGTGAGTGGAATAGGGAGGGGGTTAGTCCATAGAAACCTGTGGACTGAGCAGAATTAGTAAAAGGTTATTGGAGGAGAGCTTTCCTGAAATAATGGCTGCTGGGAGATTAAAAGGGGAAAAACAGTATGTCCAACACAGGTTTAACAAGATCTGACTAGTCTTAGAAGGGTAGCACTGGCAGCAATGGAGAACATGTATTTGATGTGGAGAGACATGAAGGAGGAAGACAGTTGCAATAATTAAGCAGTGTGTAGCTAACCAGGGCTGGACCAAGTAGATGCTCTGAAGTTAGGCAAAAAGGTTCAAAATGATTGGAGAGAATCAACAGGACTTTGTAACCAACTGGATATTGGGTAGAGAGATTTCGAAGATAACAGATTATTATGTAAGGTGATACTAGTGAAAAGAAATATGACATTTTGGATGGGTTTACTGGAAAAAAGAACCAGTTTATGCTAAGCAAAGTGTGGTGTCAAAGGATCTTGTTTTAATCACTTCTCTTAGTGGCTCTCAAACAAAATATTTGTCCTGTTCTCTTCCTCAGTTTTCCTGGGGACAGACAAAATAATCATGAATATCTGCGAAATGTCATGAAAAACTAATAGCCAGCAGCTGAAAGTCACAAGGCCAACTGCCTCTGCCAGGAGAGCGTTACAGATAGACTAGCATCCAAACTGAAGCTCAACCAGAGCTGAGAGATGACCACAGTGCAAGATCTCATCAAAAGTGGAGAATGTATCGTGATTCTCATGACCAGTTAAGGTAACCTGTTTGGATCTTGGAAGTGAGGAATCACCTCTTAGACCAGACCTGGAGGCAGAGCCCTGTCTCTCTTCCCTTGTGTGAACATGCTGCCCTCTTCTTCAATTCCTGGTATTGGTACTAGGCTGGGTTAGCCTAGAGTGTAAAACAAATAAGGCTCCTACACTGCAAAACCTCTCGCTGAGGTGGCTGGGCTGCGTGTGAACCATTCTTTCACTATTTCTTTATTCTGTATTGATTGGATGCCCTTTCAGGTGCTAGGCAATGTGTAGGATATGAACTATTTTTCAGAGCCTCTCACAAGTAAAAATATGAGTTTTTATTGTTGAAAGTATGGATTAGAATTAAGTAAAACCAGAGACTTCCTTTGATTACTTTGACTTTACTTTGTATGTTTTTAGTACATTAGAGGACTTGAGATTGGAAGAGGAATCTTAAGAGCCAGTGCTTTGAGGGGTGCCCAGGTGGCTTTTTGGTTAAGTGTCTGCCTCTGGCTCAGGTCGTGATCCCAGGGTCCTGGGATCAAGTCCTGAGGCCCCTGTTGGTCTCCCTACTCAGTGGGGAGCCTGCTTCTCCCTCTCCTTCTGACTGCCCCTCTGCTTGCTTGAGTGTACAAGCACTCTCTTTCTTTCCCTTTCTTTATTTCTTTCTTTGGGAGGAAAGAAGGAAGGAAGAAAGGAAGGAAAAGAAAGAAAATCTTAAAAAAAAAAAAAAAAAGAGCCAGTACTTTGAGAACTTTTTCCTTATATTGATTAGAATTCCTTAAGGAACCTTGCTAGAATATGTTTTAGTACATGTTGTGTAGACTGGTGCTAGTGTCCTACCCAGAGCTACCCTAAATCCCCTTCCTCCTAAGAGTGGGGGTTCTTAATCTGTGAAGAGTGAAAAGTTTTCAGGAACACTTGCAGATTCCTGGAAATAGTCTCTTCCATGTGTGTATTATTGTTTTTTCTGTCCCCTGAATGGTAGGATAAATTTTTCTAAATTTTAGCTCATTTTTAAATAAAAATCATCTATATGCTGATTTGTTCAGTATGTCTGTTTTCTCTTCCTGTACATCTCTATATTTATTTTTAGATAACTTTTTTTCTGATCAAAGACTGTTGAGTGATGATTATAGCAAATTTGGAGAAAGAAGGTAGAAAGAAGAAAACGAAAGTCTTGCAGACCATAGATAACCTTTATTCTTTATTGACCATTTTATCATACCATTAAAATATATTCTGTAATATAAAATGTTTATAAAGGTGGAATCACACCGTGCATATATATTGCTGTTAATAGGGTTTTTTTTAATCATGTAACACGACAGTTTATTTTCTGATTTCATTCAAGTTCTTCTAGAGTGTGATTTTTTTTTTTTTTTGGGCTATGTATTGTGTAGATACAACTTTTTAATTAATCCCTTATTCTTGATTACATAAACTGATTGCAATTTCTCATCATTCTAGAAGGCACTCAGGCAAACATCCCCATAGGGGATGCAGAGCTTAAAAGCATGCGTTTTGGAGTTAGACAAGTTGCAGTTCCACTGCTTATCCATTTGACTTTACACAAATTATTTAAACCTGTCTAGTCTTCTGTCTCATCATCTGTAATAATAACTCCTACTTCCGTAATAATGTGAGAACTAAACGAAAGATGCATGTGGGTTGCTGAGTCCAAAAGCCTCTACATGTTAGTAAATAAATGTTGGCTGTTGTTATTTTTAAGTTATATATTCATATTGAATGATTTCCCTAGGGTTTGTTTTAAGATGTTGAATTGCTGGCCCAAGGTATGTACATGTTTTCAAGGCCCTTAACTGATTGCACAGATTTGCTGTCAGCAGTTTGTAGAGTGCCCTGTACCTCACAGCCTTGCCATACACTTTATTACTTTTTTTTTTTTTTTGCATATAAATTACAAGTGTATTTTCAATGTATCTCTTTTTTATTTAACTTTGCATTTCTGTAGTTCTGAGTGAAGTTGGACATTCTCCCTATGTTTCTTACTGATTTATATTTCTTCTCTCCTGAATTGCCTGATTTTGTGTTCTTAGCCTATTTTTGTATTGGTACATTCATCTTCTGATGGTAATAATTTTTAGGATGTGGAGACTATATCACCAGTATTTTGTTGCATTTTTTCATTTATCTTGGACTTTATTTGTGGTACTTTTGCTTTGTTTTACGAATGTTTTAAATTTTTATAACATCTAGTCTTTTATGAAATCAGTCCTTTTCCTAGATGAATTATGCTTTAAAAGACCTTTTCCATCTAGGATTACAAAACCTTTTTCTTTTCTTTATATCTCATTAAGAATATATTTATGTGAAATGGAAACTAACTTTCCTTTTCCTGAAATACTTATCTGATGGACGAATAACCATATAATAAGAAAATTTCTCCCCTCTACTACTTTTTAATATTACTATCTAGTCATTCTTTTATACATTTTGGGCTCTCATGATGGACTTTTTACACATATTTTTCCAAAGGAAAATAAATTTTCTTTTTGTTTGTTATTCTGTACCTCTTGATCTTCTAAAAAATTTTTTTCTTCATTTTTTACCTTTCTAAAGTTTTTCTCTTGATCCTTTGCATGTTAGCAAAAATTCTCAAATTTGTACCCCCATCCATGTAATTTATTACATTTCTTTTGGTCTTCATATTTTTTTCTTGCTGTTTATAATGCGACTTTTAACTTTGTAATTGGGTTTTCTGTGTCTTTGTTTACATTCCTTATTTAGCTGTTTTCATTTATACCTCTCAGTCATGTTTATTATTTCAGTCTGTGTCTTTTTACTCTGATGCCTTATTTCACAATGTCCATTAGTTTTCTGAATTTCATTTATATTATAGAATAGGGCCTTTCTGAAATTTTATTAGAGTGCTTTGGTCTTCATATTTTATGCCAAGTGTTGCATCAGCTTTTTTTTTTTTAAATTTTTTATTTTTTATAAACATATATTTTTATCCCGAGGGGTACAGGTCTGTGAATCACCAGGTTTACACTCTTCACAGCACTCACCAAAGGACATACCCTCCCCAATGTCCATAATCCCACCCCCTTCTCCCAACCCCTCTCCCCCCAGCAACCCTCAGTTTGTTCTGTGAGATTAAGAGTCACTTATGGTTTGTCTTCCTCCCAATTCCATCTTGTTTCATTGATTCTTCTTCTACCCACTTAAGCCCCCATGTTGCATCACCACTTCCTCATATCAGGGAGATCATATGATAGTTGTCTTTCTCCGCTTATTTCACTAAGCATGATACGCTCTAGTTCCATCCACGTCGTCGCAAATGGCAAGATTTCATTTTTTTTTGATGGCTGCATAGTATTCCATTGTGTATATATACCACATCTTCTTGATCCATTCATCTGTTGATGGACATCTAGGTTCTTTCCATAGTTTGGCTATTGTGGACATTGCTGCTATAAACATTCGGGTGCACGTGCCCCTTTGGATCACTACGTTTGTATCTTTAGGGTAAATACCCAGTAGTGCAATTGCTGGGTCATAGGGCAGTTCTATTTTCAACATTTTGAGGAACCTCCATGCTGTTTTCCAGAGTGGTTGCACCAGCTTGCATTCCCACCAACAGTGTAGGAGGTTCCCCTTTCTCCACATCCTCGCCAGCATCTGTCATTTCCTGACTTATTGATTTTAGCCATTCTGTGAGGTGATATCTCATTGTGGTTTTGATTTGTATTTCCCTGATGCCGAGTGATGTGGAGCACTTTTTCATGTGTCTGTTGGCCATCTGGATATCGTCTTTGCAGAAATGTCTGTTCATGTCCTCTGCCCATTTCTTGATTGGATTATTTGTTCTTTGAGTGTTGAGTTTGATAAGTTCTTTATGGATTTTGGACACTAGCCCTTTATCTGATATGTCATTTGCAAATATCTTCTCCCATTCTGTCAGTTGTCTTTTGGTTTTGTTGACTATATCCTTTGCTGTGCAAAAGCTTTGATCTTGATGAAGTCCCAATAGTTCATTTTTGCCCTTGCTTCCCTTGCCTTTGGCAATGTTTTTAGGAAGAAGTTGCTGCAGCTGAGGTCGAAGAGTTTGCTGCCTGTGTCCCTCTCAAAGTTTTTGGTGGATTCCTGCCTCACATTACGGTCCTTCATCCATTTTGAGTCTAGTTTTGTGTGTGGTGTAAGAAAGTGGTCCAGTCATTTTTGTGCATGTGGCTGTCCAATTTTCCCAACACCAGTTATTGCAGAGGCTGTCTTTTTTCCATTGGACATTCTTTCCTGCTTTGTGGAAGATTAGTTGACCATAGAGTTGAGGGTCTGTTTCTGGGCTCTCTATTCTGTTCCATTGATCTTTGTGTCTGTTTTTGAGCCAGTACCATACTGTCTTGATGATTACAGCTTTATAGTATAGCTTAAAGTCTGGAATTGTGATGCCACTACTTTGGTTTTCTTTTGTCAACATTCCTCTAGCTATTTGGGGTCTTTTCTGGTTCTGTATAAATTTTAGATTACTTGTTCCATTTCTTTGAAAAAAATTGATGGGATTTTGCTAGGGATTGCATTAAACGTGTAGATTGCTTCAGGTAGCATAGACATTTTCACAATATTTGTTCTTCCAATCCATGAGCATGGAAAATTTTTTCATTTCTTTGTGTCTTCCTCAATTTCTTTCATGAGTACTTTATAGTTTTCTGAGTAAAGATTCTTTGCCTCTTTGGGTAGGTTTATTCCTAGATATCTTATGGTTTGGGGTGCAACTGTAAATGGGATCGATTCCTTAATTTCTCTTTCTTCTGTCTTGCTGTTGGTGTATAGAAATGCAGCTGATTTCTGTGCATTGATTTTATATCCTGACACTTTACTGAGTTCCTGTATGAGTTCTGGCAGTTTTGGAGTGGAGTCTTTTGGGTTTTCCACATAAACTATCCTATCATCTGCGAAGAGTGAGAGTTTGATTTTTCTTTGCCAATTCGGATGCCTTTAATTTCTTTTTGTTGTCTCATTGTTGAGGCTAGGACTTCTAGTACTATGTTGAATAGCAATGGTGACAGTGGACATCCCTGCTGTGTTCCTGACCTTAGGGAAAAGCTCTCAGTTTTTCCCCATTGAGAATGATAGTCACTGTGGGTTTTTCATTGATGGCTTTGATGATATTGAAGTATGTACCCTCTGTCCCTACACTTTGAAGAGCTTTGATCAAGAAAGGATGCTGTACTTTGTCAAATGCTTTTTCAGCATCTATTGAGGGTGTCATATGGTTCTTGTTCTTTCATGTATTAAGGTATTGTTTTACCTTGATTGATTGATTTGTAGATGTTGAACCAACCTTGCAGCCCAGGAATAAATCCCACTTGGTCATGGTGAATAATCCTTTTAATGTACTGTTGGATCCTTTCAGCTAGTATTTTGGTGAGAATTTTTGCATTGATCTGTAATTCTCCTTTTTGCTAGGGTCTTTCTCTGGTTTGGGAGTCAAGGTAATGTGGACGTTTTCCTTCCATTTCTGTTTTTTGGAATAGTTTCAGGAGAATAGGTATTAATTCTTCTTTCAATGTTTGTTAAAATTCCCCTGGGAAGCCATCTGGCCCTGGGCTCATGTTTGCTGGGAGATTTTGGGTGACTGCCTCAGTCTCCTTACTGGTTATGGGTCTGTACAGGTTTTCTATATCTTTCTGGTTCAGTTTTGGTAGTTTATATGTCTCTAGGGATGCATCCATTTCTACCAGATTGTCAAATTTGGTGGTGTCTAGTTGCTTGTCATATGTTCTTAAGTTGTTTGTATTTCTTCGGTGTTGGTTGTGATCTCTCCTCTTTCATTCATGATTTTGTTAATTTGGGTCCTTTCTCTTTTTTTTTTTTTTTTTTGATAGGTCTGGCCAGGGGTTTATCAATCTTAATTCTTTCAAAGAACCAGCTCCTAGTTTTGTTGATTTGTTCTACTGTTCTTTGGTTTCTGTTTCATTGATTTCTGCTCTGATCTTTATTATTTGTCTTCTCCGGCTGGGTTTAGGTTTTCTTTGCTGTTCTTTCTTCAGCTCCTTTAGGTTTAGGGTTAGGTTGTGCATTTGAGACCTTTCTTGTTGCTTGAGAAAGGCTTGTATCACTATATATTTTCCTCTCCAGTCGCCTTTGCTGTGTTCCACAGATTTTGAATAGTTGTGTTTTCATTTTCATTTATTCATGCATTTTTTCAGTTCTTCTTTAATTTTCTAGTTGACCCATTCATTCTTTAGTAGGCTGCTCTTTAGCCTCCATGTATTTGAGTCTTTTTCAACTTTTCCTCTTGTGGTTAAGTTCCAGTTCCAAAGCATTGTGGTCTGAAAATATGCAGGGAATAATCCCAGTGTTTCGGTATCTGTTGAGACCTGGTTTGTGACCCAGGATGTGATCCATTCTGGACAATGTTCCATGTGCACTAGAGAAGAATGTGTATTCTGTTGCTTTGGGGTAGTATGTTCTAAATATATCTGTGATGTTCGTGTGGTCCAGTGTGTCATTTAAAGCCTTTATTTCCTTGTTGATTTTTTGCTTAGATGTCCATTTCAATGAGCGGGTTGTTAAAGTCACCTACTATTATTGTATTGTTATCGATTTGTTACTTTGATTTGACCAGCTGATGAATTGGTTTATATTATTTGCTCCTCCTGTCTTAGGGGCATAGATCTTTAAAATTATTAGATCTTCTTGTTGGACAGACCCTTTTAGTATGAAATAGTGTCCTTCTTCACCTCTTATTATAGTCTTTGGCTTAAAATCTAATTTATCTGCTATAAGGATTATTTCCCCAGCTTTCTTTGATGCCCATTAGCATAGTATATTGTTTTCCACACCCTCACTTTAAATCTGGAGGTGTCTTTGGGTCTATAATGAGTTTCTTATAGACAGCATATCAATGGATCTTGGTTTTTTATCCGTTCTGATACCCTATGTCTTGTGATAGGGGCATTTAGCCCATTTACATTCAGGTTAACTGTTGAAAGATATGAATTTAGTCCATTGTATTGCCTGTAAGGTGACCATTACTGTATATTGTCTCTGTTCCTTTCTGATCTATATTACTTTTAGGCTCTCTCTTTGCTTAGGGACCCCTTTCAATATTTCCTATAGGGCTGGTTTGGTGTTTGCAAATTCTTTTAACTTTGTTTGTCCTGGAAGCTTTTTATCTCTCCTTTCTATTTTATCTCTCCTACTATTTCCAGCTTAGCTGGATATAGTATTCTTGGCTGCATATTTTTCTCATTTAGTGCTCTGAATATATCATGCCAGTCCTTTCTCACCTGCCAGATCTCTGTGAATAAGTCTGCTGTCAATCTAATATTTCGACCATTGTATGTTATAGACTTCTTGTCCCAAGCTGCTTTCAGGATTTTCTTTTTGTCGCTAACACTTGTAAGTTTAACTCTTAGATGATAGGGTGTGTATCTATTTTTATTGATTTTTGTGGGGTGTTCTCTGTGCCTCCTGGTTTTTGATGCTTTTTCCCTTTGCCATATTAGGGAAATTTTCTATTATAATTTGCTCCAATATACCTTCTGCCCCTCTCTCTCTTTCTTCTTCATCTGGGATCCCAATTATTTTAATATTGTTTCATCTTATGTTATCATTTATCTCTCAAATTCTCCCCTTGTGCTCCAGTAGTTGTCTCTCTTTTGCTCGGCTCCTTTATTCTCTGTCATTTGGTCTTCTAAATCACTAATTCTCTCTTATAACTCATTTACCCTAGCAGGAAGAACCTCCATTTTTTATTGTACCTCATTAGTGCCTTTTTCATTTTCAACTTGGTTAGATTTTAGTTCTTTTATTTCTCCAGAAAGGGATTTTTATTTCTCCAGACAGGGATTCTCTAATACCTTCCACGCTTTTTTCAAGCCCAGCTAGCAGCTTGATAATCCTCATTCTGAACTCTAGTTCTGACACATTCCAATGTCCATACTGATAAGGTCCCTAGCCATTAGTACTGCCTCTTATTTTATTATTATTATTTTTTTTTTGTGGTGAGTTTTTCTGCCCTGTTGTTTTATCCGGATAAGAACATATGAATGAGAGAGTAAAATACTAAAAGGATGGCAAAGACCCTAGAAAAATATATGCTAACCAAATCAGAAAAGACCCAAAACTAGGGGGGGAGAAAAATGGGAAGGAAATAAATAAATAAATAATAAATATATATATATATATATTTGTGTGTATATATATATATATATATATATATATAAGTATATATATATATATTAGACTGGTGAGTAGAACAGAGTCACCCACTTGATTTTGGGTGTATTCTGGTCTCGTAGGAGAAACTATGTCCCAAAATTTTTAAGGAAGAAAAATTTATATATATGCAAAAATAAGAGTAAACATGATGAGGCAATGGAATATGTTTGTAAAGATGAACATTTAAAAAGATTTAAAAATAGGAATTGATAAGTTGGTTGGAAAAAGAAAAAAAAAAGAGGAGAGAATGTCATCAGTCTGGAGCTAGATTTAGGGTATATTTTGATCTATTAGAAGAAATTACCTCCCAAAATTTTAAAGAAAAAAAAATATGTATACAAAAAATAAGGTTAAATATAATGAAACGATAAAATATGACTATAAAAATGAAAATTTTAAAAGATTTTTTTAGAAAAAGGTATTGATAAGATAGGAAATAGGAAAGTTTAAAAAAAAGAATAAGAAAAAAATAAAATTAAAAGAATTTAACTCTGTAAGACTAAAAGATCATGGGGGAAAAAGCCATGAATTCTATGTGTTGCTTTTCCTTTGCTCTGGATTTCTGCAGTTCTCCTTGATTGATGATCTTGGTCTTGGCTCAGTGTTGTTTCTGATTTCTAGAGGAGGGGCCTGTTGCAGTGATTCTCAAATGTCTTTGCCCGAGGCAGAATTGCACCGCCCTTGCCAAGGGCCAGGCTAAGTAATCTCAGGTTCTCTCTAGTAAGCTTTTGTTCCCTGAGCGCTTTCCATAGAGCTCTGAAGGACAGGAATGGAAGTGGTGGCCTTCCAATCTCTGGTGCCGCAGGATCTGAGAGCTTGGGGCCCCACTCCTCAGTGTGCCCTCAGAGGAAAACAGTCAATCCCTCCCGTCTCCCTGATCTCCAGCTGCACTCTGGGTCACCGGGCCTGTGTCTGAGCATTTCTATCTCTGGTGCAGGGCCCTGTTTCAGGTCTCCAAACTTAGCAGATCACTGTGGTACAGTCACACACCACCCCTTCCAGAGGAGGAAGGAAGGGGTCTCTCCGGATCTGCCACTTGTGGGGTTGCTGCTCAAAGAACAGTGGAGTCATTGTGCCTTGTATCACAGTTTAAGCTAACCCTGAGCTGAGAGTCTCACCTCGGTCCATTTCTGTAGCTGGCTTCCCTGCTTTGATACCTGGGAGCTCTGCTACACTTAGGCACTCCTGGTCTTTCAGTGACCCCGAGGGTTCTGAAACCACACTGTCCCCGCAAGGGCTCCACCCCCACTTAGCCTCTGGAACAACATCCCTCAGTGGAGCAGGCTTCTAAAAGTTCCAGTTTTGTGCTCTACTCCTCTGCTGCTTGCTGGGAGCCGGCCCCTCCGCTGTGGTCTATCTTCCTGTCGCTTTGGATTGGCTTCTCCGCACATCCTACCTTCGCGAAAGTGGTCTATTTTCTGTTCCTAGAATTGCTGCTCTTCTTCTCTTCTATCTCCTATTGAATTTGTAGGTGTTCAGAATCTGATTAGTTGATCTTTGATAAAGCTGTCACGGTAGTTCAGTAAGGGAAAGGACAGTAATTTTAATGAATGTACAATTGGACATCCATATGGAGAAAATTCCATCTTTATCTTAAACTATACATAAAAATTATCTCAGGCTCCTGGGTGGCTTAGTGGATTAAGCCACTGCCTTCAGCTCAGGTCATGATCCTTGGGTCCTGGGATCGAGCCCTGCTTTCTGCTCAGCGCGGAGCCTGTTTCCTTCTCTCTCTTAGCCTGACTCTCTGCCTGCTTGTTATCTCTTTCTCTGCCAAATAAATAAAATCTTTTAAAAAATAAAAAATAAAAATAATCTCAAAATGAATTATATTCCTGGGGCGCCTGGGTGGCTCAGTGGGTTAAGCCGCTGCCTTCGGCTCAGGTCATGATCTCAGGGTCCTGGGATCGAGTCCCGCATCGGGCTCTCTGCTCAGCGGGGAGTCTGCTTCCTTCTCTCTCTCTCTGCCTACTTGTAATCTCTCTCTGTCAAATAAATAAATAAAATCTTAAAAAAAATGAATTATATTCCTAAACCTATGAACTAAAACTATAAAACTTATAGGAGAAAATTTAGAAATTTTGGTGACCTTTGTTTAGAAAAGATTTCTTAAATAGAAAACAAAAAGTAGGAAACAGAAAAGAAAAATCTGATTTAAAAAAATCTTTATCCAAATAAAAAATTTCTGCTCTTTAAAAGTTACTAAGAAAAAGAAATTGGGAGCTACAGATGAGGAACCTTTTGAAGATATTTATCTGGCAAATGAATTGTATCCAGAATTTATTAAAAATAACTCAAGTAATTCAGTAATAAGAATTCAGTAATAAGAACACAACCAATTCAGTTTTAAAAATGGGTAAAAGATTTGAATAGTTTATCAGGGAAGATACACAGAAGGACAAAAAGTACAAGAAAAAATAAACAATGTCACTAGTCATTAGAAAAGGAAATTTAAAAAAACAGTTATTCCTTCATGTCTACTGGAACAGCTAAAATTTCAAAATTAGACACCTGACCATATCATGTGTTGATGAAGATGTGAAGCACCTAGAGCTCTCAGGTTGCTGTGGGAAAGCAAAATAACCCAACTGTTTCGGAAAACAATTTAGCAATTTCTGATAAAGTTAAACATATTTACTATGGGACTTCTCCTACATATTTTTACCCAGTTCCACTCCTACGTAGTGATCCAAGATGTGAAACTTTAGTCCACATAAAAACCTGTATGTAAATATTTATACCAGCTTTATTCATAACTGTAAAAAATTAGAAAAAACCCAAATGTCCCTCACCTGATGAATGGATGGACAAATTGTGGAATATCCGTAAAATTGTTTACTACCCAGCAATAAAAGGATCAAACCACTGGTACATGCAACAACACGGGTGGATTTCAAAAGTATTGTGCTTTGTGACAGTGGTTGCCAGGGGCTGGAGGTGGAAGGAGAGGATTGATTGTACAGGGGCATAGGAGGATTTTCATGGTGATGGAAAATTACCTTTATTCAGGTTGTGCATGTCACTTGGCTGTATACATTTTCCTAAATCATGCAACCATGTGCTTATAAAAGGTGAGTATACTCCATAAATTTGACACATAGGAAAGGATTCTCAACCTTCCTCCTCCTTTTTCTTTTTTTTTTTAATCAAACAAACAAATTAAAAATGGGACTTTTTTCGCCTCTCAGACTGGCCAAGATCAAAGTTCTGCATATTGTTCTAGGATCTGGGGATCAGTCAATGGTACAGCCTCTGAGGGGTAGTTGAGGAATAGCTTTCAAAATTAAAAATGCATGTACTTGGGGCGCCTGGGTGGCTCAGTGGGTTGAACCTCTGCCTTCGGCTCAGGTGATGATCTCAGGGTGCTGGGATTGAGCCTCACATCAAGCTTTCTGCTCAGTGGGGAGCCTGCTTCTCCCTCTCTCTCTCTGTCTGCATGTCTGCCTATTTTGTGATCTTTGTCAAATAAATAAATAAAATATTTTTTAAAAAATGCATATACTTTTTTATTTCAATTTTATTTTGAGGGATTTTTTTGTTCTATAGGTAAGTCATGTACATGGAAACAGTAGTTTATATCATTGTTTATCATAACAAAACTCGGGGAATAATCTAATTTCCATTAATGGGAACATTATGATACAGTGAAGTACTTCTGTGAGGTAGATAAATTTGTGTGCTAGTGTGGAACACTTTCTCAAGGTACTGTCAAATGAAAATAACAGTGCACAAAATGACATGTATAGTGTACATGTCTTTATGTTTTTAAAAAGTGGTATGTATTTATATGCTCTTATATGCTAGTATTTGCATGTGTTATTAGAGATAGCATACATACACGCAGAACTGTTATTTATAGTTGCCTCTAGCACAGGAAAGGTTTACATTTTAATGTTTATCTACTTGTTTTGCTTGAATTTTTTTTGCCAGGTGCACATGTTATTTTCTCAGTTAAAGAGAAAAAAATAATTTACATACAATTATACTGAATTCTTAGGAAATTTAGGAGTACATAGATGGCTAGTCCTGATCATTTCCTCCAGAATGTCTCTCGTGTTTTCATCAGCAACACAGTACTGGACTAGATGGATCTTTCTAGTCCATCTGATTGTTGAGATGTTTCTGAGACTATTCCCCTTGTAACCGCTGCTTCCAGTCTGTCTCCTGTTTTTTCAGATTCCTGTGGGAGCAGATTCATGAAGAAATCTATTCAGTTTAGTTTACCCACAGGCTGCCTTTCTGTATGTTGGCCTGATCCTCTGGCTTAGGTTCGTTTCACAGTGTAATGCAATGGTCAAGTGACTTGGTGGGGAGAAATGTACTGAGTTCAGAGGATAATTGTAATTATGCCTTTGTGTCATGTTTGGATGCCACCAGGGTTTCTCTGAGTGAGAGGGAGCATTGGTAAGGGAGGTGTGGAAATTGGCAGCACTTTCTGAAAATGAGGTGGTTTGGGAGGCTGTATTCAATTTAGTTTGGATATTAAATGAATTAAAATGGACGTGCTCAAGTTCTAAACCTTGCCTCATTGGTGCTATAAAAAGCCCTTTAGCTGGACTGTAATCTGACTCTCCTCTCTGTAATGTTACACAATATTCCTATGGTTACAGAGCCCGAATAAATGGACGTTAATCATTAGTTTGCTAAATGTGGTCCGTGGAACAGTTCACAACTCCCCGACCTGCCAACTGCTGCTTGTTAAGTGTTGGGCTCACTCTTCTTGGGTGGAAGTTGGTTTGTTCCTCAGAAAAATGTACAGTAACAGTTGTCTTGCATCCAGGAACCATGCACTATGGCAGCTCTCCATGTGTCTCGGGTTGGGGAGGGGAAAAGGTCATGCTAAGCAAAGTTTTTGGTACATGCTCTTCCGCAGGAAGAAACCATTAAGGGAGTGAAAGATGACAAAGCAAGAAGAGAATTAAAGCGGCAGAGGTTTTGGTCATTTGGAGAATCACCCTTGGGTTGGCTTTTCAGAAATTTGCTATGATAGAGCTTTATGGAGTTTGCTATTCTGTGACCCTAGAAATAAAATCACACACTTTATGTTGTTTATTGTTTGTTTCATGTGATAAGACAGATTTCATTAATGCTAGGGTCACCTGCAAACACATAAATGTGCTGTCTTTAGGAACTAAATGTATTGGGAGCTGGGGCCTTTTCTATTTCACCTAATACATATGGAGGGGGCACCCGGGTGGCACAGTAAGTTAAACATCTGACTCTTGGTTTTAGCTCAGGTTGTCATCTCACAACCTGATCAAGCCCCTTGTGGACTTTATGCCCAGGGCAGAGTCTACTTAAGTTTCATTCTTCTTCTGCCCCTCCCCTAAAATAAATAAATAAATCTTTAAAAAAAAAATTAAATGTGGGAACCTGGGTGGCTCAGTGGGTTAAAGCCTCTGACTTCAGCTCAGGTCATGAGCCCGGGGTCCTGGGATGGAGCACCACATTGGGCTTTCTGCTCAGCAGGGAGCCTGCTTCCCACAAACGCCTACCCCCCGCCTACTTGTGATCTCTGTCTGTCAAATAAGTGAATAAAATCTTTTAAAAAATTAAATGTATCAGGGAACGTATTGAGAGCAGCGGGTATCAACTGGATTTATGCCCTTACCTGGGGTTTAGAGCCTAACTCCTTAATCCACTCATGATTATTTGGACTCTTCCTACTAGAATGAAAGTAGGTTCTTTCCTAATAAATACAAAATATATTGTGCCCACTTGTGACTCGTTCTCCCCTTCCAGCTGAAAAGCTGTGTCTCTGCAGGAAGAAACTCTTTTTTTCTTTGAGACTGTTGAGAAAGAGTCCAGTGGCTGTTTCTGTTTAACTGCTCTATTATTTAGTTCTCTTCTGATTGTAAAAAAAAAAAAAAAGAAAAGAAAAGAAAAGAAAAGAAAAAGAAAAAAAAAGAAAGAAAGAAAGAAAAAAACAGAAAACCTGACCTTACCTAGCTTAGGGAAAAGGGAATTTATAGGCTCATATGATAAAAAAGGAATGGCGAGATATGAGGGCTCAACCCATGTCATCAAGACCAGCTCTCTCTGCTTCTCTCATTTCTGGCTTTGTCTGTCAGACTTCACTCTTGGGCTCTAGGTGGTGGCATCTAGAACAGTTCGGAGAACCTTCCAGGTACAAACCCAAAAGGAAATAGCAGAGAGCCTCTCCCCTGTCTCCTAGAAGGGTCCTGACATTCCACTGGCTTAGGTCTTGGGTTCTCCCTGAACTAGCCATGGGGCCAAAGAGATGCTGTGCTTTGATTGGTCTGTCTGACTCTCATTTCCCACCCCTGGAAGCCTAGAGCCTTCCCCCAAGCATGTGCAGTAGGCATGCAAATCACTAGTTGTGTGTAAACATGAAAGCTGGATTCTGTCTTCACCATACTGAAAGCCTTTACTTCCAACCACCTTGTCAGTGGTGAGATGGGGCTGTGTGCTGCCCAGGAAGACTAGCTCTAAGAGTGGTCTCTTCCTTTAATACATGTGCATTTTAAATACACTCATTTGTTGACCAGTCCACACAAGAGAAGACTAAAGAAATGATAAGGAGCCAGTGTAATTATGGCGGTCCCCATTGCACTTCTTGGCTTAAGGCAATTTTTAAAAAAGACATATAAAAGTAATGGAATTGAGTCATAGTTTAGAAAATATAAAAACAACAGTTATCCCCTTCTAACACAACCACTATATTAATTTTAGAGTACTTCCTTTCAGCCTTTGTTCATACAATTTTTTCGTAATAAACTTTAAAATCTTGGTTTGTTTGGGTGTTTTTGCTTGACATTGCTTGAAAATCCACACATTTTTCCTACTGTTGCATAGTCAGTATTTTCATATAAATGCAGTATAGTTTTCCATCACGGAGCCATGTCAAGATAATCATTTGTCCATCATTGGACATTTAAGTTATCTCCTTTGAAAATTTTTTCTGCTGTTACAGAGAATTAGCATGTATTGAATGTTCCTGGGGTATGTAACTTTGGTTTTGCTTTATCTTATTTTCTGAGGGTAGATTGTGAGAAGTGGGATTACTGCTTCAAAGGGTATAAACAGTTTTATGTCTCTTGACACATATTGCCAAATTGCTTTTCATAACTGTTGCATTTTATCTCTTCTGCCTCTAGCAGTTTCTGAGAGGATCCATTTCACTACAATTTTGCCAGCAATAGATACTTGGATTTTTAACCATATTCTTAACTGAACCAGCAAAAAAAAAAAAAAAAAAAAAAAAAAAAAAAAGGTGTTGTTTTGTTTTAATTTGGATTTCTTTGGTTAATAGGGAAGCTGAATGGTTTTATATATCATGCTTGTTTTTTAGCTATATTTTCTGTTCCTGTTTACACATTGCCTTTTCTTCTTTTTAGACCCTAAAACAGCTTCTGAAACAGAGACCGATATCTGTGCTGAATGGGAGATAAAGACAATCACTAGTGCTTTGAAGACCTACCTAAGGTAGGGACTTTCCATTTGCAGGGCAGGGTGCCAGCTTGCTATCATGCAATCAGGAAGAAAGCAGTTTTATTTCCAGCCTCCAGAAAGCTGTTGAGTGGGTGTTTGGATATAGAAACAGCTTATGTGTGGGTGCAATTAGCTCCGCTGGTCAAACCAATTGTAAGCCATCCATCCTTGATGGGTTGCCATTTGTGGGGATGCCATGAGTGATTCAAGAAGCTTTGCTCTTTATGAGAAGTTACTATGATGATTAGCCTTTAACAGAACCTAAAATATGGTATTTCCTGAATCCCCAAATACTCTAGTCAGAAAACAAGGAACTCCTTATCTCAGTCTGTTAAAAATGCATAATTACATACATATCCTATGTGTTTTGATGGTTTTGTGCATTGCAATATAATCTATCTACAGATAGATAGACTCCGTAATAGATTGTCCTTATTAATGGAAGTCCTTTTTGACTCCTTCTGCTAGTATAGGAAAATGTTATTTTATTGGAGAATAGACTCTTTATCTCGTAACACTGTGCATGGTATGACTCCTATTTTCTGCCCCTCCCTTGGTTATTAAGGGAATGGGTGATTCTAGCTGCTCCCATATCAGTTTTATGAAGTGACTGAAACTTACCCTGAACTTGAAGGGTAGGTGAGGGTCCAGTCTGAACTAAGAGGAGACCAGTGAACTACATAAGCATTTGTTCAGGTTTTGTGAAGATTCACTTGGCTCAAAAACAAAGGAGGAACAAGCCCCAGGAAAGAAATTGGTGATGCAGGTTTTATTGCCTATTGGGGAATTGATAGAAGGATCTTGAAGTCAAGAGTAAGATGTAATGCAAGTGAAGATCAGGAGTTAAATTGGGGGTTCTGATGAGAATAAAATAGAACCTGAGTCAAGAATAATTTATAGTCTGTTGAGAAGGTTGTTATTTGGACTGTCAGAAAAAAGCTGAAGTTTACAGTTAAACACACTCATTAAACATATTGATTAAACATTCATACCACATATACTATCACTGTAGTTTACACAAAACCAAATCACAGAGGTTTGTATTTAGCACTTAATTTGTACATGTTGATCTAGTGATTAGCTAACAAACGTTAAATATAAAATATACTTTTAAAAAACTATATAAAATTTGATTATGTCGTGCTTAATGTTAGGGGTTCTAACACTTTTGGCATTCTGGAGCAACCCTCGGTAGTGAATTTGCCACAAAAATTACAGAAGTCTCTCATAGTGTTTCCAGATGAACTGATTTTAATAACAAGCTGCTGGGAAGACAAGAGTTTTAGTACAGGTAATTACAAATGTTTAGTTAGTTTCCTTTTTCTCAGACACATCTTAAAATGCTCTTGTCAATGGGTGAGTCACTGACTGAAAAGGAAATCTCTTGGCTTGTGCTAGACTTTCACATTAGCAGTTTCCTAGTTGTAACTAGGAAACATAGTTGTACCATTCCCTTAAAGAAGAAAGAGCATGAAAATGTCACAGGAAATCTCAGGACCCTTTCAAAAAGAGAAACTCAGTTGGGCTGTTGAGTTGCTATTGTGTCCCTTAATCTTCGTCGGAATACAGTTGGGCAGTGTCTGTGCTGCTATTTAGGGAGTCTGTTTGTTTTTATTAAACTGATTGGTGTATATCCTTTTATCCCAGAATGCTTCCAGGACCACTCATGATGTACCAGTTTCAAAGAAGTTTCATCAAAGCGGCAAGTAAGTTTTCTTTTTGCCAGTTTTAAGGGGGGAAAAGAATATATTTTTCTATATCAAAGAACAGTTAGTATCCCAAAATAAAAACTTTCTACCCTCTGTATTTTGTATGTAAATACCTACACATGTGCTTATGAGACAGACACAAAATAGAAATGAAACCAAACTGAGATTGTCAAGGGCCCTGCTACCACACTGAATTTACAGTAAAGGAGAGAAACTTCAGAATGTGTTTTTGGGGTGGGGAGAGGAGAGGACAGCAAGTTTGGCTTTCTAATTTTGATTATTGGAGTTCTAGCTCCTTGGGTTTTTTCCCAGCCCTTGAGTAGCATTTTGCAGAATGAATCAGACTTCACACATTACCTAAATTGAGCATTGGAATTGTTTCCTTGAATATGACACCATTTATATAACTTCCCAGTCCCCTTTCCATCATGGATTCCATTTACAGCTTATGATCATTCTTCAGCTATATCATCCAGGTCCCTTGCGTCATATTACTGGTATTAAAATACATAGGGATTAGGTGCAAGCTACCCTAAGTATACGGGAATCTGTCTGTTCGGGGCAGGCCTCCTGTAAGAGATAGTAAGATTTAAATCTGGCATGAACTCCACAGTGTTATTATGTCAATAGTCTCTGTGGTCTCCCTGCTTCCTTTAAGCCTTCAAAGTTTGTTTGTCCTGGTAACTACTACTGGCCCTATTTAGTAGTACCTAATGTTCTAATGTTCTGGTGGCCTTATCTTCTCAGAGTTGTCTCCTTAAAAGAGGGAGGAGAAAGACTTGAGATAAAGCTGGGAGTAAAGATCGTGTTTATATGATTTCTTTCTCAGAGAAATTCCAAACCCATAGCAGCCATTCTCTAATTAAACCTCACATCAATCCTATAAATAGGTATGGTGAGCACTATCAGTTTATCTCCCAGAGAAATGAAGTCACTTACCCAAATTCAACCAAACCGTGGCAGGGTTTGATTGAGGTGACAGGTTGGCAGGAAGATTTACATGTTTCATCAGCCATTTCTTTCTTCCACTGGGCTGGTTGGGTGTCACACATGACTTGAGAGTGACTGGACATTGCCTTCGATTTGTCGGATGCTGTCTTGAGACATTATTTTGATATTTGAGACCCTTGTAATGTTGTTCATGTACAATTTGTTCATCATTTGACAAGTGCATAAAGTTCCTTCCTTCCTTGAAATGAAGCCATCATTCTAGGAAGCCAGCTGCTCTCAGGTTTCTGTCTGCTCTAAGTGTGCAGTTGACTGACTGGCTCCATTTCATCCCATCATCATTTTGGTTTGAATTCTTTAAACAGTCATTTTTTTAAATGAATTGTTACAGAAAGCACCATTAAAAACACTTAAACCTAGCCATGAGTCCATAGAACTGGTTCTTAAAGTGCCCAACCTTTGGTTTCCTTTGATTTTGTTTTGTAATCTGATTTGACTGTGTCACTGATCAAATATTACGTCCTTCCTTCCTTTGCAGAGCTGGAAAACCAGGAGTCTCGGGTCTCTGAAATCCACAGCCTTGTTCATCGGCTCCCAGAGAAAAATAGGCAGATGTTACAGCTGCTCATGAACCACTTGGCAAAGTAGGTTTAAGACGGAATGCTGCCCTCTTCTCACCCTTAGAAAGTTCATATCTTAGTGCTAAAGCTGGTCTCTGTTCTGTTCAGGTTTCCCCCTCCCACTGTTGCATCAGGAATGCTGAAGGGTTAGGAAAGAAATGTGTGAAGTGTTAACTGCAGTGGGTAACAGCAGTAAATGCCACGTGGTCCTTACAGAGGAGGCTGGGGAAGCACCAAACAGAGGTCAGGGGGCTTTTGCTCTTGTGATGTCCTAGGATAAACAGGAATATGTCATCCATGATAACCAGGTCACAAAGCAGGGTTTTCAGGAGTTGTATGTTCTTGTGATAATCAGAGACAAATAGGAACATGTGGGTTTTTAGACCCGGGATTTGGAGTAATGAAGCCTGGGTTCTAGAGTTGACTGTGTTCTTAAGCCACTTAATGAACCCTGGACAAGCAATGGACCCCTCAGTTCCTTAGTTTCTTCATCAGTCAGGTATGGATAGTAGGCTCCTCTTTATCTACAGTGTTAGTGCTTTTAAAAGTTACATGTGTTAAAGTCTAGGGAATAAGTCAACTAACTATCTTTCACAAATGCCTATGTGCCCTCTGAGATAAAGCAAGGCATTCAGCATGGGGCCTGATTGTCCTGCTAAGAATATTTACTCTTGGGATGGTTTTGAGTTTTTGTTTATTAACTATTGGTGGACCCTTTTGGAAATGGCCTTCTTGACTTACCTTGCTACATCAGTGACTGCATGTGTGTATGTTCTAACCTTCCATTGAATTGGATGAAAGTTCTTGGTTGGAGACTGGAGTATTTAAGAAAGACTACAACAGCTAACTTAAACCGTTAAGCCACACAGTCTATGGAACTGGTTGGTGAGTTGTGCATTTAGTCCTTACCCACACTTTTCTCATGCCATTAAGTCATTTCTCTGGGATAAGTCGATAGTCAGCTGAGAAAGAATATGATGGTTTGTTTTCCTGTTTCTACTAAGCACATTGATAGCGCCTTATGGAAAGAGAGTATATGTGTTCCCAAAAGATTTCTACAGATTTTAACTATGAAGGAGCAAGAGTGTTTAGTATGTTGGTCAGAAACAATTAGGCAGAATCAAGGATTTCTCTGTTATTGTCGAATGTTTTTCTTGCCATGTGGTATCAGGACTGCATGTTCAGAAACAATTAAGCATAGCAGAGAACATGCAAGCTTACAAGGAGAATGCCCAAAAAATGTCAAAGAGCCCTGATGAAGTGCATTTAAAATAATGAGAACTGGGTTTAAGAAGTAACTCCAGATGCTCTCAGATGACATTTTGGTGCCTATTCCACACAACCCAGTCAGGCATTTGTTCAAGAGAAAAGCTGGTTTAGATCTTAGTTACAAAACTTTGCACACTTGAAGGGCCTTTACTGAAACAGAGGAAGTTCTGGTTATATACTCTGGCCAAGTATGTGTGGGGATGCTCATGGCTGCTCTATTAGGGCCACTAGGCTTTGAGCCTCTAGGGAGCAGCTGGAGGAGAAGGCTTCAGAACCAGCTGAGAGCAGTGGGCTTTTCAAGCTGTGGAGTTGTGCTGAGAGCATAACTGGACTGAGCATGACGGAAAGTAAATGGTGATCCAGCAGACTCACTACTGCATCTGCCCATTTTATTTTATTTTTAAGATTTTATTTATTTGCCAGAGAGAGAGAGAGAGTACACACAAGCAGGCAGAGAGGCAGGCAGAGGCAGTGAGAGAAGCAGGCTCCCTGCCGAGCAAGGAGCCCCATGTGGGACTCGATCCCAGGATCCTGAGCAGACCTGAGCAGCGGCTTAGCCAACTGAGCGACCCAGGCGTCCCTACATCTGCCCATTTTAAAGTGTCATGAGGATGGTTATGAATCTTAAAGGGGGGAAGAAAACGATTTTAAAGAACACCAAAAACTGTGAAGGTAGATCTTAAACACTTGAGCCTATTTTTCTCTTGGATGATAGCTCACTTTCTCCCTCTTGTCCACCTCTGTGTTCCAAATCCCATTAAATTCAGACCATCTTTGTCCCTGATCTAACAAGAAGTACAATTGGAATATGCAGGTGACATCTATGACCTTGACTTTTGCCTTCTAATGAATTTAAACCAACTTTGTTGCCGAAGTTACTTATAGTATAGCATTTATGGAGCATTGTGTCTTGCCTTTGATTCACAATCACAATGGTTTTCTTTGGTTCTATGAGGTTATGAGGCATTTCTTTGTTCATTTAATACTTAAGGAATGTACATAGAGGCTATAGTATGAGTTGGTCAGAGCCAGTATTATAAAACACAGACTTAAGATCTCAGTAGGCTCTGTTCTTGGTCTCAGAAGATAGGGATTAAAAGTATCTGTGGAGATGGGTATAAATGTGCGTTGCTTAATCCAGTAAGGAGTATTTATTTAATTCTGAAAAAAGGCTTTGGCACCCAGAGGAGTTCTAAGATTCCATTTAAATGCTATATTCTCATTTATAGCACTGTCCTATTTTAAAATTGACCAGGAAGTGATAGTTAACTTGGAATAAGGGGTTTGTCTGATTTCAGTTTTCTCAATTTCAGACTTACCCTCTGATAAGCCTGAACTATTGTTCCTCTGGTCCACTTACTTAATGGTCAACTTCCTTCCCAAGTTTTGGTTTCAGGGCTGGATCTGCTGGAAGACCCGTGTTCACTGCTCTCATTACCTACCGTGTATACTCTGTGTATCTCTCAGTCGTTTGGTTCAAAGGAAGGATACTTTGTGTTGTGCAATTTTTAAAGTGCTCTTTTGAAACACTTTCCAAAATTGATTTCTTTTAGCTGTGGAGAGAGTTAAGACATTTTATATTTAATCCCAAGTAGAAATGTACTCAGAGGGGAAAAAAGTCTTAGGGGAAAGGATAAAATCTCAAAGCCTCCAAGCGAATGCTTACCAGGGTGCATCCAAATCACAGAGTTCTTGGGTTTGTTTCAGACCTCAGAGGAAACATAAAAATTACAGGCAACCATGCACATATTTTTGTTGTTCCAGCTTAAATCCACTATGATAATTAGATATTTTCTATTTGCATTCTGGAATCTAGTGTGTAATCTGGAGTCATGTCCCTCAAAGCACAGTTCGACTCACCTGGCGTGCTTGTTTACAATTGAATTGGGGGACCTCAACCCTGCTCTACTAAATTGGACTCTCCTTGGGAATCTGCATGTCTGGTTTATTTCTCAGGTAATTTAGAAGCAAATGGTCTTTTAAGAATCACTGGCCAAGAGAATGGGCCACATGCAGGGATTTTCTAGGAGAGAGAAATGGTATTAAGTGGAAAGGATTAGGATTTAGGAAGGTAATAGAAATAGCACAAAGAAGCTCAAAGCAATGAATTCAAAAAGGAGATTTCATAATTAAATTACTAAAAAATCCAGTCTTGATTTCCCATATTTTTACAGTTTGACATTACATTAAATTGAGAGTTCAGCAAATGGTTTTGTTTTAAAATCATGCATAAAGCATTTTTAATAGTAAAGAAAATGGTTCCTGGAAAACTGTGGGATCTTGTGGAAATTAATCCACCTCTCTGAACCCCAGTTTTCTGAGTTCCCTTCTAATCATGTAATTCTGTGTTTTCATCAGGTAAAAGGAGTGGAGAAGAGAAAAAATTCCCAATATTATAATTGTAGAAAGAAATAAGAGTAGATGAAAAATAAAGACAAATTTCATGGTAGTTTCCTAATACCTACATATTATGATGACTCCAACTATGTTGCGTATCCCCACACATACCATTCGTAGTGGCTCATCATTTTATTACAGTGTTTATGCTGCACTGGAAGGATTTCAAAGGACTCTCCATACATCAGGAGTAGCTATTAAGAACACCTTCCACAGCTAGTTTTCCCAAAATGCTTATTGAGAAATCAGTCGTAGTCTCTTCTCTTTTTTGAAGCAAGTATTCCTTTGTTGCTAGGATATTGTCAAAGAGGTAGAGCCTTTTTCTTGCTTCTGCAAAGAAGTATTCTATCATTTAGGATGTTCTGGGCTGTAAGAAACAGAAAATCCAATTCAAAATGGCTTAAACAATAAAGGAATCTGTTTCTCATTACACAGAATCAGCCCAAAGGGTTGGTTAATTTCTTGACTCACAAAGTCCTCAGGTTATTTCTATGGTGTTGCTCCCAGCCAGCATCACTGTGCTGGCTAGGTCAGGGTCAATAAGATGTTGTGTTGCATCCTTGCACATTTGTGGTTCTCCAGAGGCAGAAAAAGCATTATTTTTTTCTTCGCTTCTCTTTTTAAGAGCTATGATGATATTTTTCCCAGAAGTTCTCCAGACTTCCATCACATATTACTGGTTTGAAACACTCTTCAACAAGGGGAATGGGGCCACCATGATTTTTTTTATACCAAACAGAACTTCCTTGGGCCACTGGCAGGAAGCCTAGATATCAGTATAAAAGCAGAGCTCTGAGTAGGCAGTGCCTGATGCTTACTGCAAATAGTCTTGATAAAATATGATTCAACAGAGAATAATAAATCTATTGAGTGATTTTTACATGGTATGCTAATACAATTAAGACAAATGGGACAGATAGACCAGTTTGGGAGAGAAGAAGAATACATCTGTAGTATGGGCACACATACACTAAAATTCTAAGATTTGGGAGGTGGAAGACAGGACAGAGAAATGCGGAAGGCAAAATCAACTTTAGTCTCATTGCCACTTGCTGATTCCTATTATTTTCATTACTCCATCATCTGATGTTTATTTGGATGATCTGTTACTTGTTGTGGCTTTGCAAAAATGACAAAATTCTGTGTATTGCAGAAATAATAAAATGATTTAGGGCAAATGCTTGGCATACAAGTGAGATCTTATCAAAATACATAAACTCCCAATGAATACTGTTATGCTGAAAAGAAATAAAAAAATACGTAAACTCCATTGTCACAAGTTATCAAGAGTTGAGCATCTAGTGGCTTGGCTGTTTTCCCCTTGGAATATGAGTACTTCCAGGAATTCCTGCCAGTCCAGAAGAATATATTCATATTTCCTTAATGATCCAGAAGGAGAGTGAATTGGGTTCACTTACAAATGCCTGTGGTTATAAAGAAAGTCATTGCTAGGCATTAGAACCAAAGAGGATGGACCGTGATGGTTAACTAGCATTCTTTGAAGTTCTTAAGAAGTGGTCAAAATAAAAGGAAGTGGGCATGGATACTTGGCATTAACATGTACCTTATAGATATTCTAATATTCCTTCTTCTTCCATCCCAAATCTAAAGATTTGGTTTATTGATGAACTGTTGAACAGGAGAAGAGCTAGTTATTTTCTTGCTCTCAAGACTAGTCCAAACAAAACAGCTGTGGAATTTTACAAAGCACATTTAAAAGAAAATAGTGCTTTTAGATGATGACTTTCTAAAATGGAAACCTCCTATGAGCTTCTCTGGCAATCTTACCTCAGCCATACACCCTGGCTCCTAAACCTTTCCTCTCTCTAGTAACCCCTGGACATCCGCTGCTGCCAGTACAGCATTGCTTGGCTACTGGGCCACTGGTGGTGTGCCATGGAGCCATGCTGACCACATTCTCCAGTCCCATTTGGCTTCTACCTCATTGAATCCTAGCCTGAACTGGTAATTCTGGTGATTTTAACTCCTTTCTACCTACTGAAGCAACCTACCCCCCAAGCCCAAGCTGGCGTTATCTCTTTCCCAGACTACTTGGAAAGGCCGCCTCCCAACTCACTCTGGCTCTCTTCCAGTCCACAGAATGCATGCTCTGCAGCTGGGGAACTTGGAACATTGCAGATTTTAACATGTGATTCCCTTGCTTAAAAAAAAAAAATTCAAAGGAAACTTTCCCATTGCTCTGAAGATAAAACTCAGGGAACCACCTCCAACGTCTTGTCTGAGCTGGGCACTCTCACACTTTGCAGCCTCATCTTGTGTCCCCTCATGATCACCTCTGCATCCCTACTGCATGGCACACACAGACACTCACACATATTTGTCAGGTAGAAGCATGAAGAGTGCCTTGACAATTTCTCAAACATTCTCTTTTCAACTCCCTCTTTTTACCTTGTGCAATTCATTTTCCTCTGTTTAGCATGGTCCCTCCCCAATGTCTGCCTGCCAAAGTCTACCTCATTCTTTAGCCCCAGCTCAGATGTCCTTGACTACAAGAATCCTTTCTGCCTCAGGGGCCCTCTCGCTTTCCTCAGCTCCCAAAGGCTTCGCTTATTTCTCCCTTTTAATGGGTATCACATTCCACCTTGTGGGACAGTTGACCGAGTGACAATCTTCTTAACCCTACTAGGTCATTAAACTCTCAGGGGACAGGCAGTATGTCTTCCTTTATCTTTTGTGTCTTACTTAGAGATTGCAAACAACGGTGTCCAGCCAGAGTAGCGCATACATGCATTCTGTCTGGTATTGTTCTACATGTTGCCATTTTAAAATTTTGGACAGATTTCTAACATTTTTAACTGGGGTGATTTTACTTGAAAAAATTTAGACGTCTTTTCTCAGAGTTGGCTGCAACTGGGTAGAGGCCACACCCTAACCCCCTGGGCATGCCTTCTTCAGTGCACCAAATCCTAGCTGTCTCTGTTATCCCTTGTGTGTAGTCAACCTCTTTTGTGCCCCCCACCTGCCTGGCCATGGGGTAGGCATTTGGATCATCAGCCCCTGGCCCATCTATCTGCGAGTTCTGAAAGAGGGACTTCAGATTGAGTGATCGCTTAATTAATGAACAAGCAAAAATGGACTGGGAGAATCATTTCCCTGACCAGCTATGTTTTTTCTCCTAAAATATTTATTTCTGATAAATTAGAGGTCACTGGAAGAAGTAGGAAGAAGTGCTTCCAGATCTGTTTATGTGCATGGGCTAGAGAGGAGAATGTATTTTTTTTAAGACTAAGAATGGGATTCTCAAAGGACCTTCTCTTCCTATTTTTGGCACACTGAAAGGAAAATCTATTTAAAGGGATACTGCAACGAGGAGAACCACATATTTTAGCAAACAGGCAACTTAGCACTTTAAATTAATGGAAATGCAGACAAAATCAAACCTCAGCCCTTATTTAGCCTAGCTGCCAGACCTTCACTTACTTTAAACTTCCAGAATTTCTCTGTTCTGTGACCTTTCAGTCTTTAGGGCTAGGAGAAGGAAAGATACAATTTAAGTTTAAAATTTTGCTTTAAAAAAAAAAAAAAAACAACAATTTCTGAACTCAAAGAACTAAATCCTTCACATCCTAAGAAACACCCATTCTGCAAAGGGAAATGCTTGGCTTCAAGCTGTTAATGCTCAGCAATCTTGGAGCCCCTTTGATTTGGGTCTCCTGTTTGCACTGAGTTGTTCCACTTCTGTTGGGTTAATGTTTTCAGTGACTTTCCTGTTCTCTGATGTACCTCTTCCTCTTCTGAACCCAGGTGGCCATGGAGTTTCCCTCTCAAATTCCAGGAGGAGCAAAGAGAAGGACGCCATCTTTTCCTCTCTCATGGGGCTGCCCCCATTTATTGTGAGGTATTATAAAAGTGAGGGTATTAACTAACATAAAAATGACTTTGTTCTTCTTTGCAAGCTTTTAGCAGAACCAGATTTCTTTCTCTTTTCTTTTTTCTTTCTTTCCTTTTTAAGTCTTTTTCATTTCTGAATTTGAGTCATCTTTCTTTCTCTTCTTGGTGACATAGCTAAAGTTCCATCTATTTTATCTTTTCAAAAAAGATCTTGTCTGTTGCCTTTTTAGCCCCCAATTCTTTTATTTCTGCTCTGACGAGCCTTATTTCTTAGGCATTAGGCCCAGGATTGGTTCTGTTGAATTCTCTCTTTGGTGGCACAACAGTAATTGATTTGCTTCCATTGTGTGGTGCGCCCACGCCCTCTATTATTGCCCCCTCTTTGCATTGAATGGTGAGCATTACCTGCAGTACTTATTTTCTTACTCTGACCAGTCTCCTAATCGATTCTTCCCAGCTATTGTGGCTCAGACCTGGCAGCTGCAGTTGAGGCAGTTGGCAGACTTCTAGGCAGTTGATGCTCATCATGGAGAGAGCACAGGCTTAAGAGACCATTTCTGGAGTCAGACTGCCTGGTCTGGCTCTTGTCCCTTCTGCAACTGAAAGACCCGCGGATCCCCTTACCCAAGAATCCAACACTGCCACTGGATGCAATCAGCAAGAGGTTCTTTACTGTTACGCAGGCGCCTGCGGGTGGTCAGCGCGCGCCTGCGGGTGGTCAGCAGCTCCTGCTAGCTGAGCACACCCGGCTGGGGTGGTGCCGGGTTTTTATAGACAGGTACAAACAAGTTTTGGGTGGGGCGCAACTGATTGGTGGACAGTTAGAACTTTTGAAAAAGGCATACGTGGAGTTTGCTGATTGGCTTTGGGGACCCGCGCGCGAAGAGAGAGGCGCGGGAAGGGGGAACAAGCTGATTGGTTCTGAGGGCCCGCGCGCGGGAGGAGAGAGGCAGGGAGGGGGAACAAGAAGGGGGAAGGTAGGAATGCCATCATGGCGTCTTCTATTATTTCTATAAGCCAAGCAGTTACAGAAGGGCAAAAGAGCAATTAATAAGCAATTAATAACCTAATTTACGCCTAAAAGCCAGCGGTTCACAGAAAAGCAAACAAGCGGTTAGTTATCCTATCTATCTTCTAGGGGAGGGGTCTTTCATTCCCCCCTTTTTCTTTATCATGGATAGAATCTTCTATCCATTTGTCTTGTTCTTGCATGTCCTGCCCTTGCATTGAGCTAGTCCGGGGCTCTGTTTGTTTGAGGAGTTGGTATCGCTGTGTCAGTACCATAGTCTGAACAACAGGCGATCTTTAATGAACTGTACTAACCTGTTTAAGACACAAGGACCAAAAGTTAGAATTAATAACAGAATGATGAGAGGGCCCGTTATAGATGACAACAAAGTAGTAAGCCAAGGCAATCTGTTGAACCAGTTTTCGCGGTGGAGAAGGGTGAAGAGGGGGTGCAAGGCATCAGCCCCTTCTCCATCCTCAGCCAGCCTCCTGCTCCTTCATCATTTCCCTCTGAACAATTTTGACTCTTAAATCTTTAAGGTGGTTGAAGGTGGAAGGTCTCATCTTCTGTAACTTCTTCCTGCTGAATAGGGGCGTAGAGCTGTCCCTACCTACTGGGGTCAATATTGATCAGTGGAGGAATGTATAGGGGAGTTAGGAAAGGCGGAGGCAGCCGAATCCAGCGCTGACAGTGAAGAGGCGTCCTCGCGCGCGACAAGGATCGTCTGTCGTGGTGAAGTCATTGTAGCAATGGAGTCTCGGCACCATGGCACCAAGTAGGGAAACATGGAACAAGGGAACATATTAAGGTTAATGAGGTGATAAAAATGAGAAGCCCGAGAAGGAGATTTGGCCATAGTCCTCCTTCAAACCAGGAACTTAACCAATCACTAAAAGAGAGAAAGAGACCTTGTAGTGCCTTAATCTGGGCATTCATATCCTTTATTAGTCCTGTGACATTTTTGTGATAGTTTGGGATGTACACACAACATTCTGTCTTGATGATTGCACATGTTCCACCCTGGGCTGCTGTCAGGACATCTAAGGCCATCCTTAGTATAGCGATAAGGAGGGTTTTGTAACTTAGGCCCATATTTGATTGGGGAGTTATGGCTTGATAGCATCCCCTTTCCTTCCAAATAGCTCCCTGGGCATGTAGTACCAGGAAGGCATATTTGGAGTCAGTATAAATGTTAATTCTTAGGCTTTGACAATTTGGCTACTAAGACAAATTTGGACCTGATGTGACATCATTACAGTCAGGGACTGTCCCATAGTGAGCTTTGAGGCTCCTTTTATGGGGGCTGTTCTATGCTTAGCTAAAGCATCTGTTTGCAATCGCACCTCAACAGAGGTGGCCTCTAGGATAAATATGACTAAGGGATGAAACCAATAAGATGATCTCTGAGTGGTCCAACCTTAACAATATCCTGATTACAGAGGATCATTGTCAAGTGGGAGAAAACTTGTCAAGAGATAAGGAGAGTTCCCCATGCATCATCCAATCCAATCATAAAGAAAGTGGGGTCATCCATTGTCTCCACAAGTCCATAGTTAATCCTATGGAGTGCAATAGGCTGGCTTTTAGGCAATTTCATTATCCCAGCCACACATAAGGTGTTAGTTAAGTTATACAATTGTAGGGGAATCAATCCCATTTTTCAGTTGTTTAATCATGTGCCGTGGGGTCTGCGAATATCCCCACAAAACAGTAAGATCAACTAAAGAAGCTATTGTACAACTTCTCTGAAGTTTACCTCAAATTGTTTAGCTTAGGTAAACATTTAAAGACAATCAAATCTAGAATTTAACATCCATAAAGGCGTGTTACTAAAACATAATTTTTCTCTCTAAAATAACCCTCATTTCCAGAGATAGCCAAATCAGGACTAATTCACTTGTGAAACAAGTCCAGTTTTAACAAACTTGGCCTATTATTTACATAAGCTCAGCAAGAATAGTTGAGTGTGATCAATAGATCTTTTAGAATCTGCTTTGCTGGAACTTTGTATAAGGAATCTCTAGGTTGAACTTTTAGTAGCCTCTCCGGGCCAGAAGCCAAGCCCTGTACTTGTCATCAGGCATGCCTGCAATACCTGTTAATTTGGGCGAATGCCTCTTCTGAGCCTCCGCGCCTACCAAAGAGTGACATTCTTTACTCACCTGGTGAGGCTGCTTGGAACTCTGTAAGCAAGGTATCAGGCCAACAGTCAGTCCCAAGGGGCTTTATGGCTCCAGGTTTCATAAAGTCAACCTTAGTTCCTTTAAACTGTCTGGTCATATCTGAGTCTTTTCAAATAGGACATCCCAGTCAAAGCCTTGGTAAAATAACCAGCTCTCAATGGTGTCCTGTTAAAGGAGAACAGATTCTTATTGAACTTATGCAAATGACTGATTGCCATGGAAGAAAGAATACTTACTGATACCTTTTGGTTTCAGAGGGTTCATATAGAGAGAAAAGCTTGAATGCTTTGAGCACTTTTACAAATGAGCACTTTTACATCTCTATAAGTAACAGATAACTAGGAGGGAGTATCCCTAGTCTGGAAGAGCAAACATTAGAGAGAACCAGCAATGTTTAAAGTAAGACCAAACATTAAGAGACACAACATTATAATCTTTTAGTTCATTTAGTCCCATGTTACTAATTCTGGTGAATGCGGCTTTAGTCAGTTCTGGAAATTCTTACCCATTTCAGTTTTAGGATTTTCAAGTATATCAAATATCTATTTGTCCTGAAAGTCCTTTATAGGAATATCCTTGAAGATAAAACTCATTTTACAAGAGAATTAAAACAATTATAAATGACAAAAACTCAGAGTGGGTATGGTTAGAGCTAAAGAGACACGGGAGTTTACAATTTAGCTGCAAGGAAACCAGGTTATTTCTGTGATACATAACATTTTCATAATTACAGTATCAAGCGGTGATCTCTCAAAACATTAAAACTTTAGGAAGTGCATAGAATCTCTAGAATAGTTATAGTATTTTCCCAAATGTAATCCAAGGTTTATCATTGGTTCAGTAGTACTTCATGAGCAACTTCACATACCAAGGAAAAGCCTGAGTTAAAGAGATTTACAATTTAAATCTTGTCAACATTTGCTAAAACCTTAGAAAGTTTTAAAGCACATGCCTAAATATAATTAGGGATGTTAAACACCTGATAAAACTGAACATAGAAACTCGTTTTTCTGGGCAGGCAAAGAGAAAACCATTTACATTTTCTTAACAGATCAATTAGCTAAGAAAACTTTGCCCCTTTTAAACAGAAAGAAAACCAGTTTATTATACCAGTGTCTTTCCCCTTTTTTAAATTTTATTTCTAAGTGTGCAGTCTTAAGATAGGAGTTTTCTGGGTTTCCCTCCCATCATGAATGATGTCGCAGACAAAGGAGGGGTATCTTTCCCCTGTTGTCTTGTTCCCATCCCTCATGGGAATTTAGGATCGTCTTAGCTAAGGCCTGTCCATATAAACCCCGGACCAGGCTACTCTGTGGAGTAGATGACCGTTATGCCATATGACGCCCTGCGGGACTCAAGGTGCAGCCCACTCAGACTCCGTAGCCGAAGTGGTGGAGCCATACAGACACATTCACACAGTCAGGCACTCTTCAGATTCAAACAGGTTGGATACCCTCCCCTTTTGGGCATCTCAGGCTAATGGGAGGTGATCAGTCTCCCCTTTCACTCTTTACAGATTAGAGTGAGTTTCTATGGTTACAGGCAAAGGAGGATGGTAACAGGGTGTTTTCGCAGTCCCTCAAGGTTGGGCTGTTTCCTTAATCTCTCAAGGCCAAATGGCCCTTATACTTGGAAGTATAATCTATGTGGAGGCAGGTCAGGAGAGTGCTAAATCACCTTGGAGGCTGTTTTTCTTTCTTTTTTAGTCTGTCCTGACCATATCTAAAATTTCTTTTGTGAAGATTTCCGTTCACAAACCTTCTACAACTTTCCTTTGCATTCAGGTTTTGTCCCAAGCCATTTCCTTCCAAATAACCATCTCATTTAGGACAAAATTACCTTCCTTAAATCTTTCTTACATATCATCTACTTTCCTAGAGTTTCCTTTTATTTCCATCAGTCTTAGTTACACTAAGTAGAACTTTGTATTCTTAGAAACACCTTTAGTTATTAACCAATTGTGAACTGTTACAACAGAATTCTTCAGGTGGCAATTTATGAATCAGTTAAGTAGAAAACAAGTTTACCAACAGATTTAAATACTCTTAGTTTCTTTGCAGTAAGAAGTCAAAAGCACAAACCTACATCCAGTAATTAACGACTTAGCATTTTATCCTGTTTGGTTAGGACCTAGATGTCCACAATTTAATTCCATTTGTCATCCAAGCAAAACTTTAAAAAACTTTCAGGTTACCAAAGACTTTGAAAGTTACTTCAGCAATTACCCATTAGAACTTTGAGATAGACAATTAACCATCAGTTTAGTCATTTCTTTGCTAACAAATTTTAACAAGTAACACAAGCTTATTTGATCTTCAGTAAACTTTGATAGATTACTGCTGTAACTTCAAAGACACGTCTTATCTTAATTAAACCAACAATCTTAACTTAGTTCCAATACTGATTTACGTTCCACCTGGACCCACTCCACTTTGAATGTTTACCTGAGACATGCGTGGGAAGATCTGGAGTGGGGAGGTGTTAGGTCCAGGGGGTGTTGTTCTTGCTCCTTGACAGTGGAGAGAGAAGGAGCTGTGGTGCATGATCTAGAGGCCAGTCATGCAGGCTGCACACACGTTGGTACAGAAACACGTAAGGGGGAAACAGAAGAAACAAAGTGCCGCCAGGAGGCAGAGAAAGGATTCCCAGTTTTGGAGCTCCTAAGCCCCAACAGAGGAGCAGACGCCATGCTTTCCCACCAGCAAAGGGGGAGGGGTTAGGCAGTCCAAGTCAGGCCAGAGAACACAGGGAAACTTCCCCGAAACAAAGAGAGTTTCGGCAGCTGCTTGGGAATATTCCCTATAGTCTCTGTCTCGAGTTAGACAGTTGGCTCCAGTTATAGCCATTAACACGGGAAGTGAGTGAGGGAGAAGCCCCATTTTAGAATCAAAGAAAACACCAAGGACAACGAGTAGAACGCACAAAACAATTAACAAAAAGGTCGCTGCGCGGTTTCGGTATGCTACCGAAAGCAAGGTTTCCACCGGCCCAGAGGAGCCTTGAGATCTCCCTGCGGTGGACAAATTCCGTCCAGGGCCGAGGGGTTCCTCTGGAACGGACAAATGGATATAACCCTCGGACAAATGAGGGGCTCCAAAAAATTGGGCCCCTCGACACCCTGGAGCGTCCCCCAGGGTTGGCAGGGGAGAAGTCCGAGCTCGTCAGCTCCTTCTCAAGCTGCCTACAAATACAATCCAACAACGCACGCTGTTGTACAAACACTATACCGCTACCCGCAGTATAGGTCAAACAGAGGCCTCACAAGACTAGAGACAAACAAGAACACGAGATTGGATACAAACGAGAACATGAGACAGGAGACAAGAATGCTGGCCAGCTTACCTCCCAGTGGGAGTCAGTTGGATCCGTGGGCAGGAGTCCGATGATCTCGGTGGGACCTCCAAATGAAAGACCTGCGGATCCCCTTACCCAAGAATCCAACACTGCCACTGGATGCAATCAGCAAGAGGTTCTTTACTGTTACGCAGGCGCCTGCGGGTGGTCAGCGCGCGCCTGCGGGTGGTCAGCAGCTCCTGCTAGCTGAGCACACCCGGCTGGGGTGGTGCCGGGTTTTTATAGACAGGTACAAACAAGTTTTGGGTGGGGCGCAACTGATTGGTGGACAGTTAGAACTTTTGAAAAAGGCATACGTGGAGTTTGCTGATTGGCTTTGGGGACCCGCGCGCGAAGAGAGAGGCGCGGGAAGGGGGAACAAGCTGATTGGTTCTGAGGGCCCGCGCGCGGGAGGAAAGAGGCAGGGAGGGGGAACAAGAAGGGGGAAGGTAGGAATGCCATCATGGCGTCTTCTATTATTTCTATAAGCCAAGCAGTTACAGAAGGGCAAAAGAGCAATTAATAAGCAATTAATAACCTAATTTACGCCTAAAAGCCAGCGGTTCACAGAAAAGCAAACAAGCGGTTAGTTATCCTATCTATCTTCTACGGGAGGGGTCTTTCACAACTTTATGTGAATTATTTCTCTGTGCCTGAGTTTCCTTATGTGAAACAGATCTCAAATAACACTATCAGAAACTTTTAAATTAGCACATCAGATTCTGTTGGCTTGTCCTGTGTGTACTTCAGCCAGCACTGCAGGAGCCGGTTATGTAGCCTGCACCTTGCTTCATGCAGGTGCAGCCTGGTGGCTTGTCACCTCTTCCCATACCAGGTGCCTCCTTCCTCTTCCTTCCCACTCCAGGGAGGCATGAAACAGAGTGGCATCTATATATGCACAACCTGAAAGCAAGGGGTTATTTTTAAAAATTCTGAGGGGAAACCTTTGACTAATTGGGGGGGTGGGGGGAGGAGTTGGGTTCCAAACAACAGTCCTTAGCTACTTGCGAGATGATCCCAACAGATGGAGCAAGTTCTGGTACTTGACCCAGGTGGTAACTAACTTCTCTGCCTCACTCCCCCTGCAAAACCCCTAGTAAAGCCTGGAGAAGTCAAGTATAAAAGGCTTCACCTATTTTACCCTTCTTTCTGGGAAACTTAGAGACAGCAATAGTGCCTGCCCTCTCAGGGTTGTTGTGAGGATTAAATGAACTAATTCACATAGGGCTCTTAGAAGAGTGTCTGGCATATCATCAGCATTCATATCATAATCGTCAGCTTTCATAATCTGTTGGGGGAGGGAAGATCATGGAGCCATGTCTTATAAAATGAGGGAAAATAGGAGAATTATTCAAGTGATTAGGCCAAAACAAGTCATTCTTATTCAAGAGATGGGACTTTATTCATAGTTCCTTTATTGGTAAGCAAAAATCTTAGGGCTTGATGCTGAAAATATAGCACACGGAGCTCTTGTGTGTGCATATGTTTATTTTTGCTCTGATTTTATTTTCTTGGCAGTTTCTGTGCATTTGGCCCAAAGGCTGACTACTGCTTGCACCCTTCCTAACAAGGGATGTGCCAGCTCAGGGTCATATGGGAGAAAGAGCCCATTAATACCTGCTTTCAGGTCATACCTTAACCAAGCTTCACACTTCCCTGTTAGTATTCAGGGCTCTTCATGAGTCAAATGCCCTGCAGAGCATTGCACCTGTTTGAAAGAAGCTATGTGAGGCTGACTTCTGTGGAAGATTAGCAACTACTTGCCTTCACCCTCCTGCTTCTTAGTGTTGCAAGACTGATTTCATCTCAGAAGCAGCTGTCTGTGCTGCAGTTTAATAACTATTAATTTCCTGGAGGGGATGACACGTTATATCAAGAAGACTCATCTTAGTCTGCATGGTCTGGAAATTTCCACTCATCTTTGTGATCTTCAAAGTGTTTCTCTTTGTGGGAGAGTCTTTCCTTCATTCTTACTCAGTTTGCCTGCCCTCTCAGATGCCATTCCCAGATTAAACATTGCCATCCACTGTAAAAACAGTTCTCTGTGCCTCCAGGTTACCTCGTAGTGGACTCTTGATGTGGATTTCCCTCCCTGAGTTAGTGAAGTCTGTTTTGAAGTATTACTCTACACCCCGAGGAAAGTTTTATGTGTATTCATCTTCATGCTGTCTTGGTAGACACTCCTGCAGCTTAACTCAAAAGAAAGTTTGAAGAAATTTCAGGGGATTTGAATTTTGATATGTCGTTTCTGCTTTCTCACATGAGTTGACATGTTTTTCTTTAAGTAGTTTAGCATACTGCTTTAGTGTTTCTAATTTGGTATGGTAAATGAAAAGTATTATTTCTTGGTTCTGGGAAGGGAGCTCAAATTGTTGGGCCTATTGGTATGTCGGAAGCTGGTCTTCCTATGCCTTTAGGCATGTATAGGATTTGATAAAATAGAATCACTATTTTATAAAAGTCAGACTTTTCTTTTTAAGACTTTATTTAGAGAGAGAGTGTGTGTATGAGTGGGGTTGGGGGGAGGGACAGAAGGAAAGGGAGAGAGAGAGAATCTCAAGCAAACTCCCCACCAAGCCTGGAACCTGACACAGGGCTTGGTCTCATGACCCTATGATCATGACCTGAGCTGAAATCAAGAGTCAGACGCTGAACTGACTGAGCCACTCAGGTGCCCTTGAAAGTCGGACTTTCAGTGAGAACATGAATAATCCTAGGCCTCAAGAAAAAGTTGGTATATCAGATCATTGGTTGTAAACAACAGAAGTCAACTATGGCTAATACAAAAAAGAATGGAATTTATTGGATGTCTTCTGGGTCAATCATATAACTGAAAGTAGAGTTGAACCAATGTCTGAGACATTGGAAAGCAATTTCAAGGGCGCTTATATGCCTGGTATCCTGCTTCACGTTCCTACGCCATTCACTCTTACTCTTGTAAATTGTCTCAGATCTTGCTTTTTATTTCACTCAGGAAATAAAGGCAATCAAGAGAACTTTCAGAAGCTACCACCCCCATCCATGCCTGTGTTTCTACCTTTCCTCCCTGTGTGCTAGAGGAACAGTCCCGCACTTGCACCTAAAGGCATTCCCTGCCCTGGGGCACTAGAGGTGATTGCTGATTGCGTCCAGGAGGACTTCACTCCCAAGAGTTTTCCCCCTGTCTCCTACATGATCAACTTTTCAGTTTCTCTTGAGACTTTCCCATCAGCACAAGTTGTGATTTCTGTGACCCTTTACAAATGGGAAAAACAACAACAACAACAACAACAAACCAACAATAAAAACCTTTCTTGAGGGTTCCTGGGTTGTTCTGTCTGTTAAGGGTCTGCCTTCAGCTTAGGTTAGGATCCTGGAGTCCCGGGATCAAGCCCCACATCGGGCTCCCTGCTCAATAGGGGGGTCTGCTTCTCCCTTTGCCCCTCCTCCCACTCATTCTCTCAGTCTCTCTCTCTTTCTCTCAAATAAATAAAATCTTTTTTTTTTTAAGATTTTATTTATTTATTTGACAGACAGAAATTACAAATAGGCAGAGAGGCAGGCAGAGAGAGAGGGAGACAGGCTACCTGCTGAGCAGAGAGGCCAATGTCGGGCCCAGTCCCAGGACCCTGAGACCATGACCTGAGCCAAAGGCAGAGGCTTTAACCCACTGAGCCACTCAGGTGCCCCTCAAATAAATAAAATCTTTTAAAAAATCCACAAAACTTTCTCAATCTTGCATCTCCTTCTAGATACTCCCCCATTCTTTGTGCTCTCAGCAGAATTTCTCAGATAGTTGTCTGTGTTGCTGTTCCCAAATCATCTCTCGATCCTACTCTACTTGGGCTTTTACACCTACTCCTCCCCTGAGAAGTGTCATGTTGGTGTTGCTAAATCAGCTTCAGACTTCCCTTCTCTGATCATTCTGAAGGGTTTCACAGTTTCTCACTCCCTCTTTCCTTGAAATGCTTTCTTCATTTGGCTTCCAGGATATCACATCCTCCTGGTTTTCCTCCTGCCTCCTGGCTGCTCCTTTTTAGTCCCGTTTGCTATGCCCTTCAGTCCATAGCCCTGATCTGTCCTCCCTTACTTTCCCTCCTCAGTGAGGTCTTGCTCTAAGATTGTAACCGCCAGCCCTTGTGCTCCCTTCCCACTAGCATTGCTTAATTTTTTCCATAGCACATATCACTTTAATATACTCTGTATTTGACTTATTTGTTGTTTTGTATTCTTCTCCCTGAAATGTAGACTCCTGAAGTTGGAGATTTCTGTTTCTGTGCCGTTGAATCCTTAGCATCTAGAACAGCGCTTTCTATATAGTAGGAGGCACTCATAAATATTTGTTGAATAATAGATAAAATAAGAGGTGGAAAATAACAAGGGAACTCCTGTATAGTGCCTTTGGAGTACTACCTTTGGAATGTCTCAGCTCTGACCACCTTCATCCTCTTGGGGTTCCACTGCAGGTCAATATTCCTAGTTAAAGAAAGTTGTAGCCTCTCTTGAGTAATGCACCTACTACTTTGATGAGGCAGTCGTGGGGTTCTCAACTGCTATTCTTGGTAGAACCACATGTAACGGGAGAGAGGCAATCCAAGGAAAACTGGATGCCACAATTCAAAGGATGCCAGGCAGATAAAAAGTACCAGGTATTAGAGGGGTGCCTGGGTGGCTCAGTGGGTTAAAGCCTCTGCTTTTGGCTCAGGTCGTGATCCTGGGGTCCTGGGATCAAGCCCTACATTGGGCTCTCTGCTCCACGGAGAGCCTGCTTCCTCCTCTCT
Source organism: Mustela lutreola (assembly GCF_030435805.1). NCBI lineage: Eukaryota > Metazoa > Chordata > Mammalia > Carnivora > Mustelidae > Mustela > Mustela lutreola. The sequence goes on from NC_081294.1 coordinate 80,539,930, forward strand.
CTCTCCTTGCCTGCCTCTCTTGCCTACTTGTAATCTCTGTCTGTCAAATAAATAAATAAAATCTAAAAAAAAAAAAAAAAATACCAGGTGTTAGAGATTCCCTATTATATATTGAAAGTTTCAGGCCTTGGCACAAATATTAATTCTTTGGTGGCTCTTATAAGTTCCTGGAGACCCTGTTATGCATTGTTATGTTGAAGATGGGACCATCATAATGATAAAAACAGCAGACAGAACATTTAGGTATTTCTTTAATACCTGGTTACACAGCTCAGTTCCCCAGAATGCATAGTTTGCCTTCTGCACGAGCTAGCACTTCATAAAAGCCTTGGACCTCCTTTCAGAGAAGGTCTTCAGATCTGCCCTAGACCCAGGGTCATCCCAGTGGAGTTTGTTGGAATGAAGGTGCTAGCTCGGTGCATTAGCCCCCAGAACTAGACCATTTAAGCACATTCCCTTAAGTTACCAGGCAAACGGCAGTTTTCTGTTTCAAGCATGCCTCTCAATCTAGCTTACTAATCAGGTTTTCTTATTCTTTTCAGAGATAACCTTGACATTTTGCCTCTTTAAGAATTATACTTCTCTTCTCACTAGAACTACCATTTAACCTGCTTAGCATGCTGCCCAGATACAAGGTTTTCTTCCAAAATAGTTGGACTGTCTCACAGGATCTTTCTACCTGGCTCTGGCCAGACGGTTAATGAAACAGGAATTGTTGGCCAAGCCTAGATTATCCTTTCTTTGTCATGTCATTAATGCACCATGACTCTGGACATCAATAGGCCCATCAAAAATTGTTTTATTCTTGGTTAAGTCTGATATTACTCAACTGAAAATTAAGACAAAACTAAGACATTATACAAATGTCTTGATACTTACTAGTCCTTCTAATATCCCCCTTGAGGACATGCGAAGAATAAAAAAATGAATCCCTTATGAACAAATCCATAAAGGAGCAGAATAATGGTTCATTTTAAAATAACGCCAAAAGGAAACATTCCAAAGTGAAGCACTTTCCAGTAGCAGATATTCTAAGTTACATGCCAGTTATTATTAAAGGACACTGTCCTTGTATCCATATGCTCTTTGGGATTTGGCAGCCTATTGAAAGCTATGCTTTTTGGTGTTAGTGATAATAAAGAGCATCTCTGAAAAGCTAGCTTGGCAGAGCTGGACCAAGACAAATATCTGGGACAGCACTGTTAGTGTCAGTCATTTCAGCACCTGCTATGTACTAATGTAAATGTAAACATAAGATGTAATTTGCATCTTATTCAAGATGCAAATTATTTATTTCTTTTAGGAGGTGGTAGGAGAGAGCATTGGCTCAAAAGATGAGATGTCTAATGCCCGAGTTTTTATAGGCTCATTTTATGCACAATCTTGAGGAAGTTTACCAAATACTAGATTTCTTTGTTTACAAAATAATGATTCTTTTTGTTTTAAGGGAAAAAAATCATACATACGCATATATCCACAAATACGGTTCAGTTAAGGAAAACATTCCAGAAGGAGTTATTCACCAGTATCTTAACTGTTATCTCTAGATACCCGGGTTTTCTTCTCTTTGCTGCTGCTGCTGCTGCTTCTTCTTCCTCTTCTTATTCTTCTTCTTTTTTTTTTTTTTTTAAGATTTTATTTATTTGAGAGGGAGAGTGCAAGAGTGAGAGCAAGAGCATGAGTGGAGGTGGGGGATGAGAGGAATAGAAGGAGGGGGACTAGTGGATTTCCCACTGAGCAGGGGCCCTGACTCAGGGCTCTATTCCTCAGGACTCCATCCAGGGATCCTGAGATCATGACCTAAGCTGAAGGCAGATATTTAACCCACTGAACCACCCAGGTTCCCCCTCTTGGCTTCTTTGTTTTTGAATTTTTATAAAACGATCATTTGTACTATTTAAAGAGTTTGTTATTTTTAGTGAATGGAGCAGCCTGGTGACTCTTGAGTCCTTTCAATTTGAAGATATCTGTGATTTTATGTACAGTACTGGGTGGGACAAGACAGGACAGTCAATCCTTTGATATTCTGAGACGGAATCACTTTTGTCTGCTTTTGTTCCCAATCTTTTGTCTGCTTCTCTGCTCATTTGTATTTCTACCTGAGAGTGGGCAGCAGAGACAAAGGAGAATACATTTTAACAATGCTGGAGAGGGTGGTAAAACTTTAACCTAAAAAGGCTTGGGTTTGGTTTGTTTTTGTGGGTTTTTTTTTCCCCCAACTAATATTACTAATGACTTTTAAATATATCAGTTTTTTTCCCTCAGTTCCTTAGCCATTAGTTAATTGAATGTGAGCTTCACTGTTACAGTATAACTAGTTTAAAAGAAAAATAATAAGAACCCCATTGTTTTTTTTAATTTTTTTTATTTCCAGCATAACAATATTCATTGTTTTTGTACCACACCCAGTGCTCCATGCAATCCGTGCCCTCTCTAATACCCACCACCTGGTTCCCCCAACCTCCCACCCCCTACCACTTAAAACCCCTCAGATTGTTTTTCAAAGTCCATAGTCTCTCATGGTTCACCTCCCCTTCCAATTTCCCCCAACTCCCTTCTCCTAACTCCCCATGTCCACCATGCTATTTGTTATGCTCCACAAATAAGTGAAACCATATGATAATTGACTCTCTATGCTTGACTTATTTCACTCAGCATAATCTCCTCCAGTCCAGTCCATGATGCTACAAAAGTTGGGTGTTCATCCTTTCTGATGGAGGCATAATACTCCATAGTGTGTATGGACCACATCTTCCTTATCCATTCATCTGTTGAAGGGCATCTTGGTTCTTTCCACAATTTGGCAACCGTGGCCATTGCTGCTATAAACATTGGGGTACAGATGGCCCTTCTTTTCACTACATCTTTGGGGTAAATACCCAGTAGTGCAATTTCAGGGTCATAGGGAAGTTCTGTTTTTAATTTCTTGAGGAATCTCCACACTGTTCTCCAAAGTGGCTGTACCAACTTGCATTCCCACCAACAGTGTAAGAGGGTTCCCCTTTCTCCACATCCCCTCCAACAACCCCATTGTTTTTTGTTTCTGTGTTGTGTCTTTTTGTCCTATTTTCAGGTCTTGTGAGGGTCCATCCCTCTACCACAGATTCTTTTCTTCTTGTCTATTCCAACCTGTTTGATATCCTGAGATTTTCCTACATATCTCTGCCCAGATGTGTTAGCACAGGGGTTAGAAAGCCCTGCTGCTGATTTTTGTATGGCTCATAAATTCAGAGTGGTTATTTACATTTTAAAATAGGTGGGAAAAAATAAGTATAGCTCATGACATGAAAATTATATGAAATTCAAATTTCAATGTATATAAAGTTTTATTGAAATAGAGCCACACTTAATGATGTACGTGTTACCTGTGGCAGCCTCAAAGTTACACTGGTTGGTTGATAAGCTGTGAGAGAAACCACATGGCTCTCAAAGCCTGAGATATTTACCATCTGGTTCTTGAAAGAACAGGTCTGCCAACTCTATGCTAGGGACTCCTTTTCCTTGGATGTCATTGAGCTAAGACCTGTTGAGACACACTAAGTGGTTCAGGAGATAACTTACTGAGTGCCTACAGTATGCCAGACACTGTGCTGGACACAGGTATCAAAGGCGAACACGATGCCTTCCCTATTAGGAGTAATAGCCTGGAGAGGAATGTGAACATGTCCACAGGTAACCACAGCATGGGTCTGTGTGTTCTTGCTCACGTGTGAGGTAGGGCAGCAGGAGCTCTGAGGGGGTGCCCTGACTATACTGGGGAAGGCAGGAAGAGAGGAAGTCTAACTTGGGTAATGGATAACAAGTCTTTAATAGCTTAAAGCTGCATTGTTCTTCTTTGGTGATTTTTAACTCTAACGCTGGAATTGTTGCATTAAAGTTTATTGTTACCTAAAATAACCTGTTGTCATAATTTTAACTAGAGCGCCTTTAACATTTCAGTTGTGCATAAAAATTACTGCTCTGTTACAGGATCAACATTTTATAAAGCTATGTAAACAAACATTGTATAGAAGGACTTTAGTTTGTCATTATCAAAATTAAAACTTTCTCTTAAGTATCACTGTTAGCTATCCACTTAAGAGGAGGAATAGACTTTCACATTAAAGTTAGAATTTTTATTTGCTTTAAGTTTTTTTAAGTGATATGAATGCTCTTTTTAAATTTATTTATTTTTAAAATTTAATTTAATTTAAATTTTTTTTCAGTGTTCCAGAAATCATTGTTTATGCACCACACCAAGTGCTCCATGCAGTACGTGCCCTCCTTAATACCCACCACCAGGCTCACCCAAACACCCCTACCCCACTCCCCTTCAAAATCCTGTTTGTTTCTCAGAGTCCACAGTCTCCCATGGTTTGTCTCCCCATCCAATTTCCCCCAACTTACTTCTCCTCTCCATCTCCTAATGTCCTCCGTGTTATAGTATTTTTTTTCTAAGAATTTTATTTATTTATTTGTCAGAGGGAGAGCGTGTGTGCACAAGTAGGGGGGGAACAGGCAGAGAGAGAAGCCTTCTGCTGAGCAAGGAACCCAGTAAGGGGCTCCTTCCCAGGACCCTGAGATTGTGACCTGAACCAAAGGCAGACGCTTAAACAGCTGAGCCACCCAGGCATCCCTAAGTTTTGTTTTTTTAAGCTGTTCCTCAATACATTTAAAATGGGTTAATTCTAAGGATGTTTGTTTTTTGTATAAAAAGGAGATCACTGGCCCCATTCAAAGCTCTCCTGAACCATCATGTTGGGGGTTTGGGTAGGGAGGGCAGGGAGTTTTATTTTTAATAAGCTTCCCAAGTGATTTGCATCTATACCAAAGTCTAGAAACTGCTATTAAGGATACTACTGATTAAAGATGCGTTTTTTTAAAGTTATTATTACATTTATTTTTTAAACTTTTTTTTTCTCTTTCTTTTCATCTGATATCAACACCTGACATATACAGAGTTTTTTTAAAGTCCCCAAGACAACATGAAGGAATCTTTGTGATTTCCCAAACATGCCCTCCCTACCTCTTTGTTTTTTCTTTTTTTGGGAGGTGGGGGTTTGTATAGAAATTAGAGCAAAATGTACAGAGTATCATTTGGAATATAATGTGTATTTGGACTATATTTATATGTTTTGCTATAATTTTTCATATATATTTATGCATGCATATGTATATATACTTACATCACAGTTAACATTTGGCCTTTTTTTTGTCTCTGTCACATTAACACTGAAATCCTCTTTTGGCTCCTCTCCAGTTCCATTCCCTTTGCCCTCCAGTGGAAAGTTAGCATGAATTGTAGTGTGTAACCCTTTGAACTATGTTTTGGTAGTTTAAAAAAATCAGTTTTTTGTGTCCAAATATAGTCATCTGGTATTTGTGTGCGTGTCATAATCTCCATAAATGGTATCAGAGGGTACTCTCATTTTTCAGCTTGTGTTTGCCACTCAGTTTTTTCTTTTTGAGATAAATGCTAGTTCATTCCTCTATGCTATGTAAATATGCCACATATTATTTATTCCCTTTCCCCTATTGATAGACATTTGGAGTTGTTTCTCTTTTTTTGCCATTATAAACAATGCTATAGGGAACATCCTTACAGACATCCTTTTGTGCACATATGAATTTTGGCAAGGTATGTATACCTGTCAGTAGAATTGCAGGAATATACATAGCTTGATTTTTTTTTTCTTTTAAGATATCACCAGATTATTCCCCGTAATGACATCCATTTGTATGCTTGACACAGTTTTCATTTGGAGCAATAGATCTATAAAGATACAGAATACTTCATGTGGCATCTCTTGGGTTTCTCGTGCTGCTGTTAAGTTCTCTGCATTAAGTTCATGGGAGTTGGTAAATTACCATCTAACCTGAACTATAAAGATTTAAAATGTAGAATTTTGGCTTAATGGAGGTTGAAGTGGAGGTGGTAGAATGCAGGTCTAGAATATCAGGGAAGAAGAAAGAACCAAAGAATCAAAGGGGTGAATGTCTTCATAGGATGCTGGACCAGCTAGTATTGCACCACTCAGAGAGCTGACTTAGAAACATTCCAGCACCTCTCCTTCTCATTGTTCTTCCAAGCGTGCCTTAGTAAGTCCTGATTGTCCTAGAATGTAAAGGCTCCTGGCCTGCGCCATATCTTCCATAAAATAGCACTGTATCCTAGAGACCAAGCAACTGCAGACATGGCTCATTAAGGCCTCACTGCAGATAACTGGGCTTCATAGACTCCTGTCTGCACCAGGTCGCCATGGCTGTGGAGCCACCTTTTCCGGCTTCCAAAGGCCCCTCCAACTTCTTTGAGCAAGTCTCTTTTGAGGATGAAACTGATATTTCTAAGTAATTTGAGGAGTTTTTAAAAGCAAAATGTGCAAAGAGAAGTCTGTGTTTCAGACTTGGGGTCTACGTAGCCATCTGGACCCCCTGCCCCCCAAGGGGTCTATGGCCAGGAACTCACGGCTCTGTGGCTTCTCAGTAATGGGGAGGAGGCTCTAGCTGTTGGTGTCTGGGTTCCTCTTCTTGGGTACAGGCCAGATACATTTGTCCTTCCCCAGCAGTGTTTGCCAGAATATCCATAAGGCCCTGATTGCCTCTCAGCTTTGCCACCACCCTCTAAAGGCAAACTAGTCTCTGCATGCCCTTTCATAGGTTTTAGCACCATTGAAGTAAAACAACATGTAACTACCTTTCCTACCTCCTATGAGGAGACAGGAAGTGGAAGGAAAGAAGCAAGAAAGCTTTTGATAAGAGGGGAAAAAATAGTCTAAATGAAGACTAGGTTCCTACCCAGCCAATAACATAATGGTAACTCAATAAAAAAATGTTTAAGCTGCAGGTAAAGTAAGCCAGGACACCAGCATGTGTTTACCAGGGCTGGGGCTGGGATGAAGCAAGAAAGAGACACCTGGGGTGCAAAATTTCAGGAGGCAATGATGTTTAACAATTCTGAGAGCATGCGCCTCTTTAAGGATGCAGAATTTAAAATGAAATAGATGCTCACTCTCAGTCTTGTTGCAGACATTCACCTCCCAGGTCTTTCTCCACTTGACCCTTATCCTGGTCCTAGCTGGGTTTAAATCCCTCTTGTGGACTTTTTGTTAACATGCAGACATGATTCTTTCCTCTTGTTCCCCTAAGCTGGGAACAGTGATTGGCAGTGCTAGAGAATAGATGGGTTCGGTCTGTCTTCAGTTGGCCATCTCTGCTATATCTGGAATTTCCTAGCAGGCAGCGGGAAAATGGGGTTTCACATACAAACCTTGGGTTTAGAGTGAACTTTTCAGGAATGTGTTTGTTGCAGCTAGCCTGAACGATTGAAAATTGCCACCATCCCTCTCCCCGCAACATCAGTGGTTGAAAGCTGGCTCTGTGCACTGTGGCAAAATAGGAACAGGTGGGCTTGATCTGCTTAGGAACTGGGAAAGCAACTTAGAGACTTGTGCAGCCACTGCACTGTCTGGGCCTCTTAAGTACTTTGTCAGTGGCTGACTGGTGGGACAGGTGGTGTGGTGGAGCCATTTAAGTGAGTCCGTAGTAATAGAATAAGTGAAATTGACATGACATTTTCATTTCAGGGAACCCATCCTCTAGTCAGGTACATTATCTCCTTACCATGCTCTGCGAATTTGGACCCCAAAGGTATATTCAGCTGAATTGGGCAAGAACAATAGTGGCAATGGAAAAGGTCCTGGGATTTTCATAGTATCTTATCACACATGTAATTTTTCCTTGGTTTCGCATAACCAGTCCTGCAGAAGTCCTTTCCTTCCTCTAATTTAGTCTCTGTTGGGAGTACTAAGAAGCTTAGCCACACTTGAGTGCAAAGTCAATCTACCAGGGAGAAGTAAAGGGTAGGCAGGGAGGGGGCGAATACAAGAGTTCTATATAGTTACATAACACAACAAGTTAGGTTGGGTAACTGGGCGGGGGTCGTTTATCCTGATCTACTGTAAAATAAGCATCTTTTATGCTAGAGCAGAAACCTACCTCCCACCCCCTTTATACTTCTCTGTTTTTATTCCTGCATACCTATAAGGCACCTCGGCTTGCTGGCCTTCACTTGAGCCTTTACTACGAGGTTAAGGTTCTTCCATATTTTGTGCTTAGCATGGGAGAAAGGCAGACAGGGAGATCACCCAGGAAGCTCCATTTGCCATTTCAGAGTTATCTGTGCTGTGCAGCTAATTTGATTATCACATTTAACTGAGAACACCTGCTGGGCCTGCCAGACAGAGTACAGCCAGTTTAGTATTATGGGCCCCATACAAACCCTTATCACTGTCAGACTGGATTAAATGAATATGTTTTTTGAAAACATATGTGCCTTATTCAGTCCTCTGAATAAGTATTTGCATCATTTCCATGACTCCTTGGGATAGAACTAGGTTGCAAAGGACCTACTTTGCCTTTGGAGTCATGTTCCTATTGCCTTAGTGTAGTGTTCATGACATTGATCCAATGGTGCAAAATGTCTAGGGAAAATATGCTTGTTTGATGCAGGCTCTAAGGACCTGGGTAGAATCTAGAGGTAGGAAATAAGATTTCAGAATTCTCTCAGTGTCAAAAACCTTGGCTGATAATGCCTCACGTTCTTTCCATCCCTTTTTTTTTTTTTAAAAGATTTTATTTATTTATTTGAGAGAGTGACCATGAGCAGTGGGAGGGGCAGAGGGAGAAGCAGACACCCCGCTGAGTGAGGCCTCAGTGGTGCGGGGCTCCATCCCAGGATCCCAGGACCGTGACTGGAGCTGAAGGCAGACACTTAATTGACAGGGGAGCCCTTTTTCTCCCCGTTTGAATGATAAGATTAGCTATCACCTAACTTCAGGACATTTGGATGGAAAAGACCTAATGTGAAGCCCTAGGAGTGTGACCTACCTCTGGATAATGGGGTATTTTGAACTATTCCAGCAGGAGTTCAGATGGCAGCTCCAATAAGGGAGTGCCTATCCTTGTTACCTGTGAGAAAGCAGTTGGCCTGATCTATATAGGACTGATAGGATCCTTTCACTTTTTGAAATATTGAGGTATCTGTTATATGCAATTGCTATTCTAGGCATGGTGATATAGCAACAGATAAAGTCCATGCGTTCCTAGAACTTAAACTTTGAGGAGAGAGATAGATACTGACAGATTTTCATTGAGCAACTACTCAGTGTCCTGTGAATAGAGCAGTGAATTGTTTAAAAATATAGTATGAAAATGCAGACTAAACTTATTAGGAAAATAAGAGAGTGTTAAGTGCTCTCAGGGAAGGTTTTATAGTTAGACTGATGGGAGTATGCAAGTAACTGTTAGATCAGGTGGTCAGAGGAAATGTCATTTCATTCACTACCTGAATGAGTGAAAGAGTAAAGCCTCATGAAGAGTTAAAGGAAGACTTTTTCAGGTAGAGGGAATAGTAGGTACACATGCCCTGAGAAAGGGACCTGCTTAGCATGGAAACACAGTTGGCTGATTCCAGGAATCGTGAGGTCAAAATAATATAGGTTGGATTTAGAGTGGTAAGCAGGGGCTAGACCAAGGGAGGGATCAGGGGACCGTGGGAAGAAGGTTGAATTATGTTGTGGTTGTAATGGGAAGCCAGTACCAACTGGTGACTAATAGGATATATTTTTGTTGTTTTCTCCATTTGCTTGGTTGATTCCCTGGAGAATAAACTGAATGGGGGTGAGAATGGTTTCTAGGAGACCTGCTGGAAGGCTACTGCAGTAGTCCAGACTGAAGACCTTAGAGGCCTGAATGAGGATGGTAATGGTGGGAATGAGGAGAACTGGTCAGCTTTGGAATATACTTTGAAGATAGGGCCAGCATGCACAACTGATGGGCTCGATGTGGCAAGTGAGAGGAATCAGGGGTGACTTCTGAGGTTTTGGCCTTCTATAGAGAAGACAGAGAGGTCTAGTTCTGTTGTATTGGTGGGGTAGAGTGGGTTGGTATCAGGATGAACATGCCAAGAATTCTATTGAGAGCTCTGAGCATATAGATGATTTTTCTTGAGTATATTTCAACACAGAATTGCTGAGATCACTGAGAACAACACGTCTTTGGGTAGAGGAGAAGTCCCAAGACAGAGCCCTGAGCATTGCAGTGTTGGGGGGTAGGGGAGAGAAGGATCAAGCAAAAAAGACTAGAAGGACCAACCTACATGAGAGCAGAAGCCTCTGGGTGTGTTCCTAGTTAGGGCTCACACCTTATACAGTGAATTAAAATTGAACTTTGAAAATCTAAACCTATTTGGGGAATAAACGACTTGGTATATTTAAAGTAATGACCATGCAATTGGTTTTTCATTGATGTTTTGAAAATGGCACATCATTTGTGAGTGGACAGATCTGAGGTCAAATTCCAGTTACATCACTTAGAACTGGGGGGCCACATGTAATTATCTGATGCCTGGACCTCTGCATCCTCATCTATAAAATGGCAGAACAATAGGACCTACCTGAGAGTAGTATTGTGAAGAGTAAGTTGATGCATGCAAAGTGCATGTTGCAGTTTCTGGTACGGAGTAAGGGCTCAAAACTGGCAGCTTGCACCACGTTAACTCTTAGGGTGTTTTGCTAGGAATGTTTAATACTTTGTACAATACTGAATATTCTGCTTTGCATATATATATATTTTTTGGGGGGGTTCTTCATTTGCTATCTATAACTGCTGTTTGGTTGCTGGCTCTCAGCGTGATGACAACACCCAGTTGCTTCTGCCTTGACACTTGCCTTGATCCCCAGGACAATAATTATGTTACCCTGGAAGTGTTTGGAGAATTAAACACTTCCAGGGTAACATTTACAGTAAATGAATTCTGGATTGTTAAAAGAATATGGAGCTGTGTTGACTCTTGCCATCTGGGGAGAAAAGTTCCCCTCACATATTTGTCCCTGCTCAAAAGTCAAGAGCAACAAGAGTTTATACTCAAGTATTTATGAACATAAAGAATTGAATCATAAAATCACTTTGCATTTGTTGAAGACCCACTATGTATCAAATGCTTTCAGTATACAGTATCTACTATCATTGCCAAAATCCCAAAAAGTAAATGTTGGGATTTTTAGTTTACAGAGGAGAACATTGAGATTCAGAGAATCATATTATCTTGCCCAGAGTCACACTGCTTTCAGGTTTCAAAGTAAAGATTTGTGCACCACATGTTCCTGTCTGAATCCTGAGCCTAATTTTTTTTCATACTATATACTACCTCCATATAAGCATTCATTATAGATCTGAAACCCAGATAATGGGAATGGGTCTGTAGCTCAGTTTAAGCAAACCCCTCCTTGTATTTTACTTATTTCCTTTTCAGTTTCATTTAAAAAAAAAAAAAAAAAAAAGAGAGTATTGCTGTTCAAATCATAAGAATCTAAGTTTTTCTCATAGTTTTTTTCCTACCATGTTGCTCACCTTTGTTTGGTTATTCATAGCTAAATATATATATTTTTTGTAGTCCTTAAGATAAAAGGCCATCACTGTTGAGTTTACATTTTCCTGGACCACATCAATAAGTTACAGTTACTAAGAATCTCTGCAACATGTGTAGCCATCAGTTGAAGGCAGTCCTTAATGCACATTGGAGAAACTAGAGCTAGAGTTCTTTTCTTTTTCTTTCCCTCTCACCACCTTAGTCATGGGCTGCATTGTTATCCAGATGTGGTCTAGTTTATATTATTAGTGATCCAAGACATGGGATATAGCCACTCTCCTAAGGAAGTGGATTTACCATTTAGAAATACATGTAAATTCAATTTCATTTTTGCCTCAAGTGTATACTCCAGTACTAGTCCAGTGATCAATTTTGCTATAGCAAAATTTATCTTTGTCTCCCTTTCTCCTTTCTAGTCTTGCATTTTTTTGTGGGATAGGGGATCAAGTTTTTTCTGACAGTCCCCAGCATCTGTCTAGTCTATTGGTCACATCACAGGTCCTCTCTAAATATCCCTTGAATTGAGAAGAATCTGTCCCTTCTGTTCTCTTGCATCTTAACTCAGATCCAGTACATCTTTATCTGTTCTTACATCTTGGGACTTCCCTCTTTCATAAGAAAGCCTTGAGATACTTCATTTGCAGAGGACATGTTTTAAGTCATTCCACAATATGACGTTACAGCCTAATTTTAGAGCAGATAATGTTCTCCAAGGTGAGGCCTTTTAGCCCTTTCCATATTTTATTGAAGTCAGGATCCCGCCATCCATGTTGTTGACCTTGATATTATGCCACCAGCCCAGTCCATCCAGATGCTTTTTAAAAGCCAAGTTTCTTCATCATATGCCATTAAAACAGAAAAAGAAAAGAAAAAGAGAATGAGGTTGATTGGACTGTTTGGGCCCAGCCATGGTCTCTGGATTCTCACTCCCTGTGCTGATTGATTCACGATGGCTCTAGACATGAATTTGGAACGTGTGGAGAAGCTGCTCACTCTTTTTTGCTCCCTTGAGCAGAATGCATTTATTGCTTATGGGAAATTTGGCAGAAGAGCAAGGCAAGGATTATGGCCTAAATTTCCACAGAACTGCAAAGAGGCATGTTTGGAACTAAAGGGAGCCCTGCCCTTTGCACTGCCCTACTTGAAGCTGATATCTGCATTCTGCAGCATGGCATACTAAGGCATGCTTGATCTGGAAACTGCTTCCCCTCTAGCTTTGTCTCTCCACTCCATGTCAAAGGCCCAATGCTCTAATAAGAGTTGCCAGTGGCTAGCAGTACCCACAGATTTGTGCACCTGTCTGTCTTTTCATATGCCCATATCTCTCTCTGAAATGCTGCACAGGCAGAAATAGCTGTTCCTCACCCCGACCCTGTGCATCATGCATAACATGGTCACAGCCTCTGAAACCCTGGATTCACTGGTTTATCTTCCTCTTTGTTATAGAAAAAGCTCCCTGATGATACCCCAATATCTGCCTCATCAGTGGTGCTTCCCAGAGCTTCCTCTGGTGAGAGTGAGTAGGGGAAGCCTTCAGCAGATAATCCTATATACATGTGTAACTACAAACAGCAGCAGAGTATAGGGACTGTCGCCGACTAAAGGGTTGGGGTGAACTAAGAGCTAAAGAATCAGTAGAAGTTAGTTGGGTAAGGAAAAAGGGCACGAAGGAAGTTGCTCCCAGATAATGGCATGTGTGAAGGTAGTCCTGGAGTTGGAGTGCACAGAGGAAGAGGCCAAGGTGGAGATTTGCCTAGAGGAAATATGCAGGGGCAATACTATAATTGCATATAATGAATAATTTCTAAGTGAAGTAATCAGTCTGAGTTTCATAACCAAATAGGCAGTAGTGAAAACCAGTTCCTATTCAGGCTGCCCCTGTCCCAGTCTTTGAGATTGGTGGTGGCAGATGCAGAGTGCTCCAAAACATTTGTTGAGCTCAACCAAGTACTTATCCTTTTCAGTTGAATTTGAGTGAGTACCAAAAGTTAGCTGAGTCGTCTCAGACCTAAGTGGCTTGTTGGGTACAAAGAGGGAAACAGGCCTCCTTAACCAAAAGAATGCCTTGAAATTCAAACTCATTGGAAACCATTTTTGTTGTTGAGATTCTTTTTTTTTTTTTTTTAATTAATGCTTTCTTGTAATAGTTAAATAATTTTGGCTGCACTTGTCTCTATCATGTAAGGAAGCTTTCTACTTCTTAAGGTTGATAGATTGCCCATCAGTGCTTTTCACAGAGAAACAAGACAAAACTCTTGTTTTCATCCTAGTTTTTAATTGTCAGAGCTGGCCATATGGAGTTCCATATGGTGGCTGCTCATGTGGCTTCTACTGACCATAAAAGACCAGGAAGTTGATCCTATCTTTTTTGGAAGAAATGTTTTTCTCTCCAGAGTGTCTGGGAAAAGAATTGTAAAGCTGGATATAGCCATTCAGAGAACTAGAAAACTTCCAGTCCTCTCTCACACTGCTAAAATAACACAACCCCCTTGTTTCTAATTTATATAGAATTTCAACTATGGGGGGAAATGAATTGGATATCCATCTTTATTTTTGTTCATCATACAGGCAGCTTTTGCCAATACACCTAGATCCCCAAAGTGATGAGAACATGAGAAATTACCACAGAGCCATAAATCCTAGCTCTAGGTTCCCTTTGCCTTGAACATTGTTTCTAGGGCTTATTACCTGGAGATTGAGCCAGTTTTCCTTGAGTTAATCAAGATATTTCCTGCCCATCCTAGCGCTTTTTGCTGCTGCTGAGATGTTTCTCCAGCCTAAGTGCACATCTTGATTCTTCTCTCTCACTGGGGTGGCGTTGGGGGTCTTGGTACTAAAGAACTTGTTTTAGTCAATGCAGAGGGTGTTGCTGGGTATGATTGGTTCTTCCAGTCATCCAATCATCAGACATCCATGCATGCCTAGAGCTGCTGTTAAGCTTGAGTTCCTGCTCTGACTTTCGCTAACATTTATATGTGTGTGTGTGCAAGGTTGTCTTGTGAGCCTCCCCGCCCCCACCCCCTCCCGCCCTGGTTTCTTTGTCTCTGTCTCTGCCTCACCTTTTTCTTTTGTGCCATCTCTTTAATGCAGCCCCTGCAGTGAAGTTTGCTGATTTTACAGGCTTGCTGGGTCACGTTCTATGAAGTTTCCCAAGCACTAGATAAATTGTTCATCAAGGTCAGTGGTATTGTGACCCATGTTTGCTCTCGGGGGATTCAAGTACACTATACCTTTGGATTTATGCAGAATCTGGAGTGTGATCACTACCTCTTTAAAATTCAGAGCTTCCTGGTAATGAGTGCCCTCCAGAGCATCAAGATGTGAATAATATTTCTTAGACACACGCAGATTAAGGTGTTGCAAGGCTGCCCTGTTGTTTCACTGTGGGGAACCAGAGCTGTTACCACTTGTGCTATAAGAACTTGGTTGTTACATTGGAATTAAAGGAATTTGCCCTTCAGCAACTATAAAAGGATGAGTATCTTACTGTTGTGTTTGTTTTGAAAGCAGCTTAGTGCCAGAAAGGCCTGTTTGATAGGGTTCAGAAGACTACAATCTCTTATTAACCTCTGTTTACTCATGACTGGATTAGTATATGCCAGTCCCTAACATCTCCTTCACCAAGCTGTCTGTGTACACTCCAGCCCAGATACTGTGGCTTTCTTTGAGTTCTTCCTATGTGCCCTCCACTCTCTGGCCAAAGGGTCTTGGTCTGTTACCTCTGCCAGAATACTCCTCCTTCATCTACTTAATTCTAACCTGTTTTTCAAAATAGTGAGTACTTCTGAAACAGGAATCACCTGGAATTTTGCTAAAAATGCAGATTTTTCCAACATAGGCCTAGGATCTGACAATTCTGACAAACTCCCCAGTGAAGCTAGGACTCCTTCTTTGGTCTTCAATTTAGTTTGAGTCTCTTACTTTTCTTGCACCTGACATGGTACACTTTTCTAAAGCACTCTTCACAACTGTATAGTTTCTTAAATGTGTGCCATTATCTGATTACTGTTGGTCTTTACACTAAACTGAGAGCCCTGTGAGGACAGGGCCCACTTAATGACCTTTGTTCACTCTTTTGTTTTCCCATCCCATCACAGTGTGTCATAAAGGGCCCACTGTATACTTAGGATTAGGCTGAGAAGTAGTTGACTGTTGTATTGGCTATTGACAGAATGATTAGCTTTATTGGTTTGAAATGACAGGGAGATTATAAAACCCAGGGGTTTGAGACAAACTGTAAAAATTTAGTCATGATCATCATCCTTTTCAAGGAAAGAGCTTCCTGGAATATTTAAATTTCATGCCCAGCAGAAATAACATAAGATAATTTTAGACTGAGGTGATCTCATGGTGGGTAGTACATGGTACTTGGTCTTCACTGTGTGAAAGGAGAAAATGCAAGATCAGTGGGACTCTTGACTTGTCATTCCCAGGTATTATATTCCTTTTTATTTTTAACATTGCTTTAATTGACGTAAAATTCACATAACATAAATTAACCATTTTAAAGCATACAATTCAGTAGCATTTGGTACATTGACTCTGTTTTGTAACTATCAACTCGGTAGTCTATTTTTAAACTCTTTGATCACCCCCATAAGAAACCTCATCCAAGGTACCATTTTGTTCATCTTATTAACTCAGCATTTCTGAAACTTTGTGGTCTTACCCATACTGTATACTCAGAAATTATAAAGGGCTCCAATAGCCTTTATTTGAATTATATCTGTGTTGACAGAATTAGAAATTAAAACTAAAAAAAATTAAAGATTTATTTATAAACTCATTAAATGACATTTTACATTTTTGTAAACCTCTTAAATATCTGACTTAATGCTAATTAGATAATAGTGCCTTCTTCATTCAGTCTGTTGCCATACATTCAGTTATTGAAAGATAGGGACAAATTTGGGCCACACAGATATATGCAGTTGGAGAAAGAAGAAATATTTCTACTAACCTTTCAGATAATTTTGGATATTCTTTTTTGTTAATATGCTAAAACTCAGCAAGTGATAATTTTTTAAAAAATGTATTTCAGTGTGGAGAATTGAAATCCTATCAGGGAGCTTTTCACACAAAATTGCATTAAAACCTACTGGTCTACCTTGCACTTTGAATGGCTCTTTTACCCATGCATGATTTGTTAATGTACATTGGTCATTTAATTCAGGAGTTATATAAACCTTCCATTGTGGACACATTTCATCATAAAATATTTTAAAGATCATAGGTGTTAGCATCATTGGTAATCTCATTAAAAAATAGTTGTTAAGTATTGGGAAGCTGCCAAGCTCTTGGTGGCCAATCCAAGTTGTCTAAATTTACACTTTTTTTGCTTGAAATAATAGATTTTATCGTTGCAACAAATACTGTCCATTGTTTCCTTGAAGCGACAAACTCACTAGGTTCATTTCTGAGAAAATGTCTGCCAGATACTGAAGTCTGAATAACCATAGTTTGTCAGTTGTTTTTTCAAATTAAAATGACATTTTAGGTTAAAAAAAAAAAATGAGGTTGGTTTAGTTGCAACTAAAACAGTTGCACAACTGCTTTCCCTCAAGTCAGCTTTGGTATGTAGCAGAAGTGTTTTATGCATATTTCCTACTTCATTACAGTACTAAAAAAATGTGGGCCAGGAGGTCAAGATTTAATAAAAATAATTCTTACTGTTTTATCAAAGGTATTTTTTAAGTAAAACTGGGGGGTTTTGTTTGTTTGTTTTTAACCTGTTTGTGGGTGTTACATGCAAACAATGAATCTTGGAACACTACATCAAAAACTAATAATGTACTATATGGTGACAACATAAAACAGAAACAAAAAAAGAATACAATAACTGTTGGTATAGCTTGGGGCCACTGCCTGGATTAATTCTAAGGCCACAGCAATTTCACTGACCCTTGTTTTTGCATTTCGTGGCCCAAGAAAAGATCTTGGAAACCTCCCAGTAGTCCATGGGCCACACTCTGAGAACTACTACCCTAGCTAAAATAAAAATCACAAATAGCCTTTGAATAAATATACTCACTCCAGCTACTTCTTAAGAAGAGTATATGTGATGACAAGGCAAGCTGATGACAAGAAGAAATCTCCCTGTTAGTGTACTAAAGAAAATTAGCCTGATTGTACAGAAGTAGGACGTGAGAATTCAATGAATTCTATCAAAGCAGAACTAACTTGAATATTGCTCTTATGTTGCCTGTTAACATCTAAGATTCTGGTTATCTGGTTACCTCCAACATATTTGGTTTGGTGACGTGCTTAGTGGGATGAATTTTTTCCATAGGTGATAAAAATCTGGAGATTTTTGAAAAAGCTTCTTGTAGAATTCCAATGTAAAAAAACCTGTAGTTCAGACTTGAGATCCTAACCTCTCTGATTTCTCCTTACTTTTTATTGTTTATAAGAACTGTTCCTTCATAGCCCTTTCTTTTTTTTTTCTCCATTTTATATTCTTTTTAAAATTTTTTTTTATTTTTGTAATTAACATATAATGTGTTATTAGCCCCAGGGGTACAGGTCTGTAAATCACCACATTTACACACTTCAAGCACTCACCATAGCACATACCATCCCCAATGTCCATAATCCAACCACCCTCCGCCTACCCCCCTCTCCCAGCAACCCTCAGTTTGTTTCATGACATTAAGAGCCTCATGGGGGGCTCCTGGGGGGCTCAGTGGGTTAAAGCTTCTGCCTTCAGCTCAGGTCATGATCCCAGAGTCCTGGGATCAAGCCCCGCATCGGGCTCTCTGCTCAGCAGGGAGCCTTTTTCCTCCTCTCTTTCTGCCTGCCTCTCTGCCTACTTGTGATCTCTGTCTGTCAAATACGTAAATAAAATCTTAACAACAACAACAACAACAAAAAAAGAGTCTCTTACTGTTTGTCTCCTTCCTGATCTCATCTTCCTTCATTTATTCCTTTCCTACCCCCCACATTGCCTCTCAATTTCTTCATATCAAGGAGATCGTATGATAATTGTCTTTCTCTGATTGACTTATTTTGCTAAGCATAATACCCTCTAGTTCCATCTACTTCGTCGCCAATGGCGAGATTTCATTTCTTTTGATGGCTACATAGTATTCCATTGTATATATATATATATATATATATATATATATATATATATATATATCACCTCTTCTTTATCCATTCATCTGTTGATGGACATCTAGGCTCTTTCCATAGTTTGGCTATTGTGGATGTAGCTGCTTTAAACATTCGGGTGCATGTGCCCCTTCAGATCACTGCATTTGTAACTTTAGGGTAAATACCCAGTAGTGCAATTGCTGGGTCATAGGGCAGTTCTATTTTCAACTTTTTGAGGAACCTCCATGCTGTTTTCCAGAGTGGTTACACCGGCTTGCATTCCCACCAACAATGTAGTAGGGTTCCCCTTTTTCCACATCCTCGCCAGCATCTGTCATTTCCTGACTTGTTAATTTTAGCCATTCTGACTGGTGTGAGGTGGTATCTCATTGTGGTTTTGATTTGATTTTCCCTGATGCCGAGTGATGTGGAGCACTTTTTCATGTGTCTGTTGGCCATCTGGATGTCGTCTTTGCAGAAATGTCTGTTCATGTCCTCTGCCCATTTCTTGATTGGATTATTTGTTCTTTGGGTGTTGAGTTTGATAAGTTCTTTATAGATTTTGGATACTAGCCCTTTATCTGATATGTCGTTTGCAAATATCTTCTCCCATTCTGTCAGTTGTCTTTTGGTTTTGTTGACTGTTTCCTTTGTTGTGCAAAAGCTTTTGATCTTGATGAAGTCCCAGTAGTTCATTTTTGCCCTTGCTTCACTTGCCTTTGGTGATGTTCCTAGGAAGAAGTTGCTGCGGCTGAGTCGAAGAGGTTGCCTCCTGTGTTCTCCTCAAGGATTTTGATGGATTCCTTTCACACATTGAGGTCATTCATCCATTTTGAGTCTATTTTTGTGTGTGGTGTAAGGAAATGGTCCAGTTTCATTTTTGTGCATGTGGCTGTCCAATTTTCCCAACACCATTTATTGCACAGGCTGTCTTTTTTCCATTGGATATTCTTTCCTGCTTTGTCAAAGATTAGTTGACCATAGAGTTGAAGGTCTGTTTCTGGGCTCTCTATTCTGTTCCATTGATCTTTGTGTCTGTTTTTGAGCCAGTACCATACTGTCTTGATGATTACAGCTTTATAGTATAGCTTAAAGTCTGGAATTGTGATGCCGCCAACTTTGGTTTTCTTTTTTCAACATTCCTCTGGCTATTTGGGATCTTTTCTGGTTCCGTATAAATTTTAGGATTACTTGTTCCATTTCTTTGAAAAAGATTGTTGGGATTTTACTAGGGATTGCATTAAACATGTATATTGCTTTAGGTAGCATAGACATTTCCACATTTGTTCTTCCAATCCATGAGCATGGAAGATTTTTCCATTTCTTTGTGTCTTCCTCAATTTCTTTCATGAGTACGTTATAGTTTTCTGAGTACAGATTCTTTGCCTCTTTGGGTAGGTTTATTCCTAGGTATCTTATGGTTTTGGGTGCAACTGTAAATAGGATCGATTCCTTATTTTCTCTTTCTTCTGTCTTGCTGCTGGTGTATAGAAATGCAGCTGATTTCTGTGCATTGATTTTATATCCTGACACTTTACTGAGTTCCTGTATGAGTTCTGGCAGTTTTGGAGTGGAGTCTTTTGGGTTTTCCACATAAACTATCCTATCATCTGCGAAGATTGAGAGTTTGATTTTTCTTTGCCAATTCGGATACCTTTAATTTCCTTTTGTTGTCTGATTGCTGAAGCTAGGACTTCTAGTACTATGTTGAATAACAGTGGTAATAATGGACATCCCTGCCGTGTTCCTGACTTTATTGGAAACGCTTTCAGTTTTTCTCCATTGAGAATGATATTTGCGGTGGGTTTTTCATAGATGGCTTTGATAATATTGAGGTATGTGCCCTCTATCCCTGTACGTTGAAGAGTTTCGATCAGGAAGGGATGCTGTACTTTGTCAAATGCTTTTTCAGCATCTATTGAGGGTGTCATATGGTTCTTGTTCTTTCATGTATTAATGTATTGTTTTACCTTGATTGATTGATTTGCAGATGTTGAACCAACCTTGCAGCCCAGGAATAAATCCCACTTGGTCATGGTGAATAATCCTTTTAATGTACTGTTGGATCCTATCAGCTAGTATTCTGGTGAGAATTTTTGCATTGGTGTTCATCAAGGATATTGGTCTGTAATTCTCCTTTTTGCTAGGGTCTTTCTCTGGTTTGGGAATCAAGGTAATGCTGGACGTTTTCCTTCCATTTCTGTTTTTTGGAACAGTTTCAGGAGAATAGGTATTAATTCTTCTTTCAATGTTTGTTAAAATCCCCCTGGAAAGCCATCTGGCCCTGGGCTCATGTTTGTTGGGAGATTTTGGGTGAGTGCTTCAATCTCCTTACTGGTTATGGGTCTGTTCAGGTTTTTTATGTCTTTCTTGTTCAGTTTCGGTAGTTCCTATGTCTCTAGGGATGCATCCATTTCTACCAGATTGTCAAATTTGGTGGTGTCTAGTTGCTTGTCATATGTTCTTAAATTGTTTGTATTTTTTCGGTGTTGGTTGTGTTCTCTCCTCTTTCATTCATTATTTTGTTAATTTGCATCCTTTCTTTTTTCTTTTTGATGAGTCTGGCCAGGTGTTTATCAATCTTATTAATTCTTTCAAAGAACCAGCTCCTAGTTTTGTTGATTTGTTCTACTGTTCTTTGGTTTCTATTTCATTGATTTCTGCTCTGATCTTTATTATTTCTCTCCTCCTGCTGGGTTTAGGTTTTCTTTGCTGTTCTTTCTCCAGCTCCTTTAGGTGTAGGGTTAGGTTGTGCACTTGAGATATTTCTTGTTGCTTGAGAAAGGCTTGTATCGCTATATATTTTCCTCTCCAGTCGCCTTTGCTATGTCCCACAGATTTTGAATAGTTGTGTTTTCATTTTCATTTGTTTCCATGAATTTTTTCAGTTCTTCTTTAATTTTCTGGTTGACCAATTCATTCTTTAGTAGGCTGCTCTTTAGCCTCCATGTATTTGAGTCTTTTCCAACTTTTCCTCTTGTGGTTAAGTTCCAAAGCATTGTGGTCTGAAAATATGCAGGGAATAATCCCAGTGTTTTGGTAACTGTTGAGACCTGGTTTGTTACCCAGGATGTCCAGATCCATTCTGGACAATGTTCCATGTGCACTAGAGAAGAATGTGTATTCTGTTGCTTTGGAGTGATATGTTCTAAATATATCTGTGATGTCCATGTGGTCCAGTGTGTCATTTAACGCCATTATTTCCTTGTTGATCTTTTGCTTAGATGTCCATTTCAATGAGCAGGTTGTTAAAGTCGCCTACCATTATATAATACATAATACTATGTATTATTGTCAATGTGTTTCTTTGATTTGACCAACTGATGAATTGGTTTATATAATTGGCTGCTCCTGTGTTAGGGACATAGATCTTTAATATTATTAGATCTTCTTGTTGGACAGATCCTTTAAGTATGATATAGTGTCCTTCCTCATCTATTATTATAGTCTTTGGCTTAAAATCTAATTTATCTGCTATAAGGATTGCCTCCCCCACCTTTCTTGATGTCCATTAGCATGATAAATTGTTTTCCACCCCCTCACTTTAAATCTGGAGATGTCTTTTGGTCTATAATGAATTTCTTATAGACAGCATATCAGTGGATCTTGGCTTTTTATCCATTCGGATACCCTGATTGGGGGCATTTAGCTTATTTACATTCACGGTAAGTATTGAAGGATATGAATTTAGTCCATTGTATTGCCTGTAAGGTGACTGTTACTGCTTATTGTCTCTGTTCCTTTTTGGTCTATATTACTTTTAGGCTCTCTCTTTGCTTAGAGGACCCCTTTCAATATTTCCTGTAGGACTGGTTTGGCGTTTGCAAATTCATTTAATTTTGTTTGTCCTGGAAGCTTTTTATCCCTCCTTCTATTTTCAGTGACAGCCTAGCTGTATATAGTATTCTTGGCTGCATATTTTTCTCGTTTAGTGCTCTGAATATATCATGCAAGTCCTTTCTCACCTGCCAGGTCTCTGGATAGGTCTGCTGCCAATCTAATATTTTTACCATTAAGTTACAGACCTCTTGTCCCAAGGTGTTTTCAGGATTTTCTCTTTGTCACTGAGACTTGTAAGTTGTACTATCAAATGTCAGGGTATGGACCTATTTTTACTGATTTTTAGAGGGTTTCTCTCTGCCTCCTGGATTTTGATCCTTGTTCCCTTTGCCAAATTTGAGAAATTCTCTGAATTTCTGCCCCTTTCTCTCTTTCTTCTTCTTCTTCTGGGATCCCAATTATTCTAATGTTATTTTGTCTTGTAGTATCACTTACCTCTCCAATTCCCCCCCTCATGGTCCAGTAGTTGTCTCTTTTCTCAGCTTCTTTATTCTCCATCATTTGGTCTTCCATATCACTAATTCTCTCTTCTGCCTCACTTATCCTAGGGGTAAGAGCCTCCGTTTTTTTGTTGCACCTTATTGATAGCTTTTTTGATTTCAACTTGGTTAGATTTTAGTTCTTTTATTTCTCGAGAAAGGGATTTTATTTCTCTAGAAAGGGATTCTGTAGTATCTTCCATGCTTTTTTTGAACCTAGCTAGAACCTTGATAATCATCATTCTGAACTCTAGTTCTGACATATTACCAGTGTCCATATTGATTAGGTTCGTAGCCATTGGTACCTCCTCTTTTTTTTTTTTTTTTGTGGTGAGTTTTTCTGCCTTGTCTTTTTATCAGATAAGAGTAGATGAATGAGAGAACAATATACTAAAAGGGTAGCAGCAACTCCAGAAAGATATACAGTAACCAAGTCAGGAGAAACCCAAATGGGTGGAGAAGAAAAGGAGGAAAAAAGAAAATATGTATATATATAATTATTAGACTGGTGAATGGAACAGAGCCACACACTTGATTTTGGTCTGTTAGAAAAGATTACCTCCCCAAATTTTAAAGAATGAAAAACTTATAAATGTACAAAAATAAGGATAAACACAGTGAAGGGATGGAATCTTAATGTAAAGATGAAAATTTTAAAAGATTCTAAAAAATGAATTGATAAGAAATTGGTTGAAAAAAGAAAAAAATAGGAAAGAATGTGATCAGGCTGGAGACTAGAACAATGCCATGCACTAGATTTTGGGTATATTTTGATCTATTAGAAGGAATTGTATCCCAAAATTTTAAAGAAAGAGATACCTATATGTGTGTGTGTGTATATATATATATATATATATATATATATATATATATGTTAAATATAATAAAGAGATCGAATATGACTATAACAATGAAATTTTTAAAAGATTTTTTTAAAAGGTATTGATAAGGTATAACAGTTTAAAAAGTCAAATTAGGAAAGAGGAAAATTTTTAAAAAATAGAATAAGAAAAGAGTAAAATTTTAAAAATTTAACTTTGGAAGACTAAAGAATCATGGGGAAAAAAAGCCATGAATTCTGTGTGTTGCTTTCCCCTTGCTCTGGAGTTTCACAGTTCTCAATGAATAGTGAACTTGGTCTTGACTGGATGTTCTTGCTGATCTTCTGGGGGAGGGGCCTGTTGCAGTGATTCTCAAACATCTTTGCCCAAGGCAGAATTGCACTGCCTTTGCCAGGGCCCAGGCTAAGTAATCTGCTCGGTTTTGCCCTCTGTGATTTTTGTTCCCTGAATGCTTTGTGTACAGCTTTGGAGGACAGGAATAAAAATGGAGGCCTCCCAAATCTCTGGTCCCATTGGAGCTGAGAGCTCAGGACCCCACTCCTCATTGTACCCTCAGAGAAAAGCAGTTAGTCCCTCCTGTCTCCCTGGTCTCTGGGCATGCTCTGAGCTCACCCAGACTGTAACCCAGCATTTCTATCTCTGGCACATGGCCCCCTTTGGAGTCTCCAAACCCAGCAGATTCCTGGCACACACTCCCATGCCCCTCCCTCCAGGGGAGGATGATGAGTCTCCCCGGATCTGCCACTTGTGTGGTACCCCCTCGAAAAGCAGTGGTCCAACTGAACCTTGGATCACGGTTTAAGTAACTCAAAGCTAAGAGCCCCTCCTCGGCTCCATCTCTGTAACTGGCTTCCCGCTCCAATAGCTGGGAGCTCTGCCATGGCACCCCTGGTCTTTTTGTGACCCTGCAGGTCCTGAACCACACTGTCCCCATAGAGCCCCACCCCCTGCTTAGCCTTGGAGCCATGCTCCTCAGTGGAGCAGACTTCTAAAATTTCGATTTTGTGTTCCTCTGCTCTACCAGTTGATGGTACCCAGTCTCGCCTCCTGTCTATCACTTCAGATTCACTTCTCCATACATCGTACCTTCCAGAAAGTGGTCGATTTTCTGTTCCTAGAATTGCTACTCTTCTTCTCTTCAATGTCCTGTTGAGTTTGTAGGTGTTCAGAATGGTTTGATAAATATCTAGCTGAACTCCTGGGACCTGATGATATTTAGGTCTCCTACTCCTCCACCATCTTGCTCCTCCTCCATTTACCTAGAGACTTAATTAATAGGTCTTGCTGGCGATGTGGCTGTTTTTGCGGTGTGGAGATAGTGGAATGCAGAGTCATCAGTGTCCATTAAGTTGGGATTTATTTTTATTTTTTTTAGATTTTATTTATTTATTTGACAGAGATTACAAGTAGGCAGAGAGGCAGGCAGAGAGAGAGGAAGGGAAGCAGGCTCCCTGCTGAGCAGAGAGCCCAATGCGGGGCTCAATCCCAGGACCCTGGGATCACAACCTGAGCCGAAGGCAGAGGCTTTAACCCACTGAGCCCCCCCAGGCGCCCCCATTAAGTTGGGTTTTAAAACCATATGGGAATCTTGGTGAGACCTGAGGGGGTAGAGGGGCTAGAGTTAGCTTTGAAACCCCTGCCTTAAGGTTCCTAGACAGGCTTCACTGTCACTGAAATCTGGAGTAGATTTTAAAAAACTAACAACAGCACTCTAGTCCAGGGATACATCAGGGATTTAATTTTTCTTTCTCAGCCTGGAATCTATAAGGAAATTTGTAGCTACATTTAAATTTATTCTGCCAGTAGCACTCAGTGGCACGGCTTGAGCACTGGCCGAAGAATACTCAACCTGCAGTGCCTAGGATTTCCATAACTGGAGCTCCTCTGCAGATGAGTTCAAAATTAAAAACACACAAGAAAACAATCCACTATCAATCAGTGATGATAGAAACAGTGTACAGAAATATCAAAACCCATGACCTTCAAATAATAAAGTAATAATTTAAAAACCCCACAGAAACCATAAAAATAACTGTTGAAAATAATTAAAAACATATAAAGGGCTTAAAAGCAAAAGAATGGTCAGTTGAAAGAAGCAAATAGAATTTAGAGAAATAAAAAATAATTAAAATTAAAAACTCAGTGGATTAAATAAATACCAGAGTAAACAAAGCTGATGAGAGACTTAGAGAACAGGAAAATAGACCTTTAAAAAAGTGCCAGAATGCAATCCAGAGAAATAATGAAATGGAAAATATTTGAAGTCACATGAAAGACAGAATTAGAAGGTCAAAAATATGTCTGTAAGAGTTATAGAAGGTGAGACAGAATGCAAAGAAGTATTATTTGAAGAGATAAAGGCAGAGAATTTTTTTAATCATGTGGAACCTCAGATCCAGTAATCAAGACCAGCTTTGAAGAGGAGAAAGAAGACTGAGTCTGCACAAATATACATTGTATAGAGAAGGTACAGAGCCCTCTAGACAATGAGAAAACCTATAACAAGAAACTCTTGATTTATAACCTAAGAACCCAACACCATGGCCTACTTGCATGAGAAAATAGCAAAAGAACTTCCTGTCACTAGCTTTGCCCTTGGCACCTCTAGCCCCTGTATTCGTACAAATTAGTTGAATGACTACATACATTTTTCTCCTTGAGCTTCTCTTTTGTGACTGGTATCTTTTAGGTGTAGCATTTTATAGCTAAGCATTATTTGTTAAACTTACTATCTCCTCTGATTTTAGGCTTAATTTTCTCCATTGGTCCAAGTTTGGGGGATTAAACTTCTTTCTTCTAGATTTAGGTTTGTGCATAAAACTAGAATAGTTACTATTTGGCTATTGCCTTAGCAACTCCACTGGCTTCATAGGCAAGAAATGAAATCTCAACATTTTTGTTGTAAACTTGGCCTCTCCTTCTTTCTGCATATGAACTGATCATGTAACTCCTTTTCCTGGACTGCAATAGAGGTCTGAAGCTATAGCTCATTTTGAAAGCATCCCTGAGAGTAAATCATGTGCCAAGACACCTCACCTGAGGACAATCATATAACGGAGTTAAGAAAAAATGGGAATGAAGGTTGGCAGGGGGATACATTTTTATAGATAAGGACAATACAGAAAACTCCTCCAATCCTGATACAATATTCCTCATTTCTTTCTCATTATTTTTCATTTTGTATACCTTGTTAGATATCAACAAGTCCCATGATGTAGGATTGTGACTTACATACCCCCCGTGATTTCTTCCCAGGGGAATAGTGCTTAAATACATGTTTGCTTGGGCCTCCAGATAGTTCTCACTCCTCCCTTTGGTTTCTGTTAACAGAAGGGGATTGTTTTCTCAGCCCCTTGGAGCAACTCTCTGTTAATACCCATCACCATTACTGATTTCTCCCCCTTTGTATTCCTCAGCTTCGGTGCAGGTCAGATCTAATGTGCTTCAGAAAATGTCTTTCTTTAATTACTTTTCATTTTTATTCTTTTCCTAACTCAATCACACACACTGTTGCTTTGAACAGTTTTTTTCCTATACCCCTCTGTCTGGAAACTAGATTATTAATTTTTTTTTTGTCAATGCTGTAATTGAAATGGCCACATTTCATTTTCTGCTGTGTACACTACCTAGAATTTAACTGGACAAGACAGAGAGAGAAGCTGGAGAGGAGGTAGTCTTGAAACATAAAAGCTTTTTATTTTCAAAATGGCTTGGCGTGTGCCCTTCCTGGGACGGGGAGAGCAGCTGCCATGGCAACAGGTGCTAGTCTGGGGGTGGGGCTCAGTGGTGCTGGCAGTACAGGAGTCTGGAGAGTGTGGATCAGTACCCAGGAGCAGTGGTAGCCTCCAGCATGCTTTCTTCAAGTGATTACTGCCATTTTTCATAATTCAGACTCTATGTTATGTACAGATGGGTAGGTTGGTGTTTGGTTTTGCTTCTGAGCTGCATAGAGAGCTCTGAGACAGCAGAGCTGTAAGTCCAGGACATAGGCCTCTAAGCCCCCCTCCATCCATCACAAAGATCTGATTCAGTGCAGTAGGCACCTGCGTGAGGAGACTCCTCTGCTTCATGCAGGCAGATGCAAGCCTTCTTCCTCCACCCTCTTCTCTCCCCTTGATGCAGCTCAGGCATGGGGCTCCCTCCTGGTAAATGCCAGTCTGCTCAGCTGGGAGTTATCAGCATGTAAGTCTTCCCTGTCAGGTCTTCCTAGAAACGCCACCTCAGCCACTTTCAGAAGTTCACCTTCACCACAGACCTCAATAGTGGCCCCCAAGCATGCTTCCTTTTTTTTTTTTTTTTTAACTCGTTCATAAAGCAAGTTCTTATCATAGGTATTTTATTTTGTTCCCTCCTAGCTCAGAATGCTGAGCCTAATAAAGCCTGCCCAATAATGCTTAGTTCTGCTAATCACTGACTTCCTGCTGCCCCTTAAATCGAGAGATCAGAAACAGATTCAATAGTCAGGGTACCTTTCAAAAGGAGAAGCAAAACTAAAGCTATACAGACACACATCCTGGAGGAGCTGCAGAACACTCTAGACCAAGAGAAAATCTATAAAGGACTCTTGAGTAATAAAGAAGAGTAGCCATGGCCTACAATTCAAAGTTGGCTTTTAGGATGTTGTGGTCCGCTTACACTGTGTATGTTGTATTACTTGCCAAGGCTCGATGCAGAGAGACTCCCGGTACACTGCTCATGAAAGCTGGATTTCTCACCACAGCCTGCTTCACTCATACCATTCTCTGCCATCTCATCATCATTTCTGCCTCTCTGAGGCTTCCGTTTAGATTTGTCCTCCTCCCCGTCACCATCATCATCATCACCACGACCACCATCCTGCTGTGCACAGTGCTGGGTAGTGTTCAAAGCTTTTTCACCTCTCTTTCTTGCTTTGTCCTTACAGCATCCCTGTGAAGTAGATGGGGGTAGTAATACGATTCTTGTGTGGACTTTGGCAGCCACAGACATTTACGTGGTGCCTCCGAAGTGTGACAACACTCACTGGGATGAGGAGGGATATTTTGAAATCAGTGGGATAGATACTCTGAAGCTTGGGTTCCTGCAAGTCCTTTGGCCAACAGCCTGAAAATAGTTCTAACAAATATTTATTAAGTACTTGTTCTGCCATGTCCTGGGCATACGTTGATAAATAAAGCAGGTATGGCGTTTATCTTTGCGGTAGTTACAAACCAGGTGAGGAGGGGATTAGGTCATTTCCTTTCTGACTGTTTTCATTTGTGGTTCTGAAGTAGACCCCAGGATTATACTCCAGTACCAAATATTGAGCCAGGGAAAATAACCATTATCCAGATTCATAGAGAGGAGTTTAATAGCTCAGTAATATTTTTCATCCCCATTAAATTTCATGAAAGATACCTGGATTATAAGTACAGGAACACCTTAATAGATGTAGAGCTGTATTTGTCTTTAAAAATAGAGGAGGTCATCTTTGGTATGTCTTATTATTTAGCTGTTACTTTTGTTCTGCTTGCCTAGAGACTGATTATTATGTCTGGGCCCTTAATAAAGTCACTGGATCAATAAACATTTAGAAAAAGGGCTGTATCATTAACAATAAAAGAAATGCAACTTAAAGCCAGAGAGACATGACACTGCTTATTACTTATTAAAAACTTGAAAATAATAATGCCTTAGGGTCCAAAGGAACAGACATAGTGAAATATTCTAGGTGAGAATATAAATTGATAAAGATTTTTTAGGTGACAGTTTGGTAATACATATTAAAAGTTTTTATATCCTTTCATCCAGGAATTCTGTTTCTGTGAATTAATTCTAGATGAGTAAAGTTGAACAAAAACATTTATTTGTATTTAAGTTTACTGAACTATTACTGGAAACAAAACATGAAAAACAATCTGAATGTCTAATATTTAATGTCTTAAATATATTATGGAAAGTCCATATGGTGGAATACTATACAACCATAAATATGTTGAGCAAGGCAATAGATGATATTTGAAAAGTTCATGGTAAAGCAGTAAAAACAGGTTGTAAAATTATGTGCAAGCAATATGATTCCACATTGTTTTCAAGTATGAGTGTTTGTGTGTGTATGCCTGGGAAAAGCATAGGCATAATAATATCCATATTTTAAAACATCGGATGAAATTTAATTTTTTCTGATTTTGCAAATTACAGGTGATTTTTATTTTCTTTGTGCTTTTCCATCTTTTTCAGTTATTCTGTAATGAATGCTTTTCCCTTGTAATACTGAAAAAGAAAAAAAAAAAAGAAAAACTTTTGTCTTAGGCTTTTTTTCCTGAATGACAAACACTAAGAGAAAAAATAAAGGACAGATTTTTTTAAATGGCCACTACCCTAAGGACAAAATTGACATCTGATGACAATTACTGATTCTTCTTCAGGAAGACAGAAGCATGTTTCCTAAGTTTACCCCTGTTTGTGTGTCCTGGGTCCACTCGTATGGAAGTCACACATGTGTGCATATGTAAGGGAGTGTGCTACCCACATGGGGGTTTGTGTATGTGTAGTCATGGGTCATAGCCTTGCACTGCCATGGTCCTCAAGGGAGATGCATAGAGCCGTGTGCCAAAAAATGCTACCTGTGCTTGACTGAGCAGTGTAGTTCACACCCCTGAGTCATGGCCACATGCTCTTGCCTCTGATACCCCAGGTACAGCTAGCTGCAGGCCTCCTGTCCGGAGCCTGAAGAGCTTTCACGTGCATGGAGGCTTCACGAAGTAGGAAAGAGTGGATGCACTAATTCTTTGTTGAAGCCGTTTGCTATTTACACCAGTTTTTTGCCCTTAAATACAAATTCATGGAAAAGACTTGTTTAGGTGAGTGCAAGTACAGGTGACTTTTCTGATATTTTTAGAGTGAACTCTAAACCCTAACCTTTCATAGAGTAGCAGGACTTTCGAACCTTGCTCTTTTCTCCCCTCAAGTTTTCCAAACAAAAATGATCTTTTTTAAAGGCTTACTCTTTTGTTTGTTTCCCGTCCTGTTTAATGATTACATAGCTTTTTACATAACCCAACCAAAGAGAGGCACAATTCAACAGTTATCTTTTGCTATGTGAATTTTAGGAAGGTGACCTTCCCTTTGCAAAACTGAACAGTAAATCTATTAGCCACTTGTTTTTAGGAGGAGCCGCTTCGTAACTGGAATGGGGCAATAGAGATGAATTGCTGCGGAGTTGGGGGGGTTACGGGGGGTGGTATGGGGGGTAGCCAGAAGCCACAAGGCATTCTTAGTGTCATGTGGGACAACATAGGGGTGGCAAAGATTCTGGTGCTTTCAGCTGTGCTAAACAGCTCTTGACACAGACTTCAGAATGCCCATGGAAAGGAAGTGAATTCTAGAATATAACTTCTAAAGAGGTCTCTAGTGATCACTGATGCCTGGGTTTGAAGATAGGACTTCTTAATTGCATTTGTTTGTGTGTATGATTTGTGGTCTTCTCCTAATTCACAGACTTCTAGACTGAACTCTTTAATGGAAGAGCTCAGCTCACATGTCTCCCCTTAGGGAGAGGCATTCCCTAGCTCACCTCAGTTGGTCCTTCTCACCAGTTTTGATCACACACCCCTGTTTATTTCTTCTTACCACTTTCTCAGCCTCACATTCTTATTGTGTTCTTATGTATTTTCTGTCTTCCTAATTGGAATGCAGTGCCAGTATATTGAAGGAAGAATCTTTTCAGTCCAGTTCACTGCTATATCCCAGTGCCTAGTAGTCACGGCATGTCATAGGTGTTCAGTCCATAAGGAGGAGGGGATGGAGCAGATGTGGTTCATTTAGGAATACGCAGAAGGCCCGGGTAGTTGGGAGCTATAAATGAGGACAGAAAGGCATGACAGCAGGTTGGAGAGATAGGCAGCATAATAGTCATGTGGGCTATAGTGAGGAGTTTGGAGTTACTTGAGGATCTGATGTTCACATTAAGTTCTTTCATCTCTGAGGATTTATAAATGATCCAGATTGGTTCGCTAAAGTCAGCCGTTGCTGGCTTTTCTACTGGGAATTGTACACCCTGGTGTCCCTGAAGTGCTTCTTAAGCCTGCACTGCTTTTCTCATCCCTATCTGCACTGCCATCAACTTGGCATTCTTCACCCACCTTTCCCAATGAGCCTAGCAAAGCAAGGTGACAGCAGATAAGGTGTCAAGCTTTGAGGCCTTCACAAGTGAAAGCATTCCAGAACTTTGTCATTAAACACTTTGATTTCCCCACTGAAGGATGTTGGGTTTGGGCTTTGCGAGTGACACTCTCCCAGAGCCTGAATGTTGGGATCAGGAACGCAGATCTCCACTCCACTGTTTAAATCATTTGGCATCTCTGTTACCAGATACTCCCTGCTGTTCTCTGCCTAACGACAGGTTGGGTTTCTCACATTGGATCCCTAGTTCCTGCTTGACACTGCACTTTGTTCTATAATTTGCTTCCAAAGAAGCAGAATTCAAGGAGTTTCTAGTTTTGTGCTGCCTATGAGGAAGAGAAATCAGATTTTGCCAGGCATGCATTGAAGTTAAGAACTCTATTGGCACAATTCCCTGATGAATCTATTTTTGTGATTAAGGCAGTATTACAACAGAAGGGTTTGTGTTCATTCTTACTCAACAATATACCGCTACATATAAACATAATTATTTTATACATGTAAATAAATAAGATTAGCTACTGTTCCATTTAGGCTTGAGCTAACATGGAAATTTAAGAAGATAACGGTGTAGTGCAGCAAGGAAATAGGAGAGGTTGGCTCCAGAGTTCAAAAGTGGGGAGACATATGAAGGGGTAACCCACTCAGATTTTTTTCGGTCTTTTATGGGCTATGAAAAGCATGTTGTCTTTTGGAATTCTATTCTTTAGCGTTGGACACATGAACATAGAGAATGTTGATGTTCTGGTGAAATAACACTTCATGGATGTTAGAGATCTGGGACTTCTATCATTGTGAATCCTGTCTGATCTCCAGAACATTCCCATGGGGTCTTGGTTCTTATACATGAAGAGCCATGAACTCTTTAGGACACACTGAAATAATTATTTTTTTCCTCTTAGTTGAATATACACATGGAATTCATAAGTTTGGTTATAGCTCATGTAAGCTTATAAATTTTAGTCGTTTTGGTACATGGGCCCTTAAAATGAAGCCAGCTCTTTCAACCTTGGCCTCTCGATTTGTTTCACACTCACAGT
This sequence comes from Mustela lutreola, assembly GCF_030435805.1. Lineage (NCBI taxonomy): Eukaryota > Metazoa > Chordata > Mammalia > Carnivora > Mustelidae > Mustela > Mustela lutreola. The sequence continues at coordinate 80,572,772 of NC_081294.1, forward strand.
AAGGAATGCAATTTTCTGTCTGTTTCCTTTTTTGGGGTGAAAGTACCCTCATTTTCAAAAATATGCCTGATGAGTTGTTTTTCTGATTTAAAATGTCTCTGTGAAAGGAGATAGATGACCCAGCATGTATGTATGTCATGTGCCTGCATATTTTTTTTTCTGTCAATCTGTCAGTCTCTTACTCTGCAGCTCTGTCATAATCCCATCTGTGGATTTGGAATCTTGGTTTGCCCTACAGGAAGGAATGTGGTCCTTCCCATAAAAAACGAGGCTTTGCATATCATAGGACATGAGGAGATCTGACTGCTTAGTGTCACAGCCACTGTTATGGTTGGAGCTAAGCCACATGATGAAGGGCCATTTGCTTAACCTTTGACTTAGCCCCTTTTGTCCCTGTCTCTTGATCTGTAAAAGGATCTGGCTTCAGAAGACTACTATTGGAGGGTGGGAGGTTGGGGTACCAGGTGGTGGGTATTATAGAGGACACAGATTGCATGAAGCACTGGGTGTGGTGAAAAAATAATGAATACTGTTATGCTGAAAATAAATAAAAATAAATTTTAAAAAAATTTTAAAAAAAGAAGACTACTATTTATTTTAATGAATTGAAGGTAGTAAAGATGGCTGAATTCAGAGGGCTTTATAAGGACATGTTTAATATTGGTGCTATTTGTGGGTGACTGCTAGTTGAGTAATAGGTGAACTAGCACCTAGAGGCTGTTACTCTAGGCCTTCATTTCATGTTTGTCTCAACATTCTGTTCTTCTGCCAGCTTCCTAGTAGAGGTCAGCGTAATGACTGAGGGAAAAACGTGGATCAACCTCACAGACTTAACCATGTTAACACAGACATAGGTCAAAGGCACAGTGCCTGATAGATTTTAGTTACTCAGCTAAATCATAAAAGTGCTGTATTTTAGTCTTTACAGGTCTTAAATTCTCTGAATGTGTTTTATGCTGGTTTGTGAAGTTCTTCTGTCTCATATTCTATGGAGTTTGAGCCTGTAAGTCTTAGTAACTGAGACCTTTCTGAGTCTACAAGGAGGGGTGACAGGTATTGTTATCCCTCTGATCAGAATTTTCTCATTGCTTTTCATCTCATTGAGTCAAGAACAAAGCTCTTAAAGTTTTATAGGATTTGCCAGGCCCAAGTCCATTGCCTGTCTGACTTCTCCTAATACTTTCCCCCATGCTCACTATGTGTCAAGCACACTCACTGGCTTTCCTCTGGTTGTGCCAGCATGCCACACATGTTCCTCCCTGAGGTATCTGCATCTTTTGTTTGCTCTTGGTACCTTTCTTCCCAGAGATCTGCGAAATTTGTGTGGCATGCTTTCTTCCCTCCTCCAGGTTGTTTGTGTATGTCTTTTTCACAGTGATACCTTCCCTGACCACCCTGTCTCACATTGTTAATAGTCCCTCAATTGTCCCTTCCCACCATATATTTTATTTTTTTATTGTCTGTCCTACCCCAAAATAATGCAAGCTTCTTACAGGGGGAAATTTGGGGAAGTGTCTGTTTTGTTCACTGTTCTATCTCTAGCACCTAAAGCAGTCCCTGGCACATAGTGGACAATCGAAAATATTTGATCATTGAAAAATACATTGTACACTATTGGCCTCTGTTCTGGATCACCTTGTACCTCTTCCCTCGGATAGAAAGTCCTCAGGCAACTTCTCTATGATCTGACTTTTTGGACAGTGCTTCCCTAAAACTGATAAGGCTAACCCACTGAAGGAAGGTGTTGCTACCAACAGGAACTGATAGAGTTGCCGCACTTGGTACCATCAGGTTGGCTTGCACAGAGGCAACTTTTAAACCTCCTCTTCTATGTTCTGGCATCTCTAACTTGATTGGAGAATGTAAGCTTCAAAATAAATAAATCATTGGTAATGAATGTGAAATGACCTTAGAAACTCTAAAATGCTTTGAAAATGGTAATTCCATTGGACTTGAGAATGTTTCAAATTGTTGTACAATTTGAAATAGTTAAGTAATTTTCCAGGAAGAAGTGTTCTGTGGGCCAGCCTCCCTGTAGATTTTTTTTTTTTTTAACATGAGTACAGTTCCTCCCCATCCAGGCATGTGAACTGGGTCCTAGAATATAGCTACAAGCTAGAACCTGAACTGACCATGACCAGAGAGGGGAAAGCTCACCAGTTAACACCTGGATGGAAGGCATGTGCCTTCTTTGTGTGTGAGACTATTCAACCAGCAAGTGGCTAGTTGAATAGGACAGGACAAATGAGCTCAGATTGGCCTGTTGTTAGTCTTTAAATGACTGTGACTAGTTTCAGAAGATGAGGCAGCTTAGCAAAAGTAAAATTCTCATTCTTAACAAAACCCAGCCTATTCTGAAAGGGGCCAATAATTCCCATGACCCAGATCAGTTTTCTACCAATAGAAAAGTTTAGTTTTTATAATGTTGATGGGCAGTGATGAACCTGATACACTTGTTTGCTTTCCAAACATCCTTTTAAAAATAATCAGGTTCTTCTTTTACTCATGATCTCTTTAAGGTTAGGCTTTGTAGAAAAGAAGAGAGGCACATAGGACAAAATGGCAACCTGTACACACAGGACACAAACACACACACATACATACACACACACACCCCACCACCACCACCACCACACCACACACACACACACATACACACACACACAGCATTGTCCCACAGTATGTAAGAGCAGTAGCTCTGGAATTAAACACCCTGGTAGACTCCCTGGCTTCGGATTCCATCTCTACCACTTATTTGATACATGACCCTGGACAAATTGCTGAGTTTTTAGCATTAACTACTTCATGTGGGACAGTAGTAGAAGTTACCTTGTAGAGTTATTGTAAAGATTAAATGAGATAATCGAATGAGTGCTTCATTCCTGACTTAGAGTAAGTGCTGAGTTGCTGCTATTATTGATGACCATTTTCATATTTGGAGATAGGCAAGAAGTACGGGAGGTTTTCAGGAAGGGATGACAAAAGAAAAAGACACAGGAGACACTATTCCAGAAGGTTTTGTAAGTATATTAAAAGGAGATTGGTGTAATATCATGAGCTTACAATATATTATATAATGCATGTAATGCATGTAATAATGATAATCTTACCCTATGAATATTTTAAGGTCTTCATACCTTCCAGATTAGCAGTGTGGGCAAGAACTGTGTGGTTTGTTATATGCCTTCACTGTCAAGGTGAGCTGCTCTGGCTATTCCAACAGCTATCCCCAGCTTGGCAAACTCTAAGACCCCAATAGGTTACAAGGACGTCTACACCAGACATTTAGTGCAGCTGAGCCTTGATACCCTTAGATAAAGGTGGCCTCCCAAAGTGTGTTCATGTCCCCCCCCCACCCATATCTGATACGGACAAACCCTATCTAGGCCCTGGGGGTGTGGCATTGAGGGAGGTTACTGCCATCTCTTTTCTCTTGGAATCAGTGGGGAAGACAGACAATGACAATTCCATGAATGATGACCTAATTCAGTAAGTGCCAAGAAGGAGAATTGAGGAATTAGCATTGTAATAAGATAACCTGGCCTAGTACAGAGTGTCTAGAATGACTTCCCTGAGGAAGCAAGAGTGGTAAGTAGTAAAGAGCCAGATCAAGAGGGGCTGCAGAGCTTCCCTGGTGAAGAGATCAGCATGATAAAGGAAGGCTCCCAATCCTAAAGAGATTTTTAGCCCACAGATTGATGAGCAAAGGAGACATGGTGGCAAAGGGCCTGGAAAGGTTAGGTGGGCCATTCCAGAATCTTTTAGGTCATGCCAGGGTTTCCATCTTGAAATTGAAAATAGTCAGAATTCTTTGGTGGGTTTTAAATAGGTAGTAGTGTTGCATTGGAGGAAACCAGAGTGGAAATAGAGCTGGTCGCACACTCTTTTCCTTTTGTGTGAAGAGTTCTTAGCACCAAGTGTGCTTCTTGTAAGCAGGTAATGGAGTTGACATATATGGAACTGGGCAATACTTAACAACTTAGCAGTGAGGTTCACTCATCTGAAATACACTTTATACATTTCACTAAAAGCAGAGAAGACACTGGAAGTTATTCACAAAGCTTTGAGACCTTGGATAAAAGCAGTGCAGTCTGGATGGATGGACATATGACCATAATTATCTTTGGTGTTGGGTGGAGAAGGTGTGGTTGGGAAACTATCCTTCCAGCCACTACTGTTTATTGTTTTGTTTTTTGGTTTTTGTTGTTGTTGTTGTTTTCAATTTGCTCTTCTCTCTCAGTCTTACAGTGCTGATACTCTTTCATCATTAGGAAGAAGCTGTCTGTGCCAGTCAGCCACAAATGGAATGCCCTCAGATTTGAGGGGTCTTTCCCCATTTCCATGATTGTATCAGGCATGCAGCCATTTTCACTGCAGGAAAGGAGAAGAAACAGTGGTTAGTCCAGTATCATTCTCAAAGGCATAAACACTTTATCTCCTACGTTTTGGGGGTTTTTTTTCCCCTTCTTCTAATTTTGTAATTTGAGTGATAAATGTAGGAACAGCATTTTTTTGTTGTTTTGTTACATTCACTACTTTACTTACCACAGGCTCAAATATGTTAACTTCTCTGTGTATTCATTTTTGGTTGAGTTTTCTAAGGAAAAGCTTGCCTCTTTTAGCCTAGGCTGAACTGACCCTAAGTGGTTTGGGAATTACAAAGTGCCATGGTGAAGAGTATGGGCTTCCTCTCCTGGCTCTGCCCTTTGTGGGCCTTGTAGCCTCAGGCAAATTACCTAACTTCCCAGCACCTTCATTTCATCATCTGTAAAACGGCAGCAGTAGCCTTACCTACCCACCTCAAAGGGTTCTCTTAAAGATTATATCCACCATAAGCACTAACTGAATTGCTCAAAGCATTAAGTATGGCTTCTCACTGGGTGACTATTCCCAGAAGGACGGGTGAGCACGACCCCAGTCAGTACACAGAACAATTTATTTTAAACTCTATTTCTGGAGCCAGGCATTGGGACAACCCAGCAAATCTATATTTATGGCTCTGATGGGTTTCCTTGGCACAGGCCTCCCTAGCACCATTTAGACTGGTTCAGTCTTACCAAGTCCTGGTGGTATCGAGGCCACACACATACACGCACACACACACACACACACACACACACAGAATGGCTGACTTACTAGGGAACTTGTAGCCACTGGGAGCAGGGATTCCCCTTACCACTCCTCATTATAGACTAAGGATGAATTTGAAGTTGTTGAAAGAAACCACATTACCTGTCCTGAAAATTAAATCTGACTTGTTGGCCACAAAAAAAGTATAGTTCCAAAGCTTCATCTCCAGCTCACCCTTCTCAGCCCTAGAGCTTAGAGCTTCTCTGCCTGTGGATGTTAGTAGAGAGAAGAGTGATACTGATGATAGCTTCAGTGCCCGCCCGCCCAACCATTTTCGGAATAGGTAACCCCGGGGCCTGCCTAGTCCTTCCTGCCTGTGTGCTCCAATGGATGTCCTTCAGATCATGATCCAGCCCCCAGTCCAGAGATGTTCGTGAGAGGAGGTAACAGTTGGTGTAGAAATATCCCATAGAATGACTGTGAACATAATCATTTAGAGGACCGAACTCTGTGTGGCCTCCAGGCAGAGGAATGTCTGGAGCCAGGCTTTGCCAGGGAGGTGAGCTTTGGATGGGGAGAACTTGCAAAGCAGGCCAGGGACAAAGCTGTGCTCCTAAAGGCCAGGTGGTGGGTTTGCTGTTGGTTGTAAGGCTCCCAGTCTCTCATGCGAGAGATTCTTGGAGGGAAGTGATGGAAAATAAGTAATACTATCTTCTGAACTTTTCTAAAGTTTTGGTGTATTTTGTTATTTTTAAAAAGGAAGAAAGAAAAACAAAAGGATAATAAGAGAAGAAATACAAAGAGACGGGGTAACGGAAGTCCTGAAAATATAGGTGGAGGAGTGAGGGCTCTTTGCCCTAGATAGAAGCAAGTCCTTCAAGGTTCCTGCACAGGATACCAAGTGACAGCACCAAACACTATGACTTTAAATTGGCAGTTGCTGCTACTTCTCCCATTATCATCACCACTGCCTTGACTGCCACCATGAACATCAGCAGCTCTTTTATTAAGCCATTATTTCAGGCCAAGAGATTTATTCACCTCATCTTACTTAATCAGCCTTAATGCTTGATGAGGTAGGTATTACTGCTCCTGTTTTACAGGTGAAAACACAAGTTTGGAAATGACAAGTGACTTGTCTGCTGTCTTCCAGCTGGGAATATCTGTCTGACTCCAACAACTATGCTTAATGTGCCTTACTGTCTCCTTTAGCCATTTTTTTCCATATTTGTAAATTGGACATAATATTTGTACTCGATACCGGTAGAGTAGCATTTTTCAAATTTTAAGTCGTGACACACTAGTGGGGCATGAAACTGATTGAGGTTTGAATAGAATCAAAAATACCAACATTCATCACCCTTATTATTCCTGAAACTTTTGTTTCTGGTTTGTGTGTGTGTCTTTCTGTTTATGTATGCATGTCCTAAGTGAAATATTACATAGGGAAATGTGTTCCCTACCATGGGACATTGTCAGAAAGCTTTGTGTTTTTGAGATACCACGAAGGTCAAATAAACATAAAACGTTGTTGCAGGGTTCCTTCGAAACTCTAAAACACCCTTCAAGTGGAAATTAGGATCATTATGTAACCTTGGAACATGAAGAACAGCATAGCAGGCAAGTGTCACTGTGCTGTTATACCAGCCATACGGTCCACTGCAAGGAGAACTAACCTGTCACCACATTGTGTCCAGGACTTAGCCTTGATACTCCTTCCTTGACACAGCACTCCAGGCCTCAAGATGGAACCTTGCAAATGCAGTAAAAATAAGCTTATGTTTTGTTGGCGGACGTCAGGACCAGTCTGGTTAAAAAGCACTGCTTAGCACTTGCACAGTCATGGCTCTCATTTAAACAACAGGAAAACAGATTGTGATCCCTATAACAGCACAGGGGCACTGCATTACAAGGCCCAAAGGAGTTGACTTCTCTCTCTTCCTCTCATAACACTCTCCATTACCATCCTCATCTGGAAATGATTTACCTCCTTCCACCTCTCAAAAGTCATCAGACAATCCAGAGTCCTCACCCATTTTTCTTTTCACAAAGGTGCAAGAGGACCCTCTGCCATGGCCATTTTCCTTGGAACGTGCTCTTCTCATTAATTACATTTCATGAGGGAACTGCTGGGAACATGGGGTGCCAGTCCCCCAACAACTGCCCTGAAGGCATTCTCTTAAGGAGATGGCCTGCTTTTCAGCTCATTTAACAAACTCAGTGGTCACAAAAAGACCTGGGTCTCCCCCAGGTTGAAATCACATGTTTAACTGTGTTCTGCAAGCTGTAAAGGAAGCCTGTAGAATTGGCAGTTTATGCAGAAGGCACCCATGGACAGAAAAGTTCATGTGAACCTAAGGAACTGAAAGGCATGTCAAAGACTCCTTCAGTGGAATGTGCAATGCACAAGAAATTTTTGTTTCTTGTCAAGACTCAACATGACACTCTGGACTACGTGAGGAAGAACTCAAGCAGCTCAATTACCAACCCAGAAAGCAGGCTCTCAGTGTTTTACAGACCTCACTAATGAATGAATCCCATGGCCTCTGCTGGACCAGCCTTTCCAGTGCTCTGCCAGCCTGCCTCCCACACATCTGCAAATTTGTCAAGCTATAATGGATGGCTGGTGCCAGTAGAGGCTGAAGTCTATGCCTCTCTCCTCAGGATACATAGAGATCTCAAGCCATTAATAATTCATTCTAGAGTAATGAACATAGCCATATGAACTTGTGAGCAGTAATAATCAAGTGACAGATCAATTTATTACTTCAGTATGCCAAAAGATAATGGTAGTTAGTTACAAAAGTTACGACTTTCCTCCCTAAAAAGTTTCATAAGCCTTAGATCAATGTGTTTTTTAGGTTCTAAAATAAAATGGATCGTTAAAAAGGAAATGAATTATGTTGGGTAGTGGCCTCAAGCCTTGTTATATTCAGAGTTGCTTATCTAAAATCACTGTACCTTTTTTCCCAATGCCTTTGAGCATTGGGGCCTGCAAATTAGAGTAATTGTTATTCATTAATTAAATCTTAAGAAATGAAACACAGCTCCAGACTTTGAAAAGGGAGGTTGGAATAGTTGAGATATATTTGCCTCAAAAAATCATCAATAATAATTGAAGGTTTTATGAGTAAGTGGCTGAATTGGGAACAGTTGTTTTATGCCTACCCAAATACATTCCATTTAACACCTCATGAACATTTGTTGGACCTCTCCTGGGCCAGACACTGTGCTCAGTGCTAGTGTTACCACCTAAATTCAGCGCAGTCTCTATCCTAAGGCAGTGGTAGAGACATTACTAACATGTAATAAAGGTAATACTTCTGGCTCCATTGAGAGCTGGAGGATTGGAGAAAGACTGAACAGAGACTTCAGAAAGGAGTGGGCCATTTGAGAAGAGTAAGAGAACACTCTAGGCAGTGAAGTGACAAAGGCAGATAGGTGGGAAATTGGAAAGAGGATGGATAGTAAATTACTATAATAATAATCACTGTGTTTCCCCCACATTAATATTTAATCTGTGCAACCCCCTCATGAAGTAGACATATTATTCACCTTCCCTCCCCTTCAAAGATGAGCCCAAAGCTTAGACATTGAATCATTTGTCCAGAGACCCAGAGTTGGGAGGTGACAGGGGAGGGCTTAGGGGTGAGTTGGGAAAAGGTGTATTACTTCAATAGAGTCTGGGCTTTACATTAAAGACAATGGAGCCCATCAAATGTATATAATCATTATCAGAACAGTCAAACAATAGCAGCATTGCTAAACACTTTATACACGCTGTGTCATTGTGTTGTCTCCCAAAAACCCAGTAAGGTTTGAGGCCATTGTAGTTTTCAGCAGAGGAATGACTTAATCATAGTTGCATTATAAGCAAACTGGTGGTGGCAGTCAGGGTAAAACCGACCCTAGAGATGCTAGTCAGAGATCCTAGTTAGGAGGCTGTGGGTTTAGTCAGATGTAGTGTTGATGGTAAAAAGTGATCATCATCCAAACCATATGTTTTTATATTGGTCTCCAATTTAAAAGTACTTTCATACATAAATAGCTTGTTGACTCATTTACACAAGAGACTTTTGTGGCCGGCAAGGTAAGTCTAATGACTTTGCTCATTTGGGAGGGGGAAGTATAAGGGCACAGAATTTACTTCCTGCACATAGGAGTCCATGATGAAAGGAGTGATGTTACTAGCAGCCTGTAAATAGGCATACTTGCTGATCGACTGAGTTACAGAACCAAAGTCTTTCTCCCTTGATGGGTAAGAACTTGGCCCTTTGCATAATGCTTTCAGAAACATGATACAGCTCTGGGTAGATGGGAAGCTATGTAAGTAAATCAAGACATTTCACCAAGACTCAAAAAATGTTTGCAAAATATTTTTATGTGGACCAGAAATAGGCCAGTACATCAGTGGCAGCTCTACTTGCTTAGCAGTGAAAAAACAAATTTTCTTAGTACCTGGCTGGTTCGACGGTTAAAATTTGACAGACCTAACTACTCCCTGCCCCTTTCAGTGGAGACAGTTTTTATGGTATTAGACTTTTAGCCCTAGAAAATTATAGAAAGGTCTATATCTGTTGATAAAATTGGTTGGTGTAGTAATTTCAGTGAAGTCTCAGTTTCACAACCAGCACTTAAGGCAGTAGAATGTCTTCTCCTCCTACAAAATAGAAGTATTCAAGAGAAACAGTACAGGCATAGAATTGTGTGAGAAAAAAAAAAAAAAAACTCTCTATAAATAGCACCAAATGCTAGGGAGGTATGTCTGTGCAAACTGCTATCTCTGTCCAATTTCTCTCTAGTCTCTAGTAATGAATAGTTTCCTTTTTCTAACAGGTGATTTAGGGAAGACCCTAATATTTTCTTAACAATACTAAATTGGGCTTAACTTTTAACTTATTTGTTGTCAGTAGATTATTTGTATATTTTTAAACACAGGGCCCACAAATGAACAATTGAGTTTTATGGCTATGTCATAGTGGTCAGGTTTGGAGTTCATACTCATGTTTTGAGTAGTATTTACCCAAAAATACGTGTATGTATTTGGCAGATTACTTAGATATAGCTACTGCTGACCCTGTGTGTTCCTCAGACTTTGAGTATAAGTGACAGTATAAACACAGCCATACACATGGGTACATGGTAGTGCATTTTTATTTGTTTATGCCACATGTTTCCCTTAATGTAAGCCACATGTTTAATGCAATGGGGTTTAATACTCTGAGCCTAAAGTGCTGTATTTCCCAAGATCTTTTCATCTTAAAAATTAGGTCTGTTTCATGCCTGTATTTACAAATGTGCTAAAGCCATCAAGAGTTTTTATATTTGGGGGCGCCTGGGTGGCTCAGTGGGTTAAGCCACTGCCTTCGGCTCAGGTCATGATCTCAGGGTCCTGGGATCGAGTCCCGCATCGGGCTCTCTGCTCAGCAGGGAGCCTGCTTCCTCCTCTCTCTCTGCCTGCCTCTCTGCCTACTTGTGATCTCTCTCTGTCAAATAAATAAATAAAATCTTTTTTTAAAAAAGAGTTTTTATATTTGCATTAGAGAAAATGCTAAAGATCACAATGGTTTAACCAGCAGCAAAGTATAAAAGTCATAACTAAGAGAGATGAGCACTTAGCTGGATTTGCAGAGCAGGCATTCAGATGTGCAAACTTTCACATTTTGGAGGGCAGCTGCTTTGGTTGGTTGGTTGGCTGTTGGTTGGTTGGTAGGCAAAACAAAATTGGGTAAAGGAGTGTCATGTCCTGAAAGAGCAAAATAGCTGAGTACTGAAGATTTTTGAAAACTGGAGGACAAAAATTACAAGTAGAGAAGTCTCTCTTTGGACTTGAAGACATCTTAAGATGTCCCACAGTCTGGCTCCTATCAGATGAGGAGTCTGAAGATAGGGAAGGCACAGGGAAGTCAGCTATCTATTTGTACTGTCTTTCTCTCATCTGTGCCTTTTCTTTTCCTTCCTCCCAGTGTTGCTAACAACCACAAGCAGAATTTGATGACAGTGGCAAACCTTGGCGTGGTGTTTGGACCTACCCTGCTGCGTCCTCAGGAAGAAACAGTAGCAGCCATCATGGACATCAAGTTTCAGAATATTGTTATTGAGATCCTAATAGAAAATCATGAAAAGGTAATATATCACTGGTTACTGTGAGTGAAGAATTTTCCTTGGGGGAAAGCCAAGTTGGAAATGGCATTCAGGTTGGTGCAGGTTCCTACTGCTAATGCCTCTTCCGCCATGAAGCTACGCCATGATGGTTGGCGATGTTGGTGATGGTCATCATCTTGTCATGGCAACAGGTACCAAATGGAGAGAAGGACAGCAGTGGTGGTTATGGTAGTGATAATGGTGGGCAACATTGGTTGAGCATTTCTTCTGTACTGAGCACTGTGCTAAGTGCTTTATATGGGTTGTAATTATATCCTCGTAATAATCCAATGAAGGAGGGACTCTGACGAGCTTCCTTTAGAAAATGCCCCTTAGTCATTTTTTACATGGTTGTCTTCTCATGAATTTGAGGTTTTTTCCCTTACTATTAGGGAGAGTAAACTTTTTATTACATATAGTGCAAATATTTTTCCTTATCTGTAGTTTACCCTCCCGTTCTCTAAATGGTGTAATTTTTCATACTGTGTGTATTTTGGGGGGAGTTTGTCTTTTCTTTTAGGGCACTGGAGTTTCTTGTCCTTCTTAAAATGATCTCCCTCGTCTCACATAATAAAATATGTCAACACAGAGCTGCCCTTAGAAAACTTGGGTGGGGGCCATGAATTTTTATACATCTGTCCCACCTTAGTTTCTAGTGGCACATCCTTAAGAAGTCTCTCAGAACTTATAGGGTTCCCTAAAACACCATTTGACAGCCACAGTGCTGGGACATAATAAAAAATAATTTTAAAATGTTGTCTATCCTAATTGAAAACTCGACCTAGAATGGTGATTTAACTGTGCTAGATAACCTGCAAACTGAATCTGTAATCAGACCACTTTTTATCACTTGTCTGCACTGAAAATACTCTAACATAAGCCATCATCATCTCTTGTCTCGATATAACAACAGCATCCTAATTTATTTCCTTCTTCTACCCTTGGCCAATTTTTTTTTAAAGATTTTATTCATTTATTTGTCAGAAAGAGAGGGAGAGAGAGAGCACAAGCACGGGGAGCAGCAGGCAAAGAGAGAGGCAGGCTCCTGGTTGAGCAAGGAGCCTGATGTGGGGCTTGATCCCAGGACCTTGGGATCCTGACCTGAGCCGAAGGCAGATGCTTAACCGACTGAGCCACCTAAGCACCCCTTGGCCTGTCTATTTTGATAACAGCCACCAGAGTGGAATTTTTAAAGTACTAAATCAAATTATATCATTTGTCTGCTAAGAACTTTCCGTGGCTTCCTGTTTCAGGGCGTGAAAGTCAGAGCCCTTACAAGAACCTGGAAGGTCCTACCCAGGCTCTGCTCTTGCCTCTGTTACTTACCTCATCTCATCTATGGCCTGCTATTTTACTTCACTCCTGTGGCTGCTTTGACTGCTTGCTGTTCTTACACATTGCAGCATGCCCACCTCAAGGCTTTTGCAGTTGTTCTTTCCAGTACTTGGAATAGTCTTCCTCCATGTAACTTAAGAGCATACTTCCTCACCTCTTTTAGGTCTTCTAAGTGAGGCCTATGTAGACCTCTCTATTTATTTATTATTATTATTTTTTTATTATGTTAGTCACCATACTGTACATCTTCAGTTTTTGATGTAGTGTTCCATGATTCATTGTTTGTGCATAACACCCAGTGCTCCATGCAATACGTGCCCTCCTTAATACCTGTCACTGAGCTAACCCATCCCCCACCCCAATGCCCTCTAAAACCCTCAATTTGTTTTTCGGAGTCCATAGTCTCTCATGGTTCACTTTTGGGTTTTCCACATAAAGTATCATAGCCTCACTCAAAAAAATAGAAAAATCCAAAATACACAAACTATCTTTACACCTTAAAGAACTGGAGAATCAACAACAAATTAAGTCTCACCCATGCACAAGAAGGGAAATAATTAAGATTAGAGCAAAGAAATCAGTGAATTAGAAACCAGAAATACTGTAGAATACATCAACGAAACTAGAAGCTGGTTCTTTGAAAAAATTAATAAGATCAATAAACCACTGGCCAGACTTATCCATAAGAAAAGAGAAATGACCCAAATTAATAAAATAATGAATGAAAGGGGAGAGATCATGACTAACAACAAGGAAATGGAAACAGTCATTACTAATTTTTATTAACAGCTATATGCCAATAAATTAAGCAACCTGGAAGAAATGGTTGCATTCCTGGAAACCTATAAACCAAGACTGAAACAGGAAGAAATTGACAACCTGAGTAGACCAATAACCAGTAACAAGATTGAAGCAGTGATCAAAAACTTCCCTAAAAACAAGAGTCTAAAACCTCTCTATTTAAAATTGCATATAGTCCCAACTCCAGCATTCCCCTTCTCCCTGATACTGTTTTATCTCTCCATAACACTTCGTGCTTCCTAGTATAGCACATAATTTGCCTAGTGATTAAATATGTTGCCTTTCTGACCTCCATTTGGATATATGCTTCTTTCTTTGGATATATACACTTGGATATATGCAGGACTTATGTCTGTTTTGTTCACTGCTTTGTCCCTAGGTCCTCAGTAAGCACTCAGTACGTATATGTTGAACAAATGGGCTCCTGTGGTATCTGGCCTCCAGAATGGCTCCAAGTGACCCTTGTCTCCTGGTATCCGCTGCTCTGTGTGTTCCCCTCTCTGAATAGGGGATCCCAGTATTGATCCCAATGTGATTAATAGGAAATTGCAAAACTAATGGAGAGAGATCAAATAAGAACTTGCGGCATTTGCTTTGACTTCTGGACTTGCTCACTCTGGGGGAGGCAAGCCACCACGTTGTAATGGCAGTCACGCAACCCTCTGGGGCAAAAGTGCGGCTTCCTACCAACAAGCAGACCAATTGGGCCACTATGTGAGTGAACCACTTTGGATGTCAATCATTTAGTCCTGTCCAGTCCTTCGGATGATGCAGCCCCAACTGTACATGTGTACAAACTCTTAAGAAACCAGTGAGCTCAGCCCCTCCTGAATTCCTGACTCATAGAACCTGGGAGAGATGCTAAATGCTTTAAGCCACTAAGTTTTTGAGGTAATTTGCTGTGGAGCATTAATTACTACTAAAGAAGCTCTGAGGCACCTGGGTGGCTCAGTTGGTTAAGCAACTGCCTTCAGCTCAGGTCCCGGTCCCGGAGTCCTGGGATCGAGTCCCGCATCAGGCTCCCAGCTCCATGGGAAGTCTGCTTCTCCCTCTGACCTTCTCGCCTCTCATGCTCTCTCTCACTGTCTCTCTCTCAAATAAATAAATTAATTAAATCTTAAAAAAAAAAAAAAGAAGAAGAAGAAGAAGCTCTGAATATAACTTTCCCAAAGTAACAAGTATCCTGTAAAGTTGTTTAGGGCATGGCCCCCTTTTACATGGTTAATAAAGAGATAGGAAATCAAATGATTTATTCGAAGAAATTATCTTTTCTCTATTCCAAAATTTGGACCTCCATCTAACCGCCTCCCTCAGATATAATTAAATCAAGTATAGGTAAACTTTATGTGATATATGAGAACCTGTAAAAAAGGAATATAATTGAACAGCAGTTAAAAATGTTTTCTACAGAGAAACCATCTGGATTCAAATCTGTAACCTCTTTCTAGTTATGTGACCATGAGCAGATTACCTAAGCTCTCTGTGCTCATAAAAGTACTTTCAGTACAGTCTAACTGCTGGAAAAAAATAACCCCCAAATATCAGTGACTCAGGAGGATAGAAGTTTGTCTCTTGGTCACAAAAGAGTTCTCTGTGGGTATTACAAAGGTGGTAATAAAGCAATCCAAGTGCCTTCCATCTGGTGGCTCCGCCCTCTGCTCTGCAGATCTCTGCAGTCAACTAGTGGGGGGAAATGAGGGAGTCTGTAAGACTAGGAAAGATTGTATGGACTAAGCACAGAGGAGGCTTTCCCTATTTTCTTCCATATTCCATCAGTCAGAAGTCAGTCCCATGATGACATCTAACTATAAGGAAGGCTGGAGAAGCAAGCTAACTGTGTGCTCAGAGCTAGGGGAAGAGAGTTTGATGATCAACTAGCCAGTTTGCCACATTCCTTCAATTGGTTTTCTCTGAGGATTAAATAAGGTACAATATGTAAAGGACTTAGCCAAGAATCTGGCATGAAGTAAGGTTTAATAATTAAACCATTGTTTTTAGCACTCTTAACAAAGGGCCCAGAAAATAGAGCTCAAGTTTGTTTTTGAATGTCACATGTCCTCCCTCCCAAAATAATACTTTTTGTAATTTGATCTTTTCTTGAATAAAATATTAAATGTTGAGATAGATATGCAAAAAATGAGCCATGTAATTATGTTCCATCTCCCCAAATGGGCCATATTTAAGCCTATAACAGGCAGTGTCCAATGATTTTTGAACTTGCAGCTCTTTTTGGTGTCTTTGGGCTTTCAAAGCCAGCAAGCAAATTCAAAAGTAGCATGAAGAAAAAAGGAGCAGAAAGTTCTAATAACAATATTGAAACTTGTGTAAGCAAGGAGCCATCCTGCCTAGGACACAAAATGCAGAAATAAGAAATGAAATATGAAGTGCATGGCCAGGCCTGTAAGTATATAGGCAAGAAAATACTCATCTGGTTTGGTGGGTTATAAATCATGTTACTCTCTTCTGTGTATTTGTTAAGGTACATAGAGTATTAAGAGTATTATAGTGCTTCATTATATGTTCCTTTTCATTATTCTATGTCAGAGAGTGGATGAATCACATTTAGGGTTTATGTTCCTGTGGAAGCCAATGATGAAAGAATATGAGTGAAAACATTTCTGGGATGAAGATAGCCCCAGAGTGCCTGTTCCCAATTCTGAAGGAGCTAGTGTACCACCTTGATAGAGGTTTTTAGTCTGGGGTCCATGATGGGCCGAAGTTTGCAAGACCTAGATACATACATTCTTCTGGGACAACGTTCTTCATATTCATCAGGTTTGTCTTTCTGGTAAAAACAATTTAGGGTAAGGCAACTAGACTCCTTTTTTAAATATAGCTTTAGGTCTGGTATAAAATGATTAGTTCCTACCTTAGGCTCCTACCTTAGGCTTAGCCTCTGAAGTTCACCTAATAGGAATCCTAAGTACCCATGACCATCCTGTGGCCCTTGCCTTTCTGGAGACAATGCTTTAGATAAATTTCTCCCAATAGAACTGAACTGTAGTCATGAAATCCAGAGCTCTCCTAATGTCCTCAGATGAATATTGTCAGAGACATGTTCTTTAAAATTCACACTATTAAGATCTTAGTTAATATTTAATGGGCATTCCCTTAGGCTTGTCTGTAATTCTCTAGATATATGAACACACATACAGAAATGTCCACGAGTGACTTCTTCTCTAACTTTAGTGTTACAAGTTGGACAAAATTCTGAAACCTCACTTGAAGAAATGCTTTCCAACAGCAACTTTTCGTCCTGTCTGCCAACAAGAAGCACATGATAGTATATGCCCTCTTCCTTGAAACAAGCCTGAATACAGATCTTAAGGGTATGTCCCCCTGCAATGACTGGTATAATAGTCTCTCAGGTTGTTAAGAACATTTCGTGGAAGGTGTTTACTTTTTCCCTTGGAATAAAATTAAGTAATAGAACTATAGTAATAGTAGATAGAAGTAATAGATATAGTACTGAAAGAGGGTATAGCAGCCCAGGCATCTAGCAATTGGAGTCACTCAGAGACAGAGAGAGAAAACCATAAAATGCCTGTTGTAGTTAAATTTATTTCTGCATAACAGATCATCTCCAAGCCTAGTGACTTAAAACAGCAAGGAATTTTTTTTTTCCTTTCAATTCTGTGGGTCAGATATTTGGGGAGGGCTCCTGTGTCTCCCATGTGGTATCTGCTGGAGTGGTTTGGCTGCAGCTGGGTGTTCCAAGACGGCCTTAGTCTGCATGTCTGAAACCTTGGTACTAGCTTTCGGCTGGGACACCTTGATCCTCTTTTCTATAGCCTCTCTATCTCCATGTGAGTCTTCGTCACTTGATAGTCTGGGCCAGATTTCCAAGGGGGCAAACACAGAAGCTACAAAGCCTCCTAAGGCTTCAGCCTGGAATAGACCAGAGTATTGGCTTTAGCACATTCTGTTGGTCAAAGGAAGTCACCAGGCTTGCTTTTCCCCACCGGGGTGGGAAAGAGACCGCACCTCTGTCTGAGAGAAACCATGTACACCTAGAGGCGCAGGAGCAGTTGTGAGCTGCCATCTGTGCAGGTGTTCTGCCATAAGGGCTCCCTCCCCATGCCTGGTAGGTTTGCTTGTAGTTCCTGTTGGAAAAGGCATTACTTTCTTTTTCTTTCTTTTTTTTTAAATTTTATTTTTTTATATGACAGAGGGAGGCACAGTGAGAGAGGGAACCCAAGCTGGGGGAGTGGGAGAAGGAGAGAAGCAGGCTTCCCGCTGAGCAGGGAGCCCGATGTGGGGCTCAATCCCAGGACCTTGAGATCATTACCTGAGCCGAAGGCAGATGCTTAATGACTGAGCCACCCAGGCACCCAAAGACATTGCTTTCTCATGAGAGGCTTGTGCTAAACATAGGCAGTTCCTCAGTATTTCTTACGGAAAGCACTCTTTTCTCAGCATTGCCATTTTTTACACAGCCAGGGGACATCAGACATTTGGTGATACTCACAAGTCAGTCTTCAAATACCCTTTGAAAGATTCAGTATGGAGAACTAACTCATCAATGTCTATAACTGGAAACACATCTTTGTCGTTAAAATTGACATTTAAAAGAGGGGGATAAGGAATGTCTGCTAGCCAGAAAATTCAGTTTCTTTTACCTGATGAAACATCTCTTTTCAAAGAAAAATTAATAAAAAGAGAGAGAGAAGGAGAAAGGTTTCTGTGTTTGAACTGGCTAAAGCATACGGCCAGAAACTCTTGTCCTTTGCCTCCGATGGCAGACCCGGTGAGAAGAGTGATGTTTGGAACAGTTGTAGGTGGTAAATATCCCACAGTAAGTGGAGGCAGAGAGGAAAAAACCAGAAGATAGGGATTATGTTTGGGGGCTGGTAGGGATCTTCCTTTTTCCATGTTTTCCATGGTAGGGATCTTCCTTTTTCCATGTTTGGTAATACATATTGATTGACTTACTCTGTTGATGGTAATGGATCTTTGTAAGGTACATAGTTTAGATGTAATAACGGCAGTAGTAGTTAATCTTTATTGTAGTTTCTTATCCACAATATACTGTCCTAAGCAGCTTCGTATCCATCATATCATTTAATTTTTATAAGGTCAGTATTTTTGCCTCTTGTTTACAAATCATGAACCTGAAGTGCAAAGAGTTTAAGAAACAGCCTTAGGAGAGAACTAGGTCTGAACTGCTTTCACAACCCAAGCTACTGAAATCTGTTCTAGTTTATCTCTGTGCCATGCATTTACTGAGCATCTACTACTGGCTGAAAAGGAGTAAGATGGGACCTTTTTCCCAAGGCTCTCTGATTTTATCAGGATATGTCTAAGCATGATACAGCGTGCTTAGTGACATCCAGTAAGACAAGTCAAATGTATGGCATCACTGAGGAGAAATCACTTAATTCTGCTCAGACAGATAAAGACATTTCTAGTCAGAAAAAGAGTTGAGACTTGAGTGACAGCCTTCCAGGGATTAATTAACTTATGTGTATTAAAATGACATGATTGTGAAAGAACGTGGGTTATATGTTAGCAAATGGTGGGAGATGCTACCACACAGTTGCCTTTAGCCCATTGTCAGGGACATGGAAAGCTATGGAAAAGGGTTTGCATTTACTCCTGAAAAATGAGAGCATTCAAGTTTCCAAGTTTAAAGGGGTAAAATGATTATATCATCATTTTAGTAAGACATCCCTGGAAGCTGAACCAAATTGTACTCTGACTATTGATATCAAAATCATTGTTAAATAAAGCACAAAAATCATAGAGTTGACTCTACTGTTGTAAACTTATGGCTTTATATAAAAAAAAAAAGCCTCAGAGTCTAATTTTTGACTTATGGCCTTTCGAAGTATATTGATTTTTAATCCTACCCATCAAGGAGAAGAGCCTGGTAAGCATGGATGAGACTCCACTGAACACCAAGTATAAGCACCAAGTCCTAAGCAGCCTTGCATTCCCATTAAAATGGTAGTGTCTTTTGGTGCCGTTGTCTTGATCTGACTTGATTTTCAACCACCAAGCTACCTTGACCTGCTTTTACGAAAATGTTTGTGGAATTGAAATCCATTACACTACCGTTGGGTTTTGTGCACAAAATGTCCATCAGTTAGTGAAATATAATTGATTTGAACAGTTTCTGGCAACTGACAAGTATTTGGCAGTTTTATTTCATGTTCTCGATACTTCAACTTGATGATGATGAAGAATGCCTCAATGCGTTACTACATTAAGATAATCTCTGGTGCTGCTGCCTGCTTGGGAAGCTAGTTTTGTATCTTATGGTCATGGCTTTTTTAATATGTGTTCATTGATTTTCATTTTTTAATTTTTGTTACTTTTCCTTCCATTGGTTCCCGAGGATGCTCTTTTTGGTCCTGCCCATGTGAGGTTTAAAAGTAAGCTAGATTTACTTATTATATGCAGGGCTGGAGTGCTTTCTGTCACAGGCCTTTTTTCTTTTTTTGAGTGTCAGGTGCTGTGCAAATTACTCTTCTTTAATGCTATAGAGTTATGAATCTGAACATGTATTTTCCCTCCCAATAAGCTCCAGATAAACTGAGCATTGTTTGAACTATGAAGCTCCTTTAATATAGCTTAAATAAGGATGGGGTTTTGTTATGTTTTCATCTATTCCTCCATGGGCAAAAAGAACGGGAAAGAGAAACTTTCTGGAAATTGGGAAAATCACAGCATCCAGTGGATGACCATGCATGCCATTTATCTGTATATGCCCCCAGTTCCTAAATGGAATTGATTTCTTTTGAAGGACTTTATTTTTTTTTTTTGAAAGACTTTTAGTAAAACTCCTCAAACTATTTTCTAAATTGTTGATCCCTCTGCCAAAATGCTAATATCAATAGGATATTGGGCTCCCACTTGTCCTTAAAAACCCTGTCAATGTAGCCTATGAATTTGGCTTTTTAACAGTTGCTATAAATGAGTCCTGCTAATAAGACTTGCCCAGCTTTTCCATGGAAAGTCACTGGGTTTATAGCTTCTCAGGCCCTAAGCAGCCCTGCTGCACTGTGTCATGAGAAGGAGAGGGCAGTGTGTGAGCCCTGCTCTGTGGTTCCAGCCCTCCACTCCCAAAGCAGAAACTCCACATTAAACAACGCCAGATTTGTTTATCCTTTAATACTTGGAACTCATGCATCTGTGTCTCAGGAAAATGCTCAGTCTCTTCTGTTTTGCTTTGTTATCCCCAGGCCTCTGTCATTGATTTATTGTCTCAGAGCTACTTAGCAGTTATAGACCAGGAACTCTTTATCATGACCTAATTTTCCTCCCATAAATATCACAGCACATAATAAAGAGTGTACCCCACACATTATAGGAAGGCTCCTAATCCTTGTAAATTACAGAAGCATGTGATGAATGGGATCACAAAAGGTGTAAAAATGTGTATGTGCAACCGATAACAACAAATTTTGCAAGTGGCAGTGGTTTACAATTGTCAGGGTGGGCCCCAGGCAGGCAGGGGGATGGGCAGTGAAATTTGGTTTTTGTAGACAACGCAAGGGAAAAGAACAGCAAATTTTAACATTGCTGTAAGCAGTTAAGATCGATGTTTTGCAAAGAGCAGTAATTAAATTTGCACTTAGAAATTAAATCCTCGTGTCCTGACTGCAAATAATTCATTGTTGAGTCTCCAGTTATTTCTCTTCTTATACTTTTTTATTGAATGCAGTAATGTCTCTTGAACATTGAGTGTCAAACTGTGTTAGGTGCTTTGGTCTTCACCACACTCCTGGGAGTTTTTACAGATGAGGCATCTGAAGGTCACAGAGTTATACAACTTGCTCAGAGTCACAGAACTACTGGTAAGCAACTAAAGTCAGATCCATTGGACTGTAAAGCTTGGAATCTTCTTATTTTGTCCTATGTCTTTCAAATTAATAATAGGTATAAAACCACACATGGGTAATATCCAGATGGTCATGCTAAGTTCCAGTCCAGCTGCATTCAAGTATGTGACCTTGGACAAATCAGTTCATCTCACTGAGTCTTAGGTTTCTCACCTTCACGATGCCAAGAATAATAGTACCTTTTTTATAGATTTCTTGTGAGTAAAATAATAGATAATTCATGCAAGTAGCACGATGAACACTCAACAAATTTTGGTTATTTTATTGTCATTATTCCATCACCATTTCTTGTCCACTCATTGCTAGGTTCTAGCACTTACTGTGGCTTAACTTTTCAATGGCTCTGCGAGGCAGGTGTTAGATTCTTGTTTGCACAGGAAAACAGGCTCAGAGTTGTTGAGGCTCTCGCCTAAGTTGAACCCAAGTCTGTCTAGCTTCAAAGCCTCTTTGCTTTCTACCCATATGTTGGCTATGAATTCCTTTGTTGGACTTTTTTTGGTGATATGGCAATGGTGCTTCTATCAGTGATGGCGAGATCTCTCTCCCACTCCCACTGTGTCGCAGTAAGTGTTGCCCACTGAGTAAACAGCAGAACCCAGACCGGGCCTGGGCCTGTGTGAATCCAGAAACCTGATCACTCTCCCATGTAGCTTAAAGGGAAACAGAAGCTGGTATTTATGGGTCTGCTAATTCCACTTACAGGAAGCTTGAAATTGGGAATACTTGGAAGAGATATGCAGAATTTTTTTTTTTTTTAATGTTACAGTTTTATTTCTCAGTAGCTTCCAGAATGCTTATGGCCTTCCAAATAACTTTTATTTCTAAAGGGTTCCTAACTCAATTAGTAAGTTTGGACAGAATTAATAGGGCACTTGGGGCACAGAATAAATCGCCCCTTTTATGTTAATTTGGAAAGTCTCTGTGAAACTTGTGAATTGTTCCAGCCACATGGTAGAGCTCCATAAATCCATTGGTCATAAATGATAGGAACCCACACTTGCATCATTTGGCAGGGTCATTTCTACAGTGATTCTTCTTAACAGAATGAAGGAAACTTCACTTTATTTTCTTGAAATTACCTCTTCCAAACAAAATAGGCTTGGAATAACCAAGGAAACTGTGAAAAATTCAGGTTGTCATCAGAATTCCAGCTTGTGCTTTTAGCACTGAGACAAACCCTTGGCCTGGCTAGAAAGTGGCCAGACAGTAAGCAGGCTTTAAACAGCTTGCATGTGTTCAAGTTTCAGAGTTAAGTGAACAAAAGTAATTTGGAGCATGATTTTCCAAACTCCTTAATGTAAGTTTGTATCATCTGCTCTGACTTGTTCACATTTACAGAGGTGCCCTTGCACTCTGGAAACATCTGTAACCACCGCATTGATAGTCTTGTGCCTGGCGACATTTTGTGGTGGCCCCATTGAAATTCTTGAGCAGCCTGGGCCTGGATCACAGTGATGGCTGGAGAACTGGCCTTTGGGACTGTTGGTCTCACCTGTGGTGAAAATCTGCTAGAACTGGTTCCAGTATGGGCAAACAACTTCTCTTTTTTTTTTTTTTTTTTTTAAAGATTTTTTTTTATTTATTTATTTGAGAAAGAGGCAGTGGGAGAGAGCACGAGCGAGGAGAAGGTCAGAGGGAGAAGCAGACTCCCCGTGGAGGTGGGAGCCCAATGCGGGACTCGATCCCGGAACTCCGGGATCATGACCTGAGCTGAAAGCAGTCATCCAACCAACTGAGCCACCCAGGCGTCCCAAACAACTTCTCTTTTAAAGAAACCTACCAGTATGCATAATGAACGACTCTCCTGGGTTCCATGTCTCTTCTTGCTCGGCTGTGTGTAAACATTGTTTTGGAAGCAATTTTTCATGCATCTGCCCAAATCTGCAGGCTTTCTTTGTAACCTATTCTTTGCTTCTTCAGCATTTCATGTGGTTTTTAGGAAGGACTGTAACCTCATATTCTTGGTTATAGTTGAAATTAAAATATGTATCCATTCTCTTTGTGTCTACTGTAGTTGCCCAACAAGCTTATTTCCAGTTAGGAAAAGAGAAACAAACCTTGGAGGCTAGACATAAGGGGGTGGTGAGCCATCACAAGTCTGAATTCATTTTCAGCTAGGGATGGCTGAGAGTGTTATTCTTGAGGACAGAGGCAGAGGGGTGCTAAGAAATACCATTATTTGTTGAAATCCTTGCTCGTACATTTGGGGCACAGCTTCTGGAGTGAAGATTGGCTGGAAAAGCTGAGCTGAATGAGTAATGACAGCTGAGTAAGTGGAGAGTGCAGATGTAAGGAGCTGCAACCCTGCATTCCACGTCCAGCCCCTCTCCTGCTTCACTGTGCGGCAGGTCAGGAGATCTCTCCTGTGGCGTGCTCACCCTACTTAATATCTGTGGCTTAGAAGCCATGCAAAGTGCCTAGCATGGTGCCTGCCGGGCACAGACACTCACATACAGAAGCACGGTTTAAATGTCAGTGATAATAGTGCACCATGAGGTGGTCATCTGGGAGCAGGATTGCAGCTCAGCATTGTTTGGGGAACACAGGAAAAGGGGGAGAAGGCCTCTTAGAGTCTGTAGTCCTTGAGCTTGACAATAACCATAGTTTCTCTTTGCTTCCCTCGCAGAACTCAGGAGACTGTACATATACATAGCACCAGTACTTATTTTTAGGGGTGCCAGTTACTCTGGAAGCTAGGACATTTCTGTTGTTTTTGCTTAAGTCCCCTTCTCTTCTTACCCTCTCACCCCACTTGAACTCAGCTATGTTGTGATTCAGTTTATTTTGTTGAAAATTCAGTCCCCTAGGGAAAATATGATAATGCTCTTTTTCAGACAGCTGTGTTTGGGAGCAAGATTGACTTAACCAGCTGGCTGGCATCATTGGAGCCCAAGGACCTGCCAGCCCATGGAGAGCAGCTGTTTTGGCTGAAATTCTCATCATTCTTATGACTTTGCTTCCTATATATCAGCTTCAGAGTTTTGCTTTTAAGTGCACACACAAAGGAGAGAGGGCCATTGAAAAGAGTGTAGTATATCTAATGCTACCCATAGTGGAAGGAAGTGGGGTGTCCCCACCTTCCTCTTGTTACTCATGATTGTTGAGAAAGTGGAAATCCAGAAGGAGGCTAGCTCCAGAGTGAGACATGATAATGAATAAATCAATAAATATTGATATCTTAATACAGTGTGGCTCTTACACAACCATTAAGGATCATGTTTAAGATTTTTTTAAAGAAAGGAGAAATGTTGAAATATAATGTTAGATATATAGAACACAAAACTGTGTAGATTATGTAATCTCAATTAGGGGAGGTGGGTTGTTTTTTTGTTTGTTTGTTTGTTTTACATTAAACAAGGTAACTCATACAAAGCTCCTAACCTGATACCTGGCATGGCAAACACTCTGTTAATCACAGGTAGTGGATGCAAACCGTCCCATCCACAGGGAACGTGTTCACCATGTGCAGTGTAATATCCTGAGTCCTTGGTATGAAGTAAATGCTCAAGAGATCTTTCTTGATTGAGGTAGTGTTGTCATTTATATGCATTTGAAAAGAAGTCTAGGGGCACGTGGGTGGCTCTGTCAGTTGAGCATCTGACTCTTGGTTTTAGCTCAGTCTGTGCTCTGTGGGTCCTGGAATCGAACCCCACATCAGGCTCCATGCTCAGCAGGGAGTCTGCTTGAGATTCTCTCTCTCCCCCTCCTACCGTTCACTCTCTCCTTCTCTCTCTCTCTCCCTCTCAAATAAATACATCTTTAAAAAAGAAATCAAGAAAATCTAGGAATACAGCTTTCTATGTTTTCTGTAATTGTATCTATAATTGTGGCAGCTAACCTCTGCCTTCATTCTTCATTATAAGTGGTGAGGACAGAAACTCTTGCTCCATGTCAAGAGAACTGAATGGGCCACTTGTAGAACACACTAATCCCTAGGGAAGTGACCGTGTATGGTGGCTATGGTGATTATGGTAAGCGCCATGTAAGTGTAGCTGTTATAATGATGCCACCATACTTGTATCTGTAAAAAAATAATAATAATTCACAATTTTCATCTGTTGTAAAAGCTTAAAAGAAAAAAATTTCTTAAGAAAGCTCAAATGCTTATAGTGGTTGTCTCTAAATGGTAGAAATAAAAAGTCTATCTATTTTTTTTCCGATGCTTTTCTACGTTTTCCAAATTATAGTTTTGGTTACTTTTATCATCAGCCTTTTTCTTCCTTTTAAATGAGAAAATGCTCAGCATCAAAGATGACATAGAGCTACTGAGCTGGAAAGCAGGCTCCATCCAAAGGTGACTACAGACCAGGAACTGGTGCCCTGCCCTGGGCTTCTTCTTGGAATTTTATTTATTTATTTATTTATTTATTAAGGATTTTATTTATTTATTTGACAGAGAGAGGTCACAAGTAGTCAGAGAGGCAGGCAGAGAGAGAGGAGGAAGCAGGCTCCCCACTGAGCAGAGAACCCGATGCGGGACTCGATCCCAGGACCCCGAGATCATGACCTGAGCCGAAGGCAGCGGCTCAACCCACTGAGCCACTCAGGCGCCCCTGGAATTTTATTTAAATGCAGTTTCACATTCTAAGAAAGTTGTGAAGCAGTCATTAAGAGCTGGTCAATAGAACCAATGAGGAAAATAAAGGGTCTTGATGAACTGGTTTTGGACAAAGGTACTCAAAATACTCCAAGCCCTATTAATAGACAGTGGCTTGTATTTAGCACACTTCATTCCCCTCACCCCTGGAGAGAACAGCAGAGAGGGGATAAGTGTAAGTGACAGCAGAATGACAGAAATGGAAGTGAATGGTCACCAAACTCCGAAATATGCTCCTGAAAGAAAATGTTTAGTGCCAGTTCTGAGAGATGTTTCAAACAAAGTCCTGAGCTAATACGGGTGGTCTTTTCGGTTCTTTTTGCTGAGTCTTTGATACCACCAAGCTTTCAGTTGTACTGGTTGGGGCTTGCTCCCCAACTCACGGCAGTGTGTAGTATAACCCTTCTTTGCAACTTCACTTGCAGATATTTAACACCGTGCCTGATACGCCTCTCACCAATGCCCAGCTGCACCTGTCCCGGAAGAAGAGCAGTGACTCCAAGCCCCCTTCTTGCAGCGAGAGGCCCCTGACGCTCTTCCACGCCATGCAATCAGCAGAGAAACGTGAGTCCCATGGCTCAGGGTGCATACCTCCAGCCTCTCTGTGTGCTTCTGTCCTAAGTGTCCTTGAGGATTGTGTGTGTTTGGGCCTTGCCTGGTTTCATTGCTGAGTAAGCCTGGTAGGACAGGAAGCAGTGTTAGGAAAATGAAAGGCCAGGGCACTTGCTGTGCAGGATTCTCTTTTCCAGATCTCCTCTGGGCAAACACCAGAACATTGTTTCCTCCTGCAACACAGTAGGAGCTCAGCTCCTACGACACTTCCGCCCCTCTTTTGTTAGTTAGCAGCACAGAACCAGTTTCCTTTTCTCAGTTTGTCATTAAATGCTTATTAGTGCAAGTCACATGCCCCACTCAAATGTGACTCTGAGGCCAGGCCCTGCCTTTGCTGATCTTTCTACTCCACCTCTCACAGAAACTAGCATTTAGTGGACACCCAATAAATGTGTGAACTAAATGAATGAATTAATTAGAGAATAACACTCTCTTTGTTCCAAGCAGCACAGTGTTATCACCACAGTTTTACTGAATCTGTTTTTCATGTCAGAACGGAGCTCTTTGCAGTATCAGATGACTGGGTCCTAAAATATTCAGGCTTGTTTCAGCTTCTGGAATAAGAGAGCTGAGTGGTGGTAGTGTGAGATTTGAGGGCTGCAGCTCTGCCTGGAGTCCTGTCAGACCTGGGTTCTGGCACCAGCAGCAACATATGGACAAGGCTTTGACTGTTGCTCAGCCTCTATTTGCTCATCTGTAAAGTAGGG
This sequence comes from Mustela lutreola, assembly GCF_030435805.1. Classification (NCBI taxonomy): domain Eukaryota; kingdom Metazoa; phylum Chordata; class Mammalia; order Carnivora; family Mustelidae; genus Mustela; species Mustela lutreola. The sequence continues at coordinate 80,599,882 of NC_081294.1, forward strand.
ATAATAGTGCCTGTCTCATAAGGATTTGTTAAGGAGTAAGTAAAATTTTACATTTAAGCATCTGGCACAAGTCTTAGACTTGGCAAGAGCTGAAAGCTGCTGCTATTATTACTAGTTAATATTTAATCATGCACAAATACCAAGGCTCACTCTTTCACACAACCGACACTGGCATGTTGCCTGGGAGAGACTGGGAATAGAAACAGCAGACCTTGTCTTTACCGTGCTCACAGTTGAGGGAGGGGAGTAGACAAGTGAGTAGATAGCAGCAGGCCACCATGATAACCGACCTTGGAGGATAGGTCCATTCACAGAGGCTGCGGAGCACGTGGTGGTTGAGTGCGTGCCCTGGCACCGGATTGCCTGGCTGCTGGTTCCGTGTCTGCTATCTCTGGCTGCACATGATGGGGGCAATTTACCTGCATCTCAAGGCCTCAGGCTCCTCTTCCAGAAGGCAGGGGCAACAGCTTCTACCTCATGGGGCTGCTGTGCGGATTAGAGTACTTCACATGGCACCTAGTGCAGAGTGAGTGCCTAGTGAATGCTGGGGGGTGTTGCAGTTGTTGTTAACCTCTGTGAAGTACAGTAAAGACACAGATCAGAAGAATGAATCACTTAGCCTTGAGGAGGAGAGAAAATACGTATGTGGATTGACATCTTTTTATTTGTCACAGAAAACTTTTTTTTTTAAACAAAAAACATTTTTTATCCCCTGTATTTCAGAGATAATGGCCTTTGTTTTCATTCTGGAAACAAATCCACGCTGCCTCCAGACCATCACTGCATTTCACGATATCATACTATCCCATAAAATGGCTAGACCTTGTTGAATTGGGCACCATTTGGGTTGTTTCAGATATTTAGTTTTTATGAGTAAAGCTACTGTTATCTTTGTAGCCAGATCTGTTCGCAGGCATGATCATTTCCTTAAGCTAAATTCCTGGAAGAATTTCTAGGTCAGAGGATATGCACAGTTTCAGAGCTTTGACCTCTCTTCAAACGATAGCCCGTGTTCTTCTTAAATATGTGGCTTGGGTCATTCTCTTTGGTCTGCACATGGCTTGGGCTCCTCTGAGTGTAGCAGGGAACACTGGGAACAAAAACTGGTCTCCCCATATCTGCCATGATCATGGACAGCATTGGGCTGTGGGGTGATGTGTTTCTCACAGCGCCAGGAGAGCCACGGTCATCTAATGTTCACTACTAAGCAGAGGATAGTGTAGATTAGGACCCTTCAGACGGTTAGGTTGAAGCAAAAACAGCTTTGGAACAGGTTTCAAAGCATATTCTGGGAGCATATAAGAAAGAAGATAGAGATTAGGAGCAAATCAATTAGATCTTGGCCCAAGATTAATTTGATCACACGAGGTAAATGATGAAAGGTTAGGACATATGAAAACAGACAGACCTAAGCTACAGAACAAGCTGCTGGTATCTCTGTCTGCAAACAGTTGACAAAGGATAGAAGATGGCAAGACAGTGAAGCAGCCTGTCTTTCCTCTGAATGTTAGGAAATGCTCCTGGAAACAGGAATGGAACCTTGGGTATTTGAGGGGTGCTTAGCTTTCCTCCTTTTCTCAAAGAAACATTTTCACTGAAAAGTATGTAGGAGGACATATATATATATAGACTTTTTATAGTTTGTTTTGGAAAACCCTTTTTTCCTGAGAAACTAGGATGATATCCAGGCTGGCTTAAAAGTACCATAGGAGGGGTGGGTGACCGGCCAGGAGTGGAAGGTTCTGCTGGCACCCCACCCCAGCTTGTAACCCAGCCACCTCTCATTGTGAGATGAGCAGGTGACAGGGCACTGTCATGTTTTCACACACCTGACTCTTCCTCTGCCTCGTTTGCAAATAAAGACAGAAGGCTCCTTTATCAAAGCACTTTGCCGAGTTTACTCTGTAGAATTAAAGTACAAATAAACACTCCAAATCATTTGTGGGTAAAAAAAAAAATTGTGTATTTCCATAAGATGATATTTTTCAGGTTAAGGGAACTTGAAATACCTAGCTCAGTTTCTTCCCAAACTCGAATCATTTGTATAAGCCTTCGTTCATTCTTTGGCTGACAACCACATTAACTCATATGCTGCTGTTTAATACAGTTCTTTAAATTGTTTGTAAAGCTTCAGTGCATAACATAGTTTCTAGTTTACAGTAGACACTTGATAACATCTTTTTTTTAAAGAATAAATAAATGAACCCATAGACCAATGAAATGATAGCACATCTATCCATGACAATCATTTTATAATACTATGCTATGCTTTTTAATACTAAACACATCTATCCATGACAATCATTTTTTTAATACTGTGCTGTGGTACTTACTAAGGATGATAAAATTAAGGCCTAAAAGGATGAACTTATTTTCCAGAATCATATAACAGAGAGAAGGAGTAGATTCAGAACAAGGTTTATCTGTCTGCAAACCTACAGTCTTCCTACAACATTATGTCACCAATTCTTGACAGAATCTGAAAGAAAGCAGATTGCAGGAAGAACACAGAGAAAAAAGAATATGAAAATAATTTTGCAATGTGTTATATGTAAGAAACAAAGGAGAAGAATGTGGAATTTTGAGTTTGAGTCATTGGGAGAAGCTTGGTGCTGTGAAAAGAAAGGAGAGATAATGAATTGAGTTTTGAAACTGCTGAGATTCTATGTAAGGTTTCCAAAGGTTATTCGGAAGAGTGATTCTAGATATACATTCCAAAAATTGGGCATTAGAACCTAAATATAGGGCAAAAAAGCCAGCAAAGGGAATATTAAGCTGACAAAAAAATTACCGTTCTGAGAATTTTTCTTTGTGATGCTTCTGGCTTCTCTGAATGTGTTGGCTAAAAATCACCCCACCTGGTTGGTCCTAAAGTCTAGTACCAGCCATTTTGTGGAAAACGTGCATCACTTCTATCCTCAGTAGCCTCAATAATCTCCTTTGTCTGTGATTTTCAGTATATTAATTATCCTGTTCCTGTTATCTATATGGGAAGAGAATTCCTTCTCTCTAATATCAGATCATTCTCTCTTTACATGTTCAGCTCTGATTGCTATGTACACATATGTTCATCTTATATGATTCTTCTGAGTTTTTGAAGTAAATGTCCAGTCTAACAAAGCTGGATTATTCAAGTTCAAAAAAAATTAATTTTGAAGCCACTTACTTCTTTACATGGCCTCATCCTACTCAGTAAAATCTCTAAAAACATGAATTTGATGGTCTCACTGTATTATTCTCTAATATACATTAAAATAAATTTGTAACCACTAAGATAAAGAATGTTCTTCCCAACACCTTATGTCCCACCCATGAAATGTGTGCCACTATTGAGAGTCCACAGATCTTGCTCTGAATTTTGGGGCAACTCGGTTCCTTTCTCTTAAGAAACTCGAGTTTCTTCGGACTGGAACTGGGTTCAGATATTGTCATTTCGCTGTGACATCACTGTGGATGCTCACTGTGTTCCCCTTTCATTTCCATGTTGTGCACTTTGGGTTCCCTTGACACCTGTTCAGGTTTGATGTGACCTTACCTTTTTTCGGGTTCTTGCCACAGAGCAGATATCTTTTCAGATTGCTCTTGTGTCTTGTGTGGACACACGAGCACACCTCCACATACCCGTTCTCTGCCTTCACACTTGGAGGATGATACTTTTCAGAGCCTCATTTCCTCTTATTTCCATCTGTCTGATCTCTTTTGAGTTCAATGATGCTTTTCTGCTCACTGACGCACTTGCAGTTGACAACTTTCTCTGTGTTCCATTGGTTAGCCCTCTTTTCGGTCCCTGTTGAAATACTTAGTGGGCCTAAAACTCCCGGCCACAGCTCACTTGGGTGTTTCTCTTTGAGAAGTTCCAGCTGTTGATTGTCAGCGCACATTATTCTCTCCTCTCTCTCTGCAATGCCCCCACTCTGTGCAGAAGGTGGAGCCCATTCTTTTGGCACAGACATGAATCCGTGCCAACACTCTTGGCCTCAGGCTGTCAATCTCCTCCCTCTTCCTGGAGAGGAAGTTCCTGAGAGTCGCTTTGGGAATTCATAGGCTCAGTCTTCTGGCTTCATACCTGCACTTCAGGCTCACGGGAACATGTGACGTAATAACTGATGCTCCCGGATGTGTGTCTTGTTTTCTGGAAGTGTTTTTCTTTCTGTGTATCTAGACGAATTGTGTCCCAGGTACCTCCCTAAGGTTCTTCAGCTTCAGCCTATGGATGTAGTAGAATCTTTCCCAGGTGGCATTTCCCTTTCCCTAAAGGTAGAGATGTCTATATGATGACAGTGATCTCTTCCCAGAAGGAGGAGCTACATGCTTTTTCCTGTTCTTTGCTGGGTCAGGACTTTGGTCAGCCCCAGGGCATCATGTGGGTTCTCACAGACAAATCCGTGTGTGGTAGAAGTGGGGCTCAGAACGAAATGGGAGAAGTCTCTGAGATTAAACTTTGTGTCACAGAAGGAAGGAAGTGATGAGGGAGAGACAGGGTTTAAAAAGCATCACAGCAACAAATGCAAGTCATTTGGAAAACACTGAATATTTTAGTGGAGAAGGGACTCGATATCCAAGTTGTATATAGCTGGTCAAGAAATTTCTGAAAGGTAGAATTTTGAGTAAAATGCTAAAGGAAATGAGTATAGTCTCATCCAAAGGACAGAAGGGTAGGATAGTGATGCTCTACAGAGGGAACTTGGAATAGCATTCGTATATGTAGTTCTTATCTCTAGAACTGAGGACTGTGGGAAGATCTGTTTCCAAATTGTACTTAGAAAAACATTCTTGAGCCTCGGTGGCTCAGTGGGGTGAGCCTCTGCCTTCGGCTCAGGTCATGATCTCAGGGTCCTGGATTGAGCCCCGCTTTGGGTTCTCTGCTCAGCGGGGAGCCTGCTTCCCCACTACAAACACACGCACCTGCCTCTCTGCCCACTTGTGATCTCTCTCTCTGTCAAATAAATAAATAAAATCTTTAAAAAAAAATAGAAAACATTCTCTTAAATCAATTTTTTAATGTATGTTTAATATATATGGCTCCATAATTTATCAAGTGGTTTCCCATGCTAAGTACTGTGCATAGCAACAACTCCCTTAATTTTCACAATTTCATGACATAGGTACTGTCCCCATTTGGGACAACAGAGGAAAATATAATTTATATTAATTAATGTACTCAGGATCACACAGCAACAAAGAAGATTTAAACCCATTTGTTCTGACCTCACAGCTGTTCTTTTAGCCAGTGATTACTCTGCCTTCTGGTTTCAACTTGTGCGGTTGTTCTCAAGGAAATGTAGTTCTCTGTGCTTTTGTGACCTAGCCTGCAAACTCAACCTTTATTCTAAGGAAAAATATTTCCAGCATTGCTTATGTACCTGGAGTTTACTCATTCAGTAAACTAGGGATCTGCCTGTAAAGAGACAGGGGTGGGGGGCTGGTGTGAAATGATAAATGAAGGTGTTTGATTCAGAACCTTGAGACCAAGTTAGATCTGAGTCTCATTCAGTAATAACAGCAATAAAAATTAAAATTTTTATACCTCATCTAACATGGCAAGCAGCCTAAGCACATTACTATCTTACTTCATTCTCACAACTGACCATCACCCAGTGAGGTAGGTTCTCAGGAACCACATTTCACAGACAGGTTAACTCAGGCTCCAGAGGTTCAGTGGTCACACAGCTGGTGAAGGGCAAGCAAGGAATTTGTACCCAGGTGGTGTCTGTTCCCCATGCCACGTTGTCTTCAAAAGGGTGCCTGTGTCAGTTCCTCAGCCATGGAAGTGAAAATTTGGTTAGACTGAATTACAGAAGTAGTAAAAACCATCTGTCCTAGCATCTCCTAGCATCCAGTAGTACCATGGGGGCACTCGAACCATCCTGAATGGACTCCTCAGTATGCGTACCAGCAGGCAGCAGCCCCTCCACATCTAGCCTTAACTATGCAGAGAGCAGTATGCATTCAGCAGTGCCGTTAATTTGCTGGGCCAAGGTAGTCACTCTCATTTGTGATCACCTCAGAGCAGATGGAACAGGGCTTTTCAATTGTGTTGCCAGATGAATGGTAGCAAGGGAAATTACATTTAATCTCCAAGTTGCCACATGGATACATCATATAGCAGAAATGGGAGCGGTATATCTAGATGAAAGCTACTGACATAGAAGCTATACTTTTTCTGGACAACTGCAGAAGGTGGAGCCAGAAGGATTAGAGAGGACCAGCGACCGGGTCTTGTCCCCTTTAAAGTTCTTCCAAGAGGGGCGTCTGGGTGGCTCAATGTATTAAGCATCCAACTCTTGATCTCCGCTTAGGTCTTGATCTCAGGGTTGTTTGAGTTCAAGCCCTGTGTTGGGCTCCACGTTGGGGCATGGAGCCTACTTGAGAAAAAAAATAATAATCTTCTAAGAGATTACAAAGTGACATAAAAAAATAGTAATCTCCTAAGAGATACAAAGTGACATTTATCACCGATTTTTGTCTCAGATTTTTAGTACTTACACCAAGGTGTTGAAACATGTTTCTTGGAACAGTAATTCTTAGACTAAGTGTGCATTTGAACATTGTAAGGAGCTTATTAAAAATACAGATGCATGATCTCCTCCTCCTCCTCCTCCTCCTTGGTATATTCTGAATCAGGAGGTCTTGACTAGAGGTCAGGTGTCTGTATTTTTTTAAAAATAATTATTTATTTATTAGAGAGAGAGAGCAGGGGAAGGGGCAGAGGGAGAGAGAGAGAATCTCAAGCAGATTCTACTCTGAATGTGGAGCCAGACATGGGGCTTGATCCCACAGCCCTGAGATCATGACCTGAGCCAAAATCAAGAGTAAAATGCTTAAGGAACTGAGCCACCCAGGCACCCTGGCATCTGTATTTTAAAGAATGCTTTGCTGATGCTAATGCTAGCTAAAGTGAGAGACACACAGGCTTGGGGGGAAGGGCAAACAGTCAAGGTTGCTCATTTCTATCACTACCAGAACATCTCTTTGACTCTGTTGAGGTTTGCGGCAGCCTGGTGTGGTGTTGGAAAGCAGGGGTTCTGCAGTCAGGCTGCATTGTTTCAGTGCCATCTCTGTCACCTAGCAGCCCTGAGAACTGGAATGCATTACTTTCCCTTTCTGAACCTCCATTTGCTCATCTGTAAAATCAGTCACTAAGAACAGCTTCCTTGGAGGGCAGTTACCATGATTAAGTAAGCCAGTGTAAGTGCATGTCATGTACTTGATACTGCACCTAGAACTTAGTAAGCACCTAATAAACATTAGCTACAATTGTGATGGTTATCATCAGACTATAGTTTTACATTACATTTTGCTAAGGAAATTGCTCCCCCTCTGGATCCAGCAGATTCCAAAAAAGAGGCCCATATGTGAGAGGAATGCAGAGTCACCTGGCCCCAGAGAGAGCTGATTTGCTGCTTGAATTCAAATACATCAGCAGCTGGGATGAGTTGTACAGCATTGCTGGGGCTGGGAGGTGGGAATAGATTCTTGGGCTTTGTTTTAACACAGATCACACTAACTAGCTGCTGGGATTATAGCTGTCATTAATTCTTTTAGTGCATTTGATTCATCCTGGACCCTCTCCCAGACAGACCCAGTGAGAGGTTAAGAATTCAACTCATATACTCATTTGTGTCTTCCTTGTTGAAAAATAACTGGGAATTCATATTATTCAGAGGCTTATATAATGCCTTTCTCCAAGTGCTCAAGGCTGCAGCATGTGCCTGTTCTCAGGTTTTGCCTCTGCAGATCCTGGGTACTTTGGACACACCTGTTTGTTTTGGCAGGAGACACGTTTATCCACATGGATTCTTACTGCCACACAGACTAAGGTATTATGTGGCTCTTGGCTTAATTATACTTAGTTACCATATGTTACTGAAAATGACATAGTTGATGTGGCCATTTAAAAAATGATGCCCTGGAAAGCTAATGGCAAGAAAAAAGTTCAAGGTAGATCATGAAATGAAAAAAAGTATATTACGGTCTTATGTGTCTGGCTTTATCAGTTAGTAAACAAAACAGGTAACTCAATATTGTTTTGGTGTTATACCATTCTGTTAAAAGAAAATATATATGTGTGTATTTTTCTATGTATAGAAAAACAACTAGACATTTACACAACAAAATACATATAGAATATTTTTATGCTTTTCTGTACTTTATAAATTAGAGAGGAATATATATTTATTACATATTGACTGATTTTTATATTATTAAAATCAAATGGCCTTTTCACACATTTTATATACTATCTCAAGCCCACTTTGCAGTGAGTCGTGGTATAAAAATAAGTAAATATATAATTTTTTCTTTTTAATGAGCAATAATGTAAGCAGTCTATAAAAGTCTCCCTCACTCACCTGGGAACCAGAGACTTAAGGAAGAACATCCCTACTAGAAGGCAAGTTCTCAGATGGAAAAGAAGGCTATGTTATAAGTAGCAGAGTATGTATTTAACTCTGATCGTTTAACTCCCTCTTCAGCCATTAGGTAGGGGTATGTTTCTACATTGTGGTTTTTGAAATGGTGTTGTTTCGGGGATGGGCTTCCCTGTTGTGCCTCCGTGCCTCTTTCCTGTGAATCATTTCAGCCCTGGGCCAGCTGCAGTGATTCCCCGTTCCCTCATGAAATCCAGTTTTATTGGCATTTTTCCCCTTTGCAAAGAGAAGGGTTTTTTATGAGCACCATGGGAAGGAAATCAGTCAGTCACTCCACATGGTACCAAAATTCGTAGTTTTTTTGAAGACAACCTGCCAAAAGTTCTAATATTATGTAGTATGTCCTATGGTCGGAACAACAATTTGACCACATTTTTCACTTATCAATTCACTGTTTAGTCCGTCATCGTCCAAACTGTTTTTTTAAGACTCTTTTTTGAAACATTGCCCAAACTGTTTTTATGTGCCCAAACACATTGCTCAAACTGCTTTTTGAGATTATTTTTATCATAGGGACTGACGCTGGGTCAAACGAAATCATTCCACCTCCGATTTTAGCGTGGCTTGGCACGCCACTATTATCAGGAACGAAAACTACGGAGAAAAAAAAATACTGCTTCAGAAAATCTGTTTCCAAGCTTCTCATGTACTTGGGTGTTTCCCAGAGATGGTAAACTCAGAAATTGCTGTGCACTCATCATTTTTTATTGCAAAATTCATTAAGCTGCCATTCTATTATCATCCTATCTTGTCAAGATGATACATTACAGACTTCATTGCAAAACTTTAATAAGCAGGAGAAAGTACACCTCTCTCCGTACCACAGCAAGGGAAAGCCTCTGGGTATTTTGCTTTTGTCTTAATATTTTTTGTCTCAAGCCTGTGTCTTTCCAGAACTTCCGTCAGTCTGGTAACTCCCTTTCCTCCCTGTTTGATCATGTAGAGAGCATGTTCCCTCCTTAGGGCTCTGTGAGGCATCATGAGCTGCTGTTAAAGAACATTTCTCTTCCCTCTTTTTGACAGCTAGTCTCAGACATCATGGAAAGATGATGTTAGTCCGTATTCTGACGGACGTCCGTGCGTGGTGGGAAACCTCCCCTGAAGTTACGTTGCAAGTCTGTTTCCTATTTATCCTCCACTCTAGGTATTCAGTGGGCTAGAGTGTTGAGGCTTGCCGAGACATGTGAATTCGGTTTGGTTCTGCATGCACATTCCTGGCCTTGTTTCTGGGTTCTGTGATAAACAGAGACCCTGCCTTTTGTATGGGGGTGGAGGGCGGGGTGTGGGGATGGGGAGGGATTGTCATTAGAGTGAGCAGGAGTCACTTGGTAAATAAGGAAAGTGAAGTTGCTTAGCTCCCAGATTTCCATGGCAACCCCCAGAACAAGTACAATATCACCAAAATTATTCTGTGGCTTTCTTTTTTTAGTTGCAGTGATTTGGTTGCATAGTCATATTTTTCCACTCCTGATTTGTACAAAAAACACAGACTCTGCCCACTGTAACCATTACTTTGGTTTCAAGGACATTAGTGGTCCCTGTCTGAACCACCTGGAAAATTCAGTCACTCGGAACTACCTCTTTCTGTGCTAGCAGAATACATTTTCATTGCTTATTGTCACCTTATATTTATTATTTGTCTTGTAACCATTCATGGAGCTTTAGTGTATATTATACATGGGCCGGGTGCCATGAATGTGTGACTGATGCCGACCTCGCAGGTCACTGTAACAGATGCTCGAGGTATTCTGTATGGGCATACATGCCCCTGCCCTGAGTAGTTTGCATATCTCAGCACTAGCACCACATCTAGTTTATCACTCTTCATAGAAACTGTGTTCATGAAAGCATTCATCACTTACCCATACATGTTTACATTTGCTGGGGGATTTATTTTATCATTTCCTTGCTTCTGAGCTCTTGTCTTCTGTGACTAAAATGAAGAGAGTTTCTTGTTGACAAACATGTTTGTAGAAACCAAGCATCCCCACTAACTTCATCCAGTTTAGGAATACTCCTGAGTTGTGGACATTCTTTCTCTTTTGGTCATTTAAGTGGTTCTTTGTGATCCTTTTGCTTTGACTCATAACTGTTGTTGTTTTTCTTATTCAGTCCCCTAGCCTATAATTTCCTTTTCTTCAGCAATGTAATTGTCCTCAGTCTCTTATACCTTCTGATAAGGATGCCAGACCTGGTTTGAATCATCAATGTCTCTGAGAAGTCCAGGTCTGGTATTGGAACAATTTGGTTAATTTAATTTTTTTTTTAATAATGTTTTAGGCTGCCTGTTCTCTTTATGTTTTGCTGTTAGGGAAAGTACTCATCTGTCCACCTGACAAAGATCCCCCTGTTTGACATTACTGAATCATGTTCTCTTTTTTTCTTAATTCATGCCAAATGCTTTAGAATTTGTCTTGGTATAGTTTACCATACCACTAAAACATGTGAGTTGCTGTGGATTTTACTCTCCACCTCTTCTCTGGAATGACTCTCACTGCCCTGCTCACTCTCAGTAGGGATTGTCAGCATTTCAGCTCAGAAACCTATCTGCCTAGATGTTCTCAGTCTCGCTATTTGTGGTCTCATGTCCAATAAAGCTGTGGTGGTCTTACAGTCCAAGAGTGCCAGGTTTCCAGATTTCCTTATCATGTGGCCCATTGAGTCATACCGGTAAAGAGTCTGACTCTTCAGATATATATTTGGCCATCTTGACTGCAAAACTATGAAATTTTATGATTAATTTTTTTGTGTTTTTTCTTTTTGGACAAAGACACCTTTCCTTGATCTTGTGCTCTTGTTGTCATTTTGTTAGAGATTTTGCCATATGTATCAGGCCCACAATACCTAAATCTCTATTTAGGTATTGTCAAAATAGAATCTCAAAAAGGATTTACTTCCTAAAAAAGAGTTCTAGTGTCCTCCACTGAATGAAATGCTAGAAATCCTCGAGTTCAGTTTGGGGGTAGCCACCCATTTAATTTTTATGGCCTTTCTAGGCCAGGCAGGATTGGGCTCTCATTGTCCACCCCGTCCTCATTCTTGTGTGGGTTCATTTCAGACAAATGTCAGCTTCCATATGCAGCAGTGTTCTTTGCTTAGCTCATGGAGAAAGCCAGTCTGTAATACTGTACCAGAAGATATGGTCTCAAAAATTTTACCCAAATCCCATTTACAGAATCAGATTCTTATATGAAGTTAGGATTCTGATAAAGTGTTATTATGTAAAGGAAAGCATCTTTATCTAATTTTTTTTCAGTTGTGATTTCAAAGCTTTATCTGTCACATGTTCAATCTTAGGTTGTTCCTAGTCTACCAAGGAAGGTAGACATATGAACAAATAAGTATGTGCAAGTTACTAATAAATATTCTAGTATACATCTGAATAAAACACCTAGGAATTAGTGTAAGGGTGTTCATTATCTGGGAATGTGTTTGGTACTCACTGAGCCTTCATTGAATAGATGAAAATTGAAGAAACTTCCATCTCTTTTTCTAATGTATAGTAAGTCAGGGGGAAAAAAAGTCCCAATAATATTTTAGAAAAACTAACATGTTTTTAGCAAGGTGTTGTTTTTAACTTATAGAATCATAGTCCTCTTAAGGGCAAGTAAATATAATCACAGGAGAAATATGAGCTGTGGTTATACTCTTAGGTTTCCTATGAATTCAGAGAATTACATCATGCAAAAAAGTTGGCTTCCGACTAGAGTTAATAAAACTATTCACCGCTCCTTCCCTGGGAAGCAGAAATTGTCTTCATTGAACCCCAGAGAAGTATGTTGCGTGCCCTTTCCTGTATGGTGGTTTTGGGCTTCTCAGTCTTTTTCAGAAATCTCAACATGAGTATTTTGTGCAAAGGAAAGTTTGCACTGATTCATACTGGTAAGTGGCATATCCATTTTCTCAGTGATCCCCTAATTATGTAATTTTAGAGTTGTTTTTCTTCCTGATAGCAAGTTCCCATTCAAAGTCCTTGTTAGGGGACGCCTGGGTGGCTCAGTTGGTTGGACGACTGCCTTCGGCTCAGGTCATGATCCCGGAGTCCTGGGATCGAGTCCCGCATCGGGCTTCCAGCTCCATGGGGAGTCTGCTTCTCTCTCTGACCTTCTCCTTGCTCATGTTCTCTCTCACTGTCTCTCTTTCAAATAAATAAATAAAATCTTAAAAAAAAAAACCAAAGTCCTTGTTAGTTTGCCTACATCTGGGTGCATTGTACTCTTTTGGTTTCTCTTTCTTTGTTGTTCCTGTTTGGAACTTAAGCTCTTGTAATATGAATGGTTCCAAATCCCAGGAATTAAGTTAATAATCTACTTTTTTCAAAATCTACTTAAGAGTTGAGAAATCTCCCAATAGCCTCATGGAGTTTTTGACTCTTCTATAGGATTTTAGCATGGCATAGAGAATTTGCCAAGATATTAGGGGTGTTGGGGTATTTGGGGTTGTGTGTGTGTGTGTGTGTGTGTGTGTGTGTGTTAAATGTAAAGATTACTCTAACATCATTGCATAAGCATGATAAATTTTTATCCACATGACTAGTACAAATGGAAAAGTTTTTTTTTTTTAATTACATCACCCCCTTTATTGCCAGAAGAATTCAAATATCACCCTCTAAACTACCATGTCAGTGAGTCTAGTCTGTCTTAGGGACATGGTATATCTCCAGCTTGTTTCAAAGGTCCAGTGAGGAGTGACCCACATAGGCTGGGTTTCCTGAGATGTGAATTGATTGCCCACTGCATCAGCTGATTTCATTATGGTGTATCTGTAATGAATGTGGGACAAGAATGACATTCCAAGTCTCTGCTATTTTGCTACAGCAGTGTTCCTGTGCCATTTAGCTAAATTATCCCAAAAATGTTTTCTTCAGCACATGGTTCCAAGTTTTAAAGATGGAAAGAAACAGAAAGCTCTTGACTTTGAACAGTCTTCTGAAGTTTACAAAAATGCATTCTTGCATATGAACCCACTTGATCCTTATGAACTCCTTGAGCTGTGCAAGGCAGTTCTCATTCTCCCCATTTTGTAGATGCATTAGCCAAGAAACAGAGTGAAAACTGCCTGAGGCCACTCAGTCAGACAGGGGTGGAGTCTTGAAGAGAACTCAGGTTTCCTCCCTCCACGCTTAGTAATACTGTTCAAGCATTAATGTGACTACGTAGACCATGGACTCGGTTTTTTAATATACAGACAACTCTGTAACCCTTATAGATCTATTATTTAAAGAACTAACTTGAAACTAGACATCAGCTACATGGAGCTGGAGGCAACCCAGGAGGGATTGTCTTGGGAGGGGTCAGGAGTGTAGACTGCAGAGTCAATAAGGATGTTGATGACCAAGTAGTAGATATTTTATGGTGAGGTGCTATAGAGTTGGAGGTAGGACAGGGTCTTGACAATTAAGACCATATTGGGGACAGGAGTTTTAGAATAAAAGGTGAATGTTGCAGAAACCAAAATACAAGGGCTCTCTGAAGGCTACTCTATGTTCTGCCCATCTACCAGTCATAAAAGAAGACACAAAATTTATGGTGCAGTGGTAGGGTCACTCTTTGGAAAATGCCTGGTCTGACCCTTCAGGCTGAGCAGAGGTGGGTTTGCTCCAAAGTTGCAAGTCACCTGTTCGTCTTCCTTTCAAACCTGTAAATCTTATCTTTCTTATGTCTTCATTTGAGCTTTGCTGAGATCTCAATCCATTCTCATTATTGGTAGATTTTTATATATGTTGAAATAAACTATTCCTATGAAATAATAGTAATATGGGGTTTTGGCCTTATTTTTCTCCAGAGGAACAAAGAAACAGCATCATCAACTCCAGTTTGGAATCTGTCGTCTCATCAAATGCAAATAGCATCCTTAATTCCAGCAGCAGCTTACAGCCCAACATGAACTCTAGTGACCCAGACCTGGATGTGCTCAAACCCATCCGGCCCAACTCACTGTAAGTACGATTTCTGACTGCCTTCCACGGTAGGGCTTTGCTCAACCATCCCGCCCGGACTTTATGCTCTGGCCTCATCTGACTTTGAGCCTTGTGCTGTGAACATGATTTTAACCTTCTTTCTAAATGAAGAGCTTGGCTAGTTTGTTGTGGATTTTTTAAGCATCATCATCTCAGAGGGGAATCATTATTCTTAACATACTGCTTCTTGGCCTTGGTGATCTTTGATTTACCCTCCTACTGAGATGGCTTTGGTGATGGCTATTGACTGTGCTGGCTGCTGGGCATGAAAAGCGATTTCTTTTAGTTTTATAAAACATGCAGGCACTGTAGCAACTCAGGAGATCAGTAGCCAAGTCTGTTTCACTCATTTATGTTGTCTTGGTTTCCCTTCTCCCTAATGATGTGGAATATGTCCAGTGCTACCTCTGTGTCCACTTCTAGAAAGAAAAGCCCTCCAGTAGCCCTTACAGTGTTCAGATCCTCAAACCTTAGCATAACTGTGATGACATACCAGAGATTAGAAAAGAGAAGAACCTTTGTTGCTTCACCCTTGGGTGATAAGCACCCATAGCCGAGACAGGCAGCTTGGGGCTGCTTGTCTAATCCTCCGCAGAAACTAGATTCACTGTGCTAGGGCCAGAAAGTCCTCCCTTGTGGTTTCCTCCCACACTGCTTAGCATGCTTCTTCAGACCACCAAATAAATCTTGTCAACTAGAGTCTTTGCAGAAAGAATGTAAGGCCATGACCAGAACAGCTGGACTCTCGGGCTGCGGTTGTATAAGACTTCGGAAGAGCAGAATTGACTTCGCCTTTCTCTAGTGAAAATAGTTCAAAGTTCAGCCACAGATTGTCTTCAGGGCAGTCATTTTTCCTGCCCATCTCCGGGTGGTGGTTGTGTGGTTACACCCTGCCATTCTATCTCTACAAGATATTTACAGATCTGCAAAATGGGACCAACAATTTTTTCCTTAGAAGAAACTCAGGGATATTAAGGCATAGGGGGAGAAGAACTCTAAAATGGACTTAGGGAGTACTTCTACTGCAAATGAAAACTGTAACATAAGATGAAATTATGTACTGGGAAAACTCTTTTTGCTTAAGGGCAATGAGTCTCTTCTGCTTCTCCATGGTGAGACTTGCGTATGGAGTCTCCATCCCTCATTGTCTGGCTTTGTCAAGCACTCCTTTACCTGCTTTCCTCGACTTAAAGAAGATTCTGGTTTCTTTTATATCTCTTTTTTTATCCCCCATTTTGTTTAAACTTCTGTATCTGTCAGTTACTGATGTTAATTGCTGCTCAGCATGAGCAAGGTTGAATTTCTAGCCCAGGTTGCTTACTGTCCTCTGATATTAGCCAGCAATACCATTTAATGGTCTTTAATTCTGGTGGTTTTTTTTTTTTTTTAAGATTCTATTTATTTATTTGAGAGAAACAAAGTGAGCAAGAGAGAAAGAAAGAGCAGTGGGGAGGGGCAATGGGAAAGGGAGAAGCAAATTCTGTGCTGAGCAGGGAGCCCAGTGTGGGGCTTGATCCTAGGACTCCATCCATGATTATGACCCGAGCCGAAGGCAGATGCTTACCTGACTGAACCACCCAGATGCTTACCTGACTGGCCCCTCTTTCATCTTTGTTTTTAGCAGCTGGGAGCCCCCTGAGTTACCACTGAGTATAGTATGTCTAAGGAAGCTGCTTTGGTAGCTAGATGATACAAAAGAGGGCAGTGTCTTTATTTATTTATTTTTGTGATTTCATTATTTTTCAGTGTTCCAGGATTCATTGTTTATGCACCGTACCCAGTGCTCCATGCAATACATGCCCTCCATGCAATACATGCCCTCTTTAATATCTAGGCTCACCCACCCCAACCAGAAACCCTCAGTTTGTTTCTCAGAGTCCATAGTCTCTCATGGTTTGTCTCCCCCAACTCACTTCTCCTCCACCTCCCTGTATCCTCTGTGTTATTCCTTACACTCACCAAGTAAGTGAAACCATATGATAATTGACTTTCTCTGCTTGACTTATTTCACTCAGCATAATCTCCAGTCCCATCCATGTTGATACAAAAGTTGGGTATTCATCCTTTCTGATGGAGGCATAATATTCCATTGTATATGTGGACCATATCTTCTTTATTCATTCATCTGTTGAGGCATCTTAACTCTTTATTCAGTTTGATGACTGTGGCCATTGCTGCTATGAACATTGGGGTACTATGAACATTTGGGGTAAATACCCACTAGTGCAATTGCAGGACACTGTCTTTTAAACAGGTCCTAGAAGAGGGGACTTGAGGTTTTTGTTTTTCAGTTGCCTAGATGTGATTTGTTTTACATAAGACACTGGGGGTCACTCTGCCAGTGACCCCTATCCATAGGGACCGTCCTTGCCTGCTCCAGAATTTGGAGGCTTCCCCAGGGCAGGAAGAGTGATGCCAGGAACAGTTGTACTTTGACTTTCAAGGAAAGTTGGAGGTAGGGTAGTAGATATTGCCAGAACGTCTGCTGTCCTTCCAGGCTGAGTGAACACCTGACTGCCACTTGTGAGTCTTGAACCCCAGGCTGCTCCTGAGGCAGAAGGAGTGCTGCTGCTGGCACTGATGCCAGAGTTTGCCACAGCCTCACCGAGGCCCACCCCAAAGGCGCCGTGAGCTCTGGGGGAGTTTTGCCGACCATTTCTGAGACCCAAGGCCCTGAATGCGCCATATCCAAGTTTGTGCCTCCCTTCTTTTTTCTGCCTACAGTTGCTTGGGTGGGCCATTGACAGAAGCTAGGTGGTCCTGGGAAAGAGACGCTGCAGTATTTGGTTATAGAAAACGAATTCTGAGAGGTCTGGGAACACAGTAAGCCATGGTGACTGGGCTCAGTCACAACCATTGGAGACCACTGGGGTCTCAACCTCAGTACTGGACACTTTCATTCCCTCTATCATTGTTCACTTTGACTTACACAGAGATCCTTGAGTGGGAATACTTAATGATGCAGATGAAAACAGAAAACACAGTCAGATGGTGGGGGATTATTATTACTTTGATTATTAATTGGGCATGAGGTAGGGAACCAGTCACGAGAAACAGTCCGTTCTCCTTTTTATTTCATTCATTTGTTTTTCATTGTTTTCAAAATGACTGGAGTGGTCATTACGATCATGTAACCATCTTAATGAAAGGAACATGCTTTGTGACTCAGCATCCTTCGGTACTTTAGAGACCACAGTTTGCTGTCTCATTGGTAAATCTTTCCTAATTCGCTAAGGAGATCAGGACCCTCTTGTTTGTGTGGGCATAATGCTAAATTGGGCATCAAAATTAGAGATGTACTGTTCTGGCCATGGCAGGGTAAGGTTGCAGGGTTTCCATTTTGGCAGGTCCTCAGCTGGACTTCCTAAAGCGTAGCCATCCCTCTTTAAGATCAAAGACACTTGGTAAGTCCGGACCAAAGCCCAGGTAGTCTAAAATTGTCAACAAATATTGCTGACCTATTTTGTGCCCAGATGTCTGCTAGGCTACCAGGGGTAAATGAGAACAGGAGGATTCCTGGCCTCGCCACGAGTTTGTAGTCTGGCTAAGGAGAAAGGACAGTGGTATATGGCAGTGCTAAATGGGATTTATAGCTCATAAGTGGTTTTAGAGTTCACCAACCATTAACTGATCATGTTGAGTACATGCAGCAGTCAGAATATTGGAAAAAGTGGATAGTGAAAATGTAAGGTTGGTGTTAAGATTAAATAGATTAATATGGATGGATGAAGTTCATAGCAGGTGAGGCAAAGATGATCCACGATGGAGAAAAACAGCCTACAGACAACACAACATATGTGTTGGTAGAGGGGAAGCTTCTTTCCTCCCCTACCAGTACCACTAAAAAATAATAATAATAACAACAAACCACATTTCTTTCTTTACTTATTTATACAATTTCTATACCCACTGTGGGGCTTGAACTCACAACCCCAAGATCAAGAGCTGCTTGCTTCACCAACTGAGCCAGCTAGGTGCCCCCCCAATTTTAAAGTATAAACCAACCTTTTGTGCTGAATAACTAGACATTCACATGGGGAAAAAAAACCTAGATATAGATTTGACACCTTTCAAAAAATTAACTTAAAATGGATTCTGGACTGAAATGCAAATGCAAAACTAGAATTCTAGGTGATATAAGGGAATCCATAGGTGACTATGGGTTTGTCAATGACTAGGTACATGATCCCTGAAAGAAAAAATTTTTAAGTTGAACTTCACTGTGGTTAAATCTTGTGCTCTGTGAAAGACATTATTTTTTTTAATATCATTCTTTCTTTTTTTTTTAAGATTTTATTTATTTATTTGACAGAGAGAGATCACAAGTAGACGGAGAGGCAGGCAGAGAGAGAGAGAGGGAAGCAGGCTCCCTGCTGAGCAGAAAGCCTGATGTGGGACTCGATCCCAGGACCCTGAGATCATGACCTGAGCCGAAGGCAGCAGCTTAACCCACTGAGCCACCCAGGTGCCCCTGTGAAAGACATTATTAAGAGAAAGAAAAACCAAGTCCAGAATAAAAGAAAATATTTACAAAACTCATATCTGATAAAGGATCAGTCTCCAAAATATGCAAAGTACGCTTAAAATCCAATAATATGTAAAAAACCCAATTAAAAACTGGGCAAAAGATCTGGGTAGTCACCTCAGCAAGGAAGATATTTAGATGCAAATAAGCATATGAAAAGATGCTCAACATCTTGTGTCATCAGGGAATTGCAAATTAAAACAATGAGATCTCTCTGTACACCTATTAGAAGGCCTAAAATAAAAAACAGTGACAACACCAAGTGCTGTAGGATATGGAACAACAGGAACTCTTACGCATTGCTGGTGGGTATGCAAAAGCAGACACCCATTTTGAAAGATGATTAGGCAGTTTTCTACAAAGCTAAACATAGATAGATTTCTCATACAACAGTCCAGCAGTCATACTCGAATATGTTTACTCAAATGAGTTGAAAACTTAAGTTCACACAAAAACCTGCAGCTTTATTTGTTATTGTTATTTATTTGTTATTGTTATTTGTTATTGCCAAAACTTGGAAGCAAACAAGATGTTCCTTAGTAGGTGAATGGATAAGCTAACTGTGGTACATCCAGGCAATATAATCCAGTGATAAAAAGAAGACAGCTATGAAGTCAGGAGAAGACTTGAATGAGGCTTGAGTTCAGACTATTAAGTGAAAGGAGGCACTGTGAAATGCCACAGCATGGTGTGATACCAACTCTACGACATGCCGGAAAAGACAAAACTATAGACTCAGTAAAAAGATGAGAAGGAAGGGTGCATAGGTGGAACACTGGGCATTTTTAGGGCAGCAATACTATTCTGTATGACACTGTAATAGTAGATGCCAGATATTATTGGTTTTCAAAACCTATAAAACCAATAGAACACAGAATGAATCCTAATGTAAGTAATGTTAGTAAATGTAATATTACTAATAAATGTACCTCACTAATGAAAGATGTTAATTACAGGGGAATTTAGGCAGCAGGGAGAAATAACTCTGAGTTATTTTGAGCCATTTTTCTGTAAACATAAAACTGCTTTAAAAAATTACTATATTTCCAACTTCTTTTGAAAAGTTAGAAGATTTGGCCACCCTAAATCTGTGTGTTACATGATAACAAGTGATGTTCTCCACGGTGGCTATCTTCTCACAACTGGCCTGCTTCACTCCTTACCTCCTGGCTATAGGCCTATGATAGATGACATATGGCCAAAATCTTTGTAGCTCCCATGAAGAGGTGGAGTCCTTGGATCTAGGCTGGCCTTCATCTCCTGCTTTGATTTGGCCAAAAGAATGTGGTACAAATGATACCATGTGTAACATCCAAGCCTAGGCCACAAGGCCTTGCAATTTCCCATCTCATCTTCCTAGAATCTAGCAGCCATGTAAAAAATCTAGTCTAGTCTCCTTCAGCATGCAAGACTATTGGAGAGAGAAGCCCAGCTGTCCCAGCCATGCCCAACCCTGGACCACTCGTCAGTTGAATGCAACCACATGAGTAAGTCCAGGAAGGACTAATAGAAAAGCTGTTGTTCAACCCACAGATCCATGAGAAATAATACATAGTGGCTTTTTAAGCCACTGAGTTCAGGTCAGTTTATTCAGCAATAGTTAAATGACATAGGCCTCTGCTTTTGTGACCTCAGAATCCTCAAGCTGCTGTGGGAGGGGGCAGGGTTGCCTGGGTAAGGTGGAAAGGTAGGAAAGGCTCTCACCATAGAGAATGGCAGCATGGACACCAGCTTGTCAATTTTCAGAATCTTCTTTGAAAGCAGATGACTCCTAAGTGAGATTCTAAGAAATTAAGAAGCAAAACAAAACCCATAGCTAACGACTGAGGCAATCAGAAAGATAGCTCAAACAGAGGCATGGAAAGCAGGAAAGCCAAGGTTTCACTCCTGGCACCGACATAGACTGGCTGGTACCCGACCTTGGCCCTGAGTGCGCCCATCCCCTGCTCCCTGTGCCAGAAGAAGTGGGTCTGACCTGTCTCTAACTACGGAAGTTTTTCAAAGAGTGCTTAGAAAGGACTGACAAAATAAAAATCACTCTCCACTCCACAATGACCAGTGGAGTTGGCCTTGTGGAAGTTAGTGATTTCTGGAAGAAATCTGGAAGATTTCTTTCTGGAAGATAGTGATTTTTAAGAAGGAGGTAAACAAATGCAAAGAAAAAAATTAGGGGACATCCCACTTGGGACATAAAATACTGTAGTAATTCCCTCAGGTTAAAAACTACTAGGTAAATGCTTTCTTCAGATTTCTGGGGTAGGCTTATTAAGATGGAAAACATGCTAGGAGGATGGAGGATGATTATAGCCATGGGAGGAACCCAAGCTTGGAGTTCTCCCTGCCTGAGTGGTCCCCACCCCTAAAAAATAAATAACTCACTGCCCAGTAGCCCCATAAATAAAACTAATTTTTCTTGTCCTTTCCGCTTCTCTCTCTCTCTCTCTCTTTCACACACACACACGCATTTCCAAGTTATTTCTGGTGACCTAAAAGATGTGCACATGCCAAATGCTTTCAGACTATGCCAGAGTCAACTGTCCTCTACCTCTTAGTGGCCAGTGAGAGGCAAGAGAATAGTCGCTGAAATTCAGAGGATAAACAAGGCCTACTTCCAGGCAGCGTTGTTTCTCTGAAGCACTGTTGGCTCCTGAATTTGATTCAGCTGCTCTCTGATAAAATCTGGGAAAAACATTAGAGGTATCTCCAAAATTTTACTTGTGTTTTGCTTAGTTCATTCAACATTTATTCAACAAATACTATTTGAACACCTACTGTGGGCCAGGCATTATCCTAAATGCTGAAGGTACAGGGATAAACAAAAAGAGTTTCTGCTGTAGTTCTTTCTGCCTTCTGTTCTTTCCCCATCTATAAAACAGGAATTACACCTTCTCAAAAAAAAAAAAAAAAAAAAAAGTTATACCTCAAAAAAAGTTGGGAAGAGTAAATGAGATCATCTTTCATTACCTCATATGTTTAGCACTGTGAATCTGTGAAGAGCAGTTAATTTTGTTGTGGGGGGCCTCTTGTCCTCCTCCCTCTCAGAGATTCCCTTTCTCTCCCTCTACCCTCTCAGCCTTGGTATGTCTCTCTTGTGTGCAGAGAAATGTCCCAGGCTCTTCTCCTCACCTTCCCCCATGAGCTTCCCACCTGGAATCAGAGAATCCCAGACTGGACCTATCAGTTCAGTCATTGAGTTATCAGTGAAAAGGAGGAACTTCTCTAGGGGCAGGTGCTACCCCGCTTTAAACCAAGACCAACTGGGGACTAGGCATGCCTATTGCTGAACAATTTGGAAACGTCCACGTCCCACACGGTTGAGCTGTGTGCATAGCTGTTATTTACTGAGACCAAATGAATCACAAAATGCATTCAACGGTGATAATAAATGGAATTTTTTAAAAGTAATTTTATCTCCTCTAAGTGCTATTTCATGCCAAAAGAGTTACACCCAAACAGGCAATATGCTTTTACTACAATGATCTTGATTTGTCATTCTTTGGAATGCAGGGATTTGAAAGAGGAAGTTTTCCTCTGCGGTTGAATCACTTTTCTGTGGAGGAGGATCTTTCCTCTTAGACTGAGGATTCTGATTCTCACCCACCTCCAAGCAGAAAAGGTCTCTTCTGTTTTGCCTGAAAACTTGATGGCATTCCTCACCTTGGGAAATAATTTGAAAGTAGAGTTATTTTTCACAAGGAATCAGTTGCCTCTTCTCATTCCTCCTCATAACCTCTATGGTTCTTCCAGCCAGCTCGTTCATGGTTGTTTCTTGGACAAGCCCCAAGCCATCCCTCTTACACGTCTGTCTCCTAGGGCCACCATGGCCACAGTTCCTCCAAGTATGCCCCCCTGGCATCTTCAGAGCTTGTCACTGATGCATCCTGTGTTCTTGTTTTCTGAGTGGCTTTCTGTCAGCTTTTCCCATTCCCTAGCCAAGATCTCCTTCGCCAGTCAGGAGCTCAGCTGGCCTCCCTTGGTTGAGGGTGGAGATTCCTTCCTGATGACCCATCTGATTTTTATTGGATAAATGTGTTTAGTGATTAGCAGGGATTTTTTTTAACATAAAAATTGCTCAAGGCAGCCCTCACACTTCATGACCCAGCAGGATTTCTTTCCCAAGCACCAGGGCTGTCAGTGGCACTTGGATCTCTAGCCTGTCAGCAGAGGGGGTATGGGAGGAGGCGGGGATGGGACACTGTTCAAGGGCTTAGCCGCATCCCACATCCCTGTTTTCCAGCAGCGTGGAAATCGCAAATGGAAAAATGTTTTCCTTCACACACATTGTTGTTTTCTTTCCCCCTTGATGAGCTAACATCATAAAGGGTCTGTATTTTTTTTTGTAAATGAGTTAATATTGCTAAATAATGTAAAACAATTATCCAAATTTATCATGACATACAGTAGATGCTAAGTAAAGTCTTGGTTTTTAATTAAACATATAAATAAATTAAGGTGGGCACGTATTGCATGGAGCACTGGGTGTGATACATAAACAATAAATCTTGGAACACTGAAAAAATAAAATTAAAAAAGTGTATTGTGAATTTAGCTGCCCTCAACTGCATTATGCCATTGCATTTTATATATATAAGTAGGCGTTAGGCATTTGTAAATCTTGAATTTTTTACTGAATCTTAAGGAAATAGGCTTAATATTTTGTGAATAGCTTTTAGCACTATTATGCCTGTAAAGGGACTTTGAAGGAACTTTAAAATGACATTTTTCTCACTTAAAATTAGATTAGGAATTGTTTCTCTGCCTACACGTATACTTTGTGGGAATCTCATTGGTAGATTTAGATCCTAAATCAAGTAAATTAAAGTCATATTAAAGTACTGCCTTTTAAACCTTTTAGTCAGTCTGGAAGGCAGATACTTACTTAGCCAGGAACACATTTGTAGTTGGAAACAGCCTTAGGATCTTGTTTTTAGCTCCGTCTCTGCATTAAGAATCTCCTGTACCCTTCCTTTGGTTCCAGGTACACTGGTCTTCTAGGCAGGTCTTAGCCAGTGTGGTGTTCTCAGTGTGCTCCCTGTGCCACTGTCATTGGCATTACCTGGGAGCCTTTTAGATCTATACTTTCTCAGGCCCCACTGTAGACTTACTGGATCAGCCCCATTAGAGGAGAAACCCAGTCCTCTGTGTTTCAACAAGCTCTGCAGGTGATTCTGATACATCCTGAAGTCTGAGAACCATAGGCATAGTGCATTAAATGGGTGTACTTCCATGAGAATAAAAACAGGATTGACCTCACTGTCATGCTTTCAGGACCAAGTCTGTATCATCACTGGCACTCTGTTTGTTCCTGCATTGCTGATTATAGAGGGCCTTAAGAGCACCCTGTCCCTGGTCTTTGAGGTTAATCACAACATTTGAGGCTGAGGACTGATGGGTTTGCTTCATAGAGGAACCCAGTTATCTCACCAGGGCTACACTTTTCAATGGCCCACAGAAGCCAGCCTGCTGCTTTGAAAGTGCCTTTCCCGTCACAAATCAAGATAAGTTGGGTGCATCAGTTAAACCAATAGATGTTTTTATTGAGCACCTACTGTGCTTGTAACAAGAGATGATCAAGACCTTTGCATTGACAGGAAAACAGCTTGGAAAGTGCTAGATGATCATCAACTTGTACAGGATATTTGAGACTTCTAAATTGGCACTCCCCAAACTGAGGCAGGAAGAGGGCGGGACAGGTGCGGAAAGGCAAGAGCTCTCAGTTGAATAAAGTTCCACAGATACTTGTCTAGAGGACTTTTGTGCCCTTCATATGTCCCTTATGAATTCAAAAAGGGCATGTGTTATGCCACATTTCCTAAATGTATATTTGACCTTAGAACATGCTCTTTACAACACTTCTCTTATAGTATCATAAAACAATATTTCGCAGTTGAGGAAAGGCTTTTCCAAATGAATACTCTACTTTTGAGGGGGGAAAATGTATTTCTCATAATGGATGGCATTATGGGAAACAGTCATTCAGGAGAACAGATGCAGTTTATATATAAACTTAGGGATACAAATAGCTCTCTGAAGGCTGACGTGGGTTCTATCGTGTACAAAAAGCTTTTGAGATCTGGTGTAGGGAAAAGCCCATGTGGCCTGGTAGTGAAGGTTTGGCTCTGCTATTCCCTAACTGTAAAATTGGACAAGTTATTTGTCCTCTCTGAGCTAAACCTCTTTTGTGAAATGGTAACAATAATAGTAAAAATAATCAGTAATAAGACCGTTATCAGGGTTGTTGTGAGGGTCAGATGAGTTACTGCCAGCAAAACTGACCTGGCTTACATTAAGTGGTTAATAGGAATTGGGTTTCTGGGGTGCCTGGGTGGCTCAGTCAGTTAAGTATCCGACTCTTAGTTTCAACCGAGGTCATTTTCTCAGGGTTGTGTGTTCTAGGGCCACATCTGGCTCTTATCTCCGTGTGGAGTCTGCTTGAGATCCCTCTCCCCTTTGCCCCTCCTCTGCTCACCTACACATGGGCTCTCTCAAATAAAATATTTTTTAAAGAAGGTTCTCTTTTTCACTAAGCAAAAATTGGTTTGCTCTTAGACTATCCCCTTAACCAATGAACAAATCCTTAGTATTGATTTCTTTTGGTGGTGGCAGTAGACACTCAGTGTTTATTTTTGTTTCTTTGATCCTGGTGTGACACAGAGCAACCCACATCAAAACACTGAGATAATTTTAAAATAAAACACCTAGGTGGTGCAGTCGGTTAAGTGTCTGACTCTTGGTTTCGGCTCAGGTTTTGATCTCAGGATCATGAAATCAAGCCCCTTGTCAGACTCAGGACTCAGCACATAATCTTCTTGAGATTCCTCTCTCTCCCTCTGCCCACACTCCACACTCCTTCCCATCCCCCACCCCCACTCACTTGCTCACTTGTTTCCTTGCTTCCTTGCTTGCCCTCTCTCTCTCTCTCTCTCTCTCTCTCTCTCTCTCAAATAAGTAGATCTTTTAAAAATAAATAAATAGGGGCACCTGGATGGTGCAATGGGTTGAGCCTCTACCTTCGGCTCTGGTTGTGATCACAGCATCCTAGGATCGAGCCCCACATGGAGCTCTCTGCTCAGCAGGGAACCTGCATCCCCCGCCCCCTGCCTGCCTCTCTGCCTACTTGTGATCTCTCTCGCAAAAAAAAAATCTTAAAAAATATAAATAAATAAATAAAGCACCTAAAACTCAGTTAACTACAAATAACAGAATACACTGAGGATTAGTAGCTTTAAGCTGTTTGCACCAAGTCAGCAGGTTTAGGTGTGTACTCCCCCACAGAGTTCTGTCAAGCCATCTATCTACTCTATTGTTTCTCTGTTAGATGGAGCCAATTGGAACCATAGTAATTAGAGGAGAACCTAACTGCAGTCTTAAGTTTTCACTGGGGGATAATTTAGCCTCAGGAATTTCATTCCAGCCTGTGACTCTGTATAAATTTGACTGTCATTATGACAAAAAGAAAGAGTTTCTGAAAGCATTCTGAAATTCTGCCTTTCAGTCATTCATTGTATTTGCTCTAGGAGGTTCTCTTTTCAGTGCCTATATGCTTCTTTCTCAAAGAAGCAGTGGCGTTCTCCCCAAGACATTGTTTCAGTGCTCACTGTAATAGTCCTTACAAACTGAACAGGTGATGGGGCTGTGTCCAGGCTGCTGTCAAAAATGCTCCATAAAGGAATAAAAGAGCTGCTGTATGGAGTATGGACTGCCCCATTGCATCTTTTTTGTTTTTTTGTTTTTTTTAATTTTTAAAATTTTTTAGAGGGCACTAGTGGAGTGGGGAGGGGCAGAGAGAGAGGGAGAGAGAGAATCCTAGGCAAGGCTCCATACTTAGTGTGGAACCCAATGCGGGCCTTGCTCTTACAACCCTGACTGAGATCATGACCTGAACTGAAATCAAGAGTCAAACATTTAACCAACTGAGCCACTCAGGCACCCCACCCTCTTTTTGCCTTATGTGAAGAAGTTTTGCCTCCAGAGGGAACCAAGATGATATTGTCCATAAGGAAATAAAATGCAAAGATGTATGCCCAAGGATGATGCATTAGAACCATAAGTAGAAACATCACCATGAAAATAGCATAATTCAAGGAGAGTTTATTTACGAAGAAGGAGAGGGCGGGAAAATCACGAGATAGTACAGTAAATCAGGGACAGTAGCACCTAACCAATAATCCTTAGGCTGGAGGAAAGTGGTTACCACACACAAAAGGGGAGCGAGGTCTACTGAGTCAGCACCTTAAAAGGAATGTTGGTTAAGGAGTTCGGTCAGGGGCAGGCATCTTCAGAGAGAGACAGGGAAATAAATACCTTGGCTGTCTCCTTCTTCCTGCTCATCTCATGCCAGAGCTCCCCCTTAGTTACCCCAATAGGGAGCCAGAGGAGGCAGGGGACCTCGTGATGTAATCCATGCTGGTTAGCTCCCAGAGAAGAGGGCAGGAAAGAGAGTGGATGTTCTCCAGCACAGATGGACATTGTAACACCATTTATAAAAGCCAAAGAGTAGAATCTGAAGGGATGACCATCAGTAAAAGATGGGCAAAATACATGTTAGAGTAGACTGCTACCCAGTACAGCAGAGAAATGAAGTAGTTTTATATGTGCTGGTATAGAACAACCTTCTAAGGTACATTGAGGAAAAAGCAAGGTACTCTGGTTCTCAGCCCAGGCTGCATATCAGAATCACCTGGGGAGGGGCAGCTGGGTGACTCAGTGGGTCAAGCCGCTGCCTTCAGCTCATGTCATGATCCCAGCGTCCTGGGATCAAGTCCCACATCTGGCTCCTTGCTCAGCAGGGAGCCTGCTTCTCTCTCTGCCTCTCCCTGCCTCTCTGCCTGCTTGTGCACTCTCTCTGACAAATAAATAAATAAAATCTTAGAATCACCTGGGGAATCTAAAGTAAAAAAATGTCAACCCCCCAGGCTCCTTTTCTGGAGCCTCAGAGTTCATTGGTCTGGGGTGGTGTCTGAATTTTGGTATGTTTCTTAAACTAACTAGGTGATTTTGATACCTAGCTAGATTTAAAAACTGCCTGTGTGCATTATATGCTCCTATTAATATATAGATATCTATATATATCTACAGATGTGTGTACATATTTAATATTTCTGTAAGTTACAGGGGAATGAGTCTATGTGGTAGTCGCTGATAGAGACAGGGCAGTGGCCTTTGGTGGAAGGGAAACTGATTTCCTTTCAACCCTACCCTTTTGTTGTGTTGGAATTTTTTTAATGTGTGTGTGTATGGATTGTTCAGTTTTGAAAATCAGAAATAGATTAGCTCAGTCTTAAAATCACCATTTTACTTTTTTTTTTTTTTTTAGTTGTGGGGTACATCTTTGTAAGGATTTTTTTAATACATGTGAGCTTCTTTTTTCCAGTTTTATTGAAAAATAATTGACATACATCACTGTGTAAGTTTAAGGCATTCAGTCTGATGGTTTGATTTTTTAAATATGGAATGCTTATGATTTGCATGTCAGGGGCCATGCTAATGTCAGGGGCCATGCTAATCTCTGTATCGCTCCAATTTGTGGTGTGTGTGCTGCCAAATGGAACACAAGAATTTTTTTTAAACTTTTCAAATTTGTTACATCCTTAATAACTAAGGATGTGTGTAAGATTCTGTTTGAAGAATAAGACTTATACCAAGAACATGTTGCTTTTGGTGTGTTTCAGTGAAATCGAGTCTTGAATTATTCTTTCAATGACCACATGACTCTTGTCCAGGTTGGTCTGCCCAGGGCTCCAGATCAGTCTAGAAAATGGTAACTCGGAGACAGCTGAGGAAATTTGTCTCAGGGAACTAAGTAAAGTATTTCCAGTTACATCCCTGCATCTGGCCTTTTTTCAGGTTTCTTACTAATTTGAGAAACCCTAACTTAGGAAAAACCAGAAAGCCATTTTTTACATTTACTCATGAACTCCCCCACCATTTCCTAAACCAACATTATGAAATTTAAGTAGTTTAATTTTCTTGAGCTATATATAGTTCTTTAACCTGATCTTCATCTGTCATCCTCCATCTGCTCTCTCCCCAATTTCCTTTAAAAGCCCCATTTTAAAGCAAAATATATGATGAAAAAAACTTAACTCCCAACCTTTATAGAGGTACACTAGAGTTACTCAATAATAATTAGCAGTTGCCCTGGTAACCTCAGACACGCTGCTTAAATCACCTGTATTCCTCACTATCCCCCGCCTTCTAGCCAGTAAGATCACCTGCTTGGTGCTAATGAGAAAAAGAACGATTGAATAGTTTTATAATCCTGTTTAGGTTCTTCTATAGGAGTAGGAGAAGTGAAACTGTTTGTGATTAGACACACTGAAAAGAGGGTTTTTTGTTTTTCAAATGACTAAAGCAGTGAAATAGAGAAATCATCTTAGATTTGCACAAGTTGGCAAACTTAATTTTGTTCACCACTGTATTCACAACCTTAGAGGATGTAAGCAGGTACGACTTGCAGATTAGAATCTAAGGGTCACAACACTAGGATTGTAATGAGGATTGACATGGGCAAGGCTGTCATCATGCCATGTCAAACATCCCTGGCTAGAATGGCTAAAGTCCACTAATTTCAGCCCTTGAACTTGAAGAACAATGCTTGAAAACTGGAAAATCCAAATCTGAAGCACAAGAGAAATTTCTTATCTAAAATAATGTGTTGACTTCAACTCTGTCTTGGAGGAAACCTGTATTCTCCCTTAACTTCCATACACCGTGCCTTACCGCACAGACTTCATGATGGGAGCGCCATGGAAGTCTTTGCTTCCTCTGGGGGAGAAACAGCCCCCACCCCCTCACACATCCTCTTTCCCATTCTTCTCTTGATCCTTTGTGTGAAAGTGGAATTAGAGGAAATATGTCCTTAGTCATCCCATGGCAGCATTTACAATGTGCAATTGTCACAATGAAAATACACTGGCAGGAGATCAAGAATCAAGAAGTGGAGTCATGGGAATCCTGGACACACTAATCCAGTAGAGACAGGATCCACATGTTAGTAACTGACATGGCCAATATAATCCTTCCAGATAGTAGTTAGACCCAGCACTGTCCCAAGTGAAGACTACACCTGAATAATTACCAGAAGAAGAACACCCACCAACTGCTCTTGCATGACCCTCTAACCTTTCTTGAATCTCGGTGGAACACAGACTTACCTTAATCTTACGTATTCCTTTGGTATATGGCACCACCAGTTGAATATTTGCTGCTGTGGCCTTCCTGCACCCTGGAGGCCTCTTGAACATCAGCACTCCTAGTCGGCCAGATCTGACAGACAATCCCTTCCCTGTCAGTTAGCAAACACATACTGAATACCACATATTTAAGACACTCTTCCAGGTACTAGGAAAGAGATGAGCAAATACTTTTCCCTCAAATCTCTTAAGTCCAGATGGTAGAAATCAGATCTAGATACAGGGAGGGGAGTGTTGGTGCCAGAGCGAGACTGTTTTTAAGTAGTAAATGAGTGGCTTGGTCGTTCACTTAAAAATATTTATGGTTGACTGAATTGTCTTTGCAATTTATGTTGTATGGGCAGGGTTTCCAATAATCTCCCTACTTCATCTTCTAGAGCTGCCCTGAAGTTTGTAATTTCCTTGTCTGCCTTGGTCCAGCTTATGGAGAGTGGGGGAGGAAGAATTGTAGTTTTATGACCCAACTTTTTTATTCTGTTAGCGAGAAGGCTCCCTATGGCTTAGACTGCCAACTGTCCTTGGGCTTAGAAAACAAAAGATGGTGGAATGTTCCAAATGTTTGTTTGTTGGCTTGTTTGTTTTTACCAGAAGTCTCTATGGACCTCACATTTAAGATGCCATAAAATTTAAAATTTGGACTGTAAGAATGATGGAGAGAAAAACATATTTGAAGGAATGAAAAGTTGGAATTTGATCTCATTTGGTTATGTTTTGTTTTTGAAGCCTCCCCACCTCCAACCAGAATTTCTCATTAGGACTCTTGTACTTTTTTTTATCCTCCCAAACAACTAGCAGTTTACAAATACTTGCTACAAAAATCTTAACACTTTCTTGTATAAAGCCCTACACCAAATATCCTGTTCTGTTGAAATTTAACTTGAGGAATTGTTTTCTGAACTAATGTGGAAAAGGAAAGCTCTTGAAAATTAGTTCTTTAAACTCTGAATCAGAAGAGCCAAGAAAAGTAGGTGAGCCGAGACTATGCTTTGCATAGTGAGTCAAGAGAAATTTTGCTACCACATTTTCACGCACAGCCAAATCTCTGTGTAGGGGTGCAGGCTCTTTTTTTCTAGCTCTTTGTCTATAAGGAAATTCTAAATTCCCTCTTCTTCACAAACAAGTTATTAAGTTCTGCCTTTAATTTCAGCATGAGTCAATTAGGTCATATGCCCACAAGCAAGCACTCTGGTTCATCATTACAAAGGAAGAAACTTTTCCAGCTGTATTTTTCTTTACACACCTGACTGATTTTTCCAAGTTCTTCTTCCTCTTGCAGAAATGTTAGCTTCTGGTGTTTATTCTTTTCAAGGTACAATTCATTAACCAATTCCAGTGCCAGTACAAAGGGAGGCTTAACAGAACCTAAGTTGAATTGATATTTTGAATACCACTTGATCTGAACTGGGCTCTTAAGAGAGCTCTGATAGCAGTAATCTGAATACTCTTGTTGAAAGCCAGCTTTGCGCCTTATTCCTCACCTTGTTTCTCCACCAAGTTAGGCACATCTTGGGAAGAATTAGGTCTCTATGTACAAAACCGTCAGTAGAAACCTAAGATCCTCATCAAGAATATGAATATGTAATCAGTATGTCGGCCCCCTCCCCAGAATAGGAGAGCAATTTGATTTCAAGCAAAATACTCTTATGTGTTGCCACAGCCTTGGGCTTAACTTTTACTCCAGATCCATCAAGAAATGCAAGAATTTGTAGTAAAGAAGAGAAGGAAGATACTTTCTCTGCTCAGATGATCTGACCTGAGTCTTGCCAACTATAAAGATGTCCCCCTTTTTTCCGGAGAGGATATGACCCTATAAAGACAAATTTCAGCAAACCCTGGGTGGCTCAGTTGGTTGAGCATCTGTCTTTGGCTCAGGTCATGATTCCAAGGTCCTGGGATCAAGTCCTGCATCAGGCTCCTTGCTCAGCAGGGAATCCTGCTTCTCCCTCTGCCTGCCACTCCCCTGCTTGCTCAGTCTCTCTCTCTCTCTCTGACAAATAAATAAATAAAATATTTAAACAATAAATAAGTGACTACTTTCCTGTGCATCACTGTGGGGCTACCTTTGCTCCGTATAATAGCTGTGAGATGGGAATGTGTGTCTCTGCAAAGCTGGGAGTAGAATCAGAACTCCTAAGGGCCGTGCTTTGGTTTTGTTGAGCAGGGCGTGGAGACTGAAATTTCTGGAGGCTGGGTAGAGAAGAGGGAGGAGAGATGACAGGGTTGTCACTAGGGGAGGAACTTTGAGGGAACAGAACTGTCTAAAAGGAAACCTTAGGAAGTTTCTTATGTTGGTAAGAGGGTATGAATGCTCTTTCAGGTCCACTCATGAGTCTTCAGGAATCAAGTTTTCATTATTCAGCATGTCACAGTGTTAAGAACATGAACTCTGGGACAGACTTACTTGAGTTTGTATCCCAACTTCACTGCTTCTTAGCTGTGTTGTTGAGAAGAACTTACTTGGCATCTGTAAGCACCTCTATTTAATAGGAATAGTAATAGATCTACCTCACAGGGTTGTCATTAGGTTTAAAACTTAGCAAGGCTTCTAGTTAATAAATGTTCACTTACTATATATTTATTTTTATTTTTTATATTATATTATTGTCTATATTATTTTATTATTTATATTATTTTATTTATTTATATTTGTAATTATTGGGAAAGTTGTTACTTTACCAGTCACTGAGGACGTGAGGTGTCTCTGGAGGGTGTACTAAGATGTTGAATCCTGCCTCCTGACAGGGTGAGAAGGGAGGCTGCCCACAGGATTCCACTGAATCCAGTTCCAGAGTGACACAACCACCTCCCCTAACTCACCTGGACCAATCTTGGTTACATACCTAACAGGGAGCACTAAAGCACTCTGAGTAGCCAGGAGAGCCCACACCTTCCTCTGATCACTTCAGGGGATGGAGGGAGTATGAAGCAGAAGCACAGGCCAGAAATCCAGTCAGGCTGGAAAGAGCTGGAGCTTCTGGGAGGTGGCGCCACTTGAAGGAAAGCCAGGACCAGAATGAAGTTGAGCAGCTCTCTTTGCACCAGCCATATCACTACCCTTTAGCCATTTGGCATGTTGGCCATCTCAGTGAGAAGCTGCCTCTGCTTCATACTCACCCCCGATTTATCCTTTCCCACTGTTCTGTCTCTGCATCTTTCCCCCACCCCTGGTTTCTGTGTCCATAGCTTTGGAGTACCCATGACCCTTTCAGCCCAGAGCTAGCTCAGAGCTTCACTGTCCACAGATTGCCACCCTCTGCTTCTCAGCCCTGTTTCCCAAGAGCGAGGATCTGACTGACTGAGCTCAGCTTTGCTCTGGGCCCTGTCATTGGCTGGTGGGTGCCTGTGGGCCAGAGATCCTGAGGCAGGTGGTTCTACCTTGTACTCATCTGTGGCCTATCTGTGGCCTGAGGTGCTAGGTTACAGAACCTTTCAGCAGGAACTGAGCAGGGAGCAGCTGTTAAGGTTGCCATGTCCAAGATATATGTTATTTTGTAACCAGTTAAAACACACTTGGCTCCCAGATTTCCCATCATCCAGTAGTTTGAAATATAACACTTCATCTGTTGATTTGACAAAAGTTAATTGCTGATGAGGCAAGGTACAGGGAACTTGGGAGGGGGGGAAGACACAGAGGCTATAATAATACAGAGGTCTGGATAAAAAGCAAGCCATGCTTCATGCCCAATAGCCTTTTGGGTTGACATGTATATGACAACACAAATACTAATTGATGTTTATAATCTTCATCCCTCAGTAAATTCCATTTGATATATTCTATTCGTGAAGGTAGGGAAAAAATGCATGCTGTATCTTAGAAAGATTTCACTTGGTTGTAATAAAAACATGGGTTTTAAATAACTAAATTTGTCTGTAGAGTTAAGGGATGGAAAGCCTTGTTGTTCACGGAGGTAGATTTTGTGCCACAGTTCTGATAATAGTGTGGGGAAATGAGGGGAATACATGACCAAGCCAGGTTGACCATAATATTTTCATAGGGATTTTTCTTTAAACTGGAGCTGGGTTAAGAATGTCTCTTGGTGGGGGCACCTGGGTGGCTCAGTGGACTAACGCCTCTGCCTTCAGCTCGGGTCATGATCCCAGGGTCCTGGGATCGAGCCCCACATCGGGCTCTCTGCTGGGCAGGGAGCCTTCTTGCCCCTCTTTCTCTGCCTGCCTCTCTGCCTACTTGTGATCTCTGTCTGTCAAATAAATAAATAAAATCTTTTTTAAAAAAAATAAAGAATGTCTCTTGGTGGGGCGACTGGGTGGCTCAGTGGGTTAAAACCTCTGCCTTCGGCTCAGGTCATGATCTCAGGATCCTGGAATGGAGCCCCGCATCAGGCTCTCTGTTCAGCGGGAAGCCTGCTTCCCATCCTCTCTCTCTCTCTGCCTGCCTCTCTGCCTGCTTGTGATCTTTGTCTGTCAAATGAATAAATAAAATCTTTAAAAAAAAAAAAAAAGAAAAAAGAACGTCTCTTGCCCTTCAGCTTGATGAGCAGCCGTGTCTCACACTGCAAGGAGAAAGACCAGTTGCTGTGATTACGTTGTACAGAGAGACAAAATACAGTAGGAGTAACACTAGAAAGTGACTTTCTGTACACCTTTTCTTTTCTCTGGTTCAAAGTGTCCCAGGCTTCTGCTGCCACATTTTTCCTCAGTTCAGTGAATTACTGAATGACCTTGGTATGTAATCATGTTAGAGGTGATATAGATGGAGACAGTGCCCTGAATAGTGAGAGATAAAGGAAATAGAAAATATATTCATTCATTATTGATATACACCATATAAACTATAAAACAATACCAAAAGATCTAGGTGCTACAAGACAAAAGTGCTTCTCAGAGTCTCCAACTAGAAAGATAACTTTGAGCTAGGATGGTCAAGGAAGACTTTGTCATCAGATTGGCACTTGAACTGGGTCTTAAAAGATGGGTTGGCTTCAGACCAAAGGTACCAGGGGTATTCTGGACAAGGCGAACAGTACAGAAAGACCTAGAGGCAGGAATGTACGAGGCATGTGCAAAGGGCAGGTCATAATTGACTTTGTCTGAACATATCTATAGTATTACAATTGTTTTGTTTCTTATGTCAATATGATTTTTACTTCTTTAAGGTGCCAAAGCAGGGAAAGCCTATTAATGTTGTCTTCCCATTCCAGAATTCCATCCTAGCTAGATCCCCATAGAACATCTTCTATCGATTTATCTTGTGTAATTGACTTGCCTGAGACATTCCCTACTTTCATCACAGTTTTCCTTCACAGTAAATAGACCTCACCATCTGGAACTCTTCCCTATTTTTTTTAGCCTGAATTTTCTTCCACAAAGGGCTGTTTTCATTGCTAAGTGACACACAAGGCCCTACAACATTGTGCTTCATCCTCTTTGCTTTGAGTTTTATTTTGTAAAAAGCCAACAAAATGGGTCCGAAAATCTGCTGTATTCTTCTTGTCTGTTACAACCCAACCCTAAACACATCAGACTAATTCTGGCACCTTCAGCTTTCAGTAGGAGCTGTTTACCTCGGAGTCAGGCTATACCTCTAAGATACTAATTCTGGGCTCAGGGAGGGCAGAGTAGTTCAGAGACGATTGTGACAGTCCAGATTCATAGGGGCTTAATAAGGAGAGAGTATAAATAGCCATCACATAGCCTTACAGAAAATTCCTGCTTATTTTTACTCCTTAGGCAGAGTTGCTATGTTTAGCCTGTAGTTACTGTGCTAAACCTGCTAAAGTGATCCTAGTATTTATTTTCATTTGGATTGGTAACATCCACTCTCTCAAATTTTAGGTGAATTCTAGAAATTGCATCCCAGCATTTCAGATGTAGTTGATGCACTGTCACAAAGCACCGTGCTCTGTTGAATTCATTGTCCTGGTCTTTATTTTGGAGCATTTGCATTTCTCTAAATCCAGGGCCTTTGTAGATACTAAGGAGAGCTAGCTATTCCTGTCCTTCTCACATGTTTCTGGAAGATGAGCACTAGTATAAACTTCCCTAACATGACATCTTTTAAATGTACAGGCAG
Source organism: Mustela lutreola (assembly GCF_030435805.1). Taxonomy (NCBI): domain Eukaryota; kingdom Metazoa; phylum Chordata; class Mammalia; order Carnivora; family Mustelidae; genus Mustela; species Mustela lutreola. The sequence goes on from NC_081294.1 coordinate 80,636,021, forward strand.
TTGCTATACTCAAGATCCTCTGTGTCAACTTGAGCAAGTTACCAATTAGGATTCTTACCTACAAGTAAGAGGAAACTCAACCCAACTAACTTAAGCTAACATGGGAATTATTGGTTCATTACATTTACTTGAAAATCATAGGAATCACAGACTCCAGGCATGGCTGGATCCAGGGGCTCACATGGTGCCATCAGGCCCCAACTTCTGGCATCTCTCAGCTCAGTTTCCTCTCTGCTGACTCTTCTCTTAGGTACGCTCTTTCTCTTTGATTTCAAGATGGTTGCCACCAGGTGGACTTAATTCTATGAACTTCAGGTCCAGGAGAAAAGAAAGAACCTCTCTTCTGCAAAAGTTTGAACGGTCATTTGGGCTTAACTCCTTTTGGTCCAGATTGAATCATCTCCCCATCTCTTAACCAATCTCTGGCCAGGATTATATAATACTCTATTGGGCTAGGCCTGAATAACCTGTTCCTCGTTGGCTGTGGAGAGAAGATCGACATGCAGAGTTTTTGAATTGTGAGAATTTAGAAGAGGGGCCATTCCCAGAAGGAGAGACAGCCTCAAACCAGAGCCATCATTACAGTGGGTCTTTCTTACATGGACTTAGTGGAGGATTTGGTAGCTTTACATTCCAAGAGGGAAATCTATACTGATTTTTATTGTTGTTTCCACGAGTTCTTCATATATTCTCTAAAAGTGTCCCCTTTTGAGTCTAAATGATTATTGCAGAATTTATTCCTAACTGACGGGCTACTTTGAGAATAACGTATTGTATAGTTTTTAAAAACAAAGAAAATTTTGTCTTCTTATTTATCTCTGGACACAGTTGATGCATTTAAAAAATAAATTTCTGGGAAAAGGCTTTCATTATCAGTGCCCATTACAGATCATTAGAGGGCACAAATGCCAGTGTGCTGGTGTTTGGCCTCCATTAATTTTAATGACAGTGGTATAAGGATGCATCTTAGAATGGGATTTAGCAGAGAAAAAAAATATCTTAAAGGCCTGGCCCCTTCTCTTCTGTGATAGCCAGGAATGTGCAAGAACAGAGTATCTTCTGTCTTGGCAGCTCTGGGAGCTCCTCAGGCACAGGCCTCTGGATGGTGGCATCTTCTGGTGGTCTGCCAGAAACGGCAGGGCAGCCAACTCATGTGCTATGTGCAAGTCTCCAACTTATGGTGACGTTGTCCAAAGCCTATAAATGTGGATAAGAACTGATTCTTCTGCCAGAATCACATGGAACTGCTGGAAAATTCCATCTTGATGTGATGCACCCGTGCCTGGATCATATTCTTAAGAACAAATTTTGCTTTCAAAGATTGAAAATATAATCATGGGACATCAAGTCTCCATAAGATAGAGGAGGATGGTGATGGTGGAGAGGAGAGCTAGTAATTCATTAAGGGCAGCTGTGCCAGGCACTGTGCTTATATTTACTTATTTAATCATCATAATGCATGAGGTACTGTTATAACCCTCATTTTACATATGATGAAAAATGTACAGAGAGGGCGCCTGGGTGACTCAGTCGGTTAAGCTTCTGCTTTTGGCTCAGGTCCTGATCTTGGGGTCCTGAGATTGAGCCCCTTGCTGAGCAGGGAGCCTGCTTCTCCCTCTCCCTCTACCTGCTGCTCTCCCTGCTTATACTTTCTCTCTCCCTGTCAAATAAATAAATAGAATCTTTATTTAAAAAAAAAAAAAACAACAAGTATAGAGAGGTTACCTAACTTACCTGAGGGGTAGAGGCAGGGTGTGAAGCCAGTATTCCTCTACACCCAGTCACTGTGCCCTGTTGCTGTGCTGGTAGTGGGTGGGTAATGCAAGCTCTTCCTGTTGGGCACATAAGGAAAGACACTGAAGCAGCCACTGCTTGTTCTCTTGTTCTAACCTCCATGCCCTAGTATCATTCAAATTCAGATTCTGGGTGAGTTTGGGGAGCTAGGAAGAATGTGGGAGAACAGGAACAATGAAAGAGTACCTGAGAAAAGAGGTGGGGCAGGCCAAAGTTTGAGAGGAAGAAAGGAGAGGAGAACAGGCAGCAGTTGGAATAGACTAGAACAAGGAACAGAGAACATAAAGGATGATGATGAGGGCGGGGGGGTTGCAGGAAGGGAAAGAGTGGGATGGATGTCTTGTGACCACCTACTGCTGCCAGATGCTAGTCCAGGGCTTTTGTGGACATTGTCTCTCTTCCCTGCAGCCCAGTGAGGTTAACAGCCATTATCAGTATCCCCACTTTGCGGAGGGGGAAGCTGGGTTTCAGAGAGACAGCATGACTTCATCAAGATCAGAGAGCTGGGAGGCAACAGGACCAGGGGTCAAACTGAAGCCAGTCCTCCACCATGTTGAGGATGAGGATGAGTCTCTTATTCGAAGCCATGGTTTGTAGCCCGGATGTGAGCCTCCCATGAGAGCCTGAGATAGGACAGATCCTCAGAGATGATCATACTGATACAGCCCTTCCTTTGCTGGGATACTCCTGCTGTTTTCTGCCATCACAAGAAGTGGGAGGGGAAAGGAACTGCTTGACGGCCCTCCTCCTTTCTTTCAAAGTTTCAGACTTTATAGAGCCAGCTCTTGAGCCTTGAAGTACGCTGGCAGACATGTTCCTCTTCAGCATTTCTTAGCCTCCTCATTTCAGGTGAGTTACTTGTGAAATTTCCTCATAATGGCTCCTTTCTGCCATTAAAAACAAAACTAAAACCTTTCCCGCAGCTGACCATCTGGTTGGCACTGTCATTGCCTCCAAATGGCAGAGGTGGCGGCAGGATGTTTGCAAGTCTAGCGCTTATCTCTGGCACAGGCACCGTCCCAGGGTCTAGCGAGTACAGTCCCAATTCACTCTCAGTTTTGCAGTTGGGGAAATGAACTTCCTCTTCGCTTTTTCCCTTTCCTTCCTTGGAATCTAGGTAGAATAGACCCCCTTCAGGCAGAACTGATTTCAGTACACTGATGAAAGGATGGCTTTTCAGCCCGGGCACTGTACACAGCTCACTGTCTGTGCAGGTACCTGCCACGTGCACACCTGTCTCCTATTGCCAGCTAAAACTGGGACAGCATCTTTGAGACTTGCAGCCCTTTCCTAAGTGCAAGCATTTGTTTTTTATTTCCAGTCTTTGTGTGCTGACAAGTTCAGTATGAGAGAGACTGTGTGTGTGTGTGTGTGTGTGTGTGTGTGTGTGTGTGTGTGTGTGTTTAGGGCACATTTGGGTGACAGTGCAAGCAAATTGTATTACATATCCCAGGTGTCTGATGACAAATGTTCTCCAAGCATTATTGATAACCGAACAAATATGTGAGATTCATTATTCTTTTTCAAAATACATACACAGCAGAGTAAATCTAGAATAGGACAGAGCAGCAGCTTAACCAGTGGCTGAGAGAAGGGGAGAGTCATTCAGCATTGGCCTGCCCTGAGCTACCTCCCAGCCATAACAAAGAAGGGAAAAATATGATGGAATGTACCGTGAGGTGGTCTGTTCAAGGAAGGCATGCCAGTTCATTGCGAGTTGCAAATTTTAATAATAATTTGCCATATAAGTCTGTGTATTCGTGATTTTTGAATAGCACGATAGACTACGTCTTCTGTAGCAGTTTAATGCAAAAAATAAATCAGCCTTTCTCTATATAGTCATTTCTCCCATTGCTTCTGATTAAAGGTAGAGTATAATGCTAGGCCGAAGTATTGAAAAGTTCTTTTTACGATGATGCAAGGTGGAGAACAACTTCGTCAAAGCATTCTGGTGGTCTGCCCGAGTCAGGGAGTGATGGGTAGAATGTAGCTTGCCTCTTACACGAAGTCTCTCTCCACTTGGCTCAGCCATGCTTTGACAGGAGCTACATGACAGGTGATTCTGAATTGAGGCTTTTAAGAATATAAACACCTGAAATGCAGATAACCACACTGTTGATTGCAAGAAGATACCAGAGGTATAGATTATATTCTGTCAAGGGAATTAAGTAGACTGGAATCATTGCCTCCATCGGTGTTCATTTTAATTCAAGCGACAGTTAAGAGGTGCCTACAGTGTGTTAACACGGCTCTGGGAACTTAGTTTATAGTTCCTGTGAAGACCCTGCTCTCACATCCCTTCTGGGTAGCATGACAGTGGGATCCAGAAGGAAGACACTTAGCCTTTCCCTTTGGGCTTCATCTTGGAAAGTGAGTAGAAGTTACCCATGTGAAAACGAGGGACATTGTAGTTATATGGAACTGTGTAAGTACAAGGACACAGAGTGTGTGTCTTAAAACTGTGAGGGGGCTTGCAGAGAATGTGGGGGCATGGAAAAGTAAGAGTCAAGAGACAGAAGGATCACCCTGAGTCCCAAATTCACAACCAGTGTATTTTTTGGTACTGCCAAGATATTTCTCCAAAAAAGAAAAAAAAAAAAAAGGTGTTGGATTGTTTTACCAATAATAAACATTTTCCTGAGCCTTTAAAAAGTTCAGTCAGTTTGCTTGGCATGTTACATGGGCATTATTTTACTTAATCCTCACACTCACCCTCTGAGGTATGTATTACTTTCCTCATTTTACAGAGAGGAAACTGAGCCACGGGAGGGTTGGGTAACTTGCCCAAAACCTAGCCAGTCCAGCCCTAAAGAGTTGTGACTACCTCACTGTTTGGGAGTTTGTCATTGTTGTTGTTGTTTTGTCCAAAGCCTGTGGAAGTTCTAAATTAAGCACAAACAGAATTGAAATTCTGCGTCATGCCATGTGGAAGGGAGGGGTGATCCTGACCTAGATTCCACTGAGGCTTCCCTAACGTTGGAGAATTTTCATTTGGGGTAGGCTGCCTAGATGCCCAGGCTGGTCCCCTAACATGAGGTTCTTGCAAAGTCTAGTGGTTCCTCTTCCCAGGATTCAGCTGCTGCTTATAGGCACACCAAAACCTCATCAGCTTTAGAGAGAAAACTGTTACCTTACTGTGTGTGGCAGCAGGAAGGCTAACAACCATCTTTTCCAGATAGGCTCTCCTTATTGTTTAGACATCAGTACTTTTTAAAAGAAGGCAGGCAGTAGGCAGACAAAATGTTAATATTTATTCAGTGCACCCTCACCACCCCCGTGGTCTTAGTCCAGCTCTGATAATTCAGTCCCATTCAAAAGCAAAAGGCAGGAAACTGCCTTTACCAAGCTTTATGTTGCTTGGTAGTGATCTGGTTGAATAAGACGTTGTGCTTCTGAACAAGGGAATGTTATCTATATTCATAAAGAAATGAAGGGCCAAGTCTTCATGTACTGATGGAGCAATCTCCAGGTTATATTGTTAAGGAAGATAAGCAGTGTTGAGAACAATGTGAACAACTTACTACTGTTTGTTTTTAAAGATGGGGAAGTCAATCCATCTACCATTCTCCCTCTCTCTCTGTCTCTTTCTCTCTCCCCCTCAAGCTGATGAAGTTTTGGTACTGCTCATTCCCTCCTTCCCTCTCTCTCATAAACGCATATACCTAAGCTCTTCTGTAATATCTCTGAAAGGAAGTAAAAGAAACCCATAACAATGGTTACTTGGGGGGGGGCGGGTTTCTCTGGAATGGGAGACTTTATTTTTCCCTTTCAACTTTTTATACTGATACACTTTTATAATTTTTGGAAATTTTATCAATTGATATAATGGCCATTCAAAACAATAGATCAGTGTACAAATTAAAGAGAAAACCTTCCCATTCCCAAAACAAGCTGAAAGGTATTCATATAGTTTATTTATAGATACAGATATGTACCTTTATCTCATGGTTGTGAATTATCCATCATAAGAGCATTTTAAATCAGTAGTTTATAACCAGACAACCCTGTAGCAATATAGGATTATCTAGGATCATAAATAATTGGAGACCTCATCCAAATACTTGCTGAGACATTACATCTGAATTTCTAAACAAGTAAGCAGTAAAGTCCTATATTGAACTCCTAAACCTCATACCTGTCAGAGACTGATAAGTGTACATGGGCAGGTTCTTTGATATGTGTCCAAGTCCCTTATCAGAGATAAGGAAGCTTAAATGTAAACCTGTGATTTAACTACATTTCACATTTGATACAGACTTACAGTAAGGAATGCGGAGAACTTAACGTGCTCAGAATACGTTGTTCCAACTCTTCACAAGGTTTTCCTTTCCTATGTGAAAGGAGCCCAAAACTTCTGTCTCCTGTTTAAGGCTATTTAGATGACATAAGAGCTAAGTCTTACTTTTTGGTGCTTCCCAGGTAACTAAGTGGTAGTATTATTTTAACCAGTTTAAAAAAAAAAAAAATCAGGCATCTGGGCTTTTGTTTTCAGCTGGCAGAATTCATGAACAGTAAATGATCAAAGGGATTGATAAACATCGTGAAAGGCAAACTCATGAAAAACATAAACAGATACTTAAGGGTGTCTGAGGAAGCAGGACTGTGGTACTCTGGTGACAATGAAGGAAAATGTGTTTGAGATCATCTTATCATTCTTGTCATAAATGAGGTATGTCTGCCATACCTCAACTTAACATGATATTTTTCTTTTTGCAAGTACATATTATTGGGAATATTCTAGAGGAACAATTTTGTACTAAATTTTTAGTGTTTACTGAAAAAAAAATTATAAACTTATTCTTATGAAGGATAATGGGTACCAAAGTGAGAAGATTCCTAATATACATCTGATCCAGAAGTTTTAGGCTGTTTAATGTACTTGGTGTAGAAAGGAGAGAGTTTTTTGTTTTGTTTTGTTTTGTTTTGTTTAGGTTTGAGAGAGATTTGGCATAAGGAATTTTTTGTGGGTTTTTGTTTGTTTGTTTGGATTTCATTTATTTACTTGACAGACAGAGATCACAAGTAGGCATAGAGGCAGGAAGAGAGAGGGGAGAAGCAGGCTCCCTGCTGAGCAGAGAGCCTGATGTGGGGCTCGATCCCAGGACCCTGAGATCATGACCTGAGCCGAAGGCAAATGCTTAACCCACTGAGCCACCCAGATGCCCTTGTTGGGTTTTTTTGTTTTGTTTTGTTTTAAATTCAATTAGCCAACACATTGTACATGATTAGTTTCAGATGTATTGTTTAACAATTCATCAGTTGCATATAATACCTGGTGTTCCTTACATCACTTGCCCTCCTTAATGCTCATCACCCAGTTACCCCATCCCCCCACCCATCTCCCCTTCAGCAACCTCAGTTTGTTTCCCATAGTTCAGTCTCTCATGGTTTTTTAACCAACCTTACCTTTTTTGTTTTTATGATTTAAGTTCTTCATCTGAAATATGGTGTAGGAAATGAGATGGAATCATCTTCTTGAGATGTATATCTTTTCCTATAAGCCAAAGATTGGTCATGCATTTGGAAGATGAAAAGTCACATTCCCTGTGTAGTAAGGAATCCACTGCTCAGTAGACTTTGGACGAGAGACTCACCAAGTCTAGTCTCATATTTAGGAACAGTAGTTCACTTATAACGTGGTAGGTATTAATCCCATGGGACTTTACTTTCATAGCAAATTTCATGTAGGAAATTATCTATAGACCTGATGGGCACACCCTTTTGTCAAGGTAGTGACTTCCAAATACTGTAAGATGAATATCTCCAGGATTTTTTTTTCTGTCCTTCCTCCAGTTCACTTTACAAGGAGTATCAGCTCTACACTCATTCATGTTAAAGTAGAAGTTCTTTTACAACTGAATATGAAGAGCCAGTCTAAAAATGAGAAATTAATTTGGTTTAGCCCTAGGGTAGCTTGGAGAATGCTTTTGAAGGTTAATATAAAAAAGCACTTGGAAAGACAGTTCATTTTGGAGCCTAAGGAGAAAATTCCTTTAGAGAGAGGTTTAACGTAAACCTAAGTGGCAAGCCTTTAAGCAAAACTGTAGATATGCCATGGAACCTTAAATTTCATTACTGTAATGTAAATTTCTGCTATAAAAAAGACTCAGGTATCTCATTATCATCCTTATGCAATTTTCAGCTCATAATTTCAAAATCCACAAATGCCTTTAGGGTCCAGTATGCAAAAGAAATTATATATTGCCAGGAACCATGAAAAGGAGATAAATAGTTTCATGGAAAGCAAAAATGTGCATTACATTGAATCAGGCCACAGTCTCAGTATCCTTTGGCATTTGACTGATATCACTTTGAACAAAAATTTGACCTCCCTCTTCTTTCTAGAGTGTGCCTGTTACAGCTATTGCCCAGGTAAAAATTAAGTAGGCCCTCCTCTACCCACTGTCCTGTCTGGGCAGTAAATTCTATGATCACTCTAATTATAGTTAGTATGACATTAATCATAACACCTCATCATATTCGTGTCCCAAATGTCTTTTTTTTACTAAACTGATCATCTTTGGACATGGGACCATCTTATGTGTGTCCATGCAGGCCTCATCGAATGCCAAGCCTGCTCTGTCACAGTTGATTACCAGGCCACAGAGAACCTGAGAGTGACAGCATGTGTGTGTGTGTGTGTGTGTGTGTGTGTGTGTGTGTAGATATAGCAGACCCATAAACCTTGACCCATAGCTGCTTTGGAAACAAGGTGCCTTCAGCAGGCCAGAAATTTGAAAACATTCCTAGGAGATTTGGAATCTGGCTAGCACTACTGTCAAAATGATAATGTAGGATGAAGCAACTAGGGTTTATATTTTGTAAATGAGAGAAACAGAAGCTGAGAGAGCTTGAGGACCCTTTTGGAGAATGTATAATCGTCTTAGGTTAGGAGACTTTTGTGGAAACCTGGACCTTCTGATTCCAAGCACAGTGTTCTTTCTGTTGAACCAGCACACAGAAAAAGCAGCATCATGTTCATAGTATGAAATGAATTACCTGGGGGGAAAATGTAGAAAAATGGGAGATTACTATTCCCTCTGCCTAGTGTTTCTTCTCCCTGCAAGCACTTGCTCATATCTGCTGTGTCTTTGAAGATCCAGTGTGGGCTCCTCTAGGGAGCCTTCCCCAACTACATCACCATCAACTACTTTAGGTGCTACTTTGCAGTGCTGTCTCTATAGTCAGTGCCTGGAAACCTGGCCAGCTTCCTTTCCTCTGCTTTTTACTTAGCATGGATTTGTCAGTGATCAAGACATTTCAGTTCTGCCTGTCCCACATCAGCCCACCTGTCTCTGGCCCTGCTGCCTCCACCCTAGCCCAAGCCTTGCCCATCTAGTCTTCCTGAACCTTGGCCAGTACCCCCAGCTTCTTCTCTGTACGGCAGCCCTTGGGACTGTTCTAACAGGCGAACTTGAACACACCACTTTCCCCCCTCACCAATGGATACTGTGAGCTCCAGAATCCTTTAATTGACTGAGAGGTCCTGGGTCGTCCACCCCTACTTGACATTGCAGCCTCTGTTGAAACTCTCTGGGTGGACCCTACCAAACTGGTTTTACATCCTCCACCTTGCCCTGTGGCTTCTCACTTCCAAGGAATGCTATGTTACTAAACATCCCTTCTTGCAGAGAACCCTTCCTGATTGTCCTTTCTCACCCCTGCCGTCTGTCCTAAACCAGATGGAGTAACCCCTGCATATAGGGGAATCACTAAGCTCCCAGTAGTGTGTGATGTCATCAGCTGTTTATTTGTTACATTCTCTGAAGTGAATGTCTTCTCAGTTGTATCTCCTCAGTGTCCAGCACAGCGCTGAGAACATAGGAAAAATAAGTTCCTGCATGAATGAATAAACACATAAAATACATTGAGAAGGCTTTCTGAACAATGCCTTTTGCAGAAAGTGGAATTTTGGTACCCTCCACACAGGAATGCCACTATCTTTGAGATTTTTAGTGGTTTGGGTTTGGTTTCGTTACCATTTTTGGTTTTTTAATTCTATAAACACATCAAATGTTTAGCAACTCTTTGTATTCCAGAATTGTTAAAAAATTTCCAGTGTCTTCCATTTGCCCATAGGTAGAATAATATGTAAACTCTCTATCCTGCCTACGTGACCTGGCCCTTGCCTACCTTACCTGACCTTTCTGACCTCACTTCACCTGGCTGTCTCCCTGGATTTGCCATGGCCCTATGCTTATTCTATTCCTTGTGTAAACCAAGTTCCTTCTCGCCACTAGACCTTAGCAACACCTGTTCCTACTGCCTTAGAAAGTTCTTCCTTGATCCTCACATGCCCTAGCCCGCCCTGAACCTTCTGGTCCACACCCATCACTGTCTGCCACATCACCCTTTTACTCTGTTCGTAACACTTTCCCTCTGATGTGTTCTAACCAGACACACTCACTCAGCTGTTTATTGCCCCTCTTTCCTCAAGACACTGTAAGTTCTGTGGCGGTGAGAACCATGCTATCTTACCATCTCAAGATTCTCAGCACCTAGAGAAGATCTAGCTCAGAGTCAATGCTTCATAATTATTTGTTAAATCCATCCAGTTTTTAAAAAATAAAACTTAGTTTTTGATGCGCTAAGAATTCCTTTATCCAAAGCCTGTCATCAACACAGAAGATGAACAAGATAATTTCTCATGTAGCTTAAGTAATTGGCCTAGGAAATAATTCACATAGCAAGTAGGTTTTATATACTCATCACCCAGTGTGTCAGGCCAGAATGTCCTGAAGTTTGCTAGTACAGACATTTTTTGCTCTGTCTGGGTGGTGGCCTGGCCAGGCTAGTTCTTAGGTAGATAATCACTCTGTCTTTAGCCACTCCATTCTCAAATTGAGATCCTATTTAAGTAGTTCTTTCCATAATCATGTCAAGAAAGGTATCTTTTTAGGGTAAGATCCTTTCTTGATCATGGTCTACCTGATCCTTTATAACACAGGTTCCTTGAAAGTTGATGGTACCAGTCAATAAGAGCCCAGGCACACTCTGTGGTCTTCCAGTTTTGTTAACTCCATGTGAACCCAGCTGCTTGGCTACTTTGGTTTTGGTGTTATTCTCTTTATGCCTCAGGTAATTCAAAACTGGTAAATGAGCCAGTTTCTTTTCCTAAATAAGGCCTGTAGGGGAATTTGGTCTGTTACTGGTGACAATATAACCTCGCAAAACGTGAGTAAACACAGTGCTGGCCAAGTACTCCAGGAGGTGAGGGGCAGGAGTGGGTTGGTGTAGGCCCAAAGTAAAATATCCTGGAGGATTTTCTGTGATTTTCCAAAACCCCACATTCAAAAATGGGTTCTTCTCATCTGCTGGGCCTGTCGGGGGAATTGAGGAAATAATGAGAGCAAAACAGTCTGTGTCCTGCCTTGTAATATACCTTGGGTGAATGTTACTTAGTACTATTGTTCACTCATCTCAGCTCATATTCTGGAAGGACACTAGACACTGGGCTTTGTCTCTAACCCACTTAGAGTTTACCCTATCCTGAGTAGTTGCAAAACTCACCGACAATCTGTCAGCTGCTAGGGAGCAACTTGCAGAATGAGTTGGCTCCAGGCAACTCATTTTTCGAGCTCTTCCCTGCCCACACGTACTGTGAGTTACCCAGAAAGCAGCAGCTGCAGCCACCAGTGGAAATTCCCCAAGGCCACTCACTGCCTCTGCTTGTGGGGAAAGGCATGGCAGGGGAATGGCCTCCTTCACCAGCTCCTAGGTGTGTGGCCAAGGTCTGCAAATCCTGAGGCTCTATAGCAGTCGCCCTGCTCCTCACAGATAGCAGAACAAGCCTCTCTCTCTGCCGTTCTTGTAAGCAGGCAGAGCTACTCATGGGGAGATAGCAGAAGAGATTTGGGGAAGGGGATCCATTTTCCTGGTTTCAGGAGAATTTTGGATACCCTGAGGTTCTTGCAGATTGTTTGTTCTGTCTCTCTTCCTCTCTCCATGATAGTCATAACATTTGAAGTTCCCTTTGCCTCTGATCATAAACTCTGCTTCTCAAATAAGGGAGCAAGTTATTCAGATTGTAGAAATTTCTTAGAAGGAAAAGGGGTTAACAGAAAACAGCATATGTGTCCATGTGCTGACGGTCTGAATATTACATTATCTATTTCCACAAGTAAACTTTAAACCAGACCAGTCTATCACACACAGAGGTGGCATTGATCTTCCAGGAGGAATTGCCGGCTCCAAAATGCCTGCTGTTCCTTCCTGCCCATTAGGTGGAGAGTGCCTCTTTTCAACTAGCTGAAACACTCGATATAAATATTTGAGCCTCCAACCCAAATTAATTCTTGCTAATCCTTTATCTTCCTTTAGAAAATGAATAAGAATCATTCCCCCTTGATTCCGTAAGGATGAAGAAAGGACATTTTACCTGCTACAGTGTCTCCAGCATTGCAACTGGAAATGTAATGGGGGTATCTGGTTGCATGTTTGGGCTCAGCCTGTGTGGCTCTACTTTATATAAGCTCATACATAATTCAGCATTCAGACTCAGCTTGTTGGTTGATGGCCTGTAGGGAGCCAGTAATCCTCATTTCAGGAGAAGAGTTAGTGAGACCAAACCTACCCTCCCTTGTCCCACCAACCCCCTCGTTCTGAAACACTACAGTGGTTCAAAGCAGTCTTTTCTGAGAGCTTTCGTTTATTTTGGAGGAATGATTTGAACCCAGGTTGGTTTGGCCCCATTTTTGTCTTAGTACTCTTGATTGGCTCATTTGATGGAAGAAAAATACCCCATGTATCTAAGAGACCAAAGAAGGGGGCAGGTGGGGAAGAAAAAGGAACATGGGTGAGACCAAATTACCCCACTGTGGGTGAGATTATACATCGGCATGACCTTTTTTAGCACTGTAGAAATATTGATCATAAACCTTAAGATGGGATTATCTTTTGAGCAATTACACTTCTGGTATTTACCACAAGGACATACATAATGAGAGATTTATGCAAAAGTGGATGGACTTTATCCCAGTATTATTTATAATTGCAAAAACAAACTTAAATGTTGAAGAATAGCGATTATTTGATAATTAACACACAGCTGTGGACTACAGTGCAACTATTAAAAATTGTGTTGCCAATACATTTCATCAGCACGGGAATATTTTCATAATAAATGCCCTTGTTGAAAAAAGCAGAATAAAAAAGTCTTTAAATTACAATGCCAGTTTAATACACAAACCAAAATACATATGGATGCATATCTACACATAGCAAGGTTCTAAAACAGTCACCAACATTTTAACAATGGTACTGTAGGGTAGTAGTATTGCGGGTTATTTTTATTTCATTTTGTTTTTCTGCCTGTTGTTTCTTCATCGTCTACATTGACCACAGTTGCTTTTATAGGCAGAAACAGAAACAATGGATTTTCTTTCTGTATTTTAAAATATAAATATGCACTGAAAAGATATATCATGGGGCATCACCCCCTTTTTTTCTTTAAACCAAAATGGGCAAAGGAGGAGGAGGAGCAGAAGAAGTAAGCTGGCTTTAAATATTAGAATTAACCAGAGCTTTGGAGTCCTTCCTGGTTAATTTTGCTTTGGATAGGTAGATATGATTGTGCAAACATTAAGGTTTTTGTATTCCTCACTCTAAATCTGTGAGTTTATCAAATTCATTAAGTATCAGTACTTGCTTTTATTTTGGGAGCCCTTTCTACCAGATGTAGTGTCCTGTCCTTTATGAAGTTTCACTTATGCAGTCCTCACAAAGGCCTTTGGGGTAACATTTTCCCTGGTTTTCAAATGAGGAGAGAGAAGTGGGTGGTAGAGTCCCACAGTAATTCCACCTATGTCCATAGGCCTTGTGCTTCGCACTCAACCTAGCATTCCCCACAGAAGTTTCCTAGTCTTCTCTAGGCCTGTCTTCCTCAACATGCCACTCTGTTTACAGAACCAGCCTTTACCCTGATGACAGAGGTATACGCAGAAGAAGGGAAGTTGGATACTGAGAGGCCCATGGTTGTGCAGAAAAAGAAGGGATGGAAGCTGTTGCAGTGGCCCTCCCACCACCCCCCAAGAAATCCAGCCATTCACTGAGTCCTGACATTCAAGGATCCAGCCAAGCCCACCTAGACCAGCTTAGACATAGCAATTCACACTGCAGAGTATTATAGGAAAAGCCACGCCGTCCCTGGCAGCAGTTGTATGAAACTTGTGCAGTGCTGCTTTTCAGAGCATGGAGTCATCCTTGGAGAAAGACTGAGCCCAAAGAGAAAGTATTATCCTACAACTCTGTCTGTCCACCCACCCTTTCCACGGGGGCTTCTCAGGAAGCATTCCAGAGGAGTGCCTGGGGATTGAGACTGTCTCCACTGACACCCCCAGAATGAGCGTGGGCAGGTGGGTAATGCCTGTTAGCCCATCTGCCCAGGTCCATTTTCTGCAACACTAAGGCTTTCAGTGACACCAGCCACATTTCTTTGAGAGCTAGTGGAAAAACAGACATCTCCTGGTAGCCTGCCCTGAAAAAAGAGGGTTTAGTTAAGGTCCATAAATGAGCCAGAGCTCAGTACTGATACCTCCATTTGAACATGAAATTCTGGGCTTTGGGCACCAGTTATTTGACACCCCTGGACCCCTCTGCCCCCGGTAACATGACCGGAGTGCCTGTGAACGTGCCTCTGTATGTTTTCCACTGGGGGCTTTGCTGTGCAGACACAGGTAACAGAGCTGTGCTAAGAGGGAGAATCATCGAAGGAGGGACACCCGAGAACCTGAGGCATATTACTACTTCTTCCCTGTCCTTGTAGTTAGTTAAGTAGTGGTACCGTTTTCTCTTCATTTCACTCCTCTTGGGATCATTTCATTGGGGTTTATAGATGGTATAAGTCCTACTTTTCATTTTGTAACAGAAAAACTGTTTTCTCAAGACAAGTGAAGCATACCCTAATCTTAACAGCTATCCTTTAGTGAACACTTACTGCATACCAAGCTTTAATACACGAAGTATATTTATAATCTCCTTAATTATCTCCATTTTAAGCAGGGAAAGAAAATGTGGGACACGGAAGTTAAGCTGCCTGAGGTCACACTGCTGATAAGTGGCAGAGCCAACACGTCTGACCCTAAAAACTTGCACCTAGCTGTTAATTCACTATTCTTAAGAATATTGTTTTCATTTCGAAGTCTGTTTAGCAAATATGACAGGTGTTCTCATGAAATTACTGAGAAGTTTCCAAACCATTTTTCTTTATTTTCTCTTGAATGTGTATTTATGATTTCTTAGAACTGGGATTTCACCTGTTTCAACAGGTTCTAGGACATGTCATACAACCCCCTGTAGTTGGCCAGCTTGGTGTTGGGCATTTCTTGACCCCTTCTGTCCACCAGGCTCATAAAGTAAATGTTTTGGGAAGCTTCATTAGGATCCTCTTCGGTGGGAAGGGCTGGAGGGAAGCAGTGGGCACAGGCATTCAGAGAAGCCCAATTTCTAGAGACAGGCTGCCTTGGTTCAGCTGCAGCACTCCCACTTTCCACCTCAGAAAATTGCTCAATCTCTCCATCTTTCAGCTTACCCCTCTTCAAGATCATGGCAGCCCTCACAGGGTTGTCTGGAGGAGACCGTGACAAAAAATGCCCAGCCCAGGGCCTGGCATGTTGGAAGTACTCTATCAGTGGGAGCTGTTAGGTTAGAAGCCAGACTTTGTCTTGTTGCTGCACCTCGTCTTGGCATAGAGTGGGGGCTCATTTTGCCCTTGACAATAATTCTCTTTTCCCAGATAAAAGATGATCACAACTGCCTAATTGTTAACCCCAAAATTAAAAATTGGAAACACCATAACCCCACAGAAATTTTCCCAAACAACTCCAGATTACCAATCCCTCTCGTCTCAGAACACTTCAGTTCTTGGGATCAAATCAGAGGTAGACACTCAAAGTCTGTTCATTAAGCAGATGAGGGTACACAGCTGTGGGACCAAATATAATGAAATCCATGCAAATAAGTCACATTTCTCAGTAATTTCCAAAGCTGACCTGGAACACTGTAGAAACCAAGAATCAGTGGTTCCTGTCTCTGCTTGCTTATCAAAATCACAAGGCTGAGGTTGGAAGGAATTGGGACAGCATGATTTTTATGACCCAACTGAGCCTGACTTATCCATTGACTTGACGCTGGGAGGGCTATTCATTTTGGAAAATACACTGTATTTCTTTCTTTTTGTTTTTTAAGATTTTATTTATTTATTTGACAGAGAGAGAGATTGCAAGTAGGCAGAGAGTCAGGAGGAAGCAAGCTCCCTGCTGAGCAGAGAGCCCGTTGTGGGGCTCTATCCCAAGACCCTGAGATCATGACCTGAGCCAAAGGCAGCGGCTTAATCCACTGACCCACCCCAGGCACCCCTTGTATTTCTTTTTATTTTATGAAATGCTAAATTGTGATTTGCAGTGTTCTTCCTTTGGTTTTCTTGAGACGATCCTCCTTTCCATAGTTCTCTGGGAGAATGAAAATTTAAGTGTATGCAAAGTGTCATTTTGTCTCTAAAACCCTGGCTGACCATAGGAAGGAAGAAGTGACACGCATGTGGTGCGGGCATTGTGGAAGGCTTGCCTTCATGTTTCAGGTGGATGTATTTGAAAGCCTAGGCAGTCATTTCCAAAGGGAACTGAATGGGCTTGTAATACTATTACCACAAATAGCTCTGTAAGTGAATTAATATAAATATACCGACAAAAAGTGGTTACATTTCTAGAAATGTTACACCTCAAATGGTGAAAGTCAGAGGGACCTGAAAGAAGGGGATAAGATAACCGGAGTATCTCATGTGTTTGGTCCTGTAGCAACCCAGAGACATGGCAGCTCACAGAAAGGAAGGGAAGTGTCTGGGCTGTTGGTTTTGTTTGGGAATTATATAATTCCTTTCTTCCAAAAAGGAACAAACCACATACTCTTTTTTAGGGCACATAGAGACTTCGTTGAAAAGGGGAACATTTGTTTCCCCAAACAGAATGACTTTCTAGCTGTACCAGGAAACAATTTCATGCAAGAAAGGTATGTTTTGCTGTCACCAGCCACTACTGGGAACTACTGCAGCCCCAGCCAGCATTTATTACTGATCTTCTTTCGATAGTCCTCTCTTTGCAAATAGGACCCTTTCCATTAAGTTGACATAGTGTTCTGTGAAAAGCCTTACAATCAGGCAGAGACTGTCAGGGCACTTAGGAAGAAATGGGGCTTGGTTTTTGTTTTTATCTCAGATGTTAAAATAAAAAGAAGCCCAGGTGTTAAAGAGAATGAGGTCTGCATGCTCTGCTCTGTGGAGTCCTCTGCTCAGACAGGAGTCCTGAGAGCAGTGGCCTGTTCACGCAGAATCCGCGTCACCCCCACCCACCCTCTCCTACTCGGAGCTCACTTTTATCCTGTCCTGATTTTTGTTTTCTTCATAGCTCTTCATACCAGCTAAAATGTCTTATTTGATTGTTTACTTGTTTACTGTCTATTATACACACAGGTAACACTTTCTCAGGAACTGTTTTGGTTACTTCAATGATCAAAATATACTTAGAAAAAATATTGGGGACATGTATCTCCAATATGTATTAGTTATTTTTATTTCCTACCTTACTAATTATTATATTACATATACCAGATGATATATATAAAATACAAATCTTACAAGGATCAGATAAAAAATGCAAATAGAAGCTTTGATATTTTTTTTCCCCGCATAACCTGCCTTGCAGGACGCTGTGTTTGAGAGTAGAAGAAGCCTCACTCCTCTTGTTTTCTGCTGTATTCCCAGTGCTTGTGACAGCAACTGCCATGTATTAAGTGCACACGAAATATTTGTTTAGTATTTACTATTGAGTAACAAGGAAGGCTAAGGCATGGTTCACTTGCCAGGCTCTCAATAGCTGAGGTTTATTGCGTCTCTGCAGGATGAGAAGAGAAAAGCCCTAATTTTTAGGGTCAGAATGGCTTCCTAATACAATATGTGCTGAATAAGGGATTTACTGTAATGATTCAAATCCTTCACCAAAGAGGTAATTACAACTTCCTTGATAAGAGCAGAGCTCAAGCAGACAGACAGGTGGTTTCTAGTTTCTCTTAGAACAGATGGCACAAATGGACCAGCTTCTGAGGCTTTTTGAGGAAACTTGCTCATAAACAGCCTTAAATATATTATTTTTCATGTCTTCCAACACATGCTTTCTAAATAAAGTGAAAAGTCTTAGTAGATTGAGCGCAGGAGCACATACGCACAGTGCTGCAGGGAGCAGGGCACTTCCAGCTTACCTGAGCAGCAGGTGCGGCGTGTCCGTCATGCACAAGGGAGAGTGTGTGCCCACATGGAGGCCAGACGTGCTAAGAAGGTTCACCATAGTGAACCTTTCCTTCTAGGTGCCCTCACAGGGTTTTTTTCCCCCAGCACTTTAAACTATACATTACCTTCTCCCATGAGTTGAACACTTACATTTTTTAAATGAAAAAGCTCAGTTTATTTGATTTTAAGATTTTTTTTTTTTTTTTTTTTTTGAGAGAGGGCAGATGGTTTAGTGGCTAAGAGTTAGGACCAGTTTCAGATCCCAGCTCCTCATTGTTCACTAACCACTTGGCCTGAGGCAACCAAGGTGCTTAAACTTAATGATCTTCTGTTTTCTCACCTGAAAAATGGGAATAATAATATCTATCCCTGAGGTGGTTTGGAAAAGTTGAGAAGACGCCTGTGAAAAGATTGGCAGAATGACTGATATATAGTAAGTATTTAATAAAAATTAGAACTCACCACTTACTACCATCATCATTTTCACCTTCCCTTTGAAAGCTCTTGGCCCACTATAAACATGTGAAAACAGGGAAATGAGCTAAACACAGAAGACACATTGCATGATTCCATTTTTGTGAAATGTCCAGAAAAGGCAAATCTCTAGAGACGGAAAGTACATCAGTGGTTGCCGCTGGCTGGTAACATGAGCAGGGCTTCATTGCAAGTGGCCAGAGGGACCTTTTGGGGGCTGATAGAAACATCATAAAACTGGATTATAGGTGATGGCTACACAACTCTATCAGTGGTATACACTTCAAATGGGTGACCCTTATACTATGAAATTATACCTCAATAAAATTATTTTTTAATATCCTCTTCTCCCAAGAATAGTAAACACAATGAGTAAATGTTGACATGATGATGATGATGATGTAGTATTGACAAATGAAAGCAGAATTAAGAGACAAAAATGTTAAATAGCCATCAAATCCTTGCCTGGAATGGGCATATAAGTTTTTTATTAATTAATTTTGCTTTTTAGGATAACTAAATAGGTCTTGGAAAAATAAATACGGTACTTTTACTAGAGGAAAGAAAAAGATAACCAAGAACAGAAATTTCTAAAATTTAAGTCTTATGACACTGAGGTACCTGAACATTTAAAATAATGCCTGGATGACCTTTTTTCTTCATTTTAATAAGAATGAGCTTTTATCATTTAGAAGAGAATAAGCGGATGATTCTGCTTTATTACAGGGATCAATTTAAAGAAAAATATTAGGATATTCTGTATTAAATGTACACATGATACACAGATACAGCCAAAGCTAGGAGGCTGGGTAAATGACTAGGTTTGGGCAGCACTCCCCAGTAGTCAGGAGGAAGAATAATGCCAACGAGTGACCAAAATTGAATATGGAAACACAGGAGTTCATCAGAGTACAGGCTAGTGTGCCTGTCTCCCTCCCTGCCAGAAGCAGAAGGTTTGAAACATCCTTTCTGTCGCACCTGTCAGGCACTACCATCCAAGTGCTTTACCAAGCAAAGGGGGCGGAATGCAGAGCCACCATGACAGCACTAGACTGAGATCTGCTTACATTTTATGATATCAGATCATTCTGACTCAGAAATACCTAGCTGCCCTGCTTACCAGGGCCTTATGCTTGGCTTCTGGTAGAACCCTATTTCCTTTTCTTTCCCTAATGACTTTGATCCTGTGGGGTCTTTTTTTTTTTTAATGAAACCTTTATATATTGTCAATTCCAAAGAAACTTAGGAAGCATCATAGTGTACAAGAGATGTAAGAGGAGGACCATAACTTCCCTTCTGCAAGACCAGAAAAGAAAGGCTAGTGCTTGAGGATTCAAAGAAGTATAGAACTCTGTGATAACTAGAGAAGCCTTATGTCGGAGTTCATGCTGAAAATGGCTTTGACTGGTGGATGGGCATTAATTAGGGGCAAGGGAAGAGACAGTCCAGGTGGGAAAACAGCACCAGCAAAGAACATGGTGATGGAAAGCTGAAAGCACCCCCGTGGCACAAATAAACCTGTTTGGCTAGAACGCAGCGGGTTGGAAAACTAAGGCCCATGGGCCACATCCAGCCAGCTGTCTATTGTTTTTGGTCTTGGTTTTGTTTTTGTTTTGTGGCTCATGAGATGCGAATGGTTTTTACATTGTTCAGCTGTTATATTTTAAATGGTTATGTAAGTAACTACCTAATACCCTCAGTTTTGCCTCTCAGTCCAGGGAGTCTATAATATTTACTATATGACCCTTTAAGAAAAAACTTGCTGACTCGGAAATCCCTGAGGGCATAAAAGCAAGTAAGGTGGATTAAGAAGAGCAATTGGGGCTGTATTATGAAAGACCTTCAAATGACAGAAACGCAAATGGCCTAAGGAAAAAGTGGAAGTTAAAAACTTACAATTTTGGGAAATCTCAGGGTGGATCTAACCTTCAGCACAGCTGGATCCAGGAACCCAAATTATTATTTTACTTGGCTCTTTTTCCCTCCTTTTTAAAAACAAAAAACAAAAACAAAACAAACAAACCTCATTTACAGACAGATGCTTGCCATGTAATGGGATAAAAGATCTCTGGTCACACTAAGCCAATGGCTTTTGCTTCCAGAAGAGCATTCGTATGTTGGAACACAAGAAGGAACTATGGTCAGTTGCATGTCCATCCTTGACCCAGTTTCTGTGTCCAGAGGAAAGGGGCC
Organism: Mustela lutreola; assembly: GCF_030435805.1. Lineage (NCBI taxonomy): Eukaryota > Metazoa > Chordata > Mammalia > Carnivora > Mustelidae > Mustela > Mustela lutreola. Next base: position 80,656,758 of record NC_081294.1, read on the forward strand.
CCAGACAAGCCAGACTGGATCACAGGCCTGCCCCTGTAATGAAATCCACGTGATGCTGGCTCCACCTGTATCACTTGTGGAGCAGAAGAAAGGGAGGGGGAAAACTAGTGGCCAGGAATAAACTGTGTAACTACATCTTTCACTCTCCCTTATTCTTTGTGCAATAGATAGTCAGAAGTTTATGAGAAGGAAATTGCTATTCATTCAAAATTTGAGCTGTGAGTTTAAGAGGTTCATGTAGTTACAACATGATGTAGGATGGATTGGAATGGTTAAAAGGTAAAGAGACCAGGCTAGAGAGTCTTCGTGTAGTCTTAGGTGAGATGGCCTTGGTCTTCATCCTCCGAGGAAAGGGGAAACACTTAGAAGTGTTCTAAGCAAAGAGTACACAGGATCAGATTTGCAGACGGTCCTCTTAAGTATCTTTGTTGAACATCTTGCTTACATTGTAAATTTGCCAAAAATTCTGCAGAGTAATTTGTATCTGCCTCATATTTGAAAATGCATTATATATATACATATATATATATATATATATATATATATATATAACTACAAATATATATATTTGTAAGATTAGAATTAATGGTGTTTTGCTGTGTCTGTTTTCATTGACTTCTCAGTGGGTTTTTGGTTTTAGAGTATAATAACTATAGCAGAATATAGAAATCATTTTCCTTCAGTTTTTTGTTTTGTTTTTTTATGCACAGATGTTAAAACTCTTTTTTTTCCACTGGAAAGGGTGACTTTGCTGGAAAATCATTTAAAGTTTTTTCCAGTCAAGTCAAGCAACTCAGACCCAAATGAACAAGGGGCAAAATTCACCACGAAACCTAGTGAGATTGCATTCCTTTGTTGGGCAGCCTGAGCCAACATTTGTAGAAACAGAGTGTGGTCCAGGGGACGATGCAGGTTTTGTGCATCACACTGAAGGAGCAAGGCCAGGCATAGAAGGTAATAAATGGTGTAGAGAAGATGTTTGTGTGGGTTGAAATCAAATCAGAAGTAATTTTCCACATGTTTAGACTATTGAATAAACACAAGAATTAGAGGGAAGTCAGCTATTTGCTTGGGAGGAGAAAAAGAGAGTCAGACTGTTGGCCTTTTCACCAAAGTTCATCTCTGCTTATCTCTCTGCCTCATGCCTTTTGTGGTATCCAGACCAAGGATTTGTAGGCTTGCAGAAATTTAACTTAATCGTCCTGAATATTATCCTTAGCAAAAGTGCTTTTTCTATTGCTGAGAGTTCTGAACATAGTGAAATATTTCAGCCTTTTTATTCAGGGAATCTCCTTTCCCTAGGGTTTACTTTTAAGCTGAAATGTCCTGGGCCACCACTGCTAATTTTAGATACTCCTTTGTTTTCAGCAGTGGACACTGAGATTCTTAGCAAATCCTTCTCCCTCCTCTTCCTCCCCCTTGTCTAAACAGGAAATATTCCCTGCAAGCAGACCTTATAGAAAAGTATGCCAGATGGCCAGTGACTTACAGCCCGTGTTGTTAACATCTTGTCTAGCTTACTCAAATGTGACATTGGCACTGTCCTATTTGACTTCCCCATGCTCGGGAGAAAGGAAGACACCGTTGATTTACTGTAATAACTTTACCAAAATAAAAATGTCTCTCGAGGACCCAACATCATTTCTCAGTGAGGAGAGCAGGATGGGAAAATCAGTTCTTGGATATGGAAGGTACTCAGTAAATATTTGTTGATTGTATTTGACTGAAAAGAGAAGAGAAAGAGCACGAACAGTTGGGAGCTGCCAACTGTATTATGCAACCCAAACTACAGACTGGTGCAAGAAAGATGGAACTGTCACTTTGGCTCTATTAAACATCCCTCCTCCAGAGAATAAAAGTAGCCACTTGCATGATTAGGGAGATTGCTTTTACTAGTGACATTTATTTTTTGGTTATAAACATAACAGATTAACTATAGGAAATGTGGAGGAGAGTTTAAAGCACAAAAAATAAAAATTACTTTTACTGTTGTCATCCAGAGAATGCCGTTAATATGTTGATCTACTTACTGTCTGTCGGTATGTTTTAAGATAGGTTTTCCCATGTTTTTTATTATACAAAAGGGCATGAAATAGGAATGTACAGTTTAAGAAGTTATCATTTAACAAACACCCACCTGATTACACATAGGTTAAGAAGTACAATCCTGCCAAGACCCCAGAAGTGACTGCATCTCTTGCTTTCTCCTTCCCTCTCTTAGTCCTCTCCCCCCAACAAAAGGAATCACTGATCAGATGTTTACAGTAATCACTTCCATGTTCTTATTTGCAGTTTTGTCTCTTAAATATAGATCATTTTTATGTCCAGTAGTTACGTTCAATAGAGTCAATACAAATACTGAATGAGCAAATACTGAACCACTGCTCCTAGGGGAAGTACAGGGTTATGCTCCTGTGAGCCTCTGGCTTTACCACATTAAAAAAAAAAAAAAAAAAAAAAAAAAGATTTTATTTATTTATTTAACAGAGAGATACACAGCTAGAGAAGGAACACAAGCAGGGGGAGTGGAAGAGGGAGAAGCAGGCTTCCCGCTGAGCAGGGAGTCCATTGTGAGCAAGGAGTCCAAATGCGAGACACGATCCCAGGACTCTGGGATCTTGACCCAAGCCAAAGGCAGACGCTTAATGACTGAGCCACCCAGGCACCCCTTTACCACATTTTTGTCAACTGATCTGTATACGGTGTCTAACATCGTTGATTCATTACCATTGAAGGCATGGCCAACCACACAGTAAGTCATACCTGAACAAATCTTACTAAACACATATTTCCTACATAAGGCACATCCGTGCCTTCTTGTACTTAGAAGCTCTGGAGAACCGAAACAACGATCCCTTCATGCCATCTTGGCTGGCATTGTGCACATTGGGTGCTTTAGAGGGACTCAGGTGTTGCATTGATTTGCGGGTGGGTGTCGACGAGGGATCGTGAAAGCATCGTGAGTATTGATTCTGAGGTTACAAATAGACTGTAGCCAGTAAATGAATTCACAAACACAACATCTGCAAATAATAAGGATCACCTGTATGCATCCTTAAAACACAATTTTTTGTTTTCTTATGTCTGGCTTCCTTTGTTCAGTGGTTTTCAGAGTCCTTCATTCATTTTTTAAAATTAGTCGTTAGTTCATTTATTTTCATTATGGTAGAGTGTACTATTATATTAATATTCTAAAAGTCATTCTCCATTGTTCTTTTACTGAACTTCTGGCTTTCTTGTTCTTGCTTTTACAAATAATTTGCTGTGCACATTCTTATGCTTGCCATGCTGGAAGGAGTAGGTCTGGGAACGGAACTGCTGGATCAGAAAGGATGATCACTTCACCTTCGCCAGATGAAGCCAAGCTGTCCAGAGTGGGTGTGGCAGTCTCCATCCCTCCAATAAAATAGTAGAGCTCTGACATTCCATATGTTGCAACCACGTGGTGTTTTCCGCATTTTGGTGTTAGCTATTTAGTCACTCTGGTATGTGTGAAAAACTACCTCATTATGGTTTTAATCTACATTTCTTGGACTACCGCAAGGTTAAGCATTTTTTTTTTTTTTTTGCATTTTCTCTCTCTCTTTTTTAAAGATTTTATTTATTTGTCAGAGAGAGAGAGCGTGAGAGAGAGTACACAAGTGCACACAGAAGCAGGGGGAGTGGCAGGCAGAGGGAGAAGCAGGCTCCTCACTGAGCAAGGAGCCTGATGTAGGTGGGACTTGATCCCAGAACCCTGGGATCATGACCTGAGCCAAAGACAGGTGCTTAACTCAGCCACCCAGGCGTCTGGATGCATTTTCTCTTCTTAAGTCCCTGTTCAAGTTGCTTGCCGTCTCCCCCTTGGTTGTCTTTCTGTTTCTTACTGATCAGTAGGAACTCTTTATTGAGTCTGGTTATAAGCCCTTTATTTATATGTTGTAAGCTGCCTTTTTACTCTCTTTTAATGTTGTCTTTTGATAAATACAAATTCTTAATTTTAATGTAGTTGAGTATATCTGTATTATCCTTATGGTTACTGCTTTGTAGGCTCTGTTGGATATGTTCCAACCTCAAGTTCCCAGAGTTATTCTCTTATAAAACCTTTATTGTTTGCTTTCGGCATTTGGATCTGTAATCCACCTGGAAATCGTATATTAAGTCTGATATGAAGGACAGACCAAGTGTTACTTTTACCATACAGATATCCAATTATCCTAGCATCATTTATAGAAGAGTGCTTTCTACTATTACAAAATAATATAGCCTCATGATAAAAACATTAAAACAGTATAAATAAAATTAAAAAGTGAATGTTAAATCCATGCCACCTAGTTCCCTGCTCTCAATCCCCTGAGGTGTAGTTAGAGCTTCCTCCTTGCAGATGTATGTTAAGAATAATGTTTAAATATCCCTAGTATTAGAATGGTGGCCTTAAGTTACGTCTCAGGACAGGTAAGATTGAACCTGGCAACACTATTCCTTTCCTTCTCTTTTTAAATTACAGTGACTGCATTTGCTTTTGCGATGTCTTCATTATAGAGGGAGTGACAATTGTACTGCACTCAATTTAAGATAGTAAGGAAGTTTGGTGATTTCTCAGCAACTGTTCAAATCTTTGAAACAGCAAGTATAAACATATGCATTCTCTATGGGACCCAAAATGCTTCAGCCTTTCTTTACAAATAACTTCAATAAATAAACAATAAATTATGAAATTTTTTCAGTTGAAAGAAAGTACATACATAAAAACCAATTCTCATGTACCTGGAATGTGGCATTGAAAAAGCCTGAGGGACTACCCTCAGATTTAAAAAAGAATACTCTGCTTATTCAGTATTTTGTGCCATGAAGCACAGTAGAGGCATTTGGCCCTCTTACCCTCGCTGGTCCTTTCCCTTAAGGTTTTTTTCCCTGCACAATGAGCAACTGAACTGGAACTGTTGTCCAGTCATCTTTACTTCCAATCCAGAGATTTCCCTTCTGCCTCCCATTTCTGCATTATTATACATGAAAAGTTCCAAATTACTGACTTGGAGAACCTTAAGGATGACAGATGCTCTATTCTAAGATTTTGAATTTTGTTTAAATCATGGAATTATTTGCCATTCCCAGCACACTCCATCCGAGTTTAAATTTTGTTTGAAATTTATACTTCAGAAAGGAAAGGGAACTACTACACTCTAGATAAATTGAACTATTTTAAAAGTAAATCACTTAAAAACTGTCTTAAAAGTGATTGTCTAAGGCCTTAAGGGGATTTTACCATTTGTCTCATTAAAATAAGAATCAGAACTGTCATTGACAGGATCAAAATGCACATTAAAATAGATAATACATTAGGATAAAAATGCACATTAAGATAAATTAGGTAGTATATTAGATGAGGGGAAGAATCTGTAAATACTATGCATACTGGTAAAAGTCAAAAGATCACAGAATGATACAGCTCAGGGGCATGTGTGTTTTCCCTCTTGTTAGACTGTGAAGCACATACTAAAAATTCACTAGTTTGGGACATATATAGAATTTCTGTGTTGACACAGCTTCAGCAGACACATGTGAAAAATATGTGGTCAATTTTTTAACAAATTAAAATCATTTTTTGTGTCATTTGCTTGGATTCACCACTTCCATTTTATCAGTATTCCTTTTGGGCCTCTTCCCTTGGCTGAGGTTTGATATCCCTTCTTTTTTTATGTGCCTTAAATCAAGACATAAAGGGATATTTTCCAAGGAAGAAGAATTCACTGATTTGGGATTAGATTAAATAGGACATTATTGGTTTTCATGGAATTTTCTCTGATCTCTCCTAGGAGGAAAGGGCAGGGGGTAGAGGGAAAGACAAGCATACCCCCTTGGATTTAATAGCACCTTCCTATTCTGTACTTAATTGGGAAGAGAAGACTGATGGTACATTAAGGTCAGCCCTGGGCTAGTGATCTCACAGTCCTTGCCCAGGCTCAACATATGTGACTGGGAACCTGGGCTATATAGATCACAGTCCAGTGCCTGGCAGAGAGGAGCAAATGCCAGTTTTTTGACTTCTCCATAGTACACACCTGGCAGAAGACTATCTGGATACTCTTTTATACCACACCCCTCCTAGTTAGTCCCATCTTTAAGAGTCCAGGAATGGGCTGACCATCTGTCACTCCCACTTTCCCTTCGGTCAGCCACACCATTTGACGAGGGCTCTATCTCTCCAGGCTTACATTGTCTTCTCTGTCTACCTGCTTGTGTTCTTTCCTATACTACCTTCTTGGCAGAATGCCCTTTGGAAAATTAAACATTGCTTCCAGATGGAAACAGAACAAGAGAAGGGAATTGTATTCATTTTTACATCACTAGAAGTGCTAGGAAAGAGTAGAGCCCAACAGGGAAAAAAAAAGTCTAATTTTTTTTTTTAATGATGCCTCCTGCTGCTCGGGTGACGGTGAGAGGGAAGGGACAGCCTCCAGGAATTGTTGGTGGGAATGCAGTTCAGCAGAACTGTTGTGCAAATCTATTTGCTAGGATGTATCAGTACCCTTAAAAAGGACTCCTAGCCTTTGACACAGTAATTTAACTTCTAGGAATTTATGCTAAGGAAACATACATTCAGTGATCTTCAACAAGGATGCGAGTTGCCCCACTCTTTATGATAGCTAGAGGGACATAATAATCTGAATATACACAATAAGAGAAAGGTTGCGTAAATCAGGGTATATACCATATGATAAAATACCCCTCTAGTCATTTTAAGAATGTGATAGCAAAGGCTATTTAATATTCAAAAATGCTTTAATAAGTGGGGAAAAAAAAAACCATAACAGGCTACTATGTAGTTTTATTCCTTCCAAAATGAGAAGATATGCCAAGATATCAATAATGATTATCAGTGGTTATAAATTATGATTGTATTGCTTTTTCTTGCTTTTGGTATTTTCTAGTTTTTTACAAGGCCATCTATAATTTTGAGTATCAGAATCTTCAAAGATTAGCTTTCTTCTTAATGGTCAGTTTACTGCTCATCTTGCACCAGGTTTTAAAAGCCATAGAGTGGAGACTAGCCTGGGTCTGCCACATGCATGATGAGATTGGGAGCCTGCTGGGGCAGCACTGTCCATAGTAAGACAGGCATGCCCTGGCTGGTATACCAGACATTCCATCATTCAAGTGAGTCACCACAGAAGGGTGTCAAGCTGATGATAATGCCACACACTGTACTTGAACTATTGGCCACAACCCAACATGCTGCCAGGCCTTTGAGCCTTATCTTCCTAAACCATTCTTTCTTCACTGTCCAGTGAATGTCAACAGGACTGACTGGACTCCTTTTGAGGACACTGTGGACCAGCAGACTAAACTATTACAAGCCTTCCAGTTGAATCCAAACTAAAACAGCAAATATTCATTTCATGCTAAAGTTTAAGCTCTTGTTGTTGTTGTTGTTGTAGCTGGCCTTAAAGGGGGTGGGGAAGAGGAGTAGGGTACAGGCAGAACCCCAGAAATGAAAAATGTGCTGGGGCATTCAGCTCAGATACTCACAGCCTTACTCTTAGGATGGTAGAGAAGCCTTAGGGGCTCATCTGCTAAGACTGTAGTTACAAAATTACTTTCTCCTATCCTAACCTCAGTCATTTGTTATCTTTGGCCTTCTTAGGGAAAGTGAGAATTTGATAGCAGCTTCAGAGCCAGTAGCAAACTGACCTTTATTGTTTGTGTGTTTTGTTTTAGGTTTTTTTAAGGGAGAGGTTTTTTTGTTTGTTTGTTTATTTTTGTCTGCTGTTGTCATTTTTCCATAAGCTATAGCCAGTCACTTTGGAACTGAAGGGAAATGAAAGATTATACAGTCTTGGGCCATTAGCATCATCTGTGTGATCTTATTTCCCACCTATATGAGTTGTATCTGAGTTGTATCACAATTAAAATAAAATGTATTCCTTGCTTCTTGGAATAATAGTTATATATTATTGTCATTCTTTTGCTATAGATATCCATCATTAAATAAATAACACACGTTCTATAGTATTGCTGATCATAAGTTTTATTGACATGATTCTGAGCACAAATGAGTAAAAAGCATAATTCCAGCAGTTTAAAAAATCAGAGTACTGTGGTGTGTGCATTTTATTGTTACGCTAAAATATAGTCATCATAAATTTTAAATTGTGGTCATTTTATAGCAAATAAATGTCACTGCTATGAGTAAAACACAAGCAAACAAATGAAATTTTATTAGTTGTTAAAAATGACAGTCAGTACAATAAGTGACATGGAGATTGAAGAGTAAGTTCTTATAATGGTTTCAAATACCTTGGAATTCCAACTGTACCCCCAGATAATTTCAGCCACGTACTACTAGCCAAGAACCACTTTGATAGGCATGGATGTGAAAAAACATTCAGAGCCCACATTGTGTTTATAGAGTATGTCCCCAGCTATGCCTTTAGCCAAAGGCATGATTCTTGTACAAATGAGATAGGAAGCTGGAGGTGTTTTGTACTTATAAAAGCCACTAAAAAGGAAAAAAGAATACAAACAAACAAAAAGTCCTAAGACTTTTTAATTGTCCTGTGCTGACCACTGACCAGAGGAACAGATGAGTTCAGGCCTCTTGGCCTGGGCTGCTTGCTCTCTTGAACTTGCAAATTTTCCCTGGTCAGATCTTGGGTTCCTGGGCTGGGTTGCAGTTTGGAAGTCATGGCCAGGCCTTGCCTACTAGGTCATTATCGAGAGGGGAGTATTGTGGGGAGAGGCCTGAGAAAGCAAGGTCTTGCTCACTAGCTGCAGCCATAGAAGAAAATGAGGACTGCACAGTTAAAATGAGGCAGCACTCTCTCTCAGGACTCGAGACAGAGTCAAGCAGGAGAAGGTATTCAACTAATAAGAGAGTAACTTATCCCTTGGCTGCCAAATCTTACTGTCTTATGTTATAGTTGCTTTTTGGTCAGTCCGATCTTGTTAAAATAGATTGGGAACTCTTGAGGTTAGGGACCTTGGCAAATGCTAAATTGTTTTCCATTTATTGTGTTTGAACATATTGTATGTTCAGTAGCTTTTTGCTGGATTACTTGAGAAAAAGAAAAAAGCCATATTTTTAGAATTTAATCTCTTATATTATATGAATTCCATCTGCTATGTGAATCTACCAGAGAGAAGACTGGAGGCAGGATTGGAGAATTTACAATATGTTGAGTCTTAATGAATCTGTCTGTTGCTACATTCCCAATTTCCTTTGCAAATGTGGCAGGGATCTAAAGGAAACTCGTAAATCAGTGGTTAAGAAGGCTTCTAGTGCTGTGACCGGGCCTATAAGGAAGCTTGGCACAGCATAAAGGAATAGAGCCAGTCCTGCTACCCTAGAGATAGGACTCTGTGGTCGCCAGAGCCCAGGGCTGACGGCCAGGGGAACAAGGTCTGAACCTCGGCCCTGTCACTTAGAGGCAAGTTTCAAATTGGCCCCAAGCTTCCACATTTGTTTTGTGTGTCTTAGCTTGTTGGCAAAGTTAAATGAGATTTATTAATTTACTCAGTAATTATTTCTTGAATACTTACAGGCACACTATTTTAGGCATTAGAGATAGATCAGTAAACAAAATGGATACAAATCCTTGCCCTTATAGAATTTATGTTCTAGAAATATAATGTACGTAATGGCATTAAATAAGTGTTTCATTCCTTTAGTCTGTGGATATCTGGTGAACTCATGTGATAGGTTTTACTGTATATTTCCATGAGAATGTATGTTATAACCATAGGTAATTAGAACCATTATTAGATCTCATGTCTGAATTGAGAATGGCCCATTAAGTAGAACATTTATGCATTCTTGCTAAATCCCACTATGTTTAGAGAGTCTGTTGCACTGGAATTGGATTGCTGTCATTTTCCCCCCTGCTAAAGTGCTTGGATCAAACATTCCAGCAGTCGGCTGAGGCTCAGGACTGCAGGGGTGTTGTGGCTGGGCGATTTCCACATTGTTTTCTTAGTCATTGGTCTTCCCACAATCTGTGATTTAATATGATTTTATGGAGTTGCTAAGATGTTTGTTTGTGTAATTTGTAGAAATAAGTCAAAGGGCTAACGTGACCAGTTAAAAGTCATAAGCTGTGTTTCAGTGAGTAATTTTAACCTTTCCCCTGTAAACTTTTGATCAGCTACCCATCAAAGAACAAAATGACAGATTGAAGATTTCTGTTCCTCATTTTTTCATTGCCTTCCCTGTGGGGCTTTTTCTTACTTAGAGCGTCACAATGCCCAAAATCCATGAAAAGAGAAAGGGCAGGCCTGGAAAGCAAACCTCAGGGGAACCTCAATGCTGTGGGTAATGTGTGCCCTCTCCTGAGAGGTGTGCGTCCAGACCCTTCATCTGCTATCGTATTTCTGATGCACTGCTTCTCTGAGTCTTCAATGGCACACAGCCCGTTTAGTTAAAAATGTAAACAGGAAATGGTTTTCTGGCTGAATGGCCCGTGTGGCCCAGAAAAATGGTCATTTTTGCTGAGATCCAACTTTAAAAACACTCTCACAGCAGTGGAACCTGAAGGCCTCTTAGAAACTATCTCTGTTCCACATGGGCTGGTGCTAGAATATGAGTGGGAGCTCACACACATGGGCCCAGGCCATCTTCCACCAGTGGGCAAGGCACACCATCGAAAAAGCTCCTGTGACCTAGAAAGCAGCTGTTCTGCAGGGCAGAGAGACTCCTTAATATTCCAAAGAATTGCAGAAGAGATGCTACTTGGAATATACCGAGGTCTGGTCTGGAGAAATGTGACTTGGCACTGACAACACAGCCAGGTTTCAGTGCTCCTTGTCTGCTCCAGCTCCCCATCATTTGGCCTCCCATGAACCTCATGCCCCCATTGTGGTTTCCCTCTGTGCTGACGAGTTTTCTGATTGTTCTGTCTTGCAGCCCCCCGAATCCAAGCCCAACTTCACCCCTCTCGCCATCTTGGCCCATGTTCTCGGCGCCATCCAGCCCTATGCCCACCTCATCCACGTCCAGCGACTCATCCCCCATCAGGTCTGTTGCAGGGTTTGTTTGGTTTTCTGTTGCTGCTGTTGCTCTCTCATTGGCTTGGTCCTCTCTTCATGCAGTGTTCAGCCTCTTCGTCAACTTTGTTCCCCGCCATCCAAACCTGCACTTGCTTTTTGACAGGCCAGAAGAAGCGGTTCGCGAAGACTCCAGGTAAAATCATGGATGATGACCGATGTATTCCTGTTTATCCAAAGCCAGTCAGGAACAGTGGGGGTGGCTAGCCTCTGCCCTCCTGTGATTCCAGCCTCAGAGACCGAAGCTGGGAGGGACATGTGCATGAACCAGCATGGCATTTTCCACATCTCTCTGAACCCTTCCTCCAATTTCTGAATGAATCCGTGATGCCTGGAGTTTGGGGAAAGAGTGCCTCCTGGATGGGCCCCTGTTCTCTGAGTCATGGAGCTTTCTCTGTGCTTTGGTATAAGATAATACTAGAGGGAACAGTGCTGAGACACATACTGGCCTTTCCTTCCCTCATTTTTATCAAGTAGCATCAGGCAGCATTTATTTGTGAGGTTTGACTGTTGGCCATGAGCATTGACCCCTAGTTGCTAAAACCAGAGTCATGAGAGAGATGAATGTAATGGAATAAAGGATGGAGATGTGAAGCAGTTTCTCTTTAAATCATCATGGCTGCCTCCTTGCCCTCTGTGTGCTCCAATCTCCGATCTTCATGTATCATGGACCCTTAGCACTCATGGGAATAGGCAGCACCTCTTTCTCAGAGTTGATCTAGTTCTTCTCCTCTGGTTTGAGGATGTCTAGACTTAATTCTTCAGAGAAAAGAAGCTATTTAAATTAAAAAAAGAATTAATTAATTAAGAAAGAAATTTAGAAGAAAGAAAGAAATTAATTAATAAAGAATCTCTCTGCTATATGAATCCTAAGGCTGTGTCTCTCTCAAATTTAGTTTCTGCTTGCAGACAACTAAAATGTAGAGCCCAATTATAAAGCATCATAAGTCCCCGGAGCCTTAACAGTATTTTCTTGTCCATCTTTTTCTCATAGCTGTTTTTTTACCTGAAGGATGGGTCCAGCGGAGAGGCTTAAATAATTTGTAACATTGAGTCTCACTTTTAAAAAAGAAAACCCATGTTATTTATATATAGAGATGTATATATTAGTTTATTCTTCTCCAGGATCTTTCCAGTCTATCATTGCATTCTATCATCTTGTGAGAATGAGAGGAGAAATGGCCTGAATGGTCTTACAGAGAAAAAAAACTAAGGCACAGAGAGTTGACTGTAGTCCCACCAGTGGATGAGAGCCCATCCAGAATTCAGGATTATTTGTCCTCAACTCAGCACTCTTTCCTCCAAACATGTGGGTGCCCCCAAACCCAAGGTTCCATGCCACTCCCAGCTGCAGAGCCTGCCCTGCTCTTCCTGATTTTCTGTCTAGCTTTGCAGTGGAAGGTGGGAAAGGTAGCTTCTTCATATACTCTTATCCTCATCCTGGGAATAAAGTTAAAATTCAGACCCTATTTTTCTGACACTCAAGTTATTTCCTCATTATTTCTGACATATTCTGGGTGCTTTGGGAGACATTAACTTTCTAGGACATGAGATACGGCATGGATCTAACCAGAGCAGTTCAGTCACTCATTCCCCCATGAAGACCTGAACTGCAGCAAACTATAGCCACCTCCCAATATGCATCACTACTCATAGAAGAGGCTTGGTCATTAGCAGAACGTGTTTCCTTCATTTTGAACAAAGGGAAGTAAAATCTTCAAAACACTGGTCCCTTGAACAGAATGGACTGGGGGACTCAGAATGGTAGAATCATTCAGGTAAAAAGCTGAACATATTCTATGCTTTGAGGATGTTCACTTTTTTGTGTCTCTGAGTTTGGGGGCCTGTTGCCTAACCAGTATCTCTACCTCTGTACTCCGTTCCATCACCCAACAAATTTTCCGGGTCTTTTTTTTGTATTTTTCTTTCTTTAGCTACTCCTTTCCATCTCCCAAAGCATTTGATGATTGACAAAGCACAGTGGCAATAGGATCTGCTATTGTAGTAGGTCTGGGGTCATGGTTATTCAGAACTGCCCACTCTGGCCATCATTAAAATAGCACCATTTGGATGATACTATTCCACAACACTTTAGGAATCTGCCATTTTGAAATAGGAAAAGCAGACTGGGGCTTGGAATCAGCTGTCACAGGGCTAAGTGTGTGTGCCGAGGTGAGCACAGATGGAGACCCTACTGGGAGCTAGCCCATCAGTCCTAGCCAACAGAGAGGATTAAAGTCCCCTAACTGCCATTGGGGTATGCAGCCAAGAGATGGGGGCATACCTGTTGTTCAGGTCCAATGGGGCCTTTTCCCCAGATCCATTTCAAGAGCATGAAGCTTCAGATTTCCTTCCCCTGGCAGAGCTTTTAAAAAGTAAATACTCCATAGGACCTAATAAATGGTCCTGTGAACTTCTACGTAATGTCTCCTCTGGGAATGATTCCCTCTCCCCTCTTTCAAGCATTTTCAGTGCTTCTTAGTTCAAGCGCAGGAAGGAAGATGACTTTAATAGCACAGCAGAGGAAGGGTCATAGAAGCATATTCCCTTCACACTTCCCTTTCCTGTTACCCCTAGAGAAGCTCCCAGCCCCTAAACCATAGCTTCCCTTTACACAGTGGTTCCTGGCCTGAATGATCAAGCTGTTGCATCCTGCAAGTCTGGCTAGCCCCACCTCCCTGTAGTGTCATCTGATGGACAGTGGGTCGTCATTTTGCAAGGTTTGCAAGGGCATTTGAGGGAAGCTCCTCTGAGTGCTTTTCTGGCCTTGTGCCATGCTCAGAGGCGAAAATTAAAAATGAACCAGCAGAAGGTTCCAAACTTGTTCATGCCCTTGAAGGCCAGCTGAGGTCTGAAGGGCACTGTTTCAGGAGCAGCTGAAGGCACCTCAGGCTCTCTGTGTCCAGTGTTGAGATGCATTGCAGAGAATGGGGAGCCAGAGAGCCAAGGATGCTTGGTGTGGGGAGTTTTAATTTTTTTTAAGTCAGAGCCAAAGCCAAACACAACCTCAGTGCCAACAGGATCTGTTTTGGTAGGAACCCTACCTTAAGCAAGCTACTGGGGCTTTTGAGAGCGAATATAACATAGGACCCTGGACCTGTTGGGCTGACAAACTTTTAAAAAAGATAAGACTGTTCCCCGGATAGAATTGCCAGATTTAGCAAATGTTTAGCAAATAAATGAAAATACAGAATATTCAGTTACATTTGAATGGTAAATAAATGGCAAATGATTTCTCTTATGTAGTATTTGGGACATACTTCTACTACAAAAGCATTTCTCCTTGATCTGAAATTCTAATTTAACTAGGTGTCTTGTACTTTATTTGGCAGCCCTGGTCCTGGGAAACAGGAATAGGAGGTCTCAGGGGAAAAGACCTTCTTGTAGATTGTCAGTCACCTCTTAATCTAAAAAAAAAGCAAGTCCCTTTCCTGATCTTTGTTTTTATTTTTAATGGATTATTTTATTGTCACTTGATTCAATTCCAAAAGCCTAACATTAGTAGAAAATTTACTCCTCTTGAATGATAAACTTCAGCACCTGAGACCATTCCCTCTGCTTGATTCCTGCCAGATACCCCACTTGGCTTCCCTGGTTTGCCCATTTTGTCCCATTCCTTTTATTTAATGAAGTTAATAAGTAACCTCTATGAAAATCCAGCTGGAGGAGGCTTGCCTCAGTAATCTTACCCTCACCTTTGATTTTTCTCATCCCTGGTCTATGTACTCTACCCACCGGCTGTGAACTGTCCTCAGGGACCAGTGACCAAGGTTAATGTCAGATGGATTCTCCTTCTACCTTCTAGGCTCTCCTTGCCTGCCATTATGGGATATGGGCCATTTTATCACTTTTTATAACCAGGCAACTCCTCCTCTTGGCTCCCACTCCCTCAAAAACAAAAACACTATTTTGCCCTCCATGGAAAGTTGCACAATGGATGTTTGGCCCTTCCTGACAATATGCAGACTTGGTTCAGTTAGATCACAGAATATGCCTCTGGTGCAGAGCTCTATTCTGAGTTTAATGACAATTACCCCAGAAAGAGCTGTTTTCCACTTAAAGCTCAGGAATTTTGATGGCTCTTCTTTCTTTGATTCCCAGTGAATCCACTTTATTCTCTCCCACTTTCCCAATTTTCTCCCGCCTGGCCATCATCTGTTGGCCACTAGAAGACCAGAGAAAAGAATGATAAAATATGCCCAGCAACAATTCTAGATAATCATTTATCATGATCATTCTGTGCAGCAGAACTTTTAAACTATCTTTCCTTCAGTTTTCATGGAGCCAAGACTAGACCTTCTGATGCCTGGTCCCAGTATATGTGTCCATCCATCCATCCATGGCTTCTCCTTTCCAAAGAGAAGCTGGATTTGGTGACTCTGAGAAATAACAGTGTCATAATGACCCAAGACCCCTGCCTCTTGTGATTTTTATCTGGGTTTACCTAAGACCAGACTTTCCTCACCTAAATCTCAATTGGCTGCTAGAAATCAGTGTGCCAGAGGGCATTTAGCATCACTGGCTCCTGGAGGCTTTCTGTTAGTCAGATGAAGCTAGAGTAAATAATCCATCCCTGGAATAATTGTTTAACCCAGAGGACCTACTTGCTCTTTTGTTATTCTGCCCTGAGCTCCTAAAAGTACTTCTTCAGAGGGAGAAGAGATTACTTTTAGCAAATAAAGAGTCAACTTCTGACTGTTAAATGTTATTTGTTTTATGACCCTTGAGAAGTCCATAGATCATTTGGAACTATTTGGATATCAAAGCAAAAATTGATAGAAGGTAATGGGATTTACCGGTTCTTAGAATTTTCTCTTTAGATCAAGTCCAACCTACCACCTGTTTTTTCTAAGTAAAGTTTTGAGGGAACATAGCCATACAAATTCATTTACATGTTGTCTATGGCTGTTTTTATGCCACAAGGCAGAGCTGAGTAATTGCAACAGAGTTCTTATAGCCCACAAAGCCTAGAATACTCACTGCTAGGCCATTTAGAGCAAGAGATTGCCAACCCCTAATCTAGAACAGTGGTTCTTAGCCCTGGTTGCATACTAGAGTCACTTTGAGAGCTTTTCAGAAATTATTTTGATGCACATATATACGTCATGTTCCCCCTCCCTTCTTCCTCGCCACGCTCCCCACACACATTCATGTAAGTGCTCACACACACAACTTGTCTGTTCCCTGCCCTACCTTGGGGGTCGGGGAGTTCCAGCTCTGGAATCCTGCTCCACCAGCCCAATGAGAAATAAGTGACATCTGAGAAAGCGAATGTCATCCCGTGGCCTAGAGCCGAAACATGGTTGTTAGAATTTCTGCTTTTTTGACTCCCTGAGCATTGCCAGTTTTCAACCAGGTCTGTTGTGAGTGCTCTCCAGAGCAACTGGGAAGCTGCCCAGCCTCCCTTTCCCCAAACTACTCCTGCTCCAAGAATGGGTCTCAGCTTATATTCCCACTGTTCAGGTGTTGTAACTCCTAGGCAGAGTTTCACATGACACAAGGTGACCTCACAAGAAGTGTGGTTTCTCAGGGCTTATGTCTTGTCTCTGAATAATTCTCATTTTTCTCTGGTGACCTTTGCAACTTTTCCACCTCATGTTTTGCCATCTGGCTGCCTTGTCAGGCTGTTGCCGCAAGAGACAACTAGGTGGCTTGCAGGGAAGTGGATGAGAGAGATTACATATCTGGGGCTTTCAGAAGGTTTAAAAATACTGCTAAATAAACTCCTGTTTTCACACAGCACACCGTTCCGGAAGGCAAAAGCCTTATATGCCTGCAAAGCTGAACATGATTCAGAACTCTCGTTCACAGCAGGAACGGTCTTCGACAATGGTGAGTTTCTCATCCCCTTGCAGAGCTGTGGGAGGGGTAGGGGAGCAAAAAAAAAAAAAAAAAAAACCTGTAGTTTTCAAAGTTCCTACGAGGAAAAAAAAAATACAGTCTCTCTCTCTTGAATGGGTAAGACTGAAAAGAAGTGTGGTAGGGCGGCTAGGGGAGTAGCAGCGAGACTTCTAGAGGCACTGTCAAGAGTAGGACAGTCTACAGAAGTCTTCACTTGGATAGACTCAGCCTCATGGAGCTGTATTGGACATGAAAAGTGACTGTGGGGGCACCTGAGTGGCTCAGTGGTTTAAAACCTCTGCCTTCAGCTCAGGTCATGATCCCAGGATCCTGGGATAGAGCCCCGCATCGGGCTCTCTGCTCTGCAGGGGGCCTGCTTCTCTTCCTCTCTCTCTGCCTGCCTGAATATTCTGTCAGAATATCTCTCTGTCAAATAAATAAATAAAATATTTAAAAAAAAACTTAAAAGAAAAAAAAAAGTGACTGTGTACCTGGACAGGGCTCCGCTCAGCACCTGGCAGTGGCTTTGAAAGTCTGGGAACTGGACAGAGGATAGGAGATAGCGGAGCAGAGAACAGGGATCTTGCAAGTGGCCAGCTCAGGGTGAAGACTGAAGCACGCAGGGTCTGTGCCTCTTCTCTTCCTGGGTTCAGTGGCATTCACTCTCCATAGCAGGTGAGGCTTATTTCCTGGCTAGCAGGGCCCTGGGCAAGCTCAGGGTCAGTGAGCTTCCATGCAGCCATGCTTGTCCTCCCCCTGACTGTTGGGAGTGTAGAGTGGACTCCCTCGGGGCCATCTCCCAGCAGACTCCCAACTGTCCTGCTCAAGTATCCTGTGTGAAAATGGAGTCGTGGCACCCGCATGGTAGAACTGGGAACCAGTCTTACTTGCTGTACCTTTTTCTTGTTGGTTTTTGTTTGTTTTCCTCCCGAAAATAAGGAAAAGGTAGTATTTTTCAAAGTGACTATTGATGTCACAGTTGGTCGTAACTTACCATTTACCTAAGAGAAAAATCAGGATTCTGGGAAAAAGCCAGAGTCTTTGTTGTAGCTGAGATTTTTGCCAGATGAAGTTCTCCTTTGGGGTTAATCTTACTGGCTTCTTGGGTGAAAGGGTCCCTTCTTTTGCCCACAGGAGAAACCCAGAGCTGCTGCCTGATTTCAGGAAGCAGACATTTTCACGGGCTGCCTTCTTGACCTCCGGTGGGGTAGTGGCAGAGTTCCTGAGCAGGGCTGAGTGCCTGTTGCCCAAGCTCTCCCCTTCAGGGCTGAGTGCCCCACTTTGTCCTAGGTCACACCTCCTGCCACCTGCTCAAGAGCCAGAAATCCAGAGCAGCCAAGGCCCCCATGTGGCACTGGAGTGCCTCAGCTCTAGATTCAGGCCACCAAAGTGCAAGTCCAGGCTCAACCACCTGCTTCTGTGTGAACTGCAGCAGTGACAAACTCTCTGTTTCTCAGTTCTGTCCCCTGCCACGTAAAGATAAGAGGGTTGTGAGGGAGAAGTGCAGTAGTGCACATCACATATTTAAGAGCATACTCAACACATTAAGCATTCAGTGTTATTATCATGATGATGATTGCCATCATTATGCCCATCTAAGAGCCTAATGTTCTCATAGCTCACTGTGACCCTTTTATATTTGTCCCTCCTATAACACAGGCCTGGCTCTTGCCTGGTCAGTAGGTACCACACCTTGGCCCTCTGAGTCCTGGCTATCTTTAGCAGCCTCTAAGCCAAGTAAAGATGGACTCCTGGGGACAGTCTTGAGTACACCTCCATGTGAAGGGGCAGCCCCCTGTTTTCCCAGCCCTGCATTCAGCGTTGCAGAGATAATAATTAGGCATGGGGAGACAGGTCACAGAGCACCTGGGGGATTCCTAGGTCACACTAGGACCTTCTGAGCCTACAGGAGCTGGGTGGGGTGAGCCCATGACTGTATGTGGCCTGCTGGGCGTGTGTCCTCTTGTATGGTTCTCTAAGCCCCAAAACACTGTCCTTAAACCTTGTCTCCATTAACTTTCACTTGGGTGCTTTACATATCCAAGTGCACAGCCAGCCAGCTGAGCTGCCTCTCCTGTCAGCAGCTGGAGCATTCCGGCCCTGGCAGACCTGAGGTGACATGGGTCCACGGAAGGCTGTCCAGAGCCATGTCATTGACAAGTGTGCTCTGCCTGAATAGACCCACGTGGTGAAGTCCCATTGCAGCCCTAACATGACGCAGCATTCCCAGCAGACAGACCTGCGTGGGCTGCATGCAGGCCTTCTGTGTCCTGCCCTGCCAGCAGGGGCAGGCCTTCTGCCTAGAGATGGGCAGGATTTGAGACATTCCCACGTTTACAGGTGAATCCAGAACTTAAAGTCTGTCCTCTGAACCCCAGTTCACTGCTCCTGTGGGCCAGGGACTGTTATGTTCCTATCAGCTATTCCCTGTGACTGCACAAAGGACTCCTGATCTTAGGGGCAAACTTGGTCTAAACTCTCAAAAGGTATGTGTATGTGTGTGTATCTTGTTTGTGACTCCTTTTTTCAAGGGCAACCCTCTTCCTTTTTTTTTCCCCCCCAAACAACTTTCTTGAGATACCCACATACCATACAGTTTACCCATTTAAAATGTACAATTCTGTGGTTTTCAGTATATTCAGAGTTGTGCAACCATTACTGCTATCTAATTCCAGAATATCTTCATCACCCCCAACAGTGCCCCTTAGCCCCCCCAGTACTCCCCCATTAGCCAGGAAACCACTCCTCTACTTTCTGTCATTATTAATTTGCCTGCCCTGGGTATTTCATATAAATGGACTTACACAGTATGTGGACTTTGTGACTGGCTCTTTCCACCTAGCATAGTATTTTCCAGGTTCATCCTTGTTGGAGTGTACATCAGGACTTCCTTCCTTTTTATTGCTAGGTAGTCTTCCCTTGTGTGGATATACCACATTTTATTTATCCACTCATCAGTTAATGGTATTTTGATTATTTCTACTTTTTGGCTGTAACCATGCACGTACAGATTTTTGTTAGACACCTTTGAGATCTCTTGGTGATAGACCTGGGCGAGGGCGGAGGTACTACTGGGTCCCACAGAAACTCAGTTAAACAGTTGAAGGAGCTGCCAGACTGTTCTACAGAGAGGTTGCTTCATGTCATCTTCCCACCTTTTTAAGTCTCCTTTTTGAAGCAGCTTAAGTAGGTAACCAAAGAGGAAGGAAAAGAAATCTAGGTGATTTTTAACTGCCAAGTCCTTTCCTTCCCTACGGGGTGCTCTGCCTAGCACGTCCTGGGACTGAGTGCACCACACAACTTGGTCATCATTGTAAATCCTATAATGATAAAGGAGAGCGGGAAAGAGGTTTGGTTTAAGAGTCAGAGACCTTATCCATGCCTTCCTGTGATCTCTGGGAGTCATGGCAGAGGTCATTGACATCAGCTTGTTTGTTTGTTTGTTTTTTTTTTTTTTTTTTAAGATTTTATTTATTTATTTGATAGACAGAGATTGCAACTAGTCAGAGAGGTAGGCAGGGAGAGAGAGGAGAAAGCAGGCTCCCCGCTGGGCAGTGAGCCTGATGTGGGGCTCGATCCCAGGACCCTGGGATCTGACCTGAGCTGAAGGCAGAGGCTTTAACCCACTGAGCCACCCAGGTGCCCCCATCAGCTTGTTTTTAATCAGGAATGCCCTTTCACATTCCCTGAGGAGCAAAAGGCAAAATGAAACCCCAAAGAAAACACCTCTCCGTGTTGACTGAGCTGCAGTCAAAGAAGGATCTGACAAAATGTGAATCCACTTTTTAAAGATTTACTTATTTATTTTATTTACTTATTTTATACTTATATATATTTATTTTATATAAATATTATATTTTATAATATATTTATTTTATATTATATATATATATTTACTTATTTTATTTACTTATTTATTTTAGAGAGAGAACAAGAGAGCATGCATGATGGGGCAGGGGGCGCGGGGAATGGGGACATGCAGAGAAAGAGAATCCCAAGCAAGCAGACTCCCCATTGAGCAGGGAACCTGCTGCCAGGCTTGATCCCAGGATGGACCCTGAGATCACAACCTGAGATGAAACCAAAAGTCAACCAAAAGATGCTGAACTGACTGAGCCATCCAGGCACCCCATGAATACACTTTTTGTGGTGATTCCTAGAAAAGGCTACACATACCCCATTTCCCTCCTCCCTTCACCTCTGTTGGAGAAATCAGGCATTACGGGAGAAAAAGCTGTTAGCATGTTAGGCAGGGACATCATTTCCTTTGTTCTCTCCCTTGCTAGTTTGTTTCTGGAGACATCAGGTAAGAGCTGTTTAAGTTGGATGCTCTGTAGCTGTGAGATTAAACCATCAGACCAATAGGAACAAGGTTTCTTAATGACAGGCTTCAAGAGTTCGAGTTCCTGTGTGTTGTCTTTTTCAGGATCAGGAAGAATGAATAAGGAGGAAGAAGGAGGGGTACCCTGAGGGGAAACTCTGTTATTTCGCAATGATTAATCAACAAGCCTTTGGATTCCAGGGGCCTGTGCTGTGAATCTGAGGTGGCTGCTCAGTCAGCTTTTGGACTTTGTGCAGGGGGGAATGGGTGTGCAATACTCGGAAATAACTCCACTGTCAGCCCTTGCCAGTCTACTAGGAAATAGCCCATTTCACCAGGAGCACCTCAGATAGTAACTGGAAAGAGAAATAAGTTGTGTTCTCAGGAACATTAGTCATTTTATGGCAATGTGATTAGTGGTACCTGGAAAATTCACATGGTAGTCACTAAAATTGGGTTCTTGGGATACTTCCCTCAAGATTTGAGGTGGGCTGGATCCATTCATTCCCAGGGTATGGGGTACTGCATGAGTGTAAGATCGGGCTGCCCTGGGTTTCCGCAATAGAGAACACCCTCCCAGGGGACCACTGAGCTATTCCACCGGTGGGGTTTTGGGGGGAGGTCCTCAGTGAAGTCTTTTGGACTCCACAGCTGTCTCTACTGCCAAATCCAAACACAAACCCAAGCCGCCTCCATCTCTTACCCAGGTGTTTCCATCAGCTACCTATATAGTTGTCACGTCAACTCTTGTCCCCATAACCCATTCTCTGTGCAGCAGCCAGAGTGATGTTTGGAAATCACACCATGTTATTCTGTTTCACATACTCCTGGCCTCCCACAGTTATTGGTGAGTGCCTCCACAGACCAGCTCCTAACCCCCAGCCCTTCCCTTCCTCACTCACTGACTGTTTTTGTAAATGAAATTTTATTGGAGCTTAGCTACCCATGCCTCTTTGTCTACATATTACCTATAGAGCTACAATGGCACAGTTGAGTAGAGACATACATTTACAATCTGGCTCTTTGAGAAAAATTTGCAGACCACTGTTGTGAAATCATACCAGGCATTCTGCCACCTTAGGACCTTTGCACTTGAATTATCTGCTGCCTGGCTAGCTCCTTTAGATCCTTTAGGTTTTAGCTTTTTTGAGCTCCTCTCCATACCTACATCCCTATCCCAGTCTCTCTCTCTTCCCTCATCACTCCCTAAAATTATGTGCTTCTTTATTAATATATTGCCTTGATTCAAGAGCAGAATCCTTCTGCTTGCTCAGTACTGTGTCCAGGGTTCCCTAGCACAGTGTCTGGCACAGGGTAAGTGCTTAATAAATGCTTGTTAAATGAGTAAATGTATTCAGCTACACAAGAGTTTTTGCCTCTTCCAGCCAGTGCTGCTTCCTTTTGGAGCAGTCAGCCATTAGAGATCCTAGCCACATGCTTGCTGCTTGTCCACAGTGAGAGAAGGAAAGGAGAGAGCATGAGTTGTGTGTTCAGGGGTGTAGGGAGTGTGTATGGCTGGAGCTGAGAGAAAGTGGTTGGCAGAAAGCACATCCATGTCAGCAGCAGCTTATATTAGATGCTTGCTGGGCTGGAGAGCTGCCTGGGCAACTCATGGAAACACTCCGTGTGTTTATATAGCACATTGGACATTGGTGCAATTCAGAAAGTTGGACATTGGCTCAGTTGAGCTCAACAAGTACTTATGAGCATCACTGACGTTCAAAGCACTGGGCTAGGCAAAAGCTCTAGTGGTTAGACCATAGCCTCTTTGGTCAGATGCCCTGGGTTCAGATCCACCTCCATTCCCCGTCAGCTTGTAATATTGGGCAAGATGCTTAAACTCTCTGAGCCTCAGTTTCTTATCAGTAAAATTAGGCTAATAGCAGAATCAACTCCACAGTCATTCTGAAGATGAAAGGAGTTGGTACAGGCAAAGCATTAGCAAAAAGCCACCACTTGGCATGTACATATATATGTATATGTGCATTCTTAGCATGTGCATATGTATCATTCTTATCCCCATATAAAGATCACATTCTCTGGTTGAATATAGGTGCAGTGGTTTGTAAAAGGGCATGGTCTCTGGAGTCAAACAAGCTGGGTTCAAACACTAGTTCTACCACTGTGATCCTGCTGTACAAATTAATTTATGTTTCTGACCCTTAATTTTCTCATCTGTAAAGTACAGATAGTAAAATGCAAGCTAGGATCTTTAGGATCAAATAAACTGATGTATGTCTAAAGCTCTCAGTCCATTGGCTCCTTCCCAGGCACTGTTAGCTTCTGTCATAATTCACCAGGCAGAGGGGAGTCACTGGGTGAGACAGTACAGACTAAGTGTCCTTTAAAAAAGGGGGAAGCAAAGCTTAACACATTTAAACAATGTTAATAGGACCCATGAATAATGTACAGAACGTACCATGAGCATTCCAGGAGTTTGGAGAAAAGAGGGTACAGGTAGACCAGAATCCATGCCAGTATTTATGAAGGAAGTAGGGCTTCAGCTGAGCCATGAAGTGGGAGGACAGGAAACAGAAGACAACAGAAGCTGGGAGGACATCTGATGTTGCCTCCCTCCTCTAGCAGTGAATGAGAATTTGCGTTTTCTTATTACCACCCTCGTTACAGAGGCATTTTGGCACAGAAAAGTCATAACCCTTACCTTTCTTTGGATGAGTTAAAAAGACAGATCCCTGGGCCTCCCTCCTAGAGATTGTGTTTTAACTGGCATGCCTTAGGGTCCAAGACTGCAGTTTTAATAACCATCTAGGTGATTTGGGTGGTCTGCTACCATGCCTTGATGAACCCAGCTTGAAGACCTCCGTGAATCCCAGTCTAACCTGAGGGCTGCACCGTCCCCTGCCGTCTCCTGTGACACAGCTCCTGTTCTTCAATATGGAGGACCTCCTTTATCCCTTCTCACTCTTCCCTTACTCTGCAAATTCCATTTTTAATGTTTGTAGACATTACTACCTCAACACCTGAGATGTGTTTGAACAGCTGGCCAGGAAGGGAGAATGTCTGAAAGTGAGGGACTACGTTTATCTGGTGGAGTAACAATTCAACTAGGAGCTCTGCTGTAAAGTGGAAGGGGTCGTTTTTTGTTTTTATTTTGTTTGTTTGGTTGGTTATTCTTTCTAGGCCTTTTATTTTGGGGAGTGAGTTTGTTTGTTTGTTTTGGTTCTGAACATTTGAGGTTCCCCTAAGCTTGGGTGGGTATTGAGACCAGGCCATTACTGGGAGAGAGCCTTGTTGAGCAGTCCAAGTGACTGGTGAAATGATGCAGGATCCGCTGTTGACTAGCCCAGCTGTGTCGTGGCTCTCTGCTGATTGCTTTCTCCATGCTGGCCCCTGGAACTTCACAAGAACTCACTGACAGAGTACCAGTTTATAGGTACAGAAATTAAGTGATCTTAACATTGTAAGCTGGGTGGCTGGGCAGAAGGCGGTGGTGTTGTTTGGGTGCTAGTATCTTAGAGGTAGGTTGAGAGTTTCATCATTGGAGAGGACGGATTGCTTTTAAGTTGTGTTGTGTTCTTCCGTGGCACTTTTCTTCCAGACTCCTCCTTGTGTGGGCGTCATGAATCTGAAGTACCCTTACTATTTCTGGTTTATTCATGAAGCCTAGTGATACAAAATTATGCAAGCATTGTGGAGGCCAACTAATAGATGTTTGAGCTTGTCTTTTCCTGAAGAAGCTTTCAAGATTACATTGACGTTGATCTATAAGCCTCAATGTGTATCCTTTTGCTACTCCCCCATTGCTTCCTTTTGTTTCTATACTTGCTTCTTTCCCTAAAAACTGAAACTAGAGTTATATAGTAGCAATGGGGGCGGAAATGCTTTTCTAAAACAAGCTCAGGAAGTCACTTAATTAGCCTAGGAAGGGAATAAGAGAAAATTCATTCTTTCCAAACAATCTCAGAAAATTGGACTTTTCCTAACACACTAAGAGCAAATACGTTGCCGTTCCCATTAAGAGTGATCTGTATATTCCTAGTTTACAAGCATGAATATCCGCGCCCCCCCCCCCAGGTCCCGTGATTCCTTCTCTTTTTCCTCCTGCTATTGAACTTTGCAGACTCAGATGGATTTTATATAATCTTTACAAGATCACTAATTTCCATGAAGATGGATTGTGATAGCACAGAAATGAGTGGGGGTTTTTTTTTGGGGGGGGGGGATATTGAAAAATCAAAGAACTGGAGATTTTGAAAGTTGCAAGAAAGAGAGGAAGAAGACAGTTTTCAGTATCGTATGTAGGAGGGAGGAAAATTCTAGAGAACAGCAAAGAAAACTAAGGTTATGTGTGGAACCGAGAGGGGGCTGTTCAAAGGCTATGCAAAAAACCCAAACAGAATTTGCAGGGAGGTTGGAAGCAGAGGGTAAGGATTTAAAAGGAAGTGAAATTCATAATTAGATTAGTAAAATGCATGCTAGATAGCTTTGATGAGTTCTTAGCATTCCTCCAAGGCACTCTACTGGGTACAAAGGCAGTCCTGGGTAGGTAGATGGATTGGGGGGGATGGATGGATAGATGGATGGATGGTTAGATAAATTTACGGATGGAGCACTGTAACTGACTTCTAACCTAAAAAAGTAGAGATTTGTCACCTCTTTCTGGTTTAAACCAGCAACTTCAGAAAGTCTAGGAAACTCCTAAAATTCTGTGTAAAATTTCGAACGTCTTTGTTTCCTTTTCTGTTACAAAGAACATTTGGAGTAACCTTTATTGAAAAACTTATGTCCCACAAAAAGTTAAGAAGCCCTGGTTTAAACAAGTCCTGGAAATGTGGAATATAACAAGCGATTGCACTCATTTGTTCTCATGTGCACACACATCTGCCACCTGCCCTACCTGTAACATCTTCTCTTCTCGCTCTCTCTCTCCCCTCTTCCGGTACAGTTCATCCATCTCAGGAGCCTGGCTGGTTGGAGGGGACTCTCGACGGAAAGACTGGCCTCATACCTGAGAACTACGTGGAGTTCCTCTAACTGGTGACCCCAGCAGACCTGCTGAGCTTTCCATGGTGTCCATGACAACTGCTGATTCCAGTGTTGTAGGCCATTTCTCTTTGCCACTGAGAAATGTGGGGTGATTGACTAAGTTACCACCTGTCAACACGAATGTTTCTATGAACTCTGGTGTCACCCATCCCCATGATCATGTCAGCTGGCATGTGGTGATACTGCACGGAACAGAAGTAAATCAGCAGGGGAGGCCATTTGATTTCGATAATCAAGAGAAAGGCTTACGAAGTCGTTCCTCTCATTTAGCTCCCTAAATAGGGAGCATTCATTTTGTTTCAATAGTCACCCAAATCCAAAAAAAGAAGTAAGAAAGATGTATGTAGTCTTCAAGAGCATGCAATGTAGCTAAGTCTAACGGGGCTGGGCATTGGCTCTGAGGTCCAGGCTGGGCCCGTTGCTTCTGTTTACAGTAGATACTCTCTCTACTCCATCTCTAAATACTTGAGACCCACAGTGCTACAGGCAGCTGGGTCTGTCTGGTTGCATGCAGGAGAGAGAGGGGTTACAGCACTGTTTACATAAGATGCAATCTCTCACCATCTCCAAGCAGCCTTGGTCAAACATCAGCAGAATTCAGCTCAGTCCTCTCGTGCAAGGGAACACAATCCCACCCCCATGTTCCCCCTCCCAAGCTAGGAACTTCTTTGCCACCAAGAGCTGCTATCACCTCGTAACCACGGCAACCCAACCTACTCTGAAACCAAACCAAAAAAAAAAAAAAAAACCACTCTTTTTGCATGACATATTTTTTCTTCCCCCTTTTTGGTCATTTTTTGAATGATTTGCCAACCACCTGAAGCAGAAGGTCAAGGAATTAGAGTGGTCTGCTTGGGGCAGACAGAATAGCAGCTGGGAACTCTTTCCTTTCTGGTGAATTTTAGCAGCATCAGGATATATTTGGAACAAACTCTAGTAACCTCTTGAGATTAAATTATATACAGGCTTAATACTTCTGCTCTTCCATGCAACTAGTGTTTGCTTTCTAGGGGGCAATGTGCTGCCTCCTCATGGGTGGCATCCTCCCCTCCCCTCGACTTGTTCACTCATGGTCTCCCATTCCATGTCCCTTCTCCTGCCCTTGACTGCCTCTAGCCCTTCACTTACATTGGCGGTGCCCTGGGCTGCTGAGCACTGGTGCCCTGGCAGCTTTCAAGGATGATTCCCAGGCTAACTGTATGGCCTGTAGTTTTAAAGGATATATATGTTCACTGCCACTCAGAAAAAGGGAATTGTTTCTCAGGCTTTTGAGGCACAAGACTTATATTGTAAGCCATTTTGATCCAGGAGAACACCAAAAGGTTGGGGCATGGAAGGTAGCATGGGTACCTTCTAAGAAAGAGAATTTCCTGGTCCAGAAGGGGCTGGGTCTTTGTGCAAGACTGCCAGGAGTGGGGAAGTTGGGTCTGGATATATCACAGTCACTTGGCCTTCAAAGGAACAGAGTTCCCAGTATCTTCCACTTTAGAATGTCCTTGTAAGAGTGACTCTGGGCAGACAGACTCCAAACTAATGATGGACTCTTAAGCTCCCCAGGAGCCCCTCGGGTTGGCAGCATCGCCCCAGAGTGTTTCCTGCTTCTGGAACTCCTCTTTAGGGAAGTTGAAAGAAGAAAAGAAAAACTTGAATTGTGTTGAATTACTGTATCTTTTACTTTTTTTTTTTTTTTGAAAAGATAAACTTGTAAATAGAGTGATTTGAAATATTATATGGTGAAGTTTTATATTTGATAATCTTTAAGCTAGCACTCCACACATTTAAACTTTGATTGTTGAGTAGGTGTGTGTAAGAGGGAGAGAGAAGGCAAGGTTGAAGAGAGTCAGGGTCATCCCTTCTCTGGCCTTGAGGAAGGAGAACACATTTCTAGGGACTCTCTGCTGGCTCTTGTTGGTGGGCGTGACACACTGATGGTATTCGGTGGTCTTTATCCACCTGTGTTTTTGAGCTTTTCTTGGGCTTTGAATTTGGAGAGAGAAAGAGCATTTTCAGGCAATGAATTTTTCGAAGAATTCTTGCTCAGTAGTAAGATGAAGCTCAGGATTCAAATAAGTGGGGATAGGAGTTAGATTATTTTTTTTTCACTTTTCTTCTCAGGTGTATTTCTTGGTACCCCAAGATGTCAGGACAGAAGGCGACGGGGCTGTCGCATGTTACTTATATCTTACTCCTCTGCACATCTTCCAAGGCTGTACACATGAGGCCAAGCTATTTTGTAAATGTCATGTGTGTGTCTACGTTCTAGGAAAAACTGGCTTCTTAGGATCTTGGGTCCTCGGTATGCTGCTGCTTTCCCTTTCTTTCCCATCTCAAGTTTCATATAACCCCAAAATAGAAGAAAAACTCCAAAAGGGATGTAGGCTGTGCTGTTGTTAGAGCTTTATAGATGACTTGAAGTTTAAAGGAGTTTGTCATTGTGATTCAGTTGATCAGCTCAAGGATTACCCAGCTATTATGCAAGAGTTCAACCAGCAGCAAGTGTGACACTACCACTACCAATTCAGAGAGCAAGAATTAAGACTGGATGAGACCAAGATAGGACTCAGCAAAGCTATCACTGAAAACCCAAGAAAGAACACTCCAACTGGCTACACTTACTCCATGTAGACTTGGGACAGCTGCGGAACCTGTTCAGTGGGGCTTGCGGGGACAAGCATGGTCTGTGCTTTCTAAATGTCAGGAACCCCACATAATGTTGTTGTTGTTGTTGTTGTTGTTTTTAACACATTTGATGTTTTAAATTGTCACCTGCCGTACTGGAACCTAAACTAGAGCTAAAATGGAGGAGCAGAAGGCCCAGGCTTGGGAGCTCCTCACTGAAGCATAGCTGTCAACACTTGGCCCCAGCTTGACCACTTGGAAGCCTCTTCAGTTGGCTCTGATTTGAAGCCGGAGGGAAATGGAACTGCTGCCAACGCGAATTTTTAGGTAGACCCCTTCCCAGCTTCCCTGTGGCCATGCTGGGGCTGTGACAGATGGCTGCTCTGCTCCCTTTCCCCAGCCAGGCTCACCTCCTCCTCATTTGCTGCAGAACTGGAGATACCATTAAGAATATGAGCCAAGAAACAGGGAAGGAATTTGATGACTAAAAGGAGTCTTTACTCTCTTTACTGTCTATGCCCCTCTCCCATTCCTAATTCTGCTCAAATAGGGAACTTTGGGGAAGATTAGGAGAGTGAACAAGGTATCAGAATGGAGGACTGTGGACCAAGATCCCTGAGCTTTCCGAGGAACCTTGTGTTTCTTCTGTAAGGCACTTCGGTGATGCACACAGAGCCCGAATCTTTACTTGGGCATCATGATTCATCTCACTCGTCCATCAGGTACTCAAAGAAGTCCATAGCTACAGAATTCCATGCTGTGAAAGATACTAGTTTCAAATCCCTGCCGCCAATTCCCTTGCTCAAGATATTCTCTTCTGTGTTCAAAAATCAATGTATAGGGACGGACCCTGTATAGCACAGCCTTCCTTAGTATCTTATAATTGGAGCCAGTTTCTCACTTAGTGTTTTAATATTTCTGCAGCCAATATGCATTTACTTCTGTCAGACCAAACTGTCTTTTACAACGTAATTCTAGTTCATTCCCTTTTGCTGAGTGCTTTTTGGACAGAGAGGCAAACAGAAAGAAGCTAAGCAATCAAGCATTGGCAGGTTGGCATCAGCAGGACAGAGCCATGCTACTGACAAGACTATTTCAGGCATTCCCAGGACTCCACAGTTTGTGTGCCATGCCTGTAGCTCAGAGGGAAGTCCTTTTACGAACTGCGTCTCCTGACAACAGCAAGCCCAGTCACCCCAGAAGTTCTGTCTTGACTACAGAGACTGCAAAAACATCTATGGTTGAAGCATGGGGAGAGAGAAATAACCAGCCAAAGGTAATTTGCTCCCCTACTCATGAGTCTTTATTGGTACCTTTCATCCTCTGGCTTCTGTTTCCAAAAGCAAGTCTAGACCAATAGTTTCATAGACAACAGGAGTCCCAGGTACAACAGTGGCCACCATGGCACTCAGAGTTTGCCCTAGTACAGAATATTTTATGAGTAACTATATTACTGCAGTAGGTAGCCAGCCTTGAAGAAACCAAATAACTACCTAGCTTTAAAAGGAATGTCCCAGGTATTCTATCTCCAGAGTTATCTGTCATCTTTGGCAAACTTGACAGTAATCAATTACCTAGACAACCTTGCCCCACATGTCTTTTAAGGCAACTGGGTGTCCTCTCACACACCCTTAGCTGGTGTTTAAAAAATTCATCTCGCGTTCAAATGTGTTTGGCAGCCATGCTGATCAGCTGGGTGCTGAACCACTTCTCTGTAATTGTAGCATCAAAATGACAACAGCAGAGCAATGAACCTTGCACAATCCTACAGCATGCCTGAGACGAGACTCCCAACAAGTAATAATTAGCTTTTCTCCTTTCGCCGCCTACAGTACTTATCTAACTAAAGAACTTCCCAAAGCAGAGGGAGAGACCATATAGAGAATCCAGATGTCATTCAGAGCCACCAGCCCTGGCTGAAATGTGGTCTTCCGATGGAAGTGCTGTATTCTGGGGTGAAAAGGCTTGGATGTCAAGTAGTGCAGGGAGTGGAGAAAAAGAGAAAAGTAAACCACACTGAAGAACTGGGCGGGGGGGGAGGGTTGCTGGTTAGGAGGAATAAATATAGTTCTTAATGGGGAAAGATCAACTACAGAAAAAGTTCACAACTGATACTTTTATAAAAGTTTTAATAGCACTCTACAAATGGAAATGCCTTTCAAGGTAGAATGCTATAGTGACAAAAGCCTTGGGGTAGTCCTAGACCCATATAAGAATAGCAATTACTATTACATGAAAATTCTTTTGAGTGTAATCAGAACCAGAGTATCGATAATCAAAAATGTCCAATTTCCCTGAAGCAGTCCTGGAGGGGTCAAGACATTCTACAAAGTTGTCCCTATAGACACCTAAGAGCAACTCCCTTGGGTATCCAGATGCCAGGATCACGCTGGTACCTGTGGAAAGAGGTTCATGTGGTGACTAAAGTGTCTGTGTATTAGTGTGTGTTTATGCGCACACACATCTACATCAGTAAAGATACAGACACTCATGTAGATACCCACAGAAGCTGGCAGCCGCTGAGACTTGGCAGCCTATTAAGATTTCAAATTGGAGAACAAGAGAAACGAGAGGCTGTTGATTGTCAAAATGATCAAAGATGTAAATTAAGTGCCATTTTAAAACTTCATATTTATCAAATGGTTACTATCTACAGCTGTATTCCTTATTAACTTATTAAAAGTCGTGTAGGAAAACAGATCAAACTCATAAACCTTTAGTAGCTACTACTAGGCTAGTAGTCACAAGCACTCTAAAAGACATTTTGTCCATATTTTGGAGAAGAAAATATTTGCATGTTTATCTCCTAATTTAGGCTACTTTTGAGTATACTGTAAAGTGCTGTGTGATAGATTATCAATAAAGTACTTAAAAATGGCACTTTAATTTTTTTAAACCATAAATTATGCACTGTTTTAAACTTCAGTATTGAATATTGACTGGTGTGTAGAATCCAATTCTGTAATTAAAAAGTAATTTGTGACTAGAATAGAACTTTTTCTCTGTTCTTAGTAAAATAGTCTTGCCATGTTGAGGCTGGTTTTTTTTTAAATGTGCTTTTGCGTCACTAAGTGTATCTGTAAGGAAAATCCAGTTTCTGTTGAGTGGCCTCTGAAACTTGGCTTTCTTTCATTTGCTTGGTTTATGTGACAATCTTTATGAAACGAGTGGAAGTATGATTTTTGAATTAAATGACTTTTCCATTTGGTGGCATGTTTGTTTCTTGAGTTTCTGATAAAGTTTTGACATGATGCCTATTTTCATATTTCTTCAAATAAGAGTGTAAAGACATGCTCACAGTTCCAGGTCTGGGTCCCTGTGGTCGCTGGGAATAACCGCAGTGCTGATTTTTGACCTGCTGTGGAGAGCTTCGCTTTCTTTTAGGAAAGAGCTAATGCTAGTGAACTTGAGGAGCTATGAAGCATATCAACCAAGCCCTGGAAATCCATATTCTATTTAATGTTTCTGACTTTATCTCCTGGAAGCTATAGTTGTTTTTATTCTTCCTGAATTCGGTTTTCAAAACCACTCTTTTGTGGAAGATCATTATACCATGTGGGATAGTCAAAGAGCCACAACACAGGCAGTCCCCCACAAGCTCAGTGTGTCCCACAGGTTTGTACATCATTTGTTTAGAACTTGTAACATGTCCCAGGCTGGCTTCTATTACCAAGTCTTCTCATTCATCATGTTCCTTCCAGACATATTCAGAGTTGCAACCCGGAACCCAGGTTTATAACGGACTTCCCACCTTCTGTTGTGAGCACAGAGGGCTCAGAAGGAGAGGGCAGGAGGAGACGCTGGCAGAGGAGGAGGAGAGTGGGGCTCCCTGCTGCCTGGTTTTTGGGGGTGCCCACTTGAGTGCGTGGGTCACACATGAGCTGCTCACACTGTGCTCGCTTGTCACTTAAGAAGGCACTGGCTTCCCCCTGTGAACAGCACAAGCTTTCAGCCCTTGTGCCGTCATGGAGCTTATGCCTGCCCTGGAAAATTCTCCAAGCATCTGAAGCCTCCTACATGCATGAGGTCACACGGCACCTAGGGGAGACCTTCTGAGTGGCACACACAGCTAACTATGTCCATCGTGGGAGCATGAGATACATGGTATGTATTTGTGTGCTATCTTTGTCCTTGGCCTTTCTAACAGACTTGGCAATCCTTTCACCTTTTGTGTCTTTTTAACAGAAAAGATTTCATTTTCATTTTGATTTTAGTAGCCACTCTGCAGAGCTCAAATGGCCCTACTACGCCTTGTGGTTGGTTTGTTGTTCTTCACTTGTGAGCTCTGGCTGCCTGATTGGTTAGAAGAGTACCACGGTTAGAAATGGGCTGGACTGACACTTGAAATTAGGTAAACAAAGGATTTTCTTAGACCCCACATATGTAATTAAATCAGGGCTTTAATTCCATCTTAGTTCTTGCAGTCTCTGCTCAAGTACCACACATCTCTCCTACCCTAATATGTCAATGTCATTGGCTCGCCCTCTTTTTAATAACACTAAACTAAGCTGCAACTAACTAACTAGGCTGGGTTAGGCAGAATTGCCAGAGCTCCACCAGCATGGGAGCCAAAGGAGCCTCTAACCAATGCAGTAAGTGCTTGGTGGTAGGGGCGAGAGGCTCCTGCATGGGAGGGTGCAAATAACCATCTGCAGGCTGGGGCATTCCAACCAGGGTTGCATCTCTCACACTGGCATCCTACACACCCAGGCATCATCAGTCTGTGGGGACCAAAGCAGGAAGCTTTTAATTTGAAAGTCAGAAACCACGACCCACTGTACTCAGCAACGCCAGTCACACTGTGCATCTCATCTCCTGTAATTCACCCCATGAGGCGGGCCCCAGCCTCGGTTTGCTAAAACCCTGGTAGCTAATAAGCCTTCACAAGGCCAACCAGCGAATTAATCAAGACTTGAATTCATTTGGGGCTTTAGGTACAAAAATCACATCTTACCCTCCAAGTCTTGAGCACACCATCAAATTAAAATTTTTTATTCTGACACTATGGCTCTATGTCCTCTTTGTAGTTTTTCTGATAAGTTACTGGAAAGATGTTTTTTAAATGAACTTCTGCCTTCTCTGAACCTTTCTCAGTGAAGCAGCTTGCCTCTCCTGTGTTAAATGCAGTGAAGTAATGGCAGTAAAGGGTCACCCGTTTTTTCCTACCTTTTCTCCTCTCACACCATTTGGCCCTTTCATATGTCTTTGTGTCATCCATTCAGTTTTCATCATAAAATGTGTAGTGTCATCTTCTTAGTTAACAGCTCCATAAGGGCAAAGACCAGGTTTTGCTCACCCATGTCCATTCAGCTCCCAGCCCAGGGCCTGGCCCAGTACATGTCTAGTAGCCTCTGGGTGGGCTGACCGAGTGACCAAAAGTGGAAGAGTGCTGCTTGGCCCTGTATTCCTCCTTCCTGTTGGACTCTACAGTTCTTGTTGAAAGAAAGAAATTGGGTGTCATTAGACTTGGGTTCTTGAACACAAGGTGACTTTGTGACCTCTGGCAAGCTCCTCCATTCGCTCACGTCCTGGGATTTCAGCTCCTCGTAAGGGGACTTCCCACCCTTCATCCAGGCACACACATTCTTTCCCATCCCGCTCCCTAGTGCTTGGTACAAGAAGCCATCTGGATAAGCAGATGACAGAGAGCCAAAGACCCTTCACTGTCATCTGAATTGCTTATGGGCAGTTTTATGAACTTCATACCAGGCTCAAGCCTGCCTTCAAGCAAAGCCACATCAGAATCACCCCCCAAAATAAAAAGTGTTCTTTTTTTGAAGACCCTTCCAGGAAATTCCACATTATCCCATGGGAATTTGGTCTGGCATCTAACATTCTCACTAAGGGAATTCTTTGTGTCTAACTTAAGTTTCCCATGATGCAGCTTAATGTCCATTTCCTTT
Source organism: Mustela lutreola (assembly GCF_030435805.1). Classification (NCBI taxonomy): domain Eukaryota; kingdom Metazoa; phylum Chordata; class Mammalia; order Carnivora; family Mustelidae; genus Mustela; species Mustela lutreola. The sequence continues at coordinate 80,691,468 of NC_081294.1, forward strand.
CTGTTTTTCCTTGGAGTGGGGAACCACTTGCCTCATTTTTTTTTTTTTTTCAGAGAAATCACCCTCCTTTTTTGTGATTCCATCCAGCAAGCACTTCTGGACCATCTCTATGTACCAGGAACTCCTGCGACCGGGACTTAAAAGACATGATCTCTGTCCTCAGGGAACTCCTAGTTGGGCTTCACGACAGGGACGTGTATGAGAAGCCACACATGCCATGTGATGTGTCTACCTGCTGTGTGGCAGATTGTCTTGGGCTCTGTGAAAGAGGGCCTTTCTGTTTGGGAGGCAGGTACCAGAGAAAGCTTCACAGAAGTGACGTTGGAGAGGGATCTCAAAAGGGGAGAGGAGTTTGGCACCTAGACCACTGGAGAAGTGTCCCAGGCTCAAGGATGGCAAGGACTGAGGCATGGAGGGGAGAGAGAGAGAGGGAGGTGAGTTGGGTATGATTGGACATAAAGAGACAAGAGCTTCCTGGAAAACTGTACGTTTGTCTGGTCACCCTCACCCGCTCCCCACATTGTCCTCTAGGCTTCTGTTTTCTCCCAATGACCACCAATATCAGCTAACATGAATTACAGTCTTACTAGACATGAGACACTATTATAAATGCATTAACTCACTGAATCCTCAAAACTCATGAGAAATACTATAATTACTCCTATTTTATAGATGAGGAAACAGGATCAGGGAGGTCACACAAGCTAGGAAGTGGTGAAACTTAAATTTTAGGATAGGTCTGTCTGCTTCTGGAGCCCATATGCTCTTAACTTTAAAAAATTTCCTTATAGGTATACACACATGATCTTACATAAATGTGTAAGCATTTTTTAACAGCATGGAAGTTTTTCCTTCTGCCTTTGGCTTGGTTCTTCCATCCCCCACCTAAGCATCCTCAAACCTGACATCAACAACCTCATTATGTCCTTTTTAGTAGTGAGCCCTTCAAAACGGGCTCTGACAAATAAGTGTTTGTCTCCCACAAACACTTAGCTTTGGTTCCCTATTGGCCAGAATAAGAACAGGATATGTTTTGAATAAAAACTTTCTTTTCTCCTAGGAGCCCTGTGCTCACTCCTTTTGGGTGAATAGTTTCCCCATTTCTGGATCTCTCTGCAGACACTCCTGGTTATCTGGGCAGCCCCACGGACTCCAGCTGCAATCCTTGGCTGGTCTCAGCATCCTTAAGGACACTGCAAGGAGACAGCCTCTGTGGAAGGCCAGCCATGTTTTGTTAGCTGGAAATATGTAGTGCGCACATTTTTTAAAATTTTACAATTTAAAAACAGTCCCTCTCCCCACCCTGATCCAGCTGCCAACGACAGACCATCAGGCTCTTATGGGATTGCCAGGGAAATCCCATGAGCATGTGTCTTTTTGTGGGAGAGCCAGTGTATCTAGCCTGATCTGCGAATGCTTAAAAAAAGAGAATCTCCTTGGCATTTTAACCCCCTCTTGAACTTAATGAGATTTGAAAAAAAAATCAGAGCTAGAGGAGTTAACAAGAGAAGTCAAGGCAGACAATGGTCAGTACTTGTGGGACTTCCTCAAAGGCAGGATGGGAATCATCCAGGTCTCTGCTGTCAGAGGTGTAGAGCTGTTGCATGTCAAGATGACAGTGATCAAGTAAGTCTCATTTATGGAGCAGTTCCATTGTACTAACTTGCTTTCACATGCATCATCTTATTAATCCTCCCATCAACCCTGTGAAATAGGCCCTGTTCCTCCCCTCTTCTGTAGATGAGGAAGCCAAGTATTAGACCAGGTAACTTGTTCAGAGTCACTAAGCCAATAAGTAACAGAGCAGACAAGGAACCCCAGCAAAACTGATACCTCAGCTTACCCTCAATTCCCACCCTGTCCCCAGACGAGAAGGTGTTGGAAGCTCCTGCCCTTGAATGCTCTTTATTTCCCTGGCCCTGAGGGAGTATTTATTATTTTTGATTTTTGGCATCCAGTACCCCTTCTGGCAAGGGCACCTCGGATTTCATTTGGGGCCCATGGATTTAGGTTCCATGGGTTTGGGTGGCAGTGTAGCAGTGGCACTGTTCTGGCCTATGAGATCATCAGATCCATCCAGCTCCAATGATTGGTTGGTTAAAGAATGGGCACAGGGCCTGGTTAAATCCACAGTGCCAGAATTTTGTCCTGGGGTAAGGTATACAGGTCACTGCAGGGTCACCGATATTCTTCCTATCAGGGAAGCATAGTAAGTACCATTCCCCTGACCTGCAAATGACTTCTTTTTTTTTTTTTTTTTAAAGATTTTATTTATTTATTTGAGAGAGAGACAGTGAGAGAACATGAGAGGCGAGAAGGTCAGAGGGAGAAGCAGACTCCCCATGGAGCTGGGAGCCCGATGCGGGACTCAATCCCGGGACTCCAGGATCATGACCTGAGCCGAAGGCAGTTGCTCAACCATCTGAGCCACCCAGGCACCCTGCAAATGACTTCTTAATATGAACTCTGTTTGCCACTTGTCTTTATTTGAGGGCCCACATACTTTATGTTAAGTATGTATTTATTGAGATTTTAGTAGTGTACCTCTCAGGAAGGTCACTTCAGAGTACAGCAGAAGATCTGAAATATTAATTGCAATATGAAATGGGCAAACACTGCTCTAATTTGACCAGTCCTGGAATGAGTTCACCTTGATGCCTGAACTCAGCAAGCATAACTTATTTTTAAAATTCCAGCGTTTGTTCTCTATTCTGGACCAGAAGAAGCCATGACTGGGTCTCATGAGAACAGGGAGGAATTGTGTCATTCAGAGCCCTCTGACAATACTTTTCCAACCCCAGCTGATTCAAGTCACTACTTGACAATTTGGCCCATCCCAGTGGTGCATTAGTGTTGACACATTTTACCTTGGGTTTCTCATGATGGACCCCCAAGTCAGTTGCAGTTCAAAAAATGGCAATAAATCATGCTTAATCATGATATGGAACTGGATGGCATAAAGTACTCCTCAGTTCACACACCCTGGGGGCCGCACCCAGACCTGTTCAACCATCCCATGAATTCGAGTCTGAGAAACTCCCGTGTCAGAGTTCAGACCTTCAACTTCATTTGGGTGGGACTACATAGTTGGAGGCCCTGGAAGGGGGTTGGGTGATCTAATCAGACTCAGATACCTGCTGCTGCTCTTTCTCCATGATGTGCTCACAATTTTCTTGTTTCAGGGATTTCCAGATAAAGTGATTACAAATCTTATAGGAAAAACCTTCACAGGCAAGGAGGCCACTCCTGTCCCACAAAAGATAATGTTTTCACTTTTGGATAACACTTGAAAAGTCTCAAGGCTGTTTTCCTACTCCAGATTTTGACCATGGCACATGCCTGATCCAAAAACCTTTAGAAACTCTTATGGCCTGAAAGGAAAAAAAAAAAAAAAGCACTATGGCATTAAGGGTGTTTCCCAGCATGGCCCCAGCATCTTTTCTCTCATGTTCCTTTATGCATTTTATGCCCCAGAGGCACCAACTCTTCATCACCTACTATGTCCACATCCAGGTGCTAGGGTTCTGTTTCCTTGTACCCTTCAGGTGAACTTGGGGTCAAGTGTCCTTTACTTTTCCCACCCCAAGAAGAATAACTGTTGATTTTGCCTATTGGGCAGCCATTACTCCTTATTCTGATAACAGCACCTCATTATTTGGTCTGGAGAGCCACCCCTCCCCAACTCTCAGGTCCCATTCCTGCATCCAGTGGTGAACCTGTGATCCCAGCTAGGCCTGGAACATCAAATCAACCCAGCCAATATGACTGCTTGAGAAATGAGCCAGAACTGAATTAAGTCCAAGATCCACTGAATTTCTTAGACTGCTGTGATAAAGGACTCTCTCTCTCCATCTGAAGTAAAGAGGACTGCTGGCGGCCATATTGTCTCCTTACAGGGGGAGCTTGACTGACTCCCAACTGGAAAACTCAAATAAGCTACCAAGAATGACACAAAAGAGCAACACTCCATGTCATGGGTCCAGAAGCATGTGAGCTTTTCTGTTACATAAGCCAATAAACTCCTATTGTGCTCAAAACAGTTTGAGTTTCATTCTTTTGCTAACAACTGAAGTCCTGAGCTCCAGATAAAGTTTCAGAGTGATTTCTGTGCAGTCCTTTCTCCCACTCAATTGTTGGATCCTTTGTCAAGAAGAAAGAGCACTGGACTTAGAGCGGAAGACCTGACATTAAGTCTGGTTCTGCTGGTTCCCATCTGGGGGACCTTGAAGTAATCCTTATCCTGAGTATCAGTTACCTCATCTCTAAAATGGGTCTAAGAATGCATAGCCGCTAAGGTTGTTTCCATTAAACAAAATAACACTTATTAATGAACTTTAAAAAATTCACTCTCCTTGGAAATCATCTGGATGTTTGTTACATGGTTTCATAGCTATTACTGTATTTGGCCTACCAGTCCTGGGATTGCATCTTCTGCTCCTCGAGTTCTGCCCATCACCTCTGTGAAGGACAGCCTTAACACGTCATGTGTTTCTCCCCACCTGCTTCTTCAGCATGGCCATAAGAACCATACATCGGCAGATGTGTAAGTCTAAGGTTGTCTTAATGCAGTGTCCTGTGACTGGTAGCTTGGCTTAATCACATGATGTAGGTCAATCAGCTGTTTGCTCCTGTGGATTTGACTTCCCAGGGAAATTGCCCTTATAGATGAGTGTACAAGAGGAGACATCCTGATGTTGAGCTGTGACCAGTGGCCATGTTGTGCTGGGTACACATTTAAAGATACAAGGAGGCCTGTCTTTAGAGGAAGAATATTAATGCAGAGAGAACAAGCCAAATGGAACCAAGAAAGCGAGGAAAGCTGCCTCAACCTTGAATAGCTTTTTATGGAGTGCCTGAATATCCTTTATGTCCTGTTACGGAATTCCAAATGATCCCTCCATCCTTACAATTAACACATTGTGGTATTTGGACTAGTTTGAATAGTTTCTGCTCCTGGCAGCCAGAAGAGCCCTCCTTCGAACCATGATGGGTCCCGACGGCAATGGGGAAAACCAGAGGTTCTGTCAGCAAAATGAGTGGCCCTATGTCACGTCGTAATATGGAGTTTGTACCCTTGGGCTTCTCCTTGTTCTGGAGTTCTTGCACTAGGGAACCCACCATGAGATTTCTTCACACCAGGAGAGGCGGTGGTGTGTATACGCCTTGCCCATATCGCATTTAGCTAGGGTTAGGAAGGATAGCTTTAGAACCTGGCATGAGCTGAGCTGACCACTAATTCCACAGGCAAATTTAGTGTCTTTTTTTTTTTTTTAAATATTTTATTTGTTTATATGACAGCTAGAGAGAGAGCACAAGTAAGCAGAGTGGCAGGGAGAGGGGCAGAGAGAGAAGCAGGCTCTCTGCTGAGAGCCTGACACGGGGCTCGATCCCAGGACCCCGGAATCATGACCCGAACCAAAGGCAGCCGCTTAACCAACTGAGCCACCCGGGTGCCTCTAGTCTCTTTTTATTGTTCATACTACCCGTTGCTCAGAAAACACACACATGAAGCTCTGGTGTTGCAGAGAGAGCCAAAAAGAAACTGCTATCTTCTACCTCCTCTGCCCACTTGACGTTCTTTCCATCTGTGTTACCTGCAGTGGTTTTCTCTTCAAGGCAAACCTGGGTGCACGGTGAGGTCTGTGAAGAGTCTCGAGCGCTCTGCCATGTTTCTGTTCTCAGATGCTAAGGAGCTGCAGTAGGGATCTCAGAGGTCTGGGCTGACCGTCCAACACTGTCGTGTCCCTCCCTGCCTAAACAGCCACTAAAGCTGATGAAATCTTCCGTTCAGGATTGTCCCTTGCTGGAACCCGCTCATCCCAGCTCAGAAGAGCAATTGTTAGACACACAGGAATCCTGTGATCTGGTCGTTAAATTGCTGGTAGCTGGAAATCGACCTTGCTGGGAGCCCTCATACCATGGAAATCACCAAAGGCTACAAATCAGCCCATCTTTGTGAAACCTTCCCCAGTGCTCCACTGCTTGTTCTCCGAGGGCTGACATGATCGGCAACATCTGTCCTTGGCTCTGTCTGCAGCCTAGAGTAGTTTCAGCCCGAGTGGGGGTGGTAGGCAGAGAGCTGGAGAGAAGCTACACATACCCCATTTGGAGTTAAGTCAGTAACTTCACAGTGATCTTGGTTTGGGGATAAAAGAACACTTTCTAACTGCAGGCAGTACTTTGTGAATCAACAGCCGTTTTTTGTTTATTTGCACTGGTTTTAACCAGAGCCTAGAAAAGGGGTTGGTCTGCCACCCCCTCCCCCCGCAAAACACACTTCTCAGAATTTGGCTCAGGGATGCCAAGAACTATGTACAGATCCTGTACATCAGAATACTTGGGGGATGATGCATTCCTTCTGCTGCTCACTTCCTGCAGGAGGGAGGACACGGGAGCCTGCCCTAGGCTCACTCCCTGAGGGCAGTGCAAAGGGCAAATCCCACTTCCTGTGGTGACTGCTGCGGGCCAGAGGCGGGGCAAAGGTCAAGTGACCCTGAGGCTGACACGGTTGGACTGAAGCCAGCCTTGTTGTGAGCCCACAGGAACCAAGTGTGGTCGGAGGCCTTCACACATCCATTCCCACTTCAGTGAACATCCGGGGCCTCTGGAAATTTTCTCAAATCCAAGGGCTTCTGATTTGATGAATCTAGGAGGAGAATTCAGAGTCTGTGTTTCTAATGGGTGCCTGTACCAAAGTGAACACAAGCAGAATAATGGAAAAACCCATATACGATAAATTAGAGGGTGACTATATAATGACAGATCTCACAAAAGTCTTCCTTTAAATGCTAGAATGAAAGCATTCACTTTAAGAGATTGTATTTTCAGTCATTCTTGGAGCTGTAAACTACTCCAAGAACGCCAAAGATTCTAGCAAGATCTAAACCTCTACTACTTCCCAGCTTTGCTGGTCAGAATCAGCTGAAGCAGAAACTGCTACAAATACAGGTTGTTGAGAAAGAGAGAGAGAAAGGAAAGAAAGGGAAGGGAAGCGAAGGGAGGGAGGGAGGAAGGAGTGAGGAAAGAAGAGAGAGAAAGGAAGCGAGAGAGGAGGGAGAAAGAAAAGAAGGAAGGGAGGAAGGAAGGAAGAGACGAAGGGAAGGGAAAGAAGAAAAAAACAAACCAGTTTCTCCTTTTACCTCCTCTGTTCTGAATAGATTTGAATAAATGGCAAAAAAGACTTGCTGCTTAAGTATCCTGCCCGCCGAAGGAAATACAGCAGAAAGACAACGTGGTCCGCTGCAAACCAACAGGAGATTACAAATAGGCCTTTGAATTCTCATCACAGCCTCTGCGACAGGTGACTTAATAAGCTCTCTGAGACTGTTTTCTCTTAAAACAGATAGGAGAGGATAACTCCTACAGGGCAGAGACATCAGGAGGAATAGAGGAGAAATGTATATATATGTATATATACCTATATACACACACATATATGTATGTCTACATATCAGGCATTTGACGCAGAAAGTGTGGATATTCTGTCAATTAAATGTTGCAAAAGTTAATCTCCTAGAGCTTTAGCTTCTTTGTCTAGAAAATAGGGATGACCATAATCCCCACAACATAGAGTTGTTTTAAGAATTCAGTGAAATACTTTACGTGAAAGTACCTAGCAAACATCTGGGACACTTTGAGTCTCAAAAAAAAAAAAAAAAGAAGAAGAAGAAGAAGGAGGAGGAGGAGAAGGAGAAGAAGAAGGAGGAGGAGAAGGAGGATAGTAAAAAATTCTAATAATTGAATGAAGTAAGAATTCAGGAGTCCATGCTGATAGAAATTTAAAAAGCATATAAGAAAATTCTTTCTTATAGTTGAAAGCCAACTAACAATTGTAAAAGGAATGGCAGAATTAGACTGTTACCATTTGGCAACCATATGAGTCAGTCGAGAATCATCAATGGATGATTCGTATTTGCATAATCTCATAGTATCTCCTCACAGGAGATTTAGTAATCACAAAGGACAAAATAGTGACTTCCGGGTGGTGAAACCCAGGAGACACGACTGTTTATTGGGACTAATTGACAGCCTGTTCTTTCTAAGAGGCACTGAGAAGAACTCGTCATGTCTTATGTGGAATTCCTAAAAAAGGGGGAATAACCTGGATCTCGCCATGAGAAAGACAAACCAAACTGAGGAGTCTTCTATAGCATAAGCTGCGGTGTTCATTTCAAAAATGTCCAATGCCGTGAACTAGAAAGAGCCAAGAACTGTTCGAGATGTCCAGAGATGTGATGAGTGAATGCAACATACAATTGTGGATTTTCTTTAGCTGGAAAGGACATTATAGGGACAACTGGCAAAATCTGAGTAAGGTCTGTAGACTAAATATGTGTATTACATCCATGTTAATACCATGATTTACATAACGGCGGTGTGGTTTTTGAGGGGCAGGATTTTTTAGGCAGGCTTTTAGCAAATATATGCAAGTATTTAGGGATAAAGGGCATCAGATCTATAGCATCTTCAATGGTAAGGGGTCGATAGATATATAGATACATAGAGCAAATATGTAAATACTAACATTTGAGGTATCAGGGTAAAGAATGATAATTCCAGATGTTCACTAGTTTAGCAACAGTTCTGTAAGTCTGAAATTAATTTTTTTATGGTATCCAGCACATACAAAATTACTGATAGCGCTCTCTGTCCTTATATCTGTTAATATTATTAATGGAACTCTGAATCTATTTTGAAGAGTTCAGAAGCCAAGAGAAAAATCCATATATACCAAAGCAGCACAAAAGTTTGCTTGGAAGCACTTTTTGGTCTTGCAGTACAAAATGTAACTCCACACCCTCCTTCTGGGATTCCCTTTGTTTCAGTTCCTCTGGGCAGCTATAGCCCAAGGATCGGGGGTCCATGGGTGGTCTTACAGGAAATGCAGGCTTCATAAAGTGAGTCCTACATGAGGTGGGAGGAAGCCCCTGGGGTTCACTCTGACACCATGTCTTAGGCTCATATCCTGGAAGGGATGGCGGTGTCTCAGATATTGCATTCACCTTCTAGCCCCAGAGAACTCTGTAGAAAGCCATTTCAAATTAAAGGTTCAGTCTTGGCCCCATCTCTGTCAATTTGTAGACATAAATATAAGAGAGTGCTTTTAGCAGTACAAAATTCCATAAAATACAGCCATCAGATGCACGTGCTGGGGAGCCTGTGGCTCTGTGTTTACAAGAGCAGCTTCTGGATTCAGGCAGATGGCTTCCAGAGCCTGGATAAATCACTCACCAGACAGGTGAATCAAGGGCAGGTCAATTAACCTCTCTGTCCCCAATTTTCCTCATCCATAAAATGGGGATCATCACTGTAATATAGAACCAAACTCGTAGGGATGGCATTCAGTAAATAAGGCAGTGCAAATGGCAGGGGTTTTATGCCCAAGCAATTGAAAGCCCCTTTAGGTGTAAAATAATGCTATCACAATGTTATTATGAAATTATCAAAATCGGAAGGTTCTATTAAGGTGTGCTGGAACTTCTCTAGTAGGAACTGCTCCACCAGTTCCTAGTGGGAGCCTTCTAGGGCCTGGGGCAGGAGAGTCGCCTCCTCCCCTTCCTCTCCCATCCTAAGCTTCCAGTTTGTTACCTAAACCTGGGGCTCTTGAGCCTTCAGAGATGCTGCAGGGATTGATCCTGCGTGAGCAGCTCCCTGAGAAAACATGTGCTTGCCCACCAAATCGCAGCACGAGGCCCCAGAGGTGTGACATGTGATTTCACCTCAACTTCTACCTGGTACATGGGCCTATGCATGTCCTGACCCCTACTCAGAGAGCGGGAAAGAAATCTGTCCTGCTCTCAGGACAGTGAGACCACACCCAGGTGGTCAGAATGGCAATTCCCCATCGGCCCATCCACGGTGGCATTAGCCAAACCAGAAGAATGGACGTTTAACAGGAATGTGTCATCAGAAAGATATTCCGTTAGCATTCTCTCTCCCCAGCTCCACACCAATATTTCTGCTGGCGTGTTGGACATCTCTAGTCAGAGGACCCACAGGAATCTCAGACTCAGCATATCCTAAACAAGACCTCACTCCCTTTCTCCCATGCCAGCTCAGAAACCTCCAAGTCTTTCTCCTTGAGCCCCTACCTGTGGGAGGTCCTATCCGTTCCAAATCCCACATGGCTTCAATCCAATTCCTCCTCCCCGGGGCCCTCACATGCTGACACTCAGGGCTTGGAGCCTGGTGACCTCTCACAGGCACCACCTCAGCCCCTTCCTGGCTAGTATCCCTTCACCAGCTCCCCCACCCTGCTTCACATTCCACATCAAGGACAAGGTTACCTCTGAGGCAGGAAACGGGTTACTCTCCCACCATGATGAAGCATGTGTTGGCTTCCCAATGACTCAAGGCTGCAGTGTGGACCAGACTTACTAGGTGAGGCCCCTCCCAGCCCTCCAGCTTCATCTTGCCCTGAATACTGCACCCTCCAGGTCCTCTGTGTGCACTCTGCTTTGCCTCCTTTTCACCCCGGAAGAGTCCTACTTCCCTCTCTAACTCAGTTCTTAAGTCTACCCCTCCCCTTCTTCCATAACCCCTGAGCATACTATGCCTTCATGAGTATAACTCATGAATCTGTCTCATGGTTGTTTCTGTGTGACACTGCATGCTTTTCAAGATCAAGGATTCTGTCCGGGTGTTCTGTACTCCCAGCACTGAACGTGGCCATCGTAGGAAAGGATGGATATAATGCACCTTCGTCCCACAGAGCACTACTGTATGCGAGAAGCACTGCCCTTTGCTGTCCCTTCACAATACGACTAAGCACTTGAATGGTGATTCTATGAAAGGGGGAGTTCAAGCTTCCAAATTTACCTTTTTCTCCAACTGCTTTCAGTTGAACCTGTATTCTTTTTTCATCTGTTTTCCTGGTCTCTTGCCTTCTCAGCAGATCTCTAAGGGGGTATTGGGATGTCACTCTACTGCCCCCCCCAAAAAAAACTATATTCTGGATTTGCTGGCTGGGAAAATATACTTTCCTATGGGATCAAAGAAAGAGCTGATTTTGTTTAAAAGGCTTTAGCTGTTATCTTTCAGAGGGAGTAGCCACTGAGTAGAAAAACACTGAAAACGGACACCTGAGGTGTCCATTGCCACACATGCATGTTTTCCTATGATATTTAGAAGCAGGGTTAGGTTGACCCAGGCACTAACTTAACAGCCTGCATTCTGATTTCTTCCACTTTGAGGTTTGTTTCTCATTTCTGATCATTTCTACTTTGGCAGGTGGCCAAATCCTGGCAGTGCCCACAGTCAGGCTGAGAGTCCATGCCCCTCTGCCACGGGGCTTAGACGGCCACTGGAAGACTGCACTTTCTGGCAGGTGCGGTGCACACAGGGCTCAGACCCCACAGGTGGAAGAGATGGGAGCCTCCTGCACGGGATCTCATTTTTCTCCATCTGCACAGCCATTTGGGGCCTCAGGCTTCGTGACTCACACAGTGACTATCCATCTGCCCATTTACTTCAGAAAGGAGAAAGGATTTCTTGGCACACAGTTGGCCCAGATTCAGGCATGAGCTGAGTCATCATATCATGTGTTTTTGAGCCACCTGCCTGACCCCACACTAGAACAAAGTTCCATCATCACAGGGCTCCCTATTACATGAAGGTGAGTATTAGTTGCATTCTACCCCCTGTACCCCCGAACCAAGCTGAAATCCCAACCACTGGTCAGGGATGGCCGATGCTTGTAGCTCCTGCCCCTGGATTCCCTCCCTGCACCTTGCAGGGATTGCCAGTGACTGAAGAATTCTTCTCCACTAAGCCCAGGAGAGGCCTCGGCATCCTCCTCCAAAACGGCACTCCCAGCAACAGCCCTGCATAATCCATCAGATGTGGTACTGGAGGGTGAAGTGTACTGATACCCTAAAGTTAGATCAGGAAGATGTTTTCTGGACGTTGTCTCTAGAAGGCAACTTTTATTTTCCTGTATATATATTTATTTGAGGAGTGTGGGGAGCATCTCTGAAGGCTCAAGAGCCCCAGTGAGAAGGAAAAAGTATGAGTGTGCACGTAAGCACACACACACTCTCTCTCTCTGTATTAACCACTGGGGCTGCCAAGGTCTAGGAGTCTGAGTCTGAGATCAGGGACCTACCCACATAGGTTTCTTAGGAAGGCTGTGAGGGAGAGTATGTACCATGCCTCTCTCCTAGCTTCTGGTGGCCTGCTGGCAATCTTTGGCATTCCTTGGCTTATAGACGCATCATCTCTGTCTCTGCCTTCAAGTTCACATGGCGTTCTCCCTGTGTGCTTGTCTGTGTCCACATTTGGTCTTATTTTAAGAATACAGGTCATATTTAATTAGGGCTCGACCTAATGATCCTATTTGGTCTTGATTAGCTCTATAAAGCCCTTATCTCCAAGTAAGGTCACATTCAGAAGTGCTGGGGGTTAAGACTTCATATGAACTTGGGGATGACACAGTTCAATCCACGTAACACAGACATTTAAGTACATGCTAATTTTTAAACAAATGGTAGCATGCTCTAAACACTTGTTTACAGCTTGCTTTGTTAATGTGTATTCTTGAGGATTTTCCTGTATCAGCACAAAAGATCTGCCTGTCTCAGTCTCTATCATATGGATTATTTATTTAACTTGCCTCCTAGTGATGGACATTTAAGCTCCTTTCAATCTTTTGCTATTACAACAAACTTTCACTTAATGTCCTTGAATATATCTTTTCACACTTGAAGTGCAAGTGTAGCTATAATCGAGATTCTTAAACATGGAATTACTTGTTTATAGGATAAATGCATCTTGATTTCATTATCCATGTAAACTGCTCTTGCTAGGAGAAAGGGCAGTGGAGATGAGCTTTTCACGTTAGCTAAATGCTACCATGGGTCTCTTTCAGGTTAAAATATAGGAAGAGCCCACAGAAGGAAGGAGGAGGACCTTTCTAAATTGGTGCTTGTGAACCATCCATTTGAAATGACACCCTTGGTCTGTGCCACCAAAAGTCACTTCTCTGATCTGCTGTAAGACTCTCTCCTCCCTCTGAGCTCATAGACTGGGGCTGGGTTCAGGCACTCCTGACCTGTCTGAGTTTTGAGCTCCAGGTTGGGAGGAGCACCAGCTGAGGAACGGAGGGAGTATGGCAGGGTGGAGGGCAGAGTCCTAAACATGAAAGAAGCATCTTCCACAGAAGACCAGGCCCCGTGTGGATACAATGGATGTTATCATTTGTTATCGTTGTTGTGGTGTGCCCAGCCTCCAGTTGGATTTTGACCAGGATCCCTCATTCCGGGTGGGAGCACATCCGAAGCTGCACGCAGACAACGGCATGGCCCAGCTTTGTCACCTAACCGCCAGTTGGAATCCTGGAAGCCTTCCCTTTGTGCTTGTCTGAGGGAGCCTGTCTTGAGGACGTTAACTTGCTGCTGGCCCTTTCTTCCTGGAATCACGCGGGTTCAAGACTGTAAGAGAACACAGAAGCATGTTCTTTATCACTGGGGGAAATGAAGCCCAAAGAAGTCAAGTTCCTCTAAACTGACCTAAGTTCTTCCAAACAGAAGCCTCGGAAGCTGCAACCATCCATCTGTGTGTTCGTGCACGCCACCCACTCATACATACACAGCATGCATACCCACCTGAGGTTACAGCTGTCATTGAGACAGACCCTCCCCTGGCTCTTGTAAGCCTTGCGGTCCTGAAGACAAGGCAGCCATGAACCCGTGATTGCATTAGTAAAATGTGCACAGATACAGAAATTAAATGAACAGAAATGAAAGCTTTCAGGGCTGTGTGAAGGAGACCTCCATGGTGCTAGGGGATTGTGGGGGTCAGAGACTGCGCCAAGGAAGAACTAACATTCTAGCTGTGACCCAGAAATCTCCATCTTCAGAGCTGCTGAAGGACCCTGTCCCCCTTATTCTGTCGGGACCAGCAAAGCACAACAGAAGCGCTTCTCCTCACTGGTCACTGCAGATTTAGAGCATGCAGGAGAAAATTCTCTGAAGACAGCCTCCCACTGCAGAAGCCTAATACAGGGAATTTGCTGGCCAAGGAAGAATTTGGAAGATTCTTCCAAGATGTGTAAGGGATTGTTCGCTGCAAGGTCTAGCTCTCCCACGTCCTATCTGGGAAGGGAGTTCAACTACTTTTCTTCTGCTGTTAAAAAAAAAAAAAGAAAGCAACCAGGTTCGTGTGGGGTTGGGGGTCCCAGCCTCAGAACGGCTACAAACTATTCAGGCCCAGCGAACCCTTCCCACCTGTAGTGGAGAGGCTTGCGGGCCTCCTCCCCAGCTACAGCAAAGCAGCTGGGGGGACTTCTGTGAGTTCTTCAGCCTGACCTTCCCCAGGCTCTGTTTTTTGCCAGGCATAATTACTTAATTTATGTCTTTCTGGTAAATTTGAACGTAGCTCAGAGCCATTAAAGACATTAGTACAGGTCTGGGACTCAGGATGTCTGGAGTTGAGTCCAAACATTACCACTGACCTGGTCAGTGATCCAGCGAGTGCCCCTCAGGCCTTGGTTGCTGGATTGGGTGAGTGTGGAGATGTGGGGCAGTAACTTGGCTCAGAGTGATCTGACCTTGGGATACCTGCCGTCCACGGACATGGAAAAGAACCTGTCTCCATTTCACTTGAGCACCACATGGGTCTGAGCTCCATTTTACAGATGAGAAGACTGAGGCACAGAGTTATTTGCCCACGCTCACAAAGTCTGTAACTGATGAGCCCAGAGCATTCAGATGCTAGCCTTTGCTCGGTCCAAATGGCCCAACAGAAAATAGATCCTAATAACTGTACTTCCATCCCTCGCTCTCCACTCCTTAACATCCAAGGTAACCGGTTTCAGAGGGTCGATGTCCAGCAAGAGGACATGAAGAGGCTGGGCAGAAACCGAAAATGTCACCTGTTTGGTCTGCAACTGGCACCGGGTGCCAGAGTGACTAAGGGGGAAGATGTTTCAGGAGGATGGGAAATGCAGCGGGGGTAGGATTGTTTCCAACACAGTCATCTAACTTTGTGATCAAGGAGGGGTGAGCTGAGGGTCTCAATCTTACCTCTCTGGTGAAATTACAGCTGCTGGTGGCCTCCTGAGTCAGGGACATCTGTACACCATCTTAGGAACAGTCCCACTAGCTTTTCAATACAAAAGCCCTCCTGGAATGCCTCATCTTAAGCTGGTGTGTCCAGTGTGAAGAGGCAGGAGGCATTCGGTGGGTTTTCTTCCTTTTCACGCCCTGCTCCAAAGTTGTGTTTGAGACAAGGACTGGGTCCAAGTGCCACTATCTCTGGATAAAAATAGATCAGTGCTTTGAGCTGACTGATGTGGCTGAATCCTTAAATCAGAAAGCAGTACACTAAAAAAAAATCCCCCACCCATACCCACATCTAACATCTATTAGAGGATGTGGGAACAGAAATGCCCCAGGCCCACTGAGGGTTTTTATTTCCTGTCGGTCATCTGCTTCATGGCTCAGTCAGGCACGTTGCTCCTCTTTCTTCTTGCCTCTTTGGACCCGTGCAGGTCAGCTCCTGGCCACATTTATTCTCTTCTCTAAGTGTCACTTCCTAATTGATAAATGGATTCACTGAGGTAAGTCTCTCCGAGACCATATGCAGTTCAAAATCTGCGCATGCTCTTCCTCCCCATGTGTGCAGATTAACGCGGAGCCTCGGAGAGGGGTGAGGTGGGAGGGGACAGCGGGAGCAGGGTACCCTAGGGTCCTGGTAGGGACCTACATGGTCTATAAAAAGTTTCTGCAAAAACAAAACCAACTAAACGCTGGTATGCTTTTTTATTATAAGGTGGCAATTGTAAACAAAGTCCTGTTAAAAGGGCCCTCCTTGCGTGGCTTTCTGGGGTGTCATCTTGCTCTTTGTATGCGACTGAGTGAGACTCTTTGAGTTGCTAGTGCTAGCAACTCAACTCAGAAAAGGTTAAATAAAAGAGGATTTTTATTGAAACGTTGCATCCAGATGCTCGGGGACGTTGCCAGAGATCTGCCCCTCCATCACTCATCTCAACTTTTTTTTTTCTTTTTTTTTTAGAGAGAGAAAGTGGGTGCACACATGCAAAGGGGGCAAAGGGGCAGAGGCAGAGAGAAAATATCAAGCAGACTCGCCGCTGAGGGTGGAGCCAGAGGTGCCCTCCCCCCCCCCCACCCCCCTGAGATCATGACCTGAGACCAAATCAAGAGTTGGGCTCTTAACTAACTAAGCCACCCAGGTGCCCCACCTCAGTTTTTGTGGTTTTGTTTTCAGGCAGCCTTTTGCCCTCCCTGGACCAACACGGCCACCAACACGGCCACCATTGTATCTGCTAAAGCTGCTCAGAGAGTCTCTCTGTCCCCAGATTTTCAGCAAAACCCAGGAGTTTTATTCTGGATGGGCTTGGGTCACACGGCCATCTCCGATCTACTGGCATGAGATATGCTGACTAAGCATCTGCCTACTCAGAGCCCAGGGGGATGTCAGCACATGTACTAGGAATGGGAGAGGGGTCCTTTCTCCCAGGGAATATTGAGGGGGTGTTATTAGAAGAAGGGAGAGTAGATGCTCAGCAGCCACAGAGCAATAATTGTCCATCATACCCTGCCTCCAAAGATGGGCTCATATCATTCCCCCTTCTCCTCCCCTGCCCCACACACCTCCCTCACTTTCTTCTTACCAGAGCTGAAAAGCCTCCCAGCCCAGGGCAGCACATCCTCCTTCCAAGTTTAAAGAAGTACTGTGCATGCTGGTCACTTGGAAAGTTAGCCAAGATCAACTCTTTATATGTTGCCCATTATAAAGTAATACTTGTGTAATTTAGAAAAAGACAGAAGAAAAAGTAGAAACAGAAATATTATCTGTGGCCTGACCAAGTCATGATAAATCACCAGTTGTTTTTTTCTGTTTTTTTTCCCCCAATGTTCTAAGTATAACATGTACTTTACATAACATATACATACAAACAATTCAACTCAATGAATTTTACAAACTGTACATACCCATGTTACCAGCACCCAGAATTAAGAAACAGAACATTATTAACATTCCAGAAAAACCTCACTATGGAAAACAGTACGGAGGATCCTCAAAATCTTAAACTAGAACTACCATATGATCCAGTAATCCCACTTCTGGGTATATATGCAAAGGAAATGAAATTAGTATCTTCCAGACATAATTTGCACTCCCATGTTCATTGCAACATTATTCACAACAGTCAAGATATGGAAGCAACCGAAGTAGGATGAATGCATAAGGAAAATGTACTATACCTATATAATGGAAAGTTATTCAGTCTTTTTTTTTTTAAGATGTTATATATTTATTTGTCAGAGAGAGACAGCCAGAGAGGGAACACAAGCAGGGGGAGCAGCAAGCAAAAGGAGAGGCAGGCTCCTCGTTGAGCCGGGAGTCTGATGCGGGGCTCCATCTCAGGACTCTGAGATCATGACCTGAGCCAAGGCTTAATGACTGAGTTGCCCAGGTGCCCCAAAAGTTATTCAGTCTTAGAAAAAGAAGGAACCTGGATGAACTTAGAGTACATTATGGTAAGTGAAATAAGCCAGACACAGAAAGACAAATATTTCATGATCTCATTTAAATGTGGAATCTAAAAAAGTCAAACTCTTAGAGGCAGAAAGTAGAACGGGGGATGTAGAGGGTAGGGGAAATGGAGAAATGTTGGTCAAAGGGTATCAAGTTTCAGAGATGCAGGATGAATAAATTCTGGAGATGTAAATGGTATAGTGATTATCGGCAACATTGTATTGTACTTTGAAGTTTACTAAGTTTACCTTAAGTTTACAACCAGAATAAGTAGATCTTAACTGTTCTCACCAAAAAAAAAAAAAAAAAAAAGGGTAATTGCATGAGGTGATGGATATGTTAATTAGCTTGATTGTGGTCATCATTTCACAATGTATATGTATAGCAAAACATTACGTTGTACACCTTAAATATATACAGTTTTTATTTGTCAATTATACTAAAATTAAGCAGGAAATATGTATGTTAATATTGGTATGTTACATAAATATATATATACACATATACACGTGAGGGTCATCAATAGGTTAGCTTTCTTTTCATTGCTTTTTAAAAAAAATCAACTTTATTAAGGTATAATTTACATAATTTACAAAACTCATTAAGCTGTTCGTTTAAAATAAGTACATGTGATAGAATGTACCTATTTTAAACGAACAGCTTAATGAGTTTTGAAAACTATATATATTCTTGTAACCACCACCACCACCCTGGTCAAGATATAGAGCATTTCCATCACCCATGAAAATTCCCTCTTAGCTTACACCAGCCAGTTTCTACCCCACCTGTAACTCCTGGCTCCTCGGAAACCACTCATCTGCTTTCCGTTAGTATAAATTAGTTTGCCTTTTATAAGATTTCAAATAAATGGAATTATAAAATATGTACTTTTTGTGCCTGGCTTCTTTCACTCAACATGTTTTTGAGATTTGTCCATGTTGTTGCTTGTATCAGAGTTCATTCTTTTTATCAGTGAGTAGTATTTCATTTTATGAATATATTACCATTTGCTTATCCAGACACTGCTAATGAACATTTATTTGGTTCTTTCCAGTTTTTGACCACTGCAAATAAAGCTACTGTGAACACTGATGTACAAGCCTTTGCAAGGGCATATATTTTCATTTTTTTGGGGCAAATAGGTAGATTTTGAATGAAGAAACCTAGTAATAACTTGCTTTGTTGGGGACAGGGAGAAGTTCAGAGTTTCCTGGGAGGTATTGTCACAGAAAGGGACCAGGTTCCCAAGCAGGCAGCCTCCACTTAGGTGGGAGCAGCCTACCCACCCCCATCCTACCCGCTAATTAGAGGACAATTTTAACAGCTGTCTCTCCATTTGTCGAACTGTACATTAGCCAGAGAACAGGTACTTTTCCTCTCCGACTTTCATATACAGTTTACACGAAGCTAAAGCTGTCTCGGGATGGATTTATTATGAATGATAGTAATGGCTAGCATTCATTAAACATTCCGTATGCTTGCCCTTTGAAATACGTTTTATTATTGAATTCTCACAACACTGTGAGGTGGGAACTATCATTTGTCCATTAGGCAGAGGAGAAAGCTGAGGCCCAGAGAGGTTAAGCAATGCATAGGAGATTACACACCTAGTAAATGTGTTGTCAGGATTTGAACTCGGTCCAGGCTCACTTCAAATATTGAGCTCTTAAGCTCAAGTGACACTCCATGGAGTTCCTGACTCATAGCACTGGGTTATAGGAATGGTGGCCAATGCTTAAGACGACTATCTCTGTGGAATGCTTGTAAAAGTGCTCTCCCTCCGCCACTTTTGTAGGTAGACATACAAGATGTACCAGGTAGGTAGTTTCTTGCATTCCCGGTTTACGGTGGTGTAGGGTCTTTAGTTCAGATTGCGGTTTTCCTCAAACATTAATTTAAGAAATATTACTGGTAAAATGCTAATGACTGTGCTGAGACCTGGGAACGGACAGTGCACATGTAGGTTTCTGCACATGTAGGTTTCAAAAGTGTGTGTAACCTACCGTGCTGCAGGGTTGGGGTGTGTGTGTGTGTTGTTCATAAGAGCCCCTAGTAGAGGCCTAGGTGGCCCCGTCTCTTGGGTTTCCCACCCTTGATAGCCGTTCCAGTGGTGATTTCCGGTGGTGAGATCCATCCTGGTGTGGGGCTCTGCCCTCAGCAGGGAGTCTGCTGGAGATTCTTTCCCTCTGCCTGTGCTCCCCTTTGCTTGCATGCTCTCGCTCTAAAATGAGTAAACCTTAAAAAAAAAAAAAAAAGGCCCTGCTAACATCCTAGAATTTGGATTTGGGGTGTAAACAGTAAAGAAATAATCTTTTTTTCTTTAAAGTTGGAGTGCTGGAAACCCCTCTGAGTGAATTTTAGTGTTCTGGCTAGTTGGCCCTTTGTTGGTTTTCATGGTTATTGAGTTTTAGCTCTTGGCTGAACTCAGCAGTTCTTTTCCAGACAACTGAACATCTTTGGTGATACTACTATTTTTGAGACAGATTCTTCCCAACTACCCATAATTGGCTGGAGAAGTGAAGAGTCCTTTTAGGATCATACTTGTTGCAATGCCTTTTCCCACGTTGTAGACCTGGAACAAAAAATCTTGTAAGCACCTCACTCCATTAGGAAATGTACTATAGTCTGAAACATTTATATTCAAGGTAAAACTCATGTTGAGATTTTCTTCCTGTGGTACTGAAGGCCAAAAGATGGATCTGGCTATAGCAAGGAGTGCTTGAGAAAAATGTCCCCTCAGCTCTTTACTTGACTCTTGGCCCCAGGAAGGTGTAATTTGTAGTCAAACATGTTTAAGTAGGAAACAGCTATACTGTTCGTGGCCCTCAATTCTCAGAGATCATGCCTTGGTTAATCAGATGCAATGCCCTATCATGACACCCTGTGTTTTTAAGGCTTGAGATATAACTCAACGTTTCAAAGTATGTAATTCACTGGTTTGTAGTGTATTCATTAAGTTGTGCAACCATTACCACTGTCTAATTCCAAAGCATTTTCATCACCTGAAAAAGAGACTTTGTATCCATTAATAGTCACTCCCCCATCCTACCTGTCCTCAGCCCTTGGCAGCCACTAATCTACTTTCTGTCTCTTTGGATTTGCCTATTTTAGACATCTCTTATAAATCCAGTCATACACTATGTGCTCTTTGTGATGGGATTCTTTCACTTAGCGTAATATTTTCAAGGTTCACCCATGTTGTAGCATGGAATAGTACTCCGTTCCTTTTTATAGGTGAACTGTATTCCATGTATGGATATACCACATCTTAATTATCCCGTCATCATTTGATGGATGTTTGGGGTTTTCCTACCTTTGGCTATTGCGACTACTGCTGCTCTGAACATCCATATACAAGTATTTATGTAGCCCTTTTGTTTCTCTTCTCTTGGATATAAACCCAGGAATGCTATTGCTGGGTCATCCGGTAATTCTGTGTTTAACTTTGTGAGAAACTGCCAAACTATTTTACACAGTGACTACACCATTTTACATTAGCAAGAATGGTTGGGCATACCAGTTTCTCTACATCCTTGCCAACACTATTGTCTGTCTTTTTAATTATAACAATCCTAGTGGATGCTGACACACTGCATTTTGCTGTTGGAAAAGTACAGCCACCATATTTTTATGCCTTCAGGATTAGAGGCCCATTCAACACAAATTGAGTGTTTTAATCTAAGTCTTCATTTTGTCTTTGACCTTCTTGAAGGCTTCAATTAGAATAATTCTACTTTTATGTTTGTTTATAGGTTAATCTTTGAACATTCTTAATTATAGTTTGAGCTTTTGCCAGCTCTTAGGTGGATTTTATTGAGAGCTCCAGCTGTACCTATAAAAGCTCATCATTTAGATAAAATTTAAAAATTAATTTCTTGACTATATTCTCCTGCCCAAGATTATTTTTAATACCTTAGATTGTTAAATAATATTACTGAAACACCAGCTAAACACAGACTTTCAAAGGCATCACTAAATGCATGGAGTACGGAAACACTCTTTTATGCTATATAAGTCACCCTGGCTTCTGACTTTGAAGTTAATTTCAAATTATTTATTAACATTATACATTAAACTCTTTTTTCAGAGAGGGCTCTGTGATCCAGAAAAATAGTGATTTTTTTCCTACTGTCTTGAATTTTTAAGGGTACGTATAATATTGTTAACTAGGCACGATGTTGTTCAGCAGATCTCTAGAAAATATCTTGCACAGTTGAAAACTTATGGCTGTTGATTAGCAATCCTCCATTTCCCTCTTCCCCAACCCCTGGTAACCACCATTCTACTCTCTGACCCTATGACTATTTTAGGTACATATGTGGAATCATATTTTATTTGTCCTTCAACGACTGACTTATTTCCCTTAGCAGGATGTTCTCCAGGTTCAACTGTATTGTTATATATGGTTGAATGTCCTTCTTTTTTTTTTTTTTAAGATTTTATTTATTTATTTAACAGAGAGAGATCACAAGTAGACAGAGAGGCAGGCAGAGAGAGAGAGGGAAGCAGGCTCCCTGCTGAGCAGAGAGCCTGATGCGGGACTCGATCCCAGGACCCTGAGATCATGACCTGAGCCGAAGGCAGTGGCTTAACCCACTGAGCCACCCAGGCACCCGTATGTCCTTTTTTAAAGCCTGAATAGTATTCCATTGTATGTATGTGCCACATTTTCTTGACCCATTCATATCCTGATTCTGAGTTCAATTCTTTTGTATATATATATATATATATCTAGAAGTGAGGTTTCTGGTTCATATGCTATTTCTATTTTTAATTTTTTGAGGAACCTCCATACTGTTCACTATAAGAACTGCACTGTTTTGCATTTCTGCCAATAGCATCCAAGAATTCCAGTTTCTCCACATCCTCCCCAACATTTGCTGTCTTTTGACTTTTTGATGATAACCATCCTAATAGGTATAATACAGTATCTCACTCATCATGGTTTTGATTGGTGTTTCCCTGATTAATGAAGCTAAAAATCTTTTCTTTTTTTTTTTCTTAAAGATTGATTTATTGGGCGCCTGGGTGGCTCAGATGGTTAAGCATCGGCCTTTGGTTCAGGTCATGATCCCAGGATCGTGGGATCAAATCCTGCATTGGGCTCCCTGCTCCTTGGGGAGCCTGGTTTTCTCTCTCCCTCTGCCTCTCTTTCTCTGTCTTTTATGAATAAATAAATTTTAAGAATCTTTAAAAAAATAAAGATTTATTTATTTATTTGAGAGAGAGAATGAGCGAGAGTCAGGGAGAGGAAGAGCAGTGGGAGAGGAAGAAAATCCTCAATTAGATTCCCTGCTGAATGTGGAGCCCAATGTGGAGCTCAGTCCCAGGACCCTGAGATCATGACCTGAGCCAAAATCAAGAGTCTGACCCTTAATCAGCTGAGCTGCCCAGGTGCCCCCTTTCCATATCCTTGTTGGCCATTTATATATCTTTTTTGGAGAAATTCAGGTCTTTAGCTTGTTTTTTTGGGGGGGGGGTATTTTTTTGCTCTTGAGTTGTAGGAGTTTCTTACATATATCAGAAATTAACTTCTTATCAGATAAATGGTTTGTAAATATTTTCTCTCATTTTGTTGGCTGCACTTTTCAGTCTTAATTATTTCTTCGGTGCAGAAATAAACATTTTAGTTAGATGTTGTTTTTTTCTTTTCTTGCCTGTGCTTTTGGTGTCATATTCATGAAACAGTTGTCAAGACCATTATCATGAAATTTTTGCCCAAGGTTTTTTCTAGTTTTACAGTTTTAGGCCTGTTTAAATAGTTAATCAGTTTTGAGTTGATTTTTGTATAAAGTCTGAGCTAGAAGTCAAAATACAATTTCTTTTGCATGAGGATATCCAGTTTCCCCAGTACCATTTGTTGAAGAACAACTGTCCTTTACCTGATGTATGTTCTTGGCATCCTTGCTGAGGATAAGTTGACCATATATATGGGCTCTTTTTTCTGTTCCATTGGTTTGTATGTCTTTCTTTCTGCCACTGCTGTACTACTTAATTACTGTATGTTTGTAATACAAGAATACCTCATTTTGTTGGGCTTTGCAGTTACCAGAAGTTTTAGTTGAGGTAATTCATTAAGGTAGCTACACCAAGCAACAGATTTTCAGTGTAGATGAAACAGCCTTCTGTTGAAAGAAGATGCCATCTTGGACTTTGATAGCTAGAGAGAAGTCAGTACCTAGCTTCAAAATGTCATAAGACAGGATGATTCTCTTGGTAGGAGCTAATGGAGCTGATGACTTTAAGTTGAAGCCAGTGTTCATTTACTCTTCTGAAAATCCTAGGGATCTTAAGAGTGATTCTAAATCTTCTCTTCTGGTGCTCTGTAAATGGAACAACAAAGCTGGATGACAGTGCATTCTGGTTGCAATGTGGTTTACTGAATATTTTAAGCCCAGTATTTAAACCTGCTTAAAAAAAAGATTCCTTTCAAAATATTATTGCTCATTGACACTGCACCTGGTTACCCAAGTACTCTTACAGACATGTACAGTGTGACATTAATGTTCTTCTTATGTCTGCTAACACAACATCCATTCTGCAGCCCATGGATCAAGGAATCATTTTGATTTTCAAGTCATATTATTAAAGAAATATATTTCATAAGACTCTAGCTGCCAGAGATCGTGATTTCTTGGGTGGATCTGGGCAAAGTAAACTGAAAACCTTCGGGGAAAAAATCGACATTGTAGATGCCATTTAGAACATTTATGATTCAAGGTCAAACTATCAACATTCACAGGACTTGATTCCAGCCCTCACAGATGACTGTGAGGGGTTCCAGACTTCATTGGAGGAAGGAAGTGCAAATGTGGTGGAAATAGCAAGGGAACTAGAAGTAGAAGTGGTGCCTGGTAATGTGACTGATTTGCTGCAATCTCATGATAGAACTTTAATAGATAAGAACTTGCATCTTATGGATGAGCAAAGAAAAGGCTTTCTTGAGATGGTGAAAATGAAGATGGTGTAAAGATGATTGAAATGACAACAAAGGATTTAGAATATTCCATAAACTTAGCTGATAAAGTAGTGGCAGGGTTCTAGAGGATTGACTCCAATTTTGAAAGCAAGTAAAATGCTATTAAACAGTTTAGCTTGCTACAGTGAAATCTCTTGTGAACGGGATAGTCTGCTAAGGAGGCCGACTTCACTGTTGTCTTTTTAGAAGGTACTTCCATTCCAATCTTCAGCAGCCGCCACTCTGGCAGGTCAGCAACCATTAATGTGGAAATAAAACTCTCAATTGACAAAAAGATGATGATTCATTGAGAGCTCAGATAATGGTGAGCATATTTTAGCAATAAACTATTTTAAAATTAAGGTGTATATGTTGGTTTTTAAAAGCCATTATGCTACTGTATACTTAACAGACTACAGTATAAACACTACTTCTATGTGCCCTGAGAAACCAAAACATTAATTTCACTTGCTTTATTTCAGTATTTGCTTTATTGCAGTGGTCTGGAACTGAATCCACACTATTTTTTTTTTTTAATCTGCAATATCTTTAAGATATGCCTGTATATTTTGAAATCAGGAAGCATGATGCCTCTTGCTTTGTTCTTTGTGAAGATTATTTTGGCTATTTGGGGTCATTTATGTTTCCTTATCAGTCTTAGAATTATTTTTTTCTCTATTTCTGTAGAAAAATGCCATTGGAATTTTGATAGGGATTGCATTGATCTATAGATCACTTTGGACAGTATAGGCATTTTAACAATACTTAGTCTTTTAATCCATGCACAGGGGACATCTTTTCATTTTTTTTTTCCCTTCAATTTCTTTGATAAGTGTCTTGTAGTTCTCAGTGTACAAAATTTTCACCTCCATAGTTGATTCCCAAATATTTTATTTTTGGTACTATTGTAAATGGGATTGTTAGCTTAATTGCCTTTTCAGATAGTATGTTGTTAATGTATAGAAATGCAGTTGATTTTTATATGTTGTTTTTGTATCCTGCAACTTTGCTGAATTTGCTTAATAGGACAGTTTTTTGATGGAATCTTTAGGGTTTTTCAATACAGAATATCATGTCATCTGCAAATAATGGTAATTTTACTTGTTCCTTTTCAGTGTGACTGGCTTTTACTTATTTTTCTTGCATAATTGCTCTATGACTTGCAATACTATAGTCTAATAGAATGACTAGAAGTGGCTAAAGTGAGTCTTCTTGACTTGTTCCTGATTTTGGAGGAAAAGCTTTTAGTTTTTCATCATTGAATGTGATGTTAGTTGTGAGCTTTTTAATTATGGCCTTTATTATGTTGAAGTAACTTTATTCTGTTCCTAGTTTGTTGGGTGTTTTTATCATGAAAGAGTGTTGAAGTTTGTCAAATGCTTTTTCTGCATCTGTTGATATGATTCTGTAATTTTTATGTTTTATTCTGTTAATGTGGTATATATCACGTTGGTTTTCATATGGTTGAACCATCCTTGCATCCCAGGGATAAATCTACTTGGTGATAATGTATGATCCTTTTTGTGATCTACTGAATTTGGTCTGCTAGTATTCTTTTTTTTTCTGTATTTTTTTTATTAATTTTTTATTTTTTATAAACATATATTTTTATCCCCAGGGGTACAGGTCTGTGAATCACCAGGTTTACACACTTCACAGCACTCACCAAAGCACATAGCCTCCCCAATGTCCATAATCACACCCCTTCTCCCAACCCCCCTCCCCCCAGCAACCCTCAGTTTGTTTTGTGAGATTAAGAGTCACTTATGGTTTGTCTCCCTCCCAATCCCATCTTGTTTCATTTATTCTTCTCCTACCCACTTAAGCCCCCATGTTGCATCACCACTTCCTAGTATCAGGGAGATGATATGATAGTTGTCTTTCTCCGCTTGACTTATTTCGCTAAGCATGATACACTCTAGTTCCATCCATATTGTCACAAATGGCAAGATTTCATTTCTTTGGAAGGCTGCATAGTATTCCATTGTGTATATATACCACATCTTCTTGATCCATTCATCTGTTGATGGACATCTAGGTTCTTTCCATAGTTTGGCTATTGTGGACATTGCTGCTATAAACATTTGGGTGCACGTGCCCCTCTGGATCACTACGTTTGTATCTTTAGGGTAAATACCCAATAGTGCAATTGCTGGGTCATAGGGCAGTTCTATTTTCAACATTTTGAGGAACCTCCATGCTGTTTTCCAGAGTGGCTGCACCAGCTTGCATTCCCACCAACAGTGTAGGAGGGTTCCCCTTTCTCCGCATCCTCGCCAGCATCTGTCATTTCCTGACTTGTTGATTTTAGCCATTCTGACTGGTGTGAGGTGATATCGCATTGTGGTTTTGATTTGTATTTCCCTGATGCCGAGTGATATGGAGCACTTTTTCATGTGTCTGTTGGCCATCTGGATGTCTTCTTTGCAGAAATGTCTGTTCATGTCCTCTGCCCATTTCTTGATTGGATTATTTGTCCTTTGGGTGTTGAGTTTGCTAAGTTCTTTATAGATTCTGGACACTAGTCCTTTATCTGATATGTCGTTTGCAAATATCTTCTCCCATTCTGTCAGTTGTCTTTTGATTTTGTTAACTGTTTCCTTTGCTGTGCAAAAGCTTTTGATCTTGATGAAATCCCAATAGTTCATTTTTGCCCTTGCTTCCCTTGCCTTTGGCGTTGTTCCTAGGAAGATGTTGCTGCGGCTGAGGTCGAAGAGGTTGCTGCCTGTGTTCTCTTCAAGGATTTTGATGGATTCCTTTCGCACATTGAGGTCCTTCATCCATTTTGAGTCTATTTTTGTGTGTGGTGTAAGGAAATGGTCCAATTTCATTTTTCTGCATGTGGCTGTCCAATTTTCCCAGCACCATTTATTGAAGAGGCTGTCTTTTTTCCATTGGACATTCTTTCCTGCTTTGTCGAAGATTAGTTGACTGTAGAGTTGAGGGTCTATTTCTGGGCTCTCTATTCTGTTCCATTGATCTATGTGTCTGTTTTTGTGCCAGTACCATGCTGTCTTGATGATGACAGCTTTGCAATAGAGCTTGAAGTCCGGAATTGTGATGCCACCAACGTTGGCTTTCTTTTTCAATATCCCTTTGGCTATACGAGGTCTTTTCTGGTTCCATATAAATTTTAGAATTATTTGTTCCATTTCTTTGAAAAAGATGGATGGTACTTTGATAGGAATTGCATTAAATGTGTAGATTGCTTTAGGTAGCATAGACATTTTCACAATATTTATTCTTCCAATCCAGGAGCATGGAACATTTTTCCATTTCTTTGTGTCTTCCTCAATTTCTTTCATGAGTACTTTATAGTTTTCTGAGTATAGATTCTGTGTCTCTTTGGTTAGGTTTATTCCTAGGTATCTTATGGTTTTGGATGCAATTGTAAATGGGATTGACTCCTTAATTTCTCTTTCTTCTGTCTTGCTGTTGGTGTAGAGAAATGCAACTGATTTCTGTGCATTGATTTTATATCCTGACACTTTACTGAATTCCTGTATAAGTTCTAGCAGTTTTGGAGTGGAGTCTTTTGGGTTTTCCACATATAGTATCATATCATCTGCGAAGAGTGATAATTTGACTTCTTCTTTGCCGATTTGGATGCCTTTAATTTCCTTTTGTTGTCTGATTGCTGAGGCTAGGACCTCTAGTACTATGTTGAATAGCAGTGGTGATAATGGACATCCCTGCCGTGTTCCTGACCTTAGCGGAAAAGCTTTCAGTTTTTCTCCATTGAGAATGATATTTGCGGTGAGTTTTTCATAGATGGCTTTGATGATTTTAAGGTATGTGCCCTGTATCCCTACACTTTGAAGAGTTTTGATCAGGAAGGGATGCTGTACTTTGTCAAATGCTTTTTCAGCATCTATTGAGAGTATCATATGGTTCTTGTTCTTTCTTTTATTGATGTGTTGTATCACATTGACTGATTTGCGGATGTTGAACCAATCTTACAGCCCTGGAATAAATCCCACTTGGTCGTGGTGAATAATCCTTTTAATGTACTGTTGAATCCTATTGGCTAGTATTTTGTTGAGTATTTTCGCATCTGTGTTCATCAAGGATATTGGTCTATAGCTCTCTTTTTTGGTGGGATCCTTGTCTGGTTTTGGGATCAAGGTGATGCTGGCCTCATAAAATGAGTTTGGAAGTTTTCCTTCCATTTCAATTTTTTGGAACAGTTTCAGGAGAATAGGAATTAGATCTTCTTTAAATGTTTGGTAGAATTCCCCCGGGAAGCCGTCTGGCCCTGGGCTTTTGTTAGTATTCTGTTGAGTATTTTTACATCTATAGTCCTCAAAGATAATGGCCTTTCATTTTTGTGTTGCTTTGTTTCCTTTTCCTTGTGATGTCTTTGGCTTTGGTGTCAGGATAATGTTGGCCTTATAAAATGAGTTTGGAGTCGTTCCTTCTACTTTTTTTTTTTAAAGAGTTAAGAAGGACTGACTTTGTTCTTTTTTTTTTTTTTAAGATTTTATTTATTTATTTGACAAAGAGAGATCACAAGTAGATGGAGAGGCAGGCAGAGAGAGATAGAGGGAAGCAGGCTCCCTGCTGAGCAGAGAGCCCGATGCGGGACTCGATCCCAGGACCCTGAGATCATGACCTGAGCCCAAGGCAGCAGCTTAACCCACTGAGCCACCCAGGTGCCCGACTGATTTTGTTCTTAATACTTTTAATTCTTTTTAAATCTTCTTAAGTGTTTGATGGACTTTACCTTTGAGGTAATCTGATCCTGGGCTTTTTCTTTGTCAGGAGGTTTTTGATATTCAGTTTCTGTTCTAGTTAGAGGTCTCTTCAGATAATCTGTATCTTTATGATTGGCTTTAGGTAGGTTATGTGTTTCCAGAAATGTATCCATCTTTCTATGTTGTCCAGCTTGTTGGCATTTAATTGTTCCTAGTAGTCTAAGATTTTTTAATTTCTGTGAAATCACTTGTAATGTCTTTTATCTATTTTATTTTGAGTCTTCTTTTTTCCTTATTCTAGCTAAAGGTTTGTGAATTTTGTTTATATTTTCTTTAAAAAAAACAGGTTTCTAGGTTTCTCACAAGGGAATTTTCCCATGAATTGTTGACTTAGTGTGTTTGTGGAGGTAGGGATGGGGAGGGTCCAGGGATTTCTATTCTGCCATCTTGCTGACTTCTGAAAAAAGAGTAATTTTCCCCTATTACTACTAAAAATTTGTGTAGCTCCCTAATAGATTACAAAAACCCTTTCAGAATGAGTTATTACATTATGGTATTTGCATTATCTCTTTGAAGATCAGTATTGTTAATATTCTTACTTATATATCTGGAAAATATATGCAAAAAGATTAGCAATTGCCCAAGGTAATACAACTAATGAATAGCTCCTATAGACTTAATGATTTCACTTCTTGATTTTTGTCTCTCACAACAGCATCTTCAAAATGTAGAATGTTTTAATAAACAAACAAACAAAAATGGTACAAAGTTTTCAACAGTTGCTTTTCCACTGCTTTAGTGGTAAGAAAAAAAAAAATTCATTGAATAAGTTCTCACTAAAGCACCCATTCATTTAGAATGGAACTAGGCCCTAAATCAAGATAGAGTACCTGTCCTTGAGAAGATCTGGATTGTAAACAAGTGAACATATTGTAAGAACGTGTGCTGAATGCTGTAAAGAAGGTGTGTGCTGATGCAAAAGGCCAAGAAAAGTCTTCCCCAAGATGAGATTTTATAGAAGAACCTTAAGAGAGACAACAGTTAAGGCAGGGGCAGGTCTCTGAGCCTGATGATACAAAGGCGTTGGGGGAGATAGCAAGATGCAATTCGAAGTGGTCTGCGTGAAATGATGTTAAAGTTTGTTTGTGTATATTGGGTTAAAAGTTCGTGTTGGGGAGACTGAACAGAAGGGGCCTAAAGTGGTAAGCTAAGACTAATCTGAGAAGGGCCTTGCCTGACTTTGGGTATTTTTTGTTTTTGTTTTTGTTTTTTTTATGTATTTATTTAAGTTGCATTTAGTTAACATAACAGCATAATACTAGTTTCAGTTGTAGAATTTAGTGATTCATCACTTCCATGCAACACCCAGTGCTCATCACAACAGGTTTAACATTTATGCTATGGGGAAGCATCAGAAACTTTTGAATGGAAGGCCTGCATGGCCAGATTTGTCTGGGGAGGAAAGTGTGGGAAGCAGTGTGGAGGCATGTTTGCAGGTGGTGAGACAAATCAGTGAACAGATTTTTGCTGTCATTTGGCTGAGGCATCATAAGGACTTGTGTGGTGGTGGTCTGGGGGTCTTTAAAATAGGACTTTTGAAAGAACTTCAGTGTTTTAGTTGGAAAATAGAATTTACACATGTTTGTGATGGTCTCTATTTCTAATATGAGAACCTTTATATGAACTCTTTTGTACTGCCTAATGTTCTTTAAGAAATGATTTAGGTCTGTGTCTTATTTCTAAGGGCAATTATATCAGATTCTGTAACCTGAAGTTTGTTTTTGTTTTAAACTTCGTGTTTATTGAGGCATAATTTACATACAGTAAAGTTCACTGTATTTAATGTACAACTGAGAGTTTTGACAGACTCACATATTATGGAAACATATGCAATCAACATAGCAATCAAGGCACCGGTCTGTTAAGTTCTCAGCTTTGTGGTAACTTCCCTCTTATCCCCAGCTTCTGACAAGCACAGATCAGATTTCTGTTGCATCATCTTTATAGAGCATCATCTAAATAGAAACATTTATTGGGTTGACCTTTATAGAACATCATCTAAATAGAAACATACAGTCTGAAGTCTCTTGTGTTTGGCTTCTTTCACTTAGCCCAGTGCTTCTGAGATTCATCCAAGCTAGTAAATGTATCAATCTTTCTTTCATTTTTAATGCTGAGTAATATTCCATTGTATTACTTAACCATGATTTATTTATTTTTCGTTTATTGATGGACTTTTTCTATTGTGGCTCACAAGTAAAGCTACTATGAGTATTAATGTACAAATGAACAAACCTGTGGACATACACTTCTTTTTCTTTGGGGTAAATAGCTGGAAGTTGAATGTGTAGAGCATAGGGTAAGCATATATGTAACTTTTTAGGAAACTATTGTACTACTTTCTGTAGCATACGTACCATTTTCTCTTCCCATCCTCAGTGTAACAGAGTTCCAGTTCCTCCACATTCAACGTTGGATATAGTCTTAATTTTAATACTCTAATAGGTGTGTAGTATTATATTACTGTGGTTAATTTTGTATTTCCATAATATATATTGATGATCATTTTTTTTTTTTTTTGGTATGCCTATTTCTTCTGTTTTTCTTCTCTGGTGAAGCATTTCTTCAACTATTTTGCCCCCCCCCTTTTTTTTTTTAATGCTTACTGTTGAGCTTTGAAGAGCTCTTTACATATTCTAGGCATACATTCTTATAGGGATTTATGTCTTAAAAAGACTTTTCTCCCAATTTATGTGTTCTCTTTTCTTAAGTGTGTTTTGAAGAGTGTATGTTTTAAATTTTGTTGAAATCTAATCTCACAATTCATTTTGTTATGGGTTGTGCTTCCTGTGCATGTATAAGAAATCTTCATCACTGAAGGTCAGAGATTTTTCTCTTATGTTTCATCCTGTCTGTTTAATAGCTTTAAGTTTTACATTTATGTCTGGTTCATTTTGGGTTGTTTTTTGTATGTGGTGCAAGGTATGGATCCAAGTTCATTTTTAGAACTTGAATAGCTCATTGTCCTAGTCATTTGTTAAAGAGACTCTTTTCCATTGCATTGCCTCTATACCTGTGTGAAGAGTTGGTCTCTGTATAAATGTGGGTTTATTGGAGTCTCTAGTCTTTTCTATTGAACTATATATATATATATATATATTTTAAGATTTATTTATTTATTTATTTATTTATTTGAGAGAGAGACAGTGAGAGAGAGCATGAACGAGGAGAAGGTCAGAGGGAGAAGCAGACTCCCCACGGAGTTGGGAGCCCCATGCGGGACCCGATCCCGGGACTCTGGGATCATGACCCGAGCCGAAGGCAGTCGTCCAACCAACTGAGCCACCCAGGTGTCCCTTTAATTATTACATGTTGTGTAGGTCTCCTTGAGTTTAACTTGTTTGGAACTCTCTGTGCTTCCTGAAGCTATCTGTTTCCTTTCCCAAGTTAGGGAAATTTTTGGCTATTATTTCTTCAAATAATTTTTCTTCTCCTTATTTCTGTCTTTTCCTTCTGGAGCCCCTATAATGTGAATGTTTCTTTGCTTGATTTTGTCCAAGAGATCCTTTAACCTATTCTCATTTTTTCAACTCTTTTTTTCTTTTTGCCTTTCAGCTTGGGTGCTTTCCATTAAACCTGTCTTGCAGACTGCTGATCTCTGAGTTCTCTAATTTATTGTTGATTCCCTCTCATGTACTTTTCATTTTGGTTACAGTGTTCTTCAACTCGGATTACTGAGGAGGATGGCCAGCTGTGGCACTGGGTCTGTGCTCTGATCTCTACTGTTAAGGTGCAGGGGAAGCATAAAACATGGTGTTTACCAGCCCTTTCCACTCAGAAAGTGTTCGAGTAGCTCCCCTGACATTTTGCAGGGTTCTAAGGCTGGATCTTTTATATTCTACTTGCTCTGTTAAGCCTTAGCTTTTTGTCTGTGTCCCAGGGATATGAATCTGCTCAAGGTCCCTCTGTACTATTTCCTCCTACTGCAGTTCATAGGGCTGTGGTATGGGTTCCCTTCATTACTGAGTCTCCATCTCTCTGTCCCTCTTGCTATTCTCTCTCTCTCTTTTATTGTACAAAAGGCCCATCAGCCCTCAGTTCTTTAGGAAGAATTGTTCCATAAATTAATGTGTGTCTGTGGAGGAGGTGAGTCCAGAGTTTCCCTGTTCGCCACCTTGGGCACTCTCCTCCAGCAGTTTTTAAAAACTAAGTTATTGAGGTGAAATTAATATAACATAAAATTAACCATTCAAAAGGAAATAATTCGGTGGCATTTAGTATAGTCATAGTGTATAACCATCAGATCCAAAACGTTTCCATCACCCCAAAGTAAAACTCTTATCCATAAAGTAGTTTCTCCTTATTATCCCTTTTCTTTAGCCCCTGAAAACCATCAAAATATACTTTCTGTATATATAGATCTATTAGAGGTGATATAAATGGAACCTAACAATATGTGAAATTTTATGTGTCATTTTTTCATTTAGCATATTGTTTTGGATGTTCATCCATGTTATACCATGAATTAGTACTTCATTCCTTTTTATGGCTAAATAAGATTTCATTGTTGATATGTACTACAGCTTACTCATTCATTCATCCATTCATCCATTGATGGACATGTGGGCTGTTTCTACCTTTTCTCTACTGCATATCATTCTACTATGAACATGTGTGTATTGCTTGAGGACTGGTTTTCAGTTCTTTTGTGTCTATATCTAGGAGTGGAATTTCATGGTTCTATGATAATTCTGTATTTGACTTCTTAAAAATCTACTTGTATTCCTATAGATTCCACAAAACTTTTGCATAGATGATCCTTTGGTCTATGAATAAAGATGATTTTTTTTTTCTAATCTAAATGCTTTTTTCTTTCTTTCTTGTGTGCCTGTTTTGGGTAGAGCTTCCAGTGCAGTTTTAAATGGAAATAATAAGAGTGGATATCTTTTCTCTGTTACTGAAATTAGAAGAGGAAAAAATACTCTTTTCACATTAAGTACAGTACTCACAGAAGGTATTTTGTAGATGCCCTTTATTATGTTGAGGAAGTTCCCTTTATTCCTAGTTTGCTGAGAGTTTATTAGCTTTTACTTAGGAGTGTATGTTGGGCTTTATCACATGCTTTTTTTGTCTATATCTGTTAGGATAATCTTCTGGATTTTTCTTTCTTAGTTTTTCCACTATTGTCAGTTATATTGGTTGATCTTGAAACCAACTCTATATTCCTGGGGTAACCCCTTGGTCATGGTGTGTCATCCTTTTAATATGGTTAGATTCTACATGCTAAAGTGTTGTTTAGAATTTTTGTGTCTATGTTTATGAAGGATAGTCTGCAGTTTTCTAATTATCAGCTAATTTTGGTATCAGGCTAAATAATACTGGCCTCACAGAATGGATTGAGAATTATTCCCTCCTCTTCAGGTTTGTTTGTTTGTTTTGAAAAGTTTCTGTAGAATTGGTATTATTTCTTCCTTAAATGTAGAATAGAATTGACCAGTGAAACCATCTGGGCCTGGAGTTTTCTTTTCTTTTCTTTTTTTTAAGATTTTTATTTATTTATTTCACAGACAGAGATCACAAGTAGGCAGAGAGGCAGGCAGAGAGAGAGAGGAGGAAGCAGGCTCCCCGCCGAGCAGAGAGCCTGATGCGGGCCAATCCCAGGACCCCGGGATCATGACGTGAGCCAAAGGCAGAGGCTTTAACCCACCAAGCCCCCCAGGTACCCCTGGGCCTGGAATTTTCTTGATGGAAAGGTTTTTAAGTACAAATTCAGTTTAATTAATAGAGGCTTATTTGGTTATATATTTCTATTTTTGAACATCTTTTTTTTTTAAATTTAATTTTATTTTTTTTAAAGATTTTATTTATTTATTTGAAAGACAGAGATCACAAGTAGGCAGAGAGGCAGGCAGAGAGAGAGAGAGGGAAGCAGGCTTCCTGCGGAGCAGGGAGCCCAATGCGGGGCTCGATCCCAGGACCCTGAGATCATGACCTGAGCCAAAGGCAGCAGCCCAAACCACTGAGCCACCCAGGCGCCCCTTGAACATCTTTTTTGAGTTATAATCCAGATACCATAATATTTACCCACTTAAAATGTATAATTCAAAGGCTTTCATATTCTTTGAGTTGTGCAACCATCAATACAATTTTTGAGCATTTTCACTAGCCCCCAAAAGAAGCCCAGTACCCATTAAGCAGTCACTCCTCACTATCTCCTCCTCTCCCCCCAGCCCCTGGAACCACAGATCTACTTTGGAATTTAATATAAATGGATTTATAACATATGTGGTCTTTTGTGATTGGCTTCTCTTACTTACCATACTGTTGCCAAAGTCTATCTGTATTATATGCATGCCCCCGTATTTCATTCCTTTCTGTTTCCAAATAGTATTTAACTGTATGGATATACCACATTTCATCTATCTATCAGTTGATGGACATTTAGATTATTTCCACTTTTTGGTTTCTTATAAATAATGCTGATCTGAATATTTGCATATAAGTTTTTATATGGACATGTTTTCAGTTCTGCTGGGTATATTTAAAAAAGATATTTATAGTAGTGATTTTGAGTTTGGTTGTTCTCCCTCTCATTAATGCCAATTGAGGCAATTTAGTCCATATTTATATGCTTCAGTTAGAGGGAGAGCCTGGGGGAACTCTGCATGTGGTATAAAAGAGGAAAAGGGCGGTTGTCTTTTTTTTTTTTTTTTTTTTGGCAGTCTCCTTATTGATCAGGAAGAATGCTGTATAAAATTCTGTAACTTTGCCACTTTTCCTTTAATTGTCTTCGCACTGCTCTTCTTGTGCTATGAGATACTCGTTGGAAAAGGAAGACCCTTTCTGAAAGAACAGTCACTTCTGGATGACCCTTGCCAAGGTCTGATAGTTGGGAATGTATGACATAATGAAAATGCAGGCCAGTATCCTAACAGTCTCCCCTAATCCTGTGTGTGACCTTACTTTATTAGGGTATGTGAGGTTGAAAGTTTATATATAGTCCTGTTGTTTACATCATTCTTCATCATTCACTTTTTCTGTGTATTTTTGGGGAGAGCATGAAAAAAAATTCCGCTTTTAGATTTCCTTGAGGGGTAGTTAAAAAACAGCTACCATGTCTTGAGCACTTCTTGTGTGGTGGACATTGAGCTAACAGATTAAATACTCTATCTCATTTACTTCTCTCATTCCTTTAAGATGATGTTACTCCATTTTTCATGTGGAACTGGAGTGGTTATAGAACTTTCCCAAGGTCACAGATTTAGTTAAAAGACAGAAGACTTGGTCCCAGATTTTTCTCATTATAAAGTTGTAAGTACTAAGGTCTTAGTTATTAACACCTAGTATTTGAGCCACACATCCTTTTGTATTTAAAATGAGCACAGGTGCTAGTTTTACTTGTCATGTTTGTGTTTGCTTTGCACATGGTGGCTGTCTCAGGGTTAGTACAACACAGTATCAGTGAAATATTAGGGGGATACGTTCTTGACCATAAGTAAAATTATATATTCTGAAAAAAATATTGGGAAAATCTATTACTACTGAGTAAGCCCTTGTTTGTGCTATGAACTTTAATTGATCCTTGAACACCCAGCACAATGAAAACCTCTTCTGTAGGCTTCTCAGAAAAACAGCTGCATATGTCTTTATGTATTCAAAGTACTTCATACTGGCTTCTAATGCAAATGGAAGCTATACATTTGCTTGTTGGCCCGTTATATATTAAAAAAA
Source organism: Mustela lutreola (assembly GCF_030435805.1). NCBI lineage: Eukaryota > Metazoa > Chordata > Mammalia > Carnivora > Mustelidae > Mustela > Mustela lutreola. The sequence goes on from NC_081294.1 coordinate 80,728,350, forward strand.
TTATTTAAACATAGAGATAACATACATGCTGCAGAGTTTTCTCACTGTAAGTGTACAATCGCACAAAATTTTTATTAAGTTTACTGGGTTGTGCAACCATCAGTATAATCCAGTTTTAGAACACTTCCATCTCCCCATAAAGTCCCCTCATGCCTACTGTCACCCATGCCCTGTCGCCATCCCCAAGCACCATGCAACCTTTGATCTGCTTCTGTATCTGCTTCTGTATCCTGTATGAGTGAAATCAAGTCACATGGGGTCTTTTGTGTTTGGCTTTTTACTCAGCATACTGGTTTTGAGGTTCACCCATGTTAGAGCATGCATTATGTCACTTTCTTATGGCTGTGTTCTCTGGTATGGATATGTCACATTTTATGTCTTCATCACTGGGGTGTTTGCACTTTGGGGCTATTATGAATAGTGCTGCTGTAAATATTTGCATGCATGTCATGTGTGTACATTTTCTTTGCTTTTGAGTAGATACAAAGTAGAATTGATGAGCCATGTGGCTGCCATCTTTGATTCCGTAGGGGCAGAAACCTCACCTTTAAGTTTTAGTATTGCCTTTGTGGTCTTTAAATTCACTCATCGAGCATGCCTGCCACATAGTGCGCCATGAAACTCATCAGGAAAGAATTACAGCACAGCCTCATCTTGTGTGAACCATTATTGGATTTTTATGCACACTTTCCCCGTTTCTCTGTTTTGGAGTTTTAGTCTCATCTCAGTTCCTTATAATTCTAGCCAACAATCCTAATGGTCTTCGATGTCCCTGATTCTTATTTCTGGCACAGTCGCATGTGTACTGAGACAGGACTTGAGACAGTGACACTTGAAGGATCCTAGAAAAGCTTATGGCTAATTTGCAGTGTGTATACATGATTCCTCTGTTGACCTGCATCAGTTTTCCTTTGTAAGCAACTTTGTTCTTCAGTGTGAATGTAGCCCATATGCCCCCACCCCATCCCTTGAAGAAATGTTGGTTGATTTTCCTGTGGCTGTTGATGAGACAGGTTCCTTTTTGGATATTTGACAAAGTCAAGTATATTATCATCTCTGGGCAGTTACTGGTTTTGACCAGCAACATCCCCAGGGGCTAGGACACATGTGTCCAGGAGAAGGAAATATCATTGTTCAATGTCTAACTCAAAATTGACATGGTAGCAGAAAGGATTAGATTAAAACGAGATCATGTCACAAGGCCCGACACAGAATGCTCCGTATGGGTCCTTCTAATCTAGTTAGGAGATTCATATTAATAATTTCTCAGTAGTGCTTAAGAACATGAACTCTGGAGCCAGATGCCCAGTGTTTTTTGTTTTGTGTGTTTTTTTTAAGGTTCTGTTTAACTATTTCAAAGCTTTGTGACCCTAGGCAAGGAACTCAGTTCTGTAAGCCCCCATTTCCTTATATAAACGCAATGAAGGTAATCATGGTAGTTGACAGCACTTGTGAGGAGTATTTCACATTGCTGATTTGTAGCTTTGCTAAGTTAAATGAGATAGTGTATTGAAATATGATGCTCCGCACTTGGGTGAATGCTCAGTAAATGTAAAACATCAATCTAAGAACAGAAAAACAAAATCAGTTCCCTGGGAGGCTTGTGGCCAAGAGGCATGCTCTCAGACGCGGGATACATGGCTTCATTACAGACTTTCCCTTCAAACCTCAGTAAAATGGGTGTTAGTCGCTCTGAACCAGTTGTTTAAACTCTGAGCCCGTTTCTTTTTTTTATAAATGGAGTTAGTATCTTCCTCCACATTTGTTCTCATTTCATGCGTGCTCTGGGTGAGGACTCGCTGGTGTGATGTGCATGAGGGTGTTCTTTAGCTCTGCTACTTGCCGGGGACACGGAGGCAGTGCCGTGTGTGCACGCTGCTGCTGGACCGGGGCCTCTGCAGCGCCAAGTGCTGGGATGGTTTGCTAGACACACTTTTCCAATCACGTGTTCTGAGGGTAGAGATAGTATTTTACTCTATCTACTCTTTCTTCAGTATTTATCACCTAGTGAACCAGGTACTTAGCAAACGCTTGGTATACTTACGATGACTAAGGCAAATCTTGTTTTTAAATCATAATGCCTTTTTTTCTTGGTAGAGGAAGTCAGTGGTGGAGAAAAGAGTATTCATAGGAAAGTTTGTTGGTGATATCATCCAGTCCATGATCTAACCTGAACACAGAGGTACTTTGGGGAAATACTCAAGAGGTTGTATAGAAGAGCTGGTTTACCACGTGAGCACCTTCTGTCTTTAGGGTTTATACTGTGCCTCTGTGTTGCCGCATGTACTAGGTATGTTGTTCTCTGGGAGAAAGAATTTAAGTTGAGGCAAAAATTTTGGCTAGATAACATCTGTTAACATAAAATGTCACTTTTCATGATAAAGACTGATAGAGTAGGAGAGCCTCGCGAGCGGGTTCTTCCTTGCCTTCAGACCCTTTGCAGGAACTGGCATTGGACTATCTGAGGTGTGGACGGGATGGTGGGTGTCTCGGGAGGCAGGGTGAAGCTTACTGGGGATTTCTGCCCCTTTATCCATTCATGTCAGTGTCCATTTCAGTGTCTTAAAAGTTGCCTCAAGTGATAACTCTGCCTTCAGTAGAAGAAGGAGAAAAAAAGGTAGGAAAATTGGAACTGCATTGAGTTCTACAAAAGCATGTTGGAGTCACATAATGAAAAAGCAGATTTTTTTTATTATGATGTTTCTCCATATTTGGCATTGCTATAAATGGCTAACTAACATTTACTGCCAATTCAATACAAATGTGTGGTTTGGTATTACCAGAACAGCAAATTTAAATGAAAAATAAAAGTTAAACATTTCCACACAAGACTTTACAGTCTGACATTTCACTGTGTAGGTAAAAAGACATTTTTTTTTAAACTACAGATTATTATTCAGCATGAATAAAAAACTACAACTTTTATTTTTAAACAGGAGTCACTGGTTTTAATTTTTACACATTTTTAAAATTACTGTGATAAAAAATAATGAAAAAGCTTCTTAATAATGCCATACACAGTATAATATAGATTTGTCCCCATTATATAGCATTTGTTTAATATACAAAATAGAATATTGACACACTTGAGTCTATATGTAGTTAAGCAAGTTATTTGAGGAGGGTATTTTCATACAGCTTTTCATCAGAAAATAAAATCCTTCTTTCAGGCATTTTCTAGAGAGAAGCTAATCCTTTCCTGAAAACCTGGTCACTAATCCCTGGTGGACCAGGCTGACTGATCACAGTCTGGAAAATGATGCAACTTCCACTCAAAGTGGTTAAAGTGTCCTCCTCACACTCCTCTTCTCCCATCCAACTCTCAAACCAGGCACGTGAAAACACATTCATTTACAGCTACAGTCTTGAGGGTGACCGGCCCACACTGGAAATCTCACTGAGGGCTGCCGGGGTTCTTGAGTTTTGACAGACCACAGTCTAATCTTACTGTTCATTCCACAGTGATGTCGTTTATGGTATTAAACACAAAACTAAGCTAAGACTAATGGAGAAGAGATGGGTTAGGTGGGTCAAACTGCACATCCATCCCAGCCCCCACCCCGGAGTTCTGAAGCAAGGTTGGCTTTCCTTCGCACACACACCCAGAGCGCAGCTGATGCTTTCAAGCTCTTCACACACGAGTCGTGTTAGCATTCCTTTTAGGGTGTCCTTTTTTTACTCCCCTTCTCCAGAAAGTAGATGCCCTTTCAGGTTCCCCTGCCAGAGTTTTAGACAAGCACTTCTACGGTGTCCCCCAGCAAGGCCTAAAAACACTGAGAAGGACACTTTTTCCCACCAGTAATTAAAGATGCTTTTCAGGACTTGCTGTAAGTCACCTTGGCATGTTGCCAAGTCTCCCTGAAGTTGCTACGACCTCCGTTTGGGATGGCAAGACACCACCTACATAGAAAATGAAGCTGCTTTCCAGTAGCACCGGATCTTTTCTCACTTAAATTGTAACTCTACTCAAACCTAAGATAACCTTCTTCTTTCCCACTTATTTCACAAGGGCACAACTTCTTTTCCATGTAGGATACAGCCTCCTAGTTTTACAAATGTCAGTTGATTTTCTTTTGACCAAGTACACGTCTCTTTTTTTTCACTGAGCTCTGTTTTTTTGAGAACTGAAGTTGGGACTAAAATAAGAGTAACATGTGATGTGCTTTCTGGTTTTAACCATTTACCATTCCACAAGTGAAGAATAATTTACCTTCCAGAAACTCTTTTTGGAACTTAACACTGTCATTGATAATAATATCCAAGCGGTATTTCTTAGGCACCAAAAATTTCACATCCTTCTGGGTTATAAACCATCTTAAAATACTTTGAGATCAATTTAAACCATTACAAAAGGAACATTCCCTTTTAGAGAGAATTCAAAAAGCAAATGATTACATTTTTTTATTAAATAATTTCTCCAAATACTGAAAAATAACAAATAACATTCAAAAAAGCATCCAAAGAAAACAAACATGTACTCATTTGTTTGGAAATCAACTCTAGTAGGATAGAAAGGAATTAGTGTATTATTTGGCAACCTATGGGATTTTGCACTATTTACAGACTGCTGGTACCTCTACGCGTCTTATTGCCAAAGTCCTGAAACCCCTGTGTTGACCTCACTGCTGGAGGGGCTCTGTGCTCTGCGGGAAAGTAGCCCTCCTATGAGGGAGCTCTGGGAGGGGGTGGGCCAGCGGGCACCACCTCTCTGTCCGCCCCCCCCCAATTGCACACTTGAGCCAGGGGAGACTCCACCCACACACCTGGGTGGACAGACTGGACAGACTGGCTGTGGGAATGAGGAGGGCAATCGCCCACCGTGGGAGGCAGAGGATGACTTGCTCTGTGACCTGAATGGGACGGAGCCTCAGCAGCCTTCACGGCACACAGGGGCCGGTCTCCATGTCCCCCTTCCCCTAGAGCAAACCTGTGGCGTTTCTGAGACCAGTGCTGCCTGTATGAATGCTTGCACGCACTATAAATCATATTGGTTATCCATCGACATTTCTTTGACCCCTACAAAAAATATATAACATGTCGTGATAAAACAATCTCATCTAAAAATCATTCTTATTTTACACTATACAAGCTATTTTACAATCATTTTAATAAATTGCATGTAAAGCTGCAGTAGCCCTTCCCTTCCCAGATTAGTGAATACCAATATGATATATATCTGAAACTATAACTAAATATAAAAATATATTAGAAGTTTCATATTTTTAATATTAGATTTTCAGTTTTCTATTACACAAATAATTTGGCCACCTTAAATAGAAATCAGATTTCTTGTGGCTTAGTAAATACAAGTTTTGAGTTTACAGAAAGTTGGTAAGGTGTACACAGAAAGGGCTACTACAGCTTCTATTTTGTTTAAAATGATCATTCTCAACAGTGAGGAGGAGTTCACAAGACTTTTGTTAAACTCTATGGCACACGGAGGGATAAGAGGCATGTGTAGTCATACAAACATGGAAGTCTGACAGTTCGAAATCACAAAAATCAGTAGCTGAGCTTTCCTGCACTGCCAGGAAAGAGAGACCAATTGGTGATGGATGGGAATGTGAAAATGGGTATCTGGCTACGCTTGCTAATTGGAGATTTATTTGGGGGGTCAAGTTGCGTGAGAGGAAATACTTGATCTGATTCAAATCTCTCAGCTGTGTCTCAGCTGATTATCTGGAATCCTGACTTTTTAAGAACTTATACAGCAAAAGGTCCTGAATGATCGTTGGCTGACTTTCTTGCCATCTAGCCATAGCAGAGATAGGGCATTAAATGCGAACAGGGCCTCTTGGTAGTTTTTTGTTTGTTTGTTTTTTTGTTTTTTTAATTAGTCATTTGCAACCATCATTTTACCGAGCAGGTCACTGGACTAGGCGCTCTCCTCCAGTTAGGGCGGTTAATTTGCACAACCTAGAGAATTCTCCACTGAAGCAGATATATACAAAATATGAGCTTTTTTGACAAGAATACTGGAGATATGAGTCAATTTTTGTGGTCTTCTGATAGCTAAGTGCCATCAGGTTAGAAGCACCAACCCATTTTCACACAGAAGATTAATGTTTAGAGTTTGTTTAGGAAAGCTATGAACTAGCTGCCCATCTTAAACAGCTGTACAATAACTTGAATACAAAAATTACGTAAGAAAAAATGAGCAAGCGTAGTTCACTGAATATAAAGGAAACTGTTAAAACCAGACAGTAATAGCTATAAAAGGCACAACTTCCCTTTTCTGATATACACTTGTAAACTTTTTTTCAGGTTTCCATGCATAAATCAAAAAATGCTATCCTAACTATACAGGGGAAAATACACCAACAAAAAGTCTAGAAAATTTTGTCCAGCCAACTGTGAAAAGTATGAGCAGAAAGTTTGTCACACAGACTTCGGGCACTGGCGGTTTAGGTGCCATCCTTCCCTGACAGTGGAGATCACCCCCCATGACTGCAGCTAACTTCTGGGATCCACCAACTATCTATCACTCTCTACTCTTCCCACCACTTACAAGCGATGGCTCACCTGCTTCTGTTGCCAAGCCTTGGCCCTCTATAAACCACATGTAGTGCGTATTAGACCAGACAAAAACAGAAAGGAAAAAAATGAAACAGCAAAACCGCTACAGGTCAAATTGATAGTTTGTACAATAAAAGCTATAAATTCAACTTTCTTTAAGGCAACCTTTCTTGTTAAGGCAGTCACTTTTGATGAAACAGAAGTTTTTTGATATTTCCACTTGAATATTTTGGTATCTGATTGGTGATGATTTCAGCCAACATCTCTGGGAATTCAATACTCATGTTCTTATCCAAAAATGTTTGGAAGCAAAAGTTAAGGAGATTTTCAACCACCTGCAAGAGAAAAAAAATATACAAACGATTATTCTTAAAAACTTACTAGTAGGAACATCTTGTGCTTTTTGGCCGCTAATTCAGAAAATACATTTGATCTAGAATATACCAATCTTTGCTGGAATCCACCAGATAAAATAGTTTGGTTAAATAAAGTGAACATTCGGGTACCAGGCACATTTTGGATTCTTTAGAATTGTATATAGAATTACACGGCCGTCAGTGCATCACGGTGAACTCTAATATAATAGTAAATGAAGGACATATGCTAATTTAATTGATTAGTCCTATAAAACCAGGGAATTTGACATTGACATTGCTATTAAATTCTGTACTGGCATCACGACATTCTATGCACATGACTAGATGAAACGGTATTTCATAATTGCCCCTCAGAGAAACATGTGCCAAACTGAGGCTGACAAGGTGAACTCCAACCATCACCAAAATCTGCCAACAGGAAAAAAATCAAAACGAAACTGAAACTATTGATGTATCATTACATATAATCAATTAATCAGATTGTATGTAATTATAATTAACCCAGCGTTCTAGACAATGTTCCGGACATTGGGACTTAGGTCTGACACTTACATCATGCATGGAGTCCAAGAGTTTTGTCAGTTGGTAAAAGCGCTGCCAGTTCTGGCTGGAGTTCCCTTCCCTCTTCACAATGGCTTTTCCTAGCTCTTTGATGTAGGTCATTCGAATTTCATCAAATAGCTCTTGGCTCTTCAAACCTTCCTTAGGAACTAAAAGGTTAAGATGTTGTCAAGTATTTTCTCACGGTAACTTTGCCTGTGTGCCCGTAGGGCATTTATTAGAATACTACACTTCCTGATGTACATTGTATTTACACTCTGAATACATTCCATGAAAATACAAGCATTTTACAAGATCAGGACACTATAGGCAAGAGAGGTTAGGGGATCCTAGAAAACTGGGGGATTTTACTTGGAGTCATGCCTTGCTGGGGAGCATGATTCTGCCTTCCCTGATGTACTTAGAAAGTACCTTATGGATTCTAGATTGTAAGTCTAGTATCAAGTCCATTGTTTTACATTACTCTTCAAAAACTGGTATTAGTGAGAAGGACTATGAACAGAAGATTAATGATGTTGTCTGTGAATCCTGCAAAGACTGACTATTGTACATGGGCAAATTTTTCAAAGTGTGCTCCTAGAACTCTGGTTCTGTGTTAATGGTTAAGGAAAAAAGGATTTGGTCAAAATGTAAGCAAAGCTAAAGGCTAATACAAAGTTAGGCAGTTACTGGTTTTCAGGATTTGTCAGAGCCCAAATCAGGTACTTTCTAGGGAGGGGAGCATGTTGTCTCCCAAACTTTACTTCTTTGTTGCTGACATCTTAGAAAATGTTGGAATTTAGGAAAAGCACTGGCTTTAGGAGCAAGAAGTTTTAATTCTTACTGCCCTGTGGATTTGAGTATAACCTGCCTGAGCTGTGTCTCCTACCCTTTCGCACTGAATTTTTTTTATATTTGTATATATTGCAAAATGGTCACAATACATCTATAGTTAAACACCCATCACCCCATATTAAACATAATTTTTCTTGCAATGAAAATGTTTAAAATTCACTCTCAGCAACTTTCACACATATACTATATAGTCCTAATAACTACAATCCCCAGGCTGCATAGGACATCCACATGACTTGCTTATTTTACGCCTGGAAGTCTGCCCTTTTTAATCCCCTTTCTCCCGCCTTCCAATCCACCCTCCTCTGGAGACCACCCGTCTGTTCTCTGTGCAAACGAGCCTGTCTCCTTGTTTGTTTTCAGAGTCCACGTGTAAATGGGATTCTACACTCACGTGTACTTGTCTTCCTCCGAACGGCTTACTTCACTTAGCCTAATGCCCTCAAGGTCCATCCGTGTTATCGCGAGTAGCAAGATGGTATTCCTTTCAGTGGTGGAGTAATACTCAATTGACTATGTATAGACACCGTCTATATCCCCCATCTTTATCCATTCATCCGTAGATGGTCACTTCGACTGTTTCCGTGTCTTGGTGATTGTAAATAGTTATGCCATGAATATGAGGCTACATAAATTTTTTGAGTTAGTGTTTTCATTTACTGTGGGCAAATGCCCAGAAATGGAATTATGGGGTCATGCAGTAGTCCTACTTTTAACTTCTTGAGGAACATCTATACTGTTTTCCACAGTGGCTGCACCAGTATGCATTCCTACCAGCAGTGTGCAGAGTTCCCTCTTCTCCACACCCCTGTTAACCCTGATTTCTTGTCTTTTTGGTAACAGACATTCTAATAGATGGGAGATGAGATGTGGCTTTGATTTGCATTTCCCTGTTAATCACTATTAATGATGAGCACCTTTTTATGTGCCTGTTGGCCAGTCAGGATTTGCAAGTATTTTCTCCCATATTGTAGGCTGCCTTTTCATTTTGTTGATCATTTTCTTTGCTGTGAGGAAGCTTTATAGTTAGAGGTGGTACCGCGCTGGTTTTTGTTGTTGTTGTTGTTTGTTTGTTTTTTTCTTTTCTGGCCTTTGCTTTTGGTGCTGGATTAAGAAAGTGATCGCTGGGCTGCCTGGGTGGCTCAGTGTTTAGGTTAAAGCCTCTGCCTTCAGCTCAGGTCATGATCCCAGAGTCCTGGGATCGAGCCCCGCATCGGGCTCTCTGCTCAGCAGGGAGCCTGCTTCCTCCTCTCTCTGCCTGCCTGTGATCTCTGTTTGCCCAATAAATAAATAAAATCTTTAAAAAAAAAAAGAAAGAAAGAAAGAAAGAAAGAAAGAAAGAAAGTGATCGCCAAGACTGATGTTAAGGAGCTTACTGCCTCTGTTTTCTTCAAGGAGTTTTTATAATTTCAGGTCTTATGTTCAAGTCTTTGATTCATTTTTGGGTTAATTTTTGTGTATGGTATAAGGTAATGGTCCACTTTCAGTCTTTTGCATATGGCTGTCCATTTTTCCCAGCACCATTTACTGATGAGACTGTTCTTTCCCCGTTGTACACTCTTGGCTACTTTGTTGTAAATTAATTGACTGTCTACGACTGGGGTTTTGTCTGTGTTGTCTAATTTCACCATTGAACTGTGTCTGTTTTTTTTTTTTTTTTTAAAGATTTTATTTATTTATTTGACAGAGAGAAATCACAAGTAGACGGAGAGGCAGGCAGAGAGAGAGAGAGAGGGAAGCAGGTTCCCCGCCGAGCAGAGAGCCCGATGTGGGGCTCCATCCCAGGACCCTGAGATCATGACCTGAGCCGAAGGCAGCGGCTTAACCCACTGAGCCACCCAGGCGCCCCAAACTGTGTGTCTGTTTTTATGCTGGCACTGTATTGTTTTTAGGATGCCAACTTTGTAATATAATTTGAAGCCAGGACATGTGATGCCTCTAGCTTTGCTCTTCATTCTCTAGGTTTCTTTGGCTATTCTGGGTCTAATTTATATAGTTCCATACAGAACTCAGAGTTAGTCTTTGAAAAATGTCCTTGGAATTTTAAGAGGGACTGTGTTGAATCTGTAGATTGCTTTTGGAAATACGGACATTTTGACCATATTCTTCCAATCCATGAATGTGGAATATCTTTCCATTTCTTTCTGTCGTGTTTAATTTCTCTCATCAGTGTCTTCGAGTTTTTAGTGTATAGTTCTTTCACATCCTTGGATACATTTTATTCCTAGATACTTTATCATTTTTGTTGCAAATGTAAATGGAGTTATATTCTTAATTTTTCTTTCTGGTAGTTCATTCTTAGTGTATAGAACTGCAGTAGATTTTTGCATATGATTTTGTATCCTGTATCTTTACTATATTTGTTTATTCCAATCGTCTTTTTGTGGAGTCTTTAAGAATCTGCCGAGACAGTTTCATTTAGTCCTTTTAGATTTGAATGCCTTTTATTTTTTGTGTAATTGCTCTGGCTAGAATCTTAATATTGTGTTGAATAAAAGTGATGACAGTAGATATCTTAGTCTTATTCCTGATCTTACAGGGAAAGCTTTCAGCTTTTCACCACTGAGTATGATGTTAGCTATGGGTTGTCATATATGGCCTGTATTATGCTGAGGTAGGTTCCCTCTATACTCATTTTGTTGAAAGTTTTTATCATAAATAGATGTTGGATTTTTATTAGATACTTTTTCTGCATCTGTTGAAGTGATTATATGATTTTCCTTTTCATTTTGTTAATGTGGTATATCACTCTCCCTGGATTTTGACTAGGGTTAGGCCAAGAAGCACATATGAAAACGTTCTGATTCTATGAAGCAATACTTGGCACTAGGGAAGATGTCAGTATTACTGTGAAAACAAAGGCTACTTAATCAAGAGTGGCCTACCATGTTAAAAATGGGTTAATATATTATAGATAACCTAATTAAGTTTTAATATTTAAGACAGTAGCAATGATGTTTTCACTAATTGTTTATCGATTATTTTTTTCCTACTTGTTACCTGAATTTTAAAAATAGTGACAGGGAAAAAAAATAAATAAAAATAGCAACAGGAGAAGCCCTTTTCATTGCTAATGTTTAAAAGAATTTAATCTGTCCCAAATTACCCCTAATTATCTTTATAGCTCCATGAATTTTTGCTTCATGTGGTTAAGCCATATACTTAGAATTGCTTTCCTGCTAAGTAGAATGCTTTATGTAAAGAGTATCTTTAAATAAAGAGCTGGGTTTGTTTTTTTTTCCCCACTTTGAAGTCTGTGCTGATAATAAATGTAGCTGCCACAGCTTTAAAACAGTGGTCAGCAAACCATGACTAGTGACCTAGTCTCACTAACAGCCCGTGTTTGTAAACTAAGCTCTGTTGGGACATAACTATGCCTATTCTTTTTGTGTTGACAACTGTGTTCATTCTGCAAGCAGCAGAGTTGAGCAGCTACGACAGGGTGCAGATAAAACTGAAAACATTTACCATCTGACACCCTATTGTGCAAGTCTGCCATCACTGGGTTACTGTATGGCCTTTTACGTCATTCATTCAGTAGCTTTATTTAGATACTCTCATGTCAATAGCATAAAGTTGGGTTTTGGTTTTTTTTTGGAAATACAGTCTTGAATTTATTTGTGGGTCTTTTTTTCCTTGGGGCTTTTATCTCCTCTCCATATAATGTAGTTGCTGACAAATTTATCTGTACACCATTTGTTACTCTCCTTGACTGTGCATTTGTTTATGCTCGTCCCCCTCATTTCGTTTGTTTGGGTTGCTTTTCCTTACCCTGTTTGTCTCAGCTGCCACCCCCCAACTTGGTGGCTTGGTACTTTGTGTACTCTTCCTATCTTTAGCCATCATTAGTGAAAATTTTTTTAAAAAAAGATTTTATTAGAGAGTGCGTGAGCACACGCAGGGGGAGCTGCAGGTAGAGGGAGAAGCAGGCTTCCCGCTCAGCAGGGAGTCTGACGCTGGGCTCCATTCCATCATGACCTGAGTGAGCCCAAGGTAGACACTTAACCAGGTGAGCCACCCAGGTGCCCTGGAAATTTAAACATGCATTCTTATCAAACTACCCTTCTTATGTGTAGGTATTACATAGTTCAGTTCTGTTTTGTAGATCCTCCAAGACACTTCTGTTGTCTAATACAATAAATATTAAACATATCTATGTATTTACTGCACTCTGTTCTTTTTTCCTTCTTAGAGATGTGATTCCTTTCCCTTAGCCTACGCATACCCTTTAATCGTACTTTACTGAGGATCCGTGGTGGCAAACTTTCCTTTAAAAAAAAAAAAACTTCAATTAAAAAAAAAAAAAAAAAGATGATTGGTTCATTAGGACTATTCACATGTCAGACTATTGATCTATTTGGGTTTTAAAACAGTTTTAAAACTGTTTTCTACTCATTGCACTGGTTCTTTTGTGATCCTTGCTTCTTTCTTACCTTCTCTGTTTTTTTTAATTTTATTTTATTTTTTATTTTTATTTTTTTTTTAAAGATTTTATTTATTTATTTGACAGAGAGAAATCACAAGTAGACAGACAGGCAGGCAGAGAGAGAGAGAGAGAGAGAGAGAGAGGAGGAAGCAGGCTCCCCGCTGAGCAGAGAACCCGATGCGGGATTCGATCCCAGGACCCTGAGATCACGACCTGAGCCGAAGGCAGCAGCTTAACCCACTGAGCCACCCAGGCGCCCCCCTTCTCTGGTTTTTGCTGAGCATTTAATATGATTCTAGATTCTCTCCTCTCAGTCTACCAATTATTACTTATTTTTAAATCTGTGTTCAGGGCTTGCCCTAGAGTTCCCCATATACAAAGACAACTGATCTACAGCTCCTTTAAATAAGACCGCTCTACCTGATCTGTACTGTAGGTACCTACCGACAGTATGCACGGGTCCTCTCTCCTGTTGGACATTTCCTTCACCCACGTGTTATGGCCGTCTTGTGCACTGTTGCTATCATTACTTCCACAGCTGAGCATCAGATCACGTCAGAAGAAAACTAAACCGTCATCGTTTCCTCCTCTCATGCTCTCCTTTCTGTAGATCCATGTTTCTGAACTGCAGCATTTTCGTTTCTTCTGAAGAAGTTCCTTAAACACTTCTTGCAGGGCAGATCTTCTAGTGACTAGTTATCTGTTTCTGAGACTCATTATTTCACCCTCACTTTTGAAGGATAATCTGGCTGTATACATAATCATGATTTCTTTTAAACACTGAATATTTCACCCTGCTCCTCTTCTGTGTGCGTAGTTGCCGATGCGGATTCTGATGTCATTTTTATCCTCGGCCCACTACGGGCAAGCTGGTTTTTCCCCCACTCTGGCTTTTTTCAAGATTTCTTCTTTGTCTTTGGTTTTCTGCAATTTGTACATTTCTTGGAGTTTTTAAAGCTTCCTCGGTCTAAGTTTTGGCATCGGTTATTTTGGAAAATTCTCAGCCATTATTCATGTATTTCTTCCATTCCTTTCTTTTACTTCTTACGTCCCCATTACTTGTATGTGACACGTGTAATGGCCCTCCCCCATCCCAGCTCTTGAATTCTCCATTCCGTGTTGTTTTTATCCTTCTCTTTGCATCTGAGTTGGCAATTCTGCCGCATCCTGTCTACTGATGAGCATTCTTCATTTCCATCACAGTATTTCTAGTCTCCAGCATTTTCTTTTGTTTCCTTCTTAGAGTTTCCACCTCTCTGCTTACATTACCTGTTGTGTTCTTGCATGTTGTTCACTTTTTCCATTAGAGCCGTAACACAGTAATCATGGATTTGTTAAACTCCCTATTTGATATTTACAACATCTGTGTCATAGCTGAGCTGGGTCCGATGCTTGTGTGTCTCTTCAGACTGTTTTTTGTTGCCTTTGAGCTTGCATCCCTTTTTTATTCCCCCCTCAAACCTGGATAGTGTTAGGTCAGAGCGGACGTAATAACACTTTTAGTGTGAGCTTTTATGTTACTCTGGCTAGGAGCTGGGCTCTATTTCATGTTAGTCATAGAGGTGTTTAACAGAAGCTGAAACCTATTTTCCTGTTTTTATTGCTTTTCCCCTGTTGTTTTTGGGTTTCCCTGAGTACTCCTTCTCAAAGGGCTATGCTCTGCAGCTGTAATCCAGTTACTATCCTGGTGCCCTACTGACAGTGTGGTTAGGTGTTGGGTATCCTATCCTTTTAGGATGACATCTGTGTTGCTATGACCTTCAGGAGAGTTTCTGAATCTCTTCTCCCACCTTATACTCCTGCTTCCCTTACAGGAGACAGGAAGGGAGAGGGGGCTGCATTGATCTTTCTGCCCTTTCCTTCAGATTAGATAAAGCTCTCCTATAGCAGTTTCCCTCAGAGGGCAAAAACAGGGGGCTCTTTCTCTGATCTTCATGGTGAGAACCTCATGTACCTTCTGCAGGTAAACCCCAAGGAAGTGCGGGAAAACAATGCCCTTAGTTTTTCTCAAGCTCGTCCTCCCTCTCCAGCAATTCATCATAATCGTGAGTGTTTCACCAGTTCCCAGCTCTAGATGCTTCGGTCCCCAGTAAGCTGATCATGGCTATGTTTCGCTGTGTTTGCCCGATTCTCAAGATTTTGATGTGATTATTTGCCTGGTGACCTCAATTCTCGGACAGATCCAAGTTACTGATTTTCACTTCACCTTCTTGTTTAGGATGGGAATGGCTGTGTCTAGGCTGTTTACCTCTTAGAGTTGAAGCTGGAAGTCCACCTTCATTTTCTAATATTTTTTCCTTAGGCTTATGAAAAAAAAACCATTCCATTTTCTTTGCTGCTATATGGTAATTAAATTGCTTCTCCTTTGAAGATCTTTTTTTTTTTTTTTTTTTCTTCAGTCAGTTGGATTTTACTTGTATATTATGTGAAATTCATTGAGCTGCCTGGACAGGGCAGGGGGTTGGTGTATTTCAACAATTCTGGAAAGTTTTCAGCCGTTCTTTGTCCTCCTGGGATTCTTGCCTGCTGTTAGTCTAGCATTTTTTAGTAGGAGTTAGGGTACCTATTCTAGTACTCTGTCAGACTAGAAGTCTGATTCTATCTTATGGTATATATTTTTGCATTTTATTCCTTGTTGATGCCATGCCTTTTTTTTTTTTTTTTTTAAGATTTTTATTTATTTATTTTGAGAGAGAGAGAGACAAAGTGAGAGAGAGCATGAGAGGGGAGGTCAGAGGGTGAAGCAGACTCCCTATGGAGCTGGGAGCCCAATGTGGGACTTGATCCCAGGACTCTGGGACCATGACCTGAGCCACCCAGGTGCCCCACCATGCCTTTTTTTTTAAAGGAAGCAGTGATGCATGTTAGTTTGGTTTACTTTCTCCTATCCTCTGCAATGATAAAAGTACATATAGTTCTGTGAGTGTGGTATGTATAAAATAGAAATCACCTTTTCTTTTTTTAAACAAATAATCGTATTTGGCACTGATCTGTACTTGGAGATGATGTTCAGAATTTTAACTGTTTCACTCAAATAACGTCAAGCTCCCTTTAACAAGTGTGCTGCATTAGGTAACCTTAAAGTCTCTAGCAAGGATCTTTCCCTTTAGGTTTTCTGAGAACAAAGCTAGTATGAAAGCATTGGTGATACATCTATCTTGGAAAAGCTGAAATAGATATCCGTCCCTTCAAGTTATTTGGCAGCTTTGAAACCAGAGTTACTCATGGAAAGACTTTTTGAAACCTTGCAAATTTATTTGTACATACAGGAGTATTCAGTCATCAAGTCTGTATCTCATAAACACTAACCTGAGACATTAAGTTTTATTGGAATAGCCTGTAAGTGTACAACATCAACTGTTCGCACATTTTCTTCTACTGGTTGTTGAAAATTCCATCATTTTACTAACAAGAGACTTTATTTTTCAAAAGCTTTCTAGGTTTACTAAGTAATGCCTCTGCCAGCCACAACTAGCCTCACTCAAGTTTATATACCAGTCCCTTTATCTAAACTTCGAAGATGGTTTGATAAATGCTTGCTGCTGTTTTTAGATAGAATGAATACCTCTGCCCCCAATGTGGCAGCAATGCTGCATCAGCCAGTCCTCTAACAGTTGTTAAGTACACCTTCTATACTCCCTGTTTTCCTCCCATTATTTCCAAGACTCAGTCCTATTCCTCGTGTAACTACTTTTCGACCTAGTGGTGTTACCGAATCACTCTGGATGAACAGTAGCTCTGGTGGAGCTGACATACTTCTCTGTTTTGCTGCGGCGCCTAGTGGTCTTACTAATCTTGGTATCACTGGCTGTGCCTTTAAAATTCAACATTTATGAAAACTCCGTTATCTGACTAGCAGGAAATAATGGTAGACTGGGTGCAATGTATACAAACACACCTTTGTGTCTACATGTTTCTATTTCATACTTTCAACATACTTAGAAGCAAAGAGGTGTTCTACCAACCTGAAGAGAGAAGTAGTAAGGTCTTCATACAGAGATACTCTTCGTAAGAGACCTGCAGCCTCTGCAACTCGGAGGAAACAAACAGCATGTGTTTACATTGTTCATACATGCAGGGAAGGCTCATTCTCTGCCTGTGAAAGAGAAACACCAGCGTTTGAGTTAGTCACCCCCGAAAAGGACACTTGTTTGTTTTATTTTACACAACTATGAACTTCCAATGGAAAATCTAACTTATGCTATTAATGCTAATTCCTATAGGTGAGAACTGGAAAAGTAAACTTGTTCCCGGATCCACAGGATCTAAAGAGACTACTCCATAATCTAAGTTTACGCTGGAGAAATTAGTTTTCCATTGTACATGCTGTACATCGTTTTACTTACTTCATTTCTGCAGGAATAAATTCTAAACACTTCTTATCAGTTGCTCATTTAAACCAAGGTTTGATGGCAGCATGTGAATCTGGTCGTTATCTGGTCCACTGTAAGCCATATGGCCCAGGAAGCTTGTCTGGCTCGATCCCTGCTACTCTGAACCAGGCTTACTAGGAATGTCAGGAGTGCGTGCTGTTCCCTCGAATGCATTCTCCATCAGGTTATTCTGTTTGAAATCCTCCACTGGCTACTTCTTGTTCCTGGAACACAATCTCAATTCTGTTTCCTGGCCTACAAGCTTCTGCTTGATTCACGTCTCTCAGCTCGTACCTTTGCTCTGGTTTCTTCTGCCTGCAGGTTCCCACCTTCCCCACAGCTTGTTCTTCTGTACTGTTTGGTTCTCAGGTCCCTAGAGAGTTCTTTTTTTTTTTAAAGATTTTATTTATTTATTTGACAGCGAGAAATCACAAGTAGACTGAGAGGCAGGCAGAGAGAGAGAGAGGGAAGCAGGCTCCCTGCTGAGAAGAGAGCCTGATGTGGGGCTCGATCCCAGGACCCTGGGATCATGACCTGAGCCGAAGGCAGTGGCTTAACCCACTGAGCCACCCAGGCGCCCCTAGAGAGTTCTTCTGTGGTCCCCAAATCTAAACTAGCCTGCGCCCCATCCTCCCACACTCCCCCCCGGTCACACTACTGTAATCATGGCTCTCCAAAATAATTTTGGCTATTTATTCCATTTCCCCTTTGGAATGTGAGCAGGGGCCTCATCTATTGTGCTCAGCGTTACAGCGCAAGCTCCTAAAATAGTGTCTGGCACTTGGTAAGGACTCGTGTATCACCGAGAGAATACTGTGCTGGAAAAGAAGTATCACCAGCAGGGAAAGAACACCACCTTTAACTCGGGATTCAGTTCAGCCAGGGCAGCTAGCTTGCCTGACAGCAGAACGGTGAGATTTCTGCTACAGGTAGTTTGCATCAATCCTGCCAGGTAAGTGGCCTTAGCCTGACCTGGTAGCAGTAAAAAGCTGTGTTCTGAATCTAGAATTACCCCAGTACTTGCAGCTTCTTTCACAATGCCTAAGAATGTCTGTAAAACTATCTGGAGCTAGTATCATCCAATCTCTACTAAAATAGCTAAAATAATGTGAGCCTGCCACAGGGTAAGGCAGACCCTTCCATTTAACACTGTTCCAACAGATGCTTTTCTGGAACTTCCACCCATTGTTTTGGGGCCTAGCACACTCAAAAGAATATCTCTGTAGGCTGTCCTCCTTGTTCCCAACTATGCCTTTCTCTTTCCTCCAAACATCCCCTGTTTGTTGACTGATATAAATTCCCATACTCTTTGCCATTCTGGACGTTATTAAGGTGGTCACTCTTAGTTTGACTAGCACATCCAGTTCTAAACACAAACTGTTCAGAATGGATGGACTCAAATAGGGTGCAACGGGACTATTCCAGTAATGGGATTTAAGGTTTCATTGATTCTTTGGACCTCTGGTCAAAAGCACCCTGGTGCTCACAATTAAATCTTCGTTTCTTACTCTGCTCTGACCATGGGTATGTGTGTGAGAGGGTGAGAACTCCTTGGTTTCATTCTCATAAAGGAGGTAAGTTGTAGGCACAGAAAATAAGAAACCTGATAAGAGCTAGGGATATAAAGCAGAGAGGTCTTTTAAGGTGCTGAGTTGAGAGGCTTGACGAACAGATCATCTGAGTGGGAATGCTGCATCCATGAAAGAGAACAGTGAGGGAGAAAAAGAGGCCAGGTTCTAGGAAGCCAAAAACCATGCTGAGTGTGCACCCGGTGAGCAGGGTGGAGACAGCAAGGACATCTGTGTGTTGGGGAGGTATGTGATGGGATCAAACTGTATTTTTGGAAGAAGAAAATTGTCAGCATGATGGAGGACACACTGGAGGCAGAAAACTAGTCAGGAAACAACTGCAGTGAGGTCAGGGGAATACTTCACAGATGGAAGCAGAGGCTGAGAAGACACAAGAATAGCTCATTTATAAAACCTGAAAATTTGATGGATTCTCTCGCAATTAAAAAAACTGTCCAAGTCATAAACACGGAGTAGGGCTTGCCATGCAATGAGGATCCTTTTGTCTCTCTGTCCCTCCCATCCTGTCAGCCAAGATATCCTCATCTGTAGTTGTTTCTATTCAAGGTGGTATCAACTGACCCCAGAGTTGACCCCACCTGTATTAAAAAGTACCCTCCAGGGGTAGCTGGTGGCTCAGCATGTTAAGCGTCTGACTCTTGATATCGGCTCAGGTCATTATCTCTCATGATCCCAGGGCCCTTGGATGGAGTCCTACAGTGGGCTCTGCGCTAGGCAGGGAATCTGCTTGAGATGCTCTCTCCCTCTCTTCCTGACCCTCCCCTTGCTCACTAACCTCTAAAATGGGTAAATAAATCTTAAAAACACACAAAAAAACCCCACAAAAAAACCCTTCAATCTGTCCTGGGACAGTACATAATAATGCCCCATGTCCACCTGGCCTGCCATTAAACATTGATAAACAACTGTTTCAAGCTTGCCCAGTTTCAAGAACCCTGATAAAACTGGTTCAGTCCTGAATGATCACAAGAGCAATCCATCAGCTGGTTAAAAACACACGGAAAATGACAAATAACTTACTCATTAATAATCAGATCAGGAGCAAAACACAGCACGTTTCCACTTGATTGTCTATATGATCTCCAGCCAAGGGCAAATGCCATGAGGAACATCCATGAATATTGCAGTAGGGTCATTTGGTCATCCAGGTGTAAGTTCCTGAATCCTGAATTAAGAGAAGTAAAGGGATGAGGAAACACTCTAGTCTCCAAAGAGAATATCAGCTCTCTGGAAACTACCACAGACCAGATAGGACTTTAGCCTTGTTTGGGGGGGGGGGGGGGACCCCTGACAGACAGAGGAAGTGAAGCACCGAGGGGCATAGGTCTCCTCTGTTATCTGATACGTTCAGATAAAAGCGCCCGCAAATACTTTTTAATAGCATGTAATGTAATAAAACTTACTGTCACTTTCCCCCTATTTAAGCAAATAGAGTCCTGACTTGGTACATTACTCAGTTAATGAATTGAGTTTCAAAATTGTCCCCTGAGAGTTACACCTCTTTCCCTCTTGACAGATTAGGGATGATAGGAGGTCAGAGTACTTCATTCTTGCTCTGTCTCTTCTATCAAAATGAACATAAGCTTGTCAAATCTCCTGCAGCCATCAAGTCTGGGCTGACAATGACATGGACCTCTGCTGTTCCGCATCAAGTTCCAACAGGGGGACTTCAATTTCACATGATCTTAAATATAAGATTAGTTCAGATTTAGTTCGACCTGTATCACTTTATCTAATTATGAGGTTAGTACATCCTGAAAGTACCTGATTTTTGCCAATTTTACCCCGAGTTTTAAAAGTGATACACTGAAGGGAAACAAATGGGAGTTCTAAGAAGTATCTACGTGTGCTCCTGCCCTAGATTTGGGTATAAAAGGAATTCTTAAGTAAGTTCCGAGACTAGTTCTGACAGGACCTTGTCCAACCTCAAATCACTCTACTCTGAGCAACAATCTGAAAAGCAGGGAGCAACGTTCACATTTTATTATAAACTCTCCACTCCCATGCTTTCTGGGCTCTGCCCCGGTTGGGCCCCAGAACTGAGGAGGAAAAAACAGGGCAGGTCATGCCACTGGGGGGACACAGCCAGAGTGCCTCGGCTGAGGACAAGACACAGATCTGTATCTTTGAGTCCCCTTCCGCCACTTACCTGGTATCGCCTTGGCCCATTTCACTGCTGCAATCACTTGCCGCCCACCTAACATGTTGAGTGTGGTCATGATCCGCCAGGTCGTATCTGGGATAGAGCTGTCATATCCTGCGTATAACACCTCAGGTTCAATGACCTCCAGCAGGGACACCAGGGTAGGGGTGAGCTGTGGTAATGTTGCAGGAACTATTGTTTTGTTAGCAGGATTTTCCGAAGTTTCTTGTGATGCTCCTGGAGTGGCCTGCTGAATTCCTTTTATCTTTTTCTTTGTTTTTCGAGCTGTGGGTGTTAAAAAAAAATGTATATATATATGTACACACACACACACACACACACACACACACACACACACACACACAGAAGTGAGTTCTAATCAGAAGGTCTGGGTGGCAGAGTTTCTTCAGGAAGTATTTTAATTTCTAAAACTATTTAGCAGTTATAAAGTGACACAGAAGAAGATAAGGCAAAGAGTCAAGAGGAGCCATGTGTATATAAATCCAGGTAATTCTTCATTGATTATCCTTTATATAAAATTAAGTGTCTTCCAATATTACATTAAAGTGATGTAAACAAAGCACTGCTAGAGATTCTTGCAAGAATTAATTTCTGTCTCACTTTCCCTCCAAAGTTGGAATTTTCACTGGTTTAATAAGGCAGTACTTTCACTAGCATTTGAAAGAAAGAGTCCAAGCTTGTAATAGCAGACTAGAAACTGGGGCTTAGGCTTAACCTAACCTAAGGTAATAAGGAAGAGAGCTATACTACTGATAACCTTGCACAGAGTCCCCTTCTTCTCAAGGAAGTATTACAATGATACAGCAGATCCCATGCCCGAAGCAGCAACTTCAGCAGCAGAAATGTCCAATTTTTATGTTTACATGAGGGATATTACTTGGGTCTAGAAACATTTGGGGAGATAAAGAAAAAACTTTATATTCCCTCATAAAATATTAGTGGGAGATTTCTGTTTTCTAAGAGATTTATATTGATGATTCCATAAACCTAAAGCATCCTTTATCATATTATGTACAAAGTAAAGCTATCTTCTAACTCTTAGTATGGAACAGCATAATCAAATTGCAATACAGATTCATACTCTTAAAGTTACAAATGAGAATGTTTCTTTTTGACTCCATATGATGCTGAAGGCAACACAGAGAACTTTTAAATAAGCGCTCAGAGGTCCAAGGAAGGGCAATGAACAGAATTTATAGGAAAGAAGAAATGTATTCCCATCACTTATCAGGATACAACCCATTTTGGTAGGACAAAAGTAAATACTCATCACTTTTAAAAATAATTTTTAGAGTCTTTGTCCTTAAAATGACAGAATGGTCCCATTATTTTGTACTATGTTGAATAGGACAGTGAGATAGCGAAGAATTCTCATGTAACATTTCAAAACACAAAAAAGGATCATGACAGCTATTTTTATTTTATCATGCTCTACTGAAAACACAGTATGGTGTGGTAGTAAGAAGCATAACTCTGAAGCCAACATGTCTGAATTTAAATCCTGGCTCTGTCATGCAATTGGTGGGATCCCCTAGTTATTGCCTGGGCCTTACTTTCCCTCTTCTGTCCAGTGAAGGTAATACTGGTACTTCACTCAGAGAGTGGCTGAGAATTAAATCAACTAAAATATGTACAAGGCTTAGGACAGTTGGTGGCTCCCATTAAATGCTACGGACCTATCACCACCTCCAGTGGTGGCAGAATATGGCTTTAGAGTATTCTGAAGGTAGGTAGTACAGCGGGAGATAGGAGTGATCAACTTTAAAATAGGAGGTGCTGCTACACCTAAAGTTAGGCAGCATTTTGAACACTAAAGGTACATTTCAAAATCATGGCAAGTGTTTGGTTGAGAAGGTAAAAGAAGAGGCATGTCCCAAATCAATGCCCTGAAATAGTACTATGAAGACCTCAGTTCACCGTAACTTAACACTTACATTCCACATGAGAACAGGGGAAAGGATAGTAACAGGCCAGTGGATTTTCAAAAATCTGTATTTAGTATAGAATTAATTTCTTACACAACTTATCTTTAGCCCTAAGTGAGAGAACTACTCCTGCTTTTGAATAAAGCTCAGAATACTTACTAGAGCCAGAATGTGTACTAATACATTTTCCTAGAACTTAAGAAGTTGTTAACTGAATTAGTTTAGCAACCAATTTTTTTGTTTGTTTTTAAGATTTTATTTATTTATTTGACAGAGAAAGAGAGAGAGCACAGGCAGGGGGAGCAGTAGAGGGAGAGGGAGCTTGAGGCGGGGCTTGATCCCAGGATCTTCATGACCTGGGTGGAAGGCAGATGATTAACCATCTGTGCCACCCAGGAGCCCCAGCAATCACTATTTTTAAGCACTTGACTGATTTTTACTTGATATCAAGTTCCTGACTCCTTGGAGCATAGAGATTGTCAGCATCTGATTTCTACAGAAGTGTTGAGTCTATGATAGTTCCCTTCCATTCTTAATAAAAAGAAATCTTATTTAGTTTCAAAACTTAGCTTAAAAGTATTAGGTATGTGGTGCCTGGGTGGCTCAGTCATTAGGCATCTGCCTTCAGCTCAGGTCATGATCCCAGGGTTCTGGGATCGAGCCCCGCATCGGGTTCCCTGCTCAGTGGGGAGTCTGCTTCTCCCTCTCCCACTGCCCCTGCTTGTGTTCCCTCTCTTGCTGTGTCTCTGTTTGTCAAATAAATAAATAAAATCTTTAAAAAAAATTAGGTATGAAATCTGATCATGTCAAAAACCTCCCTATATTTAAGTTCCACGTGACTCTTCATAGCAAAAATAAAGCTGTAATTTGGAAAAGATTACACTACACCCTAAAATGAAGTAAAACATTGAGGATTACCCTTAGAACATATCTGTACTTAGTTGCCAGGTGAAACATTGAGAAAGGCCGCCTAAAATAAATCTGGAGAATTACTTGGTATGGGGGCAACAGCATCAAAATATACCACTTCTGATACTAAGGTCTGGAGGACCTCTAGGGTTGTCCTGCTGGTCTCTCTAGGCAAGACGAGTCTTTCTAAAATTTAAATCTGATGATGTCTCTGCCTTTACTTAGTCATTTTTACCTAACTCCTCCTCAGTTCTCTTAGATTTCAGACTCAATGTTGCTTCTGCCAAGGGAGCCTTCCCAGCTTTCCAGGACAGAACGAGGTGCCCCTCCTTGTGCTCCTGGGGCTCTGGCCCCTTCTGCAGTGTGCCATGTCTTTTGGGGACAGACTCTGCAACCCCGGTAGACCATATCCTCCTTCCCTGCGGGCACTGTCAAACTCAGTGCCCATCCCTGGCCTGCCTCCTTGGGGCTTCTGGAGAAGGAAAGTGCTACTACCCCAAGTACGAAGGCTGTGAGTCCCTTCAGCACCACTGCTATCATCCTGGACCTCGCATTCTCAATTACAGGAGAATTCCAAACTCCTTTCATAGCAATGTTAATTATACAACTTGTTATAGAAACAGGGATATGAAACTCAAGAGTTCTAACTACTTTCAGGCTTCTTCTCTAGACGGAAAGCAAAACCAAACCTATCCCAGCACCTCCTTGAGGAGTTACTTCCACGGGCAGATTTATCATCCATCTGCATCTCTCCAGCTGTAGAGCCAAGTAAAGAGTGAATGAGAGGAAAATGGACAGGTAAATATACCTGACAGAGAAACGTTTTCAACTCTAGGGAAGACTTTTGAGGCTGCAGAAAGGGAGGAGAAAAAGCTTGTTGTGAAGTCATTGTTACCTAGTTGACTTTCTTAGTATATGATCTGCCTCTAATGAAGGCTGTGTATGCCATAAGAACTGGTGAAAAAATTTAAGCATAATATGAAATATTCATTAAAAAACTCCTAGTTTATAAAGCAGTCAATAAAGTTATGCTAGTCAAGCGCATATATTGTAATGACAAAATTATTACTTTTGCTTACTTCTACTTTAAAAAGGAAAATAATACATTTTTTATATGCATGCAGAAGCCATTCCTTTCAGGCATTTACATTACCTTCTAAGTTCATTCCAGCTTGAAGACATTTTCGATAGCGGCATGCCGGACAGTTTTTTCTTCGAATTTTATCGATGATACAATCATTTCTTCCAGCACAAAGGTAGTTGTGCTGTCCTAGAGGGAAAACAAAGGTGCTATCAAAATTTCCCAGGTTTTAAAAGGTATTTTTATGGAGGGACTTGCTGCATTTCCCTTTTAGGTGGAACACAGCCTAGGACGAAAGTACAGTGTCCTCACTTACATGGACCTTACAGACCTTACAGAGTTCAGCTTAAAGTCTTAAGTCTCCTTCTTATTCTGTCCAATACTTATAGTTCATGAAAGACACTGCAGCATATACGTAGAGAAAAAGGCATCAATGCTCAGTGTAGCCTCCGATATATTTTCCCAAACTGAACACCTCCATGATGGAGAAGCAGAACTTGGCCACCCACCGCCCTCTTGGCCCTTCCCAGGCATCGCCCTCCAAGGCCACTTTGTTCCACATACAAGCGGAAACCTTCTCAAGCACAGTTTAACAGCCATGGAGGAGGTCTGTGAGCACTCCTTCATTAGGACTTCTCACTAAGTGCTAAGAAGGGTTAAAGAGGAAACTGCTTTCCAAATATTCTGAGTCCCACGTGGAAAATGCTCTCATGCAGCATTAGGCCACCATGTGCAAATCCAGTGTGCTCGCCCTTCAGCTCTGTGACTGGTGCCACACTCCTTCTTGAAGGGGAAGCTGCCAGCAACTAGTGAGGGAAATCTCACCGCTGACCGGCTAACTAGTACATGGATCTCATGGATACCTTTTCATTCGTTCACATGCTTTGCACAGTGTGAGAATGTTTGAATTGACCGCTGCCCCCAATATTTACAACTGTTGCTGTCTAAAATCTTCCAGCACCTAGAATTTAATAATGTGCTAAGAGGCAGAAGTACAGTTTTCACCTGACAAATAAATTGCCAGGAAAAGACAGTCTCTGTACCCTTGTACATTGTACTGTGCACATTCTTGTAGTTTCCTTTTAATGTGGTTACGGAATGTTGAAGGAAACTCTGAGGACCTGCTGGCCTGCCAGAAGCTCTGAAAGGAGCCTCCTGCACAAAACCTGTGCAGCGACACGAACCCTGGACAACTGAGAGTCCGTGAACTTCACCCTACAGAGGATGGGATCCAGAGGACTACTGGACATTTCTCAAGAAGAAATCACCTTCAGAGGAAAGAGAAAAATTACCATTATCAACTCACTAGGGTGACTATACCTCATTCAGGTTTCTGGGTAAGGATCCTTCCTTCATAGGGCAGTCTAAGACTTGGCTGGAAACATAGTCTGTTCACGTCTTTAGAAAGGGATAACTCACGGCGCTATTAAGAATGTGTTTTGGGGACACAGT
Organism: Mustela lutreola; assembly: GCF_030435805.1. Lineage (NCBI taxonomy): Eukaryota > Metazoa > Chordata > Mammalia > Carnivora > Mustelidae > Mustela > Mustela lutreola. The sequence continues at coordinate 80,754,557 of NC_081294.1, forward strand.
TCCCACTTGTGTGAGGAGTAGGCCACCAAGGTGACCAGTGGCATACAGTTGAACTTGGTTCCAAAGCTGCCTTCCAAGGCCAAATGTCTGCACCGGCTGTTTCCATTCCTTTCCACGTCATGTACATTATGTGGCTGCTTCTTTGGGTGACATGAAATGGAAGCACTAATCCAGCAATTCTAACCTCTTTAAAGCAAAAGGAGGAACAACGGATGCATCCATGGTTGGGGCAGTTAAAATATAGAGTTCCACCCCATAAGCATCTCCCCTTATCACTGTCCTACAGAATCTAAGCTGTTTGATCACAGGGACCCTGTGCCTACAAAAGTTAAAATTAGTCCTTTCTGGTCATTAGTGTGAAGCTGGGCACATCTGTCTGTGTTTTATCTATAAAAGGAGGAGTTTCACCTAGTGGGCACTTTTTTATAAGACGTGGGCATGCATCATTAATTGTCACTCCTGGTCAGTCCGTCTGATAAGACAGTGAGTCATCTTATTTGGAGTTCCTATGTCTTCTACCACTTTGTAAATTCCTCTTCTGCCTGATAGCAGATGTGAGGAGAAAAGAGTTCAAGACAGCTGGAAGGTTTTTTTTTAACATTGTTCTGTTTGCACTGTATTTACTTTTATGGTTAATACCTAGTTTTGGCAAGTGATTCTGGTTTCTATTTATGGTTGGTGTGGTAGCCAGCCCCCAAGATGGCCCCCAATAGTCTCTGCCTCCTTGTGTTCACACTCGTGTGTGACCAATAAAATATGGCCAAAGTCACAGGAAGTCACATCTGAGAACCAGTCCTAAGGGCATGATTGCCTCTGCTCTCTCCTATGGATCGGTTGTTCTGGGGGAGGCCAGCTGCTCTGCTGGGAACAGCCCGAGCCAATTGCCACACACCAAGGACTGAAGCTCCCTGCCAAAAGCAGCGTTAACAGGCTTGGAAACGGGTCCTCGTGCTCCAGGCTGGATGACTGCACCCCCAACCTACAGTCTGAATAGGACTATATGAGGGGCCAGAACTGCCCTGCTACTCACCTCCTTCCAAATTCGTGACTCAGAAACTGCAGGGCAGTCAGTGCCTGCTGTTTGAAGCCAATACTTTCTGGGGTCGTTTGTTACACAGCTGTAGATCACTAACACAGTAAGGATAGTAAAGTACTTGTTTTTCGGTTTAAAAAAAACAGTGGTCCGAGAAGAAGGGCATGTTCTGGGGGTGTCTGCACTTGGTTTACCCTGTTTGAAACATCCAGGTCTTAAATGTGAACTCTGTAAGCATGAGTCTGTTTCTTTACCTGCTCTCAAAAATTGTGTGGTGTGGGGGCCGGGAAGTCCTTCATCTGGACTGCAGCTGTGTTTCCCGGCTCTAGGATCTCTGTAAACTTTATTGCATTTTCTGAGCCCCTATTTCCCTATCTGCAAAGCTATCTTGCTGGGCTTCTGCAAGGGTGGAAGGCAGTTGTGGAGAAGGCTCTTACAAACAGCACCTGCACCTTGTGAGCACTCAATTAATGCCAGCTGGGAAATCACTCCCTTGCGACTGCTTTCCTCTCCGTATCTAACCTGATTATATAAACTCTCAGAGGGTCATTGTAGCTCGGAGGGTACTGTGCTGGGATCCCAGCGCTGTTGCTTCCACTCTCCGCCTCACTTTGCTGGACTGTCAAATAGGATCACTGAGGCCTCTAACAGCTCCCAGAGCCCTTAATTAAATGGTGTGACAAACAATAAAACAGTGCTGGGTTCATGGTACACTCAGGGTAGTGAATGCCTATCGCCATTATGACCCACTGACAAAGCTTACACGTACTTCTGTGCAAAGGGGACGTAAGACAAACGGACTTGGTGGGGGGCGGTAATCACTCAACTGGCACACATAGAAAGAAGAGAAGCTACCCACAGTTTTATTCCGTATGCAGAAAAGCGACTCCCAGAATACTGGGTTAAAAACTTCAAAATAGCCATTCAACCTAGATTAAGGATTTAGATAAGTAATAAGTAAGTCAAACTTGGGCAGATTTCTTAAAAACACCTGAATGTTTGGGTATTTACATTATGCCATTCTGAGGGCGGGGTAACTGCTATTTCCAGCAGGTGCGGAAAATGGGAGTGCCAAGTATGTTGCAGATCTTACTTCATCTCTGTAATTCTCTAAGAAAGTGCTCCAAAATATGTATCTGGGCTTTAAAACATTTCTATCAATTCTATAAAGAAAAAATAAAACTGCTAAGAGTTATCAAAAGATTATAGAATTTTAGAACTGGAAGGGACATGAGGGAAAATAAAAATCCAAATAGGATTTACTTAAGGGAGTCCACAGTTAAACCTTTGCCTACTAATTATGTAATCAAGCCATCAGACTTAAGCACTACCTACACATTTTGAAATGGTACAGCTAATATTCTATGAAATTTGTACCTAAAAGCAAGTATAAGAATTTAATTTTAAAGCAGGGGTGAAGCCCAAAGGGCATATGGCCCAGTATTTTACTGGGAAGTATGTTTAGCGCTTTTTTGGTTTGTTTTTTTACACTTTTTAAAGGGCACTGGAAGCTTTTAGGTAAGCTTGCCCTCTCTAACATCAATGCCTGCCTTCTCTTTGCCAGAATGAGACATACTTGGTCCCTATAAGCAATGTATGTATAGCCCTGTTTTATAGAATTTTTCATTCTCCTCCATTTTAACTAAAATATTTTTTTGAAATATCCATTTTTTCTTCTTCTAAGGCTCCATAGTCTTATTCTGAATTTCACTTTCAGAAATCAACCAGTCAATACTACTGTAATATTATTACTGCTATCACTACATGTACATCATGGAAATAACTCATAATTTAATGAAGTGCTGAAGTAGGTACAGTGACAGGAACAGGCTTCACTCTCTTGGGTCTGGAGTGGGTCACGGTAACAGGAGTGCTCGGTGCTCCGTGCGACCCCTCCGTAGGACCAGGCAGCCCCTGACCTGGGCAAAGCCTGCATCCCTGTTCTCTGTGTGCAGTAACGGGAGTAATTTTATAGTTGGCTCATGTATTACAAACTAATCCAAACAAAAGAAAATGACTCATCTGACTCTTAAGGTTATGCAAACAGAACTCTAGGCAAATAATATCCTTTTTATATTGTGAGTGGATAGATAATTACACTTCTTTAACAATTAATATAATCAGAGCTTTAGGTCATGCATTCAGGCCACAACTACCTTCAACCTGCTTTACAAGTAACTAGAGTACGTGATTTTTTCCCAAGACAACTCACTGGGAATTAATTTCTCTTTCTTGAAGGAGCTGATGTTATTGCCCTTGGCAGTAGGCTGAATCCATAACAAGGGTAAAGTTCATATTAATATAATATTCAGAGTGAAATCAGCTCTTCTGAAATACCTATTTTCTTGACCTCCTCCAGCAGTTTATCACTTGCTTCCCTGTATTTTAACCTCTGTACCTGGAAACTGTTAACTCATCCTTCACTTCAAGTAGACCATGACCACCCAGAGGACAGAGACCAGCTCTTATGCAAAGTAAGATTTGTGGCTCAATAGAAAAAAAAAAATCCCATCCAGAGACTTTCTCCCTCATAGTTCTTACTGTCACTCATTTCTGTCATACTGGAATAGTTGGTGGTTTTGGAACCAACTACTTGCTGGGAGTTGAAGCCTAGGATTCTCATACAAGGAGCATGGTGTTACCGCCGGAACCTAACACCGCCGTCTCACACGACAGTCCTTTCTTACATTTACCTTCTGTTCTCTGACCAAACTCCCGTCCCTGAATTTATACTGTTCTATTTTATTCTAGTTCTGCTTGTGTTGCTTTTTAAAATCTCTTTCCCGCTGGAAGACCTAAGAGCCACCCGCACCCCACCTGCCTCTCCTGAGGTCCAGCCTGAATGGGGTTCACATATAACAGAAACTGCAAAATCCAGCTTGAGAGACAAGAACCCGATAGAGGAAAAATAAAACTCTTCAAAACACACACTACCTTCCACTGCTCTTTTGAAGAATACTTTGCAGCTCCCGCAAGTCAAGACCCCATAATGACACCCCGAGGCTTCGTCAGAGCACACAAGGCAGAGTTTGGGAGGTGGTCCCGTGGCCGCGGACGAGCTGGATGGAGGAGAGCTGACATCTGGTCTCATTCCAGGGCTAAGGAAGGAAGAAAGCAGGGTTATGATTTAACTGTCACGGCTGTTAAATATCAAAATCCATTCCTCTTAACTCCTCACTCCCCAGTGAGCACGTCCACACTGAACTCTGGTGTCACGGGCTAGCAGGCATTATAATTGCCCACCTCAATATATTCAAACAATGCTGAATTCTTCTTTCAGACAAAATTAAGAGTGAGGTCATTGAAGTATTCCCTAAAAAAGAATGGTGACAACAAGCTTCACTTAGAAACTGTACTTGTTAGTCCCTGAGGGCTTCTTAGTATTCATCATCCCCTTGAGGACGGTGTCCTGTGGGTACGGTGTCACTCACCCTTTTCAAGTGTGCAGCTGATGAGTCTGGCTCCCTGGACCGCTTGCATCTACCACTGGGATCAAGACACAGGATGCATCCGTCCCTTCAGAAAGACGCTTCCCACCCCGTTAACTGTTTAGGACATCCACTTGATTTTTTGATTTTTAAGATCTCGTACAGGCATCTTTCTAAATTCAGTCATGTCTCAGGACAGTTCTACCCCTGTCTTCCATGAGCCAGAGCCTTTCACAGTGCCTGAGTCTGGGCTGCCATCTCATTCCCGGGTCATCTGGGCTGACCCTACAGCTTATGAGGATGCAGAAGTGTGACTCCAGCCTTGCGTCTGGCTCACAGTGAGAGAAGGAATGCGGGGCTTTCACAGGGAGACCCTTGTTCTGCCCTCCCCACTCACTGAAGGTGCAGCCTCGAGAAAAAGGAGAGGGGAAATCAGCTTCTCCCATCAGCTCTCTTTTTTCCTTTTGTAAACTTCTCACCACACTGAGTGCTGTTCTAGTATTTGAAGATCCTTTATTCCTCATTTGTTTTGGAGATTTTCTACAAGCCCAAAACTCCCCTTAATTCTCTCCACAAATGAAGCCCATGTGCCTGGCTGATCCTCTGTTGAAGAGGCTTCTGTGAAATGGACAGGGTTCCCACCACCCCGGTTTTGGGAACAGGCCTTGGGGTTCCATGATGTTCTCTGAACACTGTCAGGAACTTCTGGATACTTCTCCATCAGAGGGTACTGATTTCCCTGCTGGGTCTGGGAGAGTGCACGGAGCACATGCTGACAGCCTGCAGTGGGAGAGCATAACCCGAACTGACTCTGCTGTAGGTCCCGTGTGAGCTGCCCTGGATGAATGGAAACTTGGGACTAATGTGGAGTAGCTGCTCTGGGCCAGACTTCGACAGAGAGGTAGGAAGGTCTTAGAGTGAGTGAACAGAGCAATGTGTTAGGGAAGCAAAAACTTCCTTGGCTGAAGTCCTAAAGATGCTCCTATTCCTGCTCAGCCCATCTCTGTCATCTGACAGCTATTTTTAGGGACCAACCAGTTGTTTATGGAAAAGGAGTGTAATATTTAAAGATCTGAAAGGTTGCTTCTGTAATGTTTCCTCAACCAAGTATATGTATTTGTATACATTATACACAAACACATATGTATATGTACTTAAAATTTTTTTTTTAAATAGTGCTTTGTAGTAAAGGCATAGCTCAGTGACGCTACAGGCTCAGTTCCAGACCACAGACAGCAGTGAAGGGAGTATCTCAAGAAAGCAAGTCAAATGACTTTTTCGGTTTTCCATGCACACAGAAGTTACATTTTCACTTTTCTGTAGTCTATTAAGGTATGCAAGAGCTTTATGTCTACAAAAACAATGTATATACTTAACTTAAAAATACTCATTGCTAAAAAAGTGCTAACCATCATCTGAGTTTTCCACAAGTCATCATCACAGATCACCAGAACAACTATAATAAAGAAAAATCTGAAAGACTATTACCAAAATGTGATACACAAATACATAATGAGCAAATGCTGTTGGGAAAATGGCACTGAAAGGCTTGCTTGACTTTGCATTTTTTAAAAACTGAAGCTTCCGGCAAACCCTAAATGCGGTAAGGCGGAGTGCTCTCCAATGAGGTGCGCCTGTACTTTGTAAAACACTTCAGTAGTACAACCGCGTTGAGCCTCCCAGCGCCCTGTGGAAAGATGGCGTCACCTCGAGATGAGGCCACGCAGGAGGAGGAGGGTGAGCAGGGGCCTGTCTGCAGTCAGACTGACATGCTTCACATCCCTGCCCTCCCACTGGAAAGCCTGTGTGAGCTTGGGCTGGTGGCTACTGCTCTGAGTTGGTTTCCATGAATGGCCTGGGAAGGACATCACCTGTGTATGTGTATCTCTGAAAGCAGGAGAAAACCTAGCACACTGTCCCCGCATCAAGCAAATATTCCATAGATGGTCCTTCTTTGTGGTTTCAGAAAAACTGAGGATTTTATGAAAAAGCATTATGTAAGCATTAGGTAAATGGAAAGCAGTATGAAGCCTGAAACCCAGGATGGCGTTCCCGAATTCTAGCTTATAAATGACAGTGTGTGCAAAATGGGCCATCGAGCCATGAATGACTGACGGCAACAGGGAAAGGGCAAAGGAAATGAGCAGGGCCCCAATGCATGTAGAGCGAGCGATCTCTAAACCCAGGCAGCCCCTGGCCTCCCATCAATCCTTCCGCGCTACCTCCCGGAAGCACAGGGCATGTGGAAAACTGCCAAGTGTACCACCACAGACATCAGGGGAAGAAGTCCCGTTTTTGTCGCAGAAATGAAGATGAGGAAGGCCCGTAACGAGCACCAATGGAAACAAGAGTGAGGACGACATGGTGCGCAACTCTAAGTGTGACCCTACAATACCGCTGAAGGGCTCCCGTCCAACCAAAGGACTAGCATGACAAGCAAACCACGTGGAAGCACCATCATTTAATAGGGGTACATGGCAAATGCATGACAGAAAGAAATCAAAAGCACTTAAGAATGTGAGTGTGTCTCACACCCCTTTCAATGGAAAAGCTAACATGCCCTGGGTCTTTGATCAGTGTGTGTCAATTTATACTATTTTGTAGTCTATTAAGGTGTGCAAGAGCTTTAGGTCCACAAAAACAACGTATATACTTAATTTAAAAATACTTCACTGCTAAAAAATGCTAACCATCGTCTGAGTTTTCAGCAAGTTATCATCACAGATCACCAGCTCTGCCAAATGTTCTGAAGACGCTAGGAGCTTCTCTTGTGGACTGACTTGATCCACAGTGCTTTCTTTTAAGTGAAAACTCCTAGGAACAAAATGCCTTGTTCTACGTGGATACTCAAATGCTGTTGCCCATTTACAGTGGAGCGTGTGCTCAGCTTAGTCCTCAGGCCATGGGGTTTACATTAGAGTTGAGAGAGGAAGAAAAAAAACCACACACACACAACACACACAAAGCTGGGTTTTTCTCTTGAGTTCTCCTGCCAGAAAAACAAGTGATGAGAGGAGGCTCATGGACGGATTATGAGAAGTAATCACACCTTAAGGAGCATGTAAAATGTGTGGGAAGTCACATCCTTTCATCTAGCCCAGGGTCACGATCCCTGAACAGCAGGCACTGTGACAATACAAAGGCCCTATCACATATGTAAGTGGTACTGTGGGTGAAATGCATCACTGAAATAATGAACCCTGAAACTTGGGGAATTTTTATCTGCCTCCTGTGACATGGGACTGCCTAGAGGGCTTCAGGTAAAAAGAAGCACGGTCAACATCCTTCCCTGTGTGCCAGGGGAGGGTTAATGGTCCTTCAGAAGCTTATGAAGATCAGGTAGTTGTAGATACTCCTTGTGACTCTAGCCCCAAACATGACATTTTGGTTTTTGAAAGGTTAGTACTGCAGTGTGCGCTGCGAAACCCTATCAGTGAACTTTGTGTAACGCTGTTACATTAACATCCACTGGTCTGTCTTGCACGTTGAATGGATCTTTTACCAATGCATGGTTTCATACTGTCATGCATTAGTCAGTTGGAAAATATTGTTTCACCGAGTTAGGCAGATTTTCCAAATGTTGACACAGTTCATTAAACAACGTAAGAGTCACATCTGTCAAGCTCACAGTGGCAGATAGAAATCTTAAAAAGTTCTACATTCTGTTTGAAAGCTCAAATTTTTATAGACCGGCAACAAATACTGTCAGTTGTCTTCCATCAAGTGATAACCTCACTTCAATCATTTTTTGAGAAAACCTCTGCCAAGCATCCAAGGCTAAACCGTAGTTTATTCGTAGTATGTCATGAAAAAGGTGGCTGTTCACTGCACCACACAAATAATCTTACACCCACTCCTCTCTGATACAAGCCTAATGCCATGTCCAGCCTAAATGCGTAACACGCCTTACACATCTTCCATTCTGTCACACAGATGGACAGTAAAAGGACATTGTCAAATGTGGAGATTTAAGAGAATCAGTAATACTTTGTTTCCTCCAGGATATTCTTGAACTGTGAGTGCATACAATGATTACTGTACCCTAGGATGCCAGCAGTGTTACTCATCATTACTTCTGTGCGGCCAATGCAAATGTCAACACAGTGGAAAAGGCAAACAGACTGGGTATTATCTTGAATGTATTTCTGAAAAGACCTGGGGAATCCCAGGCGTCCATGGATTACACAGGGAGAACTGTTGTTACAGAGAATAGTGGGGACTCTAAATCAGGCAGGCTAGAATTCACAACCTACTTGCAATGTAGTATCTTGGTGACCTTTTAATCTCTCTCAATCTCAACTGCCCTGTTTCTAAATGGGGACTATCATGTACCTGGCAGAATGATGCAGGTTTGCTTATTAAATTAGAGGCTTTCTCTCCAAAGACAGAGGAACAGAGATGATAAACATTATAAACCCAAGTGGTGGTGTTGGTTTAGCCTTCAAGTTAAAGGAATTAAATCAACATTTTTCATGGGGGGAGGGGGTAAAAACAATATGACGTCAGAAAACCAGTGTTAATTACCATGGGGAAAATCCTGAAAATAAAGCTCCTACAACTGGATTAATTTTTACCTACTACACATGGAACAGGTGTCATGCTCTCACAGGCTTACTAGTTTTTGTCCAAGTACTACAAACCAGTGGTTTTCATTTGGGAACAGTTTTGCTCCCCAAGGAAGGGGTGGGGGACACCTGGCAATGGGTGGAGACATCTCTGATCAGAACTGGGGAGCTGCAACTGACATGTAGTGAGAAAAGATCAGAGTGCTGCTCAGCAACCCACAGCGCACAGGGCAACCCTCCGCAACGAAGAATCACCCAGCTTCCAATGTCAGTAATGCTGAGGTTAAGAACTCTTTGCCATAAAGCTTTCAGCAACACAGAGGGAAAAAAAATTCAGCAAGGACCAGAAACATGTTTTAAAACCTCTTAACTATCATTAAGTAGAGCAAGTGCCCTGCTGAGGTAGCCTTAAATATTCTGATTCAAGGTAAGCCCACAAAAAGACTGAAAACAGAGCTGACATCAGGGACTACACAGGTCTAGTGATTAGTTTATTTGTCTCTCTAGCGCTAGCCCTAAAAGGTGGTTTTTACACACCAAAGTTCCTTGCACCTTCCTTACCTTTTTTCATTAGGAAGACTGTAAATACTCTGCTGCACACACCAGGTGATTCCATTTTCTCACTGCCCATCCATTCATCCCTGCATCAGCTTAGGGATTACTGGTCTGTTTGATAATAAGCTATGGACTAGTTTTCAAATCAGACAGAAAAACAGAAATACCATGAAAGCCTTCCAGCAGACTGCTAAACGGTTTTAGCCAGCACACATTTTGTTGTTTAGCAACAAGAAACACTGATGAATTCTCTTAGCTTTGCATTTACTCAGAGAGGGTTCTACTGGTTTTAAGTTCAGGTGTGTATTAAGACCGTTCTCCCAAACTGTGCATCATTTATGCGCACTCCTCTTGGGGAGAAGGTTAGAGCACCAAACACTATGCTGTAGTAAGCCAGGAGAGTTTTTGGTAAAGGATGCATGAAGAAGGTATCTTTTTCACACCTTTGAGACACCAATGGTCTGTTACTTAACATCTCTGGGCTTAGTTGCTCACTGTAAAATGAACGTCTTCCAGCAGTAAACTCTTAAGAGCTTGCCCATATTTCCCAAGGTGGGGGTGGGGGTATAGAAGAATACATTTGGGTCTGCAAAAGCATCTTTGGTCCTGTGGATTTATTTATATGAAGAGAGAATATGGTCACCTTATCTACATTTCTTTCTTAAAGCCTGATCTAACATGTTTCACAGAAGAAATGTATTTCTTTCTCTTTGGAAAGATCAGTTCTCAGTCTGGTCACTGTGTTAGGTAACTTGAAGCCATAGGCTGCATGTTCTCGGCTCTGTCCCTGCATCAGCGGACATGAATTTTAAGCAGTAACAATGCTGTGGAGCGAAGACGTGTGTTCCTCGCTTACATGGGGATAATGATGGCCTGGGACCTATGGAATGAGGAATGTGAGCTCTTCAAAGAATTCAAGATCAGGTGTGACACAATGGGATGCTGACTACTTTCTCCTAATGTCTGTCACACCATGTACTGAAGGTTGAAACTGATGGCCGTGGAGCTGTTTCTGACCTCACATCTCTACACCTGTGGTGCTTTTCACCATCTCTGCATGATCTGGCAAACTACATGATATGTAGTTTAACTGGATTTTATTTTTAGGGAGTCAGGTGCCAATCAAGTTGGTTAAGTTACATGCTATTCAGTAGGTATCTTCATTATCGGGTCCATAGCTGAAGGCCAATGTTGTTATAATTATCTGCAATCAATTATAGCTTGAGTTTAGGATGGTCCCAGCACCTGGGGGAGTCATCTTGGGTTTTACTCATATATATGTCCACTTTGCAAGATAAAGCAGACTTTATCAGCTGTGGTCTATTTCAGGTTTGTAGTTTAATTTAGAATTGTGTTAAAATGATGGTTTCTGTTTGGCTTCATTTTACATTAGTTTGAAGTGTTTGAATTCTGGAATTCTGAACATTTATTGTAGTTTTGTAATATAACTGCTGTGAAAAATCGGAGTGGGAGATGAACTATGGGAGATTGTGGACTCTGGGAAACAAATGGGAGGGTTTCAGAGCGGAGAGGGTGTGTGTGTGGGGGGGGATGGGTGAGCCCTGTGATGGGTATTCATGAGAGCATGGATTGCATGGAGCACTGGGTGTTATATGCAAACAATGAATCTTGGAACACTACATCAAATACTGATGATGTACTGTATAGTGGCTAACATAGCACAATAAAAATAATGAAAACAAAAACCACCTAAATAAAGATGCTAAGAAAACCAAACTCCACTCATCTCTACCCCAACTACAAAAGGAACTGATTTCTAAGTATCTTATTCCATACTTAGAAGGGCCTGAATTCATTTCACTATGCTTAGTAACTCAGGTTTAAATGCAGAAATTTTGCCAATTTCAACCCCCTTTCCAGTATTTTTTTTATTACTCCCTGTGGCATGGTCATGTAGCTTTTCCTTCTTGTGTACTGTGACTGCAACCATGTGCATACCTTCCCTTTACTCCTTAACCATGATGATGGTTTACACCAAGAAGTCCTCCTGACTCTCACTGCTTCTCCTTCCATTCCTTCCTCACATTGCTAAAACTGCATTTGTCCATGATGGGTCTTTTAAATAAATTCTCCGGGACTCTTCCAGTATATATAGTTTAAGCCCAAAAGGGTCCACATTCTGGCTCCTGTTTCTTTCTCCAACTATAGGTCTTCCCACCCCTCTACACAAACCGTTTGGTTTATCACTTAGGGATCCTGGATTCTATAAGTATTTATGAAGTGACTACTATGTGCTACATGTTTCCTGGAAGTATTGTGCTCAGAACTGTAGCCCCAGCCTGGAGTGTCCACCATGGCTTTTCAGTTCCATGACAACCTCTAGACTCCCTTAAACACTGGCATGCAGTACTGTACCTAGCGGATCCTAGGATGCCTGCAGAGGGAGATTTCTATCAGTAATTCCTCTTAGGTAAGGGCCATGGCTTTGGCCTGTTTATTTTACCAGCATCTTGTACAGTATCCAGTAGATGTTACTGTATTTTGTTTGTTTATACATCTTTATCTGTTCTGCAAAAGAATGAAGGCAGCTAACATGGTATATGTTTAAGATTATAGCCAGGATAATAGGTATCACTTCACTACTAGGAGCTCCCACAGAAGTTCTTTCTTAAGATACATGTCTCCTTTAGTGTGTTCCACAAACATATGAGCTGAGTTCTGTTTTCAACATTTTGAGAAGGTGGATTGCCTAAGGTGATATAGTAACTAGCAAAGCCAGGATTTACACCCAGGTCTTTCTGCCAACACAAACAGTGTTCTTAACAGATACTCCACCTCTCTCACAAAGATAAAGTGGCAAAACTAAGAAGCTGAGGTAGATGCAGGTCTTCAAATAGAGGTACAAAGGCCTTCTACTTTGTAGGCTGAGGTCTGACTTCTCAGTCATACACAATACAAGGTAGCAAGTTCCTTTCGAACCAGGATCTGCAAATCAAGATTTTTGCCCAAGTAACGGTTGCCCAAAACAGGTCAAACAGATACAAACTATTGCCTTAAAATTGTCCAGTAGTCTGTACAGTTGGACTAAATTTTCAAATGACTACACACTTAATGCTTCTCTCATTCTGCACAATTAGCACAATTCCCAAATCTCTACAAAGACGTTTGTAAAATCAAATTCAGAGCAGCTGTGTCCTTATTCATATTTATATTAGTATGAAGGAAGGAATGAAACCCTTAGAACCAAGCCCAACTTGATCTATGGCCACATGCTTCCTCCCTTACTTCAGTCCAAAGGCAAGGATTGATTCTACATTTCTCAGATTTTTATATTAGTGTGAAAATTTCTTGGTTTTTCTATCATGCCAGTCTACCAGATGAGAGGTGTTTTTTTTGTTTTGTTTTTTTGGTTTTTGGTTTTTGGTTTGTTATATGGTGTTTTTGTTTTTGCTATATACATTTCCCTCAGGTTTTGGTAATGATGTTCTTCACATCCTGGTTTCTAAATATCCATTGGAACAATTTAAAGGAAGAATTCTAAAGACTGAATAAACAGTGAAAAGAATGGGCAACTTGTCCCTTGAAGAGGACCAAAGAAAGAAGTAAGAAGTCTTTTTTTTTTTTTTTTTTAAAGATTTTATTTATTTATTTGACAGACAGAAATCACAAGTAGGTGGAGAGGCAGGCAGAGAGCACTCCCCGCTGAGCAAAGAGCCCGATGCGGGGCTCCATCACAGGACCCTGGGATCATGACCTGAGCTGAAGGCAGAGGCTTTAACCCACTGAGCCACCCAGGTGCCCCAGAAGTAAGAAGTCTTTAAAACCACTTAAAATTTACTTAAGTAGACATCTGCAATATAGGCCAGCAGATGAAGAATATAAGACAAATGGTTTTTAGGAGGTGAAACAAAATACTTCCATCATAGTAATACTGGTATTGTGAGCCAGATGACAGATATTTTAATTCTATATGCCAAGCTCCACAATGCTAGGTACCTTAATAAGTATATTACCTCAAATAATCATTCCTACTAGTCCATTTTACTGATGAAAATTAAGCCATTTGTTTGCCCAAGTCACATGAGCACAACCTGGATCTGAATTCAGCACTGCCTTATTCCAGAATCCTTGTTCCTTACCTTGGTAACCATGTTGCCTGGCAGGAACCTGTGGGGTAATATCCATTCAAGCTCAGCAGGTTTTTCTTTTTGTTTTTGTTTCTGTTTTTTGACAGAGATCACAAGTAGGCAGAGAGGCAGGCAGGGGCTGGGGGGAAGCAGGCTTCCCGTTGAGCAGAAAGCCCAATGTGGGACTCAATCCCAGGACCCTGAGATCATGACCTGAGCCGAAGGCAGAGGCTTAACCCACTGAGCCACCCAGGCACTCCCAAACTCAGTTTTTAAACCTTGTGTGAAACACCAAGTAGATAGTCTTGAGGGAAAGTTAAACATTAAAAATGTTTTTTCTCTATCATTAGTATCACAATAGAGTAGAAACTGCCTATAATTAAGAGATTTGAAACATGGAGGAGGAGGGGGCTACTGGGCTCACTTCCTCCCATGGACACACAAATATCTCCAACTACAAGCAGAACAACTCTCTCAGAAGGAACCAAAGATGAGCAGGAAAGATCATAAGCAACTAAGGTTGTTAGCCCAACTGAGATGTGCAGGAGGGGCAGAGACACAGTTTGGTCAGGTCCCACATGCCTGCTGGGGAGGCCCACAAATGGGAGGGCTAGCACAATCAGAGGCCCTCACTGAAGGAGGGGTCTGAGCCCCATATCAGGTTCCACTACCCAGGTGAATGGCACCAATAATGAAAAGCTTCACAGGGCTTATAGGCAGGAGAGCCTGAGGGCACCGGGAAATGGGGACCACACTCTTAAAAGTTGTGCACGTGTTCTCACTTGTGTGGAGGCCCAGGGCACAGGCAGCAGTCTGAAAAACACCTGGCTTAGACGTGAAGGAAGTACATTCACTGATGTTGGGGTGTGTGCCAGAGAGGCAGGGATCACTTGGAGCACTCCCCAGGGACAGTGGCCTCAGCGGGCACCATTTTGTATTCACTGCTTCTACCTAGCTGGACTAGCACCGATGGGCACCATTTCTAACACTTTCTCTCTATTGTGCTAGCACCATACCTGGCCCCAGTGTTTCCCTGTGAACTCACCCCATCTAGCCCACCTGGAGGCCGTCCCAAAGGGCTTACCACCCAACCTCTCCTGCAGACATCACAGCCCCTGCCAAGCGCTCTACCCTGGGGTGCCAGCCCAGCAAATGCAAACAACTGCAGCAGTTGCAGCTGGCTATGCAGGAGGCCTGCCCTGCCCACCAGCTGGCCACACTGTTGCAGTCGGGCACTGCAGCCAGCTCCTGCAGCCAGCCGCCCCCTCCAACTCCCACCACCAACAGCAGTGAGTCCACATGAATCAGGACCCACTGCAACAGAGGGGTGATACACATCCCACGCAGGTGTTACTCCTTGGGCACCTGGGTCAGGTGACCAGGGCATTTTAGGCTACTGGAACTCACAGGACACCTTCTGCATAAAGCCACTCCTTCAAGACTAATAGTTGTAACTGATCTACTACCACAGAGAAACAGGCAAAATGAGGAGACAGAAGAATGTTGCAAATGAAAGAAGAAGGCAGAAGCTCAGGGGAAAAAAATCCTAAATGAAACAGAGATAAGTAACCTACCAGATAAGGAATTCTAAGTAATGTTTATGAAAATGCTAACTGAACTCAGGAGATAAATGCATAAACATAGTGAGAATTCAACGAAGAGATAGAAAATATAAAAAAAGAACCAGAGCTGAAGAATACAGTAACTGAAGTGAAAAATATACTAGAAGGAATCAACAGCAGATGAGACGATGCATAAGAAGGGATCAGTGATCCTGGAAGAAAGGTTATTGGAAATCACCCAATCGAAACAGCACAGAAAAAAACCTTACACAACCTGAGCAAAGTTGAAGACACCAAGCATACTAACATTTGCATTGTGTGTGTTGGGGGTGGTTCTTAGAGAAGAGACAAAAAACCTATTTGAGGAAATAATGGCTGAAAGCTTCCTTAACCTGGTGAAAGAATCCTACAAGCCCAGGAAACAGAGAATCCCAAATAAGGTGGCCCCAAAGAGAGCCCTACACATTTTAGAGGATCTTTAAAGCAGCAAGAGAAAACTTGTTCCATAAAAAGGAACCCCTATAAGTCTATTAACAGATTTTTCAGCAGCAACTTTACAGCCTGGAAGAGAGTGGTACTGAAAACACAACCAAGAGTACTCTTTCTATTGGGCAAGATTTTCATTCCAAATTGAAAGGGAAATAAGGAGTTTTCCAGACAAAAATTAAAGACATTCATCAGCACCAAACTGGCCTTACAAAAACCATTAAAGGGACTTTCTTAAGTGAAAAAGAAAAAGCCATAACTAGAAATTAGGAAATTATGGGTGGGGGGGAACCACCTCTGACTGGTAAAGGTAAACTTAGGGTAAAGGTGGTGGAACAGCCAACTACTTAGCTGGTATAAAGGTTAAAAGGCAAGAACAGTAAACTCATCTAGATCTATGGTACTTGGTCAAGGGATACACAAAATAGTAAGATCTAAATAGTTTGTCAGAAACGTAAAATGTAAAAGGGGAATAAAAAAGGTAATGCTTTTCAAGCACGCTTGAACTTAGATGACCATCAACCTAACATAGTTTCTTATACAGAGATGCACAACAAATAGAGGCAGGACAGACATAACACGAAGTCACCAAATCACAAGGGAAAGAGGAAGAGAAGAAAGGAACAGAACTACCAAAACAACTAGAAACAATGAAAAAAGTGGCAATAAATTCAGATCTAGCAATAACTACCTTAAATGGACTAATGTTCCAATCAGAAGACATATCGTAGCTGAACGGATTTTTAGAAGATCCATCTATATGCTGCCTACAAGAGACTCACTTCAGATATAAAGACACATACAGATTAAAAGGGAAGGGACGGGAAAAAAAATTCCGTGCAAACATTTAAAAAAAAGCCATGGAAGCAATTCTTTTATCAGACACAAAGAAAGAGTGTAACAAGAGACAGAGAAGGAGATCACATAATGATACAGGGATCAGTCCAACAAGCAGATAGAACACTTATAAGGATCTGTGCACCCAACGGAGGAACACCTAAAGACTTAGAAAGCAATTATTAAAAGACATAAAGGGAGAAGCTGACAGTAAACCAGTAATAGTAAGGGAGTTTAACACCTCAGTCACATCAATGAATAGGTTATCCAGACAGAAAATCAATAAGGAAACATTGGCCTTAAATGAAACACGAGACCAGATGGATTTAATAGATACATACAGAATTTTATCCCAAACCAGAAGAATACACATTATTTTCAGTTTCACATGGAATATCCTCCAGGACAGATCATCTGTTAGGCTACAAAACAAGTCTCAATAAATCTGAAAAGACTGAATCAAAACAAGGATCTTTTCATAGTGGTATGACAGTAGAAATCAATTATAAGATGAAAATCGGAAAAAACCCACAAACCTATGGAGGCTGAAAATATACTACTCAACAACCAATGGGTCAACAAAGAAATCCAAGAGGAAATAAAAAATAGCTTGAGAC
Organism: Mustela lutreola; assembly: GCF_030435805.1. Lineage (NCBI taxonomy): Eukaryota > Metazoa > Chordata > Mammalia > Carnivora > Mustelidae > Mustela > Mustela lutreola. The sequence goes on from NC_081294.1 coordinate 80,771,728, forward strand.
ACATGACAATGGAAAAGAACAATCCAAAATCTATGGTCACAGGAAAAGCAGATCGAAAAAGTTTATAGCAAAGTAGGCCTACCTCAAGAAATAAGAAAAATCTGAAATGAACAATTTAACTTTACACACAAAAGAACTAAAAACAACAACAAAACAAATGAGGTCCAAAGTAAGTAAGAGGAAGAAAATAATAACAATCAGAGTAGAAATAAATGAAAAAAGGGACCAAAAAAAAGCAATAGAAAGGTCAGTGAGGGGGCGCCTGGGTGGCTCAGTGGGTTAAGCCGCTGCCTTCGGCTCAGGTCATGATCTCAGAGTCCTGGGATCAAGTCCCGCATCGGGCTCTCTGCTCGGCAGAGAGCCTGCTTCCCCCTCTCTCTCTCTGGCTGCCTCTCCGTCTACTTGTGATTTCTCTCTGTCAAATTAATAAATAAAATCTTTAAAAAAAAAAAGAAAAAAAAGAAAAAAAAGAAAAGGTCAGTGAGGGACGCCTGGGTGGCTCAGTTGGTTAAGCATCTGCCTTTGGCTCAGGTCATGATCCCAGTGTCCTGGGATTGAGTCCCACATTGGGCTCCTTGCTTGGCAGGGAGCCTGCTTCTCCCTCTGCCTCTGCCTGCCACTCTGCCTGCCTGTGTTCTCCTCTCCGACAAATAAAATCTTTTTTTTTTCGACAAATAAAATCTTAAAAAAAAAAAAAATGAAAGAAATGTTAAGTTCCTAGGAATATCTTCCAAGACGGAATGAGGAAGAACTAAAACACCTAAATGGACGAATTATTAGTGACTCAATTGTTGGGAGTTTTTGGATTACCGATTCCAACAAAAGTCTAGGGAAAGATGGCTACCCAAGTGAATTCTACCAAATATTTAAAGTAGAGTTAATACTTATTATTATAGTACTTATTCTCAAACTCCTAGAGAAAACTGAAAAGAAGAAATGCTTCCAAACTCACTCTGAGGCCTGCATTATGCTGATACCAAAACTAGAGACCACAAAAAAAGAAAATTACAGACTAGTTTCCCAGGTGAACACTGATACAAAAATCCCCACAGAATATTAGCAAACCAAATTCAACAATACATTAAAAGGATCTTACATCATGACCACTTGGGATTTACTCCAGAAATGCAAAGATGGTTTCAGTATCTGTAAATCAATATGATATACACCCCACTAACAGTAACAAAAGGATAAATATCATTTGATTATCTCAAGAGCTGCCAAAAAACTATTTGATAAAATTCAACCATTTATGATAAAAACTCTCAAAAAAGTGGGTAGAGAGAAAACATATCTCAACATAAAAGCCCATACTTGACAAACCCACAGCTAACATCATACTCAATGGTGAAAAGCCAAAAGCTTCTCTTCTAAGAGCTAAAACAAGACAAGGATGCCCATTGTCACCACTTGTATTCAGTGTAGTATTGGAGATCCTAGCAGCACAGGAATCAGATGTGAAAAAAGTTACTAAAAGGGATCCAAACTAGAAAAGGAGTGAAACTGTATAACTATTTGCAGACATGATACTATATATAGAAAATCCTAGAGGGCACACCAAAAAGCTAATTAGAACTTAAAATCACTGAATTCAGTAACATTGCAGGATACAGAGTTAATATATGTAAACCTGTTGCATTTCTATAAACTTCTCTTAAGAAAACAATCCCATTGATAACTGCATCAAAATGAGTAAATTACCTAGGAATAAATTTAGCCAAGAAGGTTAAAGACCTGTATGTTAAAAACTGTACAATGTTGATGAAAGAAACTGAAAGTGGAACAGATAAATGGGAAGATGTATCATGCTTATGGAATAAAAGAATGAGTATTGTTAAAATGTCCATCTTACACAAGGCAATCTACAGATGTAGTTCAGTCCCTATCAAAATACCAACAGCATTTTTCATAGAACTAGAACCAAGTAATCCTAACATTTGTATGGAACCACAGAAGACCCCCAAATAACTAAAGCAACTTTGAGAAAGAACAAAGCTGGAGGTACCCTGCTGCCTGATTTTGAAGTATACTATAAGGCTGTAGTAATTAAAACAGTTTGGTCCTGCCCAAAAAAACAAAACACAGATTAATGGAACAGAATAGAAAGCTCAGACATAAACCCATGCTTATACAGTCAATTCATTTATGACAAAGGCAAGGGAGAAAAGATAATCTCTTGAATAAATGCTACTGGGCAGGCAAAATAATGAAACTGGATCACTTTCTTACATTATACACAAAAATAAACTTAAAATGACTAAAGACTTAACACCAGAAACTATCAAATTCATAGAAGAAAACATAAGCAGTAAGTTTTGGGCATCAGTCTGAGTAATATTTCTTTGGATTTGTCCCCCCAGGCATGCGGAGCCAAAGCAAATATAAACAAATGGGAATACATGAAGTTAAAAGGCTTTTGCACAATGAAAGATAAAACAAAACAAAAAGACAACCTACTGAATGAGAGACTGTATTTGTAAATGATACCCCTGATATGAGGCTAATATCCAAAATAGATAAGGAACTGATGCAACTCAAAAAACAAAAACAAAAACACAAAAACAAAACAAAACAAAAAACAAACCAAAAGCAAAATCCCACAAATGATCCAATTTAAAATGGATTCAGAGGATGTGAGTAGGCATTTTTCCAAAGAAGAAATCCAGAAGGCCAACAGACATATAAAAAGATGCTCACCACTCATCAACAGGTAAATATGTCAAAACCGCAATGAGATACTCCCTTACACCTGTCAGTCTTCACTCCAATATGAAAACTTAAAGGTTCATTAAATTTTTTACAATCTTATTGAAAATATTTAAAATCTGTTTTTATAGGGTTTTTTTTTTCCAAGATTTTATTTATTTATTTGACAGAGAGAGAGATCATAGGTAGGCAGAGAGGCAGGCAGAGCGAGGGGGGAGCGCAGGCTTCCTGCCAGGCAGAGAGCCCGATGCGGGGCTTGATCCCAGGACCCTGAGATCATGACCTGAGCTGAAGGCAGAGGCTTAACCCACTGAGCCACCCAGGCACTCCTGTGTTTATAGCTTTATTGGTAATGTGTGCCATGAAATTTGAAGACCACCAAAAATCAGGGCAAATTTTGTATTCAATTCCTTTTCTGGTGTAATGTTAAGTTGTATAGATCATTAATGCGTGTCTACTGTATATAACCCTGGCTTTGTGCTATAACTGCTTAGATTTTGTGCTATTAGATTAGTGGTTGCATTAAATAACTAAATTCCCATTGTGATTAAATAAATAAATAAATAGATAGATAGATAAGAAATAAGAAGTGTTGGTGAGGATGTAGAGAAAACAGAACCATTGTGCACTGTTGGCAGGAATGTAAACCGGTACATCCACTGTGGAAAATAGTATGGAGGTTCCTCAAAACTTAAAAAAAAACCTGCCGGGGCGCCTGGGTGGCTCAGTGGGTTAAAGCCTCTGCCTTCGGCTCAGGTCATGATCCCAGAGTCCTGGGATCGAGCCCCGCATTGAGCCCCGCATCGGGCTCTCTGCTCGGCAGGGAGCCTTCTTCCTCCTCTCTCTCTCTGCCTACTTGTAATCTCTGCCTGTCAAATAAATAAATAAAATCTAAAAAAAATAAATACATAAAACTGCCACACAATCACGCCATATCTAGAAAAAAAAAATGAAAGCACTAATTCAGAAAGATTTATAATACACCCCTATGTTCACTGCAGTATTATTCCCAATAGCCAAGATATGGGAGCAACCTAAGTGTCCAGTGATAGATGAATGGAGAAAGAAGCTGCGGTGTATGTACATATGATGGAATATTACTCAGCTGTAACAAAGAATGGAATCTTGCCATTGGTGACGGCATAGATGAACCCAGAGGGTATAATCCTAAGTGAAAAAAGAAAAGACAAAGAAAGACAAATATTTATGATTTCACTTATATATGGAATCTAAAAACCAGAATGAACGAACAAAACAAAAACAGAATCATATATACAGAGAACAATCTGATGGTTGCCAGAGGGGAGGGAAATGAATGGGTAGGCAAAATACAGGAAAGCAATTAGAAGACACAAAATTCAAGTTATAAATAAAATGTACATCATAGGCAATATACTTAATAATATTTTAACAACTCTGCATGGTGACAGATGGTAGCTAGATTTATCGTGGTGATCATTTCATAATGTATATAAACATTAAATCACTATGTTGTGTACCTGAAATTAATGTAATATTGTATTCTAACTATAATTCAATTTTAAAAAAGGTATAAAAGTATCCATGTCACCTCCTTTTTTTTTTAGATTCTAGCTGTGTTGACTTAAATTTTAAATTTGCATACTCACATTATAAATTATTAAGATGATGTCACAGTAGCCATTGAACACTAAATTACATGGCAACCATGCACCAAAAATAAAAACAAATAGCAGTGTTTTGTATATTTATAATACTATACAACTTTTCTTACCGTAGAGGAGTTTTGAAATTATGTTTAACTAACAGACCTTAGGCTTTTTTGAGATACTACTAGTTTTACAGACGGAAGTCATATCTATTGACTAGAAAAAATTATGGACATAAATTAACATGGCAACTGATGTCAAAAAGACTGATTAAGCAAAAAAAAAATTGTTGTTACTCTATTTAAGAGTGCAAAGGTACCGTAATTATATATTCAACTGGACTTCACTATCCTGTAAGATCTCACTAACCCCATTTTACAGATGCAGAAATTAAGACTCAGAAATGTAGAGAACTAGTCCCAGGGGCCTATAAAATACTACTGAAAGGCAAAGTCTAGGTTTGAATTCAAGATTCCAAGTCTACTACTTTAAAAATTTTTAGCAATACCAATAATAAACTTTTGGCTAACTATATGGGAGATTAAGTTAGAATATGAAAGTGTAAGAGCTCCTATTTCACAGAAAGGAAGGTCCAGTGAGGTCCAAAATAATAGTTATCCTAGATCTAGAATTAGTACTTTTCACCAACAGCCATTTATTATCTATTTATTTTGCTATTCTCCAGAAACAGATACAAAGGCTATAACCACATTTAAAAAAATAAATGTGAACTGTTTAAGTTCAGTACTTTCCTTACTTTGGGAGGATCCCTTGGGAAATTAGATAATTAAATCAGTCAAAACACACTGGAAGAAAATAATGTACTATGGCATTGTATGTAATATATATGTATACTGATTTAAATATTTAGTATTAAAGTATTTGCCCACATACTGTCAAAATTTTTTTTATAAAAAGTTATAAGCAATATAAGCTATCATTTAGTTCCACTTTTGCTAAAGTTAGCAATAAAAAACAAGTGAGCTTTGGTTTTTTTCTTAGTCCATCTAAGTGTAGATAACTATTTCATTCTAGAATATTCATTAGAAAAGTAACTTCTTTTTTTTTTTTTTTTCCTAAAATGCTCTCTGCTAACATTTTAGAAACTATGTGGGAATGGAGAACAAACTCTGAAAGCAAGTGATGGGGTGATTTTTGTTTTAAAGTTTTCGGGATATTAGGAATGTAAAAATTTCAAGGGCATAAGCAGCACTTTTTTGAATAGGGATAAATGAGTAACTCTTGTTGCGGGTGGGAAATTTGCAAGCTGGAAGCTTTGATACTGGTAAGCATTTATGATCAAATAATACTAATTCCATTTATAAAATAATTTTCAGATTGAAAAATGAAACCAATATCGTATTCTCTCAAACCTGTCTTAAATGCTCTGTCAAAGTTTGTTTTCACAGAAGTGTTACAAAAATCCTTCTTCTAATTAAGCCAAATCCCTAACTTAAAAGAATAAGAATGTGAATAGTCATCCATTAAGAAAACATTTTAAAATTGAATTCTTACGTAAGCAGTTGGTTGTGTATGCAAGAAACACAACCTGATAAATAGTAGATTTGACATTCCTGTCAAAGGATATCTCCAAAGTAGAAGAGAAATGGAACTTCTGAAAACACAGTCCTCAATTTAAAATATCAAAGTAGTTTTCAGACTTGTTATTTTCAACAAAACTATCACTTCAGACAACTTCACAATTCAACACAGTTCAAAAAATAAAGCAACAAAGTTGTTTCAGGCTTTTGAGAATGACAGGGGAGGAGGAGAACTAATGCAACCATGACTTTGACAAAATCTTCATCCACTGTTTAAAACAAAACACAAAACATCCATCACAAAATGGATACTGTAAGGAGAGGTCATTAATTTTTAACAGACGGCAACTCCAGACTAAGTGTTTCACTGGCAATAAAGGATTCTCCCACGTTAATACTGAAATGACAAGTACTTCAGAGCAGTAAGTAGGACACTGTGATATGGACTGTTAACTGTTAGGGATAACCAGTGCACTGAGCTGAGCTGTTCTAGGCTTTTTTTTTTAAGACATTTTAGACACCCCGAATGTTCATTTTGGTTTCTGTACTTTCTATAAGAACCACAGGCTGAAGCAGGACACCGAATGGTAAGAAATAAAAGTACTGAGAGCAAGATGTTAGAGCCACTCACTCAAAATTAAATGGAGGTGGCTGGGAAAAGTCTGCCTAATTAGGTGGAGGAAGAAACGTGCGCACTCCCCAAAAAGGGGACAAATGCACACTCACAAATACTACCTGAACACACCCCTGTTTGAAATTGTTTTAAGACTTCCTTATTAGAGAGAGAACGAGAGAGGAGGAGAAAGAATCCTAAAGCAGACTCCCCACTGAGCATAGGGCCCTATGCAGGTCTGGCGCCCAGGATCCCAAGATCAAGACCTGAGCTGAAGTCCAGAGTCAGCCACTTAACTGCCCGAGCCACCCAGGCATCTCCCTGTTTAAAATTTTAGTTTTTCTCACAATGCTCCAAAAGAGCAAAATAAAATACGGTAAAAACTTTTTGTGATTTCTAAAATGTGTTTTAAACCCTAAACCTAAAAAGAATGAGAAACAGTGACTAAGGGAAACTTACAAGACAGAGAACAAGGGCTCACACTCTGCTGCGGCTGGAGAGGGGGAACTGACGCTCACAAGCTGTATTTGGGGTCCTGAGGCTCTCATTTGGGATGGAAGTCGTGTGCTTCTCTCCCTGCTAGGATGCTCTAGGCTACGGCAGCTCTAGCTGTGGGCGACCCCACTTTTCAGTCATGGGGAAAAGATACTTGAAGAAACTCAATATAACTGCTTTTCACACCGAGGAAAGCTCCTTACTGTGTCCATAAAACCCCACCTATTTTTGTCCTGGTTCACTTCTTTACACTGAATTCATCATCAACTCCAAGATTACTGCTTTATAGTCATCTAGAAATACACCACTAGATATAATAAAGTAATTTGGCAAATAAAACTGAATTACAAGGTATTTTTTTAAATTATAAAATAAATTAGAAGATTTAGAAAGCACCAGGAAGTTTAAATGAGAAAATAAAGGCATATGTTTGCCAGAGAAAACCAACAAACATTTATCTTATTAAAAAAAAAAGTGTATATTTATTTTGGGGATAGTATTATAGATGACTGCTTGTATCCAGCTTTTTATATATGTGAGGCACTATTCCTTCTTTGTTCATTCCTTAACAACATTTTGAGGAAATGTCAATAGGTTATCTCTTATCACATGACTCTTTGATAGTTAGAAAGTACTCAGCAGTAACTCAACTACTCCCTCATTACTGGCCATTTTTTGTTTCTGTTTTTCTATAATAAATACCAATGCACAGACCTCTGCCAACGTCTTTGACCTCATACTTAAGTTAAAATCTCACAAGGTTAAGGAAAGCCAATGGGCAACTTTATATGCAGGCATTTTCAAGCATGCTGTTAAACTGCCCTCCCCCGCCCCCCACCCCGGTTTTAGGAAAGCAGACACATGCATTTCCCCACATTTGCTCCTAAGAGAAAAACCTATATGGTCAACTATCAATTGATGAACACTGGCTGTTTTCCTACTGGGGTGTTGGTCTTCTCTTCATTTAGAGGACTGCTTTGGACAGTAAGTATTTCAACATTCAGTCCACTGAGGACATACCACCAAAGCCCTAATTTTTTTTTTTTAAGATTATTTATTTATTTATTTGACACAGAGAGAAAGAGAGAGAGAGAGAGAGATCACAAGTAGACAGAGAGGCAGGCAGAGAGAGCAGGCTTCCTGCTGAGCAGAGAGCCCGATGTGGGGCTCGATCCCGAGACCCTGAGATCATGACCTGAGCCGAAGGCAGAGGCTTAACCCACTGAGCCACCCAGGCGCCCCCAAAGCCCTAAATTTTAAATAAAACTTTAAAATATTCAAATCAAAAATTAATGATGTACCGTATGGTGACTAATGTAATAAAAAAAATAAATATGGAGGAGTACAGCATAAGGAAATTAAAAGTATTCGAGGTCTGACAGAATAGCTCATTAGGAGTCCTTATTATTGCTCACATGATACTTCTTTTAGCCCCGTTACCGCTTCAAGTGCTGTGTGCACTTGAAAATGAAATGACCAGCCACATATAGTTCTGGTTAAAGATGCTATCTCGAAGATATGCTTTAATTTCAGCTTCCTCTGAGACTCAGTAAAATGAGAGTAATGGCATTGGTTTTGAATGGCATAAACCTCTAAGAGTAAAGACAGCAACAGGACTGATATTTTGTTGATTATATGGCAATAATGGGGGAAAAAAAAAGAGGATACCAGCAACATTTTAACCAGAATGGACATTCTGGGGTCTGTTAAGTTACGGGGAGGGGGCTGCTAAGAAGTAAGCTTTATATGACAATTTTCAAAAGGGTTGGAAACTGGGGAAAAGGTAGGGGTCAGAATCAGGAAGACTTGGGGGTGCCTGGGTGGCTCAATTGGTTGAGCGGCTGCCTTCAGCTCGGGTCATGATCCTGGGATGGAGCCCTCTGTTGGGCTCCCTGCTCAGAGGAGAGCCTGCTTCTCCCTTTCCCTCTGCCTGCTGCTGTGCCTACTTGTGCTCTCTGTCAAATAAATAAATGAAATCTTAAAAAAAAAATCAAGTAGACTAGTTCGACGTTCGTTTAAGAACATATACAGGTTTCAAAAAAAAAAAAAAAAAGAACATATACAGGTTTCTTTTTATAGAAATGCCAGGCCAGGTTACAGGGGGCCAACATAACATGACTGTCAAAATGAACATGTTAGCTAAAAAATGGAATTGAAAAAATCCTAAAAGCACCAATGCACTGACAAAATAAGAATTTAGGCTAAAATCTAAGGGAAAGCACCCTTGCTACCTGTGCGCTAATGATATTTATACATTATGAATGTAGGTTTCATTTTTAAAAAGCTTTTTATTTACTTATTTGACAGAGATCACAAGTGGACAGAGAGGCAGGCAGAGAGAGCAGGCTTCTTGCTAAGCAGAGAGCCGGATGCAGGGCTCAATCCCAGGATCCTGAGATCATGACCTGAGCCGAAGGCAGAGGTTTAACCCACTGAGCCACCCAGGTGCTCCTAAATGCAGGTTTCAAATAAAAAGGACAGAAAACCCACTAGCAAAATGGACAAAAAAAATACACAGATACTTTACAAACTAGTAACTCCAAATGGCCAATACACGTAGGAAAAGTTATCCAGCTTCATTAGTATTCAGGGACATGCACATTAAAAACACCACTACACATGCACCCACCAGACGGGCAAACATCAACCATGTGACACCATGAAGGGTCTGAGTTTAGAGAGCACATCACTTGGGAAGACAGTGTGGCATCATGAGGTAAGAGGGGAGGCAGGAATATCTTTTTTTTTTTTTTTTTTTAAGATTTTATTTATTTGACTGAGACATCATGAGAGAGGGAACACAAGCAGGGGCAGTGGGAGAGGGAGAAGCAGGCTTCCCACTAAGCAGGCAGCCTGACAGGGGGCTTGATCCCAGGACCCTGGGATCATGACCTGAGCTTGAAGGCAGATGCTTAACCACTGAGCCACCCAGGCGACCCAGGGTTAGGAATATCCTGTGATCCAGCAATTCTGCCACTTGACATCTACTTCCAGAAATTTATACTCATGAAGAGATTCATGTGTGTAAACAATGAAATGTGTAGGAATGATGACGGCGGTTTGTAGAATACCACAACCAGAACTGGGTCAAAGGCCCAAAAGAATGGGAAGGACGCAGCTCCAGGGGTACAGCTGTATACAGCAGGAACTGCAGTTACGTACCCTAACATGGACAAGTTGTATCCTGCAGAGGGGAAGCAACATGACGCAAAACCATACATACTGTTTAAGTTCAAAGCATGTGAACTTTGGAAGGATGTATATACACTCGTGGTAAGAGAATCTGGAATATAATTATTCTACCAGTCAGGACAGTGGTCACTTCTGAGGAGGGGGAGCCAAGTGGAAGTGTGATCTTAGAAGGTCCCACTGGAGGCACCTGAGGCGCAGGCCCTCGTCTGGTTACTCGAGTGCTCACTTTATAATTATTCATTGAAGTGTCTACGTGAATGCACATGTGTGTTTATTATGTGTGCTTTGTTTCACAGTAAAAACAAACAAACAAACAACAACAACAAAAAACTAACCCAAACCCCTATTCATTCTAAAGAAATCAACAGGTAAAGCAGCAGATAATTTAATCCCTGTGTTACCTCCCCCACTCCAGTGACTGATGGTTTCTTGTCAGTATTTTTTTCTCAAACTCCTAGACTGGTCCTCTTTCTTACTTTCTCTCCTATTTTTCCAGCTCTTTGTCTTTCTGCTCTAATTTCTGGCTTATTTTCTTACTTTTACCTCCCAACCCTTCTACCGAGCTTTTCATTCATGCTGAAACCTTTTTAAGTTTCATTTTATTCCCTGAAAATTCCCCTTTTTTAAACACTTTACTCGTATTTGATGAATGCAGCATTTTTATCTTCAAGCACATAAACAGCAGGTTTTCAGGAAGTTCCTTTTCTCTGCATGTATTTTCTATTTCCTCTAAGGTGGATTCTTCTGTTGTTTGTTTTGATCTCTGTTTTTGGAAACTAGAAGCTGTCCTTCCTTTCAGCCTATCCATCCCCTTCTTCAAGGCAGAAGACTAGAGACCTTTCCTTGTGAAGGCCAAAACAGAAGGGCTCTGGACAAGGATTCCAGACAGAGTTGAGGATAGAGAGGTCTTAAAAAACAACAACAACACCACCACCCCAGGAAGATTCAGTCAGCTGTTACATATCCAGTATCAGTGGAATTCATGCAGTCTGTAGGAAAGAGAGAAGGAAAGACTGAAAGAACACGGAGAGTGCTTTACGCACCTACAAGTATCAAATGGCCTAACATACACGTAAATCAAGTCCAAGAACGAGAAGACTGAGAAAGGATCAGACAGATACTACAAAAAAAGAAAAACCAACAACAAAAAAATCTAAAAAATAGGATCAATTAATTTAGCACGGTCACAGGGCACAACAGTCAAAAACCTACCTTCTTTCTATATACTGCAACAAACATTTCAAAAATGAAATTAATGTCATTCATCATAGCAGTAAAACACAAACACATTTACAAAAAAAACAGGAATGGGGCTCCTGGGTGGCTCAATCAGTTAAATGTTGGCCTTCGGCTCAGGTCATGATCTGCGGTCCTGGGATGGAGCCCCGGTGTCAGTCTCCTTGCTCAGCGTGGAGCCTGCTTCTCCTTCTGTCCCTCTCCTCATGCTCTCTCTCAAAACAAAACAGGAATACATGGTGCAGGGGTGTAGGGGTAAGGCATGCAAGAGCTCTAAGGAAAAACCAGACAACACTGCTGAAACTAAGTAAAGAAGATCGAACCAAATGAAGAGATGGACAGTGTTATCTGACTGATTGGTCTGCAGATTCTACACATTATGAATCGAAATCCCACCAGGCCTTTTCTGTGTACAGAAATTGACAAGCTGATTCTAAAAATTTACACAAAATTACAAAGACAGAGAAGATCCTAAACTTTGGCTCTGCCCTCTGGGGGAAGGCTAAACATCTTAAAAGATGCTATCACTCCTTTACCATATATGTTTGAGTACCAGGCATTAAATATATATAATGAAGGCAACTCATCCATTAAAACAGGAACAGTTCTTCAGTCTGTGGGCATACACAATCTCTCCGTTCAGATGTTTTCATAAGCTCTTGCAGTTTCAAAATAATAACCCGTATTACCTGGTTTAGTCAAAAGCCTGAAATATATACCATGCATATATATAAACGCATGGATATATATATAATAGTTTATTTATTTGAGAGAGGGAATCTCCAGCAGACCCCACACAGAGCACAAAGCCGGATGTGGGGCTCAATCCCAGGACCCCCAGATCATGATCTGAGCCAAAACCAAGAGCTGAATCTTAACCAGCTGAGCTACCCAGGTGTCCCAAAACCCTGAAATATATTAAACAAGTCACTGCTCCAAACAAAGAATAAGAAAATCAATAATGGAATGTTAAAGGAAAGCCTAATAACTTAAAGGATACTTCTTTTTGCCAAAGGCTTGGTTGGATATGCTAACTCAGAATTATAGGTGTTCTTTGATTTATGAGGTTCTTATTTGGGTACTTTTAAAAATGAAAAGTAAATATCCTGATGGCTTACAGCAAAAGGAGATGCTTTACTTAAGCAAAGTCATTAGAACAACAGTGAGTCTGAGAAGAGGTGAACAGAGAATAAATCACTCAGCAATCAGAATGCCAAGGAAAAAAGACCAAAGCAGAAAGAACTGCATCCACCATTGGTCTTTTCAGAGTCTTCTGTATACACTGCCCACGACTGCCCTAAGGATCATGCCTTCCCACTGTGAGAGGACAAGTCTTCTAATAGCCAAAACTCTTTTAAATGAATATAGGCATCATATCCCTTAGTTTTTGCCTGTAGTTATCTGGTTTTACCATCAGAATGTTCATAGTAAAAGGACATTAAATATTTAATATAAGCCTGTTCTTAAATATTCTGAGACAATTATTCTTCTTTCATTATTAAAGCACAAAGAAAAGATCCATTTCAAGTACCCTGAGATGAATACAGAATTATTCAGTGTGTACAACAGATAATATATGCAAATGCCCTCAATTTTTATTATGACCTGAACTGAAATGTTACTTCTGTGGGCTTGACGTGAATAGTTTGTGGCAAAGAAAATACAGAGCAGGAAGAGGGGAGAACCGAATGCCTTTCATTACATCGTGTCCTGGCTCACGCCCATCTGAGGCCTGTCCAGGATGACGCGATTGTTGAGTCAGACGCTATTCCACTGACGCCGTGTTCAAAATGACAAACTGGTCTCTCAGGCCTTCGACAGGAATCCGGAACAGCCACAGTCAAAACAGTATGAATAACAGAAAGGTGCCATACAGGTGTTTCACAGGGGAAAAAGAGAAATTCTGAAACATACTACATTTCAAAAGTAACAGAATTTCTTTCCTTTTCATTACCTCACTTAATCAGTTAATTAATGTACCTAATTTAATTTACTATTAATTGTTGCTGACTTTCACTTAATATGTGTCAGACACTGAACCAAAGGCTGTGTTGGAATTGTTTTGGTTATTTTCATCTTCGTGACATCTTTGAGATTGGCTTCTGTTATTTTCCCCACTTTAAGGACAAGCAAATAGGCTCAGAGGGTCAGCTGTCCAAGGCCTCCAGAGTGGCAGCTCTGTGAGAATGACAGTCCAGATTCTCAGACCTCTTACTGCAGAGTTTCTTCACTGGATCCTATTGCTGCTCTTCACTTTGATGACATATGGGTAACATTTCCTATGGATACACATTTGAAGAATCAACTTTTAGAAGCGGGAAAAGCCATCAAAAGGCCTCGTGGCAGTAAGAGAAAGTGGTAGCAAAAACCATGAAAAGGAGATGTTCCAAATGTTTGCAGATGGAATCTGAAAGTCCTGAGCAAGGAAGGAAGATGGAGTTCTTAACCAGGACCTAAGTAAACACTGTGTGGTGTACTTAGGATTATAATTATAAGACAGACACACATTATGTTTTCATAAGGCTTCTATGGTCCATTGTAGGAGACATACAAGGAAATGGGTAATAATAATAATACACTGTGATTCATGCTACCATGGGAGAATATCGAATGGAAGGGCCTAGAGAGAGGAATCAGGGAAGTCTACCTGGAGGAGATGGCATCAATGCTAAGAGCTGGAAAGGTAAGCATGAGAGGGGGGTTGAAAGAAACATGATAACATGTACAGAGGTCTCTTGGTACACAGAATAAGCTCTTCTGGGAAACTCAAAGTAAAGCCAATACATGACTAACAGAAATATTACAGAACATGAGAAAATTATATCCAACCAAAGTTCCAAAGTGACCTCTAAATCATATGTTAAATTTCATAAAGTACAGATACCATCTTCCCTTCCCTTGATGCTACCTCGTAAGATAGAGATTTTAATAACACAGTGGTCCTTGTGCTTTTCAGAGCAGCACAGCATTCTAGTGCCAAGCAGACCATCCCCCCACCCCAACTAGAAATGGGCAACCAAGATTTCACATGTCCTACTGCCTACCACCAACTCACTGGGTAACTAACCACAAACAACCCATTTTCATGTCCCTGGACTTCAAGCTCCCTCTTCTGTTATTCACAGATAAAGACACTTAAATTGCAGGGGGCAGAATGCTCGACCTGGTAATTTCCTCGGGATTCTTTAAGTTCTAACATCCATGATTCTGTCAGATACATGATGGCAAATGACCAGGGAGGACAGCAACAACATGATCTTAAAGAGAACCAGTCCTAGTGGGGAACACACCACCATCAACAAGGGCTTGAACTGCCCAAGGCTATTTATATGCGAGTTTTTTTCAGTAAGTATGTGGAAAAGTTGTTGGAGATTTGGAACAATGTGTGAAGATACTTGGAGATGAACTGCTTATCTTAACAAATATTAAAGCAATTAAGAAAAATGCATGTTCTGAATGCATAAAATATATGTACGTACTAGTCTATTTTATCATTTACTACCACCAGATGCACACAAATATTACAAAGTTCAAACTTACAAAACTTATGCACACATGGACTGACAGACCAAACATGGCGCCATTAACAGTCTTTACATGAGTTCGCATTCAATTAGTTAATACTTTGGCTTTACATGTGTTCGCATTTCTAGCCAAGAGAAATGGGAACACATGTAAAAATACAGTATCAAAGCAGAACTGCACAAAATTAACTGTAGTCCACACTGTGCTCCTGTAATAATTTTGCAACCACCTCCTACTGCTATTTCTGCCTACCACACTGGGTGATGCTCATCATCTCTGTGTGAGTGGCCCATCTCTCCAGTACTCTGCGTATCACAGTACAAAGTGATGACTTGTGGGTCTCACCTGTTTTTCACCGTGTTTCGTGCAATACTGTAAAGCTTGAATCACATCATGGAACCCAAACCAAGTACCCCTAGTGCTGCAGGAAGTGCTCCCAGGAAGCAGAGAGTAGTCATGACATTCTAAGAAAAAGCTGAACTGCTTGACAGGTACCGTTGATGGAGGGCCACAGCTGTGGGTCCCCGCCATTCCAGTATACAGGAGGAGTTCAGCGTTAAGGACCACAGCAAAAAAAATAAATAATAAACAAACGCGAATTAAAAAAAAAAAAAAAAAAAAAAAAAAAAAGCAAAGTCCTGACGCTGTCGGTGCAGCTACTTCAGCAGGCTTTCTTGTACTTTCTGTGAAATACCTTTCCATTTCACGTCGAAATGCAGCTTTTATGTGGCTTCAGGACTGCTACAGGAAAGGCACACCTAGAGACCCTGATAGGGTTCCAAAAAAGTCATTATATGACAACTTAAAGCAAAAGGAAAGTGAAGGGTTTAAAACTAGAGAATTTAATGCCAGCAAAGGATGGTTTGATAATTTTAGAAAGAGGTTTAGGCTTAAAAATGTCAAGAGAACGGAGAGGCAGCCTCTGCCGACCAACAGACAGCAGATGCATTCCCAGATGCCATTAAGAAAATCAATGAGGAGAAAGGGTACTTGCCTGAATAGGTTTTTATTGCAGACAAAAGTATCCTATTCTGGAAAAAAATGTCAAAAAGGAAATTTATTAGTGAGGAAGAGAAGGGAGTACAGGATTTAAGGAAGGAAGCGCCAGGCCAGCTCTACTGTTTGGTACAAATGCAGTGGGGTTTATGATGAGAGCTGCTGTTATCTGGAAAGCTGCAAAGCCCCAAGCCTTTGAAGAAAAGATAAACACCAGCCACCAGACTTCTGGTTGTACAACAAGAAGGCCTGGACAAGAACCCTTTTCCTGGACTGGCTCCACTGATGCTTAGCTCTGTAGTCAGAAAGGACCTTGCTAGTGAGGAATAGCCGTTGAGGACGCCCCTGCTCACCCACTGCCCCAAAGAGGCCCCAAAGTGCTATACCCACCCCTGACACAGTGGCTCTGGTGCAGCCTCCAGATCGGGGGTCAGGAGGACTGCTGAGACTCATTACACAGGTGCTCTCTGCAAAGAACCATCAGCACTAGGTAAGAGAACCCTGACAGCACCACGTAGGTCTGGAAGCACCCACTGAAGACCGCACTGGTTTACATGGAGCGCGGAACAATAAATTCCTGCGGGAGCACATGGGGTCCGGACACTGTCGTACAGGACTTCACAGAGAGCCCATCGAGAACAAAGTCATGAGACACATGGTCGACAGGGAAAAGAAAAAAAAAAGGGTAGGGATGAAGGGTTTCACGGCCTGGCTCCTGTACAAGTTCAAGAGCTCAGAGCCACCGCAGCAGAGGAACTAGCAGACGACGACCTGCTGGCGACGAGTGCTTCTGCGTCAGTGCCAGACAGCGAGGGAGGAGACGCAGACGCACAGCGCCCGAGAACAACCGGCAGCAGCCAAGCTGGCAGAGCCTTCTGATTGCTGGAGACGGCTTCTGACCTCTTTTAGGACACGGACCTTTCTGTGTGATACATAAGCACGGAAACTAAAGCAAGTGATGGAAGATGGATTGGTATTACAAAGAGTCACTTCTGGAGAAAGGAAAAAGCAAAAACGCAGAAATTACGAGGTATTTTTCCATCAAGTTCCTGAATGCTTGCTTCTCCTGCCTCCTCTTACCTCCGCCGCCCCCAGATGGCAAGACCCACCCGTCTTCTTTCTCCTCCTCCTTAACACAGTTAAGTTTTTGAGGCAGCAGAAGTTATCCATGGAGTTCTAACCGTGTGGGGAGTCGGCGCCCCTCACCCCGTGTTGTTCAAGGGCCAGCCCTACTGCGTATTCAAGACAAGCAGTGTGCTGCCGCTTGACATCCCTTACCTTACTCAATCTGTACCACAACCGAATGAGGTAGGAACTCTTATTATTCCTAAACAGGCAAGGAAAATGCAGACTCAGAGCAGTTACCCCTCCGAGGTCATACAACTAGCAATCGATGAAGCCGTATTTCTCTTCCAGGCGCTGTAACCGGCGGTGCACGCTCTCCGCTGCGTCTGTTTTGAGCACGGTTAGCAGCAGGAGCAGACCTGTTAGCCTGGGCACATGGAGAGTATTCAGCTTTTCAAAGTGTTTTCACAGTAGTAATTTACCTTCTTTTCATAATATTCTTGGAAGGCAGACTGAGTATTATCATCCTGACTTAGAAATGAAATAGCCAAAGTTCTCAAAGGTCCTGCAGGGATTCAGGAATGACGCTGCGACTAGAATCCAGGTTCTGTGACCTCGCTTTCTGAACTCTTTTTCAAATATAGCACTTTACACAGATTTAAAAATGCCAACATCGCAGGTAGAGAAGTTGCAAATGTTTTCATTCAACTTTGTATTTAATTAACTTATAAAAGGATGACTAATAAAATATTTTATTTGCCTGTAATCCATCAGTAATTTTGGGCTAACATTTTTTCTGCAGTATAGTTTTATTAATTAAACTTTTAGAAGGTAAACACGGAGTAAACTTTATATTACTTTACTTTAGTAATGATTATAATTACTAATTATAATACTTAGCATTTAAATATATTTGCTTCTTCTAGTTTGGGGAATTTAGGCTTTAAACAGACTAAGATAAACTACTCTTGAGAGTGAAAAACAGACCCCTGACACAGTTTTCTGTACATATACTTCTATACAAGTTTGCTTTTCTCTAATCCGAAATCAGTTCTTAAACTTCATTTCAATACTTCCTGTTAGTGCACAAACCAAACAAAAACCACATCAAAATACTAGCAATGACAACAATTAATACTAAGTACTTATTATGTGTTATACACTAAGTACTTTGTAAATATTAGCTCATTCTAATCCTTTAAAAAAAAAAAAAAACCTATCGAGGCACCTGGGTGGCTCAGTGGGTTAAAGCCTCTGCCTTCAGCTCAGGTCATGATCCCAGGGTTGTGGGATAAGCCCCACATCAGACTCTCTGCCAGCCTCTCTGCCTACATGTGATCTCTCTCTATCAAATAAATAAATAAAATCTTTAAAAAAACCCCAAAAACCTCTCTTGAATCCTCACCACAACCATTTGAAGCAGATGTTATTATTATCCCCAAATAATCATGGAAATTGCAAACTCAGAGAAATTATCTAACCAAGGTCAAATAACTAACAATTAGTAGAGTTAGTATACTTAAAAAAAAATTTTTTTTTTTGCATATTTGAGAGGGAAAGAAGAGGGGCAGGGAAAGAGGGAAAAGCAGACTCAGCCCAATGTGGGGCTTGATCTCAGGACCCTGGGATCATGACCAGAGCTGAAGGCAGATGCTTAACCTATACTAAGCCAACCAGGTGCCCCTAGAGTTAGCATTCTTATTTCTTATGTATTAGCCCTATTTTATGGATGAAGATATTTAGGCTCAGAAAGGTCAGGTAATCTTAGAGAAGAAAAGTCACACAAGTAGGAAACCGCTATCTGTGGATCCCAGATTAGGTAGACCAGTCTGATGCAAAGCTTCTAACTGCTATGCTAAACATACAGGCTTAGGCCTTTAATAAAACAGTGGATTATTAACATTATTAAGATGCACACACTAGGGGCACCTGGGTAGCTCAGTGGGTTAAGCCTCTGTCTTCAGCTCAGGTTATGATTTCAGAGTCCTGGGATCAAGCCCCACATTCAGGCTGTCGGCTCAGCAGGGCCTGCTTCCCCCCTCTCTCTGCCTGCCTCTCTGCCTACCCGTGATCTTGGTCTGTCAAATAAATAAATAAAATCTTTAAAAAAAAAAAAAAGGAAAAGATGCACACACTATAAAACATCAGAGTCCCGAGTCTAGGTTATCACAGTAAGTCACTGCAAAGCTAGAGATAAATGGTAAGGGACTGAGCTTACCCATTTGGTTAAATAACCTACAGGCTGTGTTCAACCAAGGGGCTGGGTCAGTGCTTTGTGGTCTCCTTTCCCCTCCCCCTTACAATAAGCCTACAGTTCCATGGCATCTGTGGCCCCTGCTCTTTTATCAATTATTTTTACAGGGATATCACTTTGTTAAAGAATTAAAGGCTTCTTCCTTATTGTAAATCTCATCTAAATCATATGATTTTTCTTGTGTCTATTATAGACATGAGATGGCACAGACACTGGCTTTTTGGGAAATCCATGTTACTATATACAGGGCTGGAAACTGCCAAGAGCTTCCTTAGATACGAACTTTTCCTACCTAAGAATTTCGGCCTAAAAAGGCCACCTGTTCCTTCTAATCAAGAACATGTAAGGGGTGCTTTGGGGGTGCAGTTGATTTGAGGGCCTGCTTTTGGTTTTGGCCCAGGTCGTGATCTTGGGGTTCTGGGACTGAGCCCTCTGTCAGGCTCTGGGCTCAGCAGGGAGTCTGCTTGAGATTCTCTCTCCCTCTGTCTCTCTCACTTATGCTGTCCTCTAAAATAAATACATCTTAAAAAAAAAAAAAAAAAAAGAATGTGTAAAACATTCCTACTGTAGAGACTTGAGCCGAACTAGACAAAGAGAAATACCATTTGGAACTAAAATATAGCCTTTTTTTTTTTTTTTTTTTTTTTTTTTTTTTTGCAACCCCTGAAATATCAAGAACTTAATTTGTAGAGGATAAAGTCTGAATTTCTTCACTGGGCACAGACCAGCTCCCCATGGTCTGTGTCCAGTCGCCTCTCCAGGTTGAGCGCTTTCTCCAGGGTCAGCTTTCCATCTCTGTCCTCCAACCAGGGTGTCTGAATTCCTGTAACAACAGGTTTTTTGGTCTGAGGCCTGAACCCTCAGAATATAGATATCTTGCACACAGTTCTTTGGGGTTCATCTCTAATCTCAGGGCCTCCATGAAGGTTTAAAGTTTATTTGTAGCTCCACAAGTAACACAGCACTTCCCTGGCCATTTGTGGGTAAGCACGGAGTGACAAGAAACATTTGAGGCACCTGCTGCGCACGTTCTCAGCAGAGGTCAAGCAAAGTGACATTATGCCTCCTTGTTTCAGCTTTTATGCTGGAAACAGTTTCCTTTCTGTGGTATATTTAGTGCCCTGTTATTTTGCATTTGTGTGCTTTTTGTTGGTGATTTCCTTATTTAAAGTGGCCCCAAGCATAATGCTGAAGCCCCCACAAGGAGGCTGCTGTGTACCTTATGGAGAGGAAGTGTATCAGACAAGGTTTGATCAGGCATGATTTACAGAGCCATTGGCTTTATGTTCAATGTCAGTAAATCAAGGATATTCATCAAATAAGGTGTCATTAAACAAAAACACATAAAACAAGATTATATAATGATGGGTTGGCAAAAATATTATGACCAGAGGCTCACAGGTACCTGACTTCCTACTTCCTCTATGAACAAAAGCTCAGTATTTACTAATTCAGCATTCACTGAGCCTATTTTACAACATAATCAGAGTGACTATGAAAATTGTCCATATGATGAACAGTATACACTCATTAAAAAGGATGTAGATCAGGAGTCAAATTTTTTCTATAAAGGGATAGGTAATATTTAAGGTCTGGCAGACTGTGTTACTTATATTTGTTTGTTTGTTTTTACCACCATTTAAAAGTGTAAAAGCCATTCTTAGCTCATGGCTTTTGAAGGGCTGGGTTTGGCTTGTAGGCTATCGCTGGCCAACCCCTGATGTGTATCTAGACGCATTATCCATATCCATCCATTATCGATATCCATTATGTATATCAGTGCATCTATTCGTAAATATTACATATAAGTATTTCTTATCAGAGTATTAATTGCTTTTTGTTTTAAAAAAATCTAAGGGCTCAATTTAAAATTTTTATATAAATATAGAAAGACAATGTATTTTCCTATATTTGTAAATATTTTTACACAAATGCTTCTTGACAAATATCCAAGTAATTACTTTTCTCTCCATATATGCCATCCTAGTGAAATTTTTTACAAATTCTTAATGATTGCTAAGTGGCGGGGGGGGGTTGGTCAGGGAAGAAGGTTCCTACGTAGGTTTTGCTCTTCCTACCTCTCCAAGTCCTTAAAAAAGGAGAGTCGAAGATGATCATACTATCTTTTTGTGGTAGTGGCTCAAAAATGGTAGCACAGTTTTCTTCAGCTGCTTCACTTTACAAAAACCCGTTTCTCCACCGAAACTGTTTTCCTTGCAACCATGTCTGATGATGGCTGCTCTTCCTCTGTTTCTGTCTGAGACTCAAAACTAAGAATAGGGATCAGGAATCTCCTCCCGCATGATACCACTGCTGTCACTCTCTTCCCGTGGCTCTGTGGCCCTGTAGGTATGGGATCTGTGCAAGCAGTAGGCTCATCATCTTTCTATCCCCACGTCCTTCCCGCTGCCATGCATCACTTCAAAGAACTCTGGAACCCAGCTGTCTCCAACTCCTTCCTGTCAGCCATGACTATCCATTCTCTCATGACTCCACTCACACCCAGGCCTCTGTTTTTTGCTTCAGGTATCATGGTCTAAAACCACATTATTTCCTAAAACAGACTCAACTTCTTTTCTACCTCCTAAACTGTTCCTTTACGCACAGTTTTGTTTCCTTGCTTCCAAACTTCATCACTCACCATTCCTTTCCCTCCTACCTTTAACCAATATTTATGGAGTGCCTGACAAGTGTGAGGTTCTGGGTTTACCTCAGTGAGAAAGATGACCATGGTCCTCTACTCTAGACTAGACTACTCTAGACTAGACTACTCTAGACTAGCCTAGAACTTTCAGACTAGACTAGAGACAAGTAAACAGGGAGTTGGGATACAATGAGATAAATGCTAGGATAGGGGAAGTGCCTGGTGCTGAGGAGGGGCCTCTCATGCAAATGCAGTGGTGGGGGGTCGGGGGAGTCAAGGATGGGCTTGCATGGGGATATGATGTTTTGGCTGAGTTTTGGCTACCCAGGAAGAGGAGCTGACTCTACTGGTGGACAGGACCTGGGGGTTAGAGGTGAGGTAAAATATAGGGAAAGCATCATGCAAAGGCACAGAGATAAGAAAGAGGAAAGGAAAAGCAGTTTGGAGAGGCAACACAATAAAAAGCTTCTCAAATCCTCATATAAGACACAGTAAGCTGTAAGACTGTCCAGAGGCAGTGAGAACTCTGAGGTGTTATGCCCAGGGGGCTGATCTGGTCATTATTTGTATGTAAAAAAGCTCTAGCTGCACGAGAGAGAGTACAGATGGAAGGTGACAATAAGACAGACATCAAGATGACATTGTACTTAGCCAACTCAAGGTTACCACAGCCTGAGCTACAGGTAAGAGAAGAGAAGGAAATAAGTAGATGGGTTTGTGAGGTATTGCTTCGTCAAGCCTATGAAGTTTGACAACTGAAATAAGGGGTTAGAAGAAAAAAGGGGCAAGCGAGGTTATGTCCAAACTTCTACACTTGATGAGGTATGGTACTCAGGAAGCATGGTCAGAATAAGCTGATGAATCATTTTGGACATGGAAGATTTTGGAAGATATTCAGTAGTTGGCTGGAACCAAGGGTCAGGAGGTCAAAACAATGTCTGACCTGAAGATACAGAAACTATGGGTGTCCACTGCATATGTAACTGTGACCGAAGCATCAAAAGAGGACAATATTACTCAGGGAAAGTAAGAAGAGGGTTCTATTCTCAGATAGAGCTCTGAGAAACTATAAAAGGAAGAGGAACTTGCAAAGAAGAGGCCAGAGAGCTTGCTGGAAGAAATTTCAAGAGTACTATGTTACAGGACAGTCGGTTAAGCTTCTGACTCTCGGTTTTGGCTCATGTCATGATCTTGGGGTCCTGGGAACGAGCCCTGTGTCAGGTTCCAACTCAGCGCAAGTCTGCGTAAGACTCTCCCTCTGCCCCTCCCCACAGGCTCGCGCTCTCTCTCAATAAACAAATAAATCTTAAAAAAAAAAAAAAAAAAAAAAAAAAACCTAAGTCACAAAAACCACTGTTAGAAGCCATTACAAACAGGATCCTGGTGTCTAGCACAACGCTGCCAAGCAGGTCACTGGAAGTATTCACTGAATTTAACAAGAAGGTAATTTGTCACCTTGGAAAGATGTCAGTGAATGTAGACAGACCGAAGCCAGTGATTCTGCAAGGTAAAATAGCTGCCTCATCGTATCTTCCAGTGGCTCTCACATCTGTCCCAGTTCTTCCTTCCCCACTGCCACCATTCCAGTTCATGCTTTCACTACTACTTGCCTTCCCCTTTGTCAGCGGTTCATATAATCACCTTTCTATGTAGTCTTTTTCTGCAACTCCCCCTTCCTTAAATAAAACAAAGCAATATTTGACATGTTCTACACATGACTGCCAGAGTAATTTTTCTGAGATAATAGCTTAAAGCAAAGCAATCCTGGCTCAAAAACATAATGGTTCTCCACTGTCTTTAGGATAAAATCTGACTTCTTAGCATGACGAAACTTCTGTTATTCTGTCCCAATCTGTATGTCCAGCCATTTTGCCCACTCTCCAAAAAGACCATACTCCATACAAATGACTTTATAAAAAAATGCTAAGTTTTTTTTTTTTAAAGTTTTAACATTTAAAAAGACAACATTTTAATTATGGGCATGCAGGTCGAAGTAATTTCTTTAATTGAAAAAAAAAAAAGAAAGGAAAGGTCCAGGACTCTAATTTATTTATTCTACCATAATGAACTAAAAACATCTGCCCAAGAGTTGTCATATAACACAGAAACTCCCTGTTGTGTTATGGCACGAAACAGGTGGCTTCATGAGGGCAAAATGGTGTTTTAACATTCAATCATGCGTTTTGTAAATACTAATCGGTTATAGAAAACATATCCAACCCTATTAGCTTACCAGATCACTCCTTCAAGCAGATTCTCAGCTAACTAAAATGATAAGAAAAAGAACAGAAGAAATAATGGCTTTTTTTTTTTTTTTTTTTTTTAAAAGGATTCCCCTTACCAACCTTGCAAAAGCTGTCTGGTGATTTCTAACTGGAAAGGGCAGTTTGTACATACAGTCCCCCTACCTTATCCACTGTTTCAGTCACCTGTGGTCAACCTTGGTCCATAAGCAGATGACCTGCCTTCTGATGTGTCATCAGAGGGTCAGGAGAGGCCTAATGCTACGTTCATGTCCTCATGACATGTCATCACCTCACTTCATCTCCTCACACAGGCATTTTATCATCTCACATGATCACAAGGAGGGTGTATACAGTACAGTAAGATATTTGGGGACAGAGAGAGACCACATACATATGACTTTTACTACAATTTAGTGTCATAATTGTTCTATCTTATTATTAGTTGTGTTGTTCATTTCTTACTGTGCCTAATTTACAAATTAGACTTTATCGTAGGTATGTATCTTAGAGAAAAAAGTTTATTTAGGGTTGGGCACTATCCACAGTTTCAGGCGTTCACTGGGAGTCTGAGAACATATACACTGGGGAGAAGGGGGTCTACAGGGCTGTACTAAACCAGCAGGTGGCACAGCTTTCCAGTCATACACATGTTTATTAGAAATAATTATATGGGTCAAAAGCCATTTAAGACTTTCAGGTTGGGGCGCCTGGGTGGCTCAGTGGGTTGAGCCGCTGCCTTCGGCTCAGGTCATGATCTCAGGGTCCTGGGTTCGAGTCCTGCATCGAGCTCTCTGCTCAGCAGGGAGCCTGCTTCCCTATCTCTCTCTCTCTCTCTCTGGCTGCCTCTCTGTCTACTTGTGATTTCTCTCTGTCAAATTAATAAATAAAAGCTTTAAAAAAAAAAAGACTTTCAGGTCAATTTTAATCCACACAGATCAGAAAGAACTGAGACACATCTGAACGATGTATGGAACATGACCTAACACATCGAGCAGGTTTTGTCATCTCTCACAACATTCCCATTCCCTCAACTTTTTTGGTACTGTCCGAAGATATTGCACACACACGTGGACAAACACCCAAACACTTAAGGCAGGGCAGTGATGATAAAATATACTTACCAAAGATGTTGCCCTTTTATAATTTACTATGCTTGCCTTGGAACTCCATTTTAATACATTTATTATATAAGGATATATAAATGCAATGATCCTAAGATCAATCATCAAAAGATTACTGTACACTTTATAGACCCTGCACCTTAAGAGAATATTTATGAAGAATCTTAGATTGATAAAGAAAAGTTTACCATTTTCAATCTAAAATTTCAATGATAGTAAATCCTTGTATAACTTCTGACTCCCTCAAAACTAATGGCCTACTGTTGACCAGAAGCCTTACCGAGAACAAAGTCAATTAATACATATTCTGTATGTTATACAAAACACAACAAAGCCCCGTAACATTTGGCTTTGAAAATCGGTGGGACAGGACTTCAGGAACTTTTAAAATCATTAGGACCTAACTCTGGGTACTTTAAAAATCAGTGGGCTCAATGGAACAGAGTAAAGAGCCCAGAAATACATCCATGCTTACATGGTTAATCTATGACAAGTGACACAAGAATGTACAATGGGGAAAAAACAGTCTCAACAATAAATGGTGCTGGGAAAACTGCACAGCTACATGCAAAAGAGTGAAGCTGGACCACTTTCTCACGCCATAGACAAAAATAAACTCAAAATGGATTGAAGACCTAAATGTAAGACCTGAAACCATAAAATTCCCAGAAGAAAATACAGGCAACAGTCTCTTTGACATAAGCCTTAGCAAGATTTTTCTACATGTATCTCCACAGGAAAGGCGAATAAAAGCAAAAACAAACTATTAGGACTACGCCAAAATAAAATGGTTTTGCACAGTGGAAGAAACCATCAACAAAAGGAAAAGGCAACCTATCGAATGGGAAAAGATATTTGCAAATGATACAGCTCATAGGGGTTTATAGCCAAAGTACATAAATAACTCATGCAACCTAACATACTCACATGCACACAAACCAAAACCAAATGGCTGGCTCAGTCGGCAGAGCGTTTTAACTCTTGATCTCAGGATCATGAGTTCAAGACGAATACTGGGTGTGGAGCCTACTTAAAAAAAATTAAACTTAAAAAAATTTTAAAAATGGGCAGAGGCCCCCAATAGACATTTTTTCAAAAGAAGATGTAAAAAAAAAGATCTTAAAAAGAAGATTTTTTCAAAAGACTGCCAAAGGAAACATGAAAAGTGTTCAACATCACTAATCATCAGGGAAATACCTATCCAAATCATAATGAGGTGATAGCTTACACCAGTGAGAATGGCTAGTATCAAAAAGAAAAGAAACAAGTATTGGTGAAGATGTAAAGAAAGGAGACGCTTTTGCACTGTTGGTGGAAATGTAAATTGGTGTAACCACTTTCCTCAAAAAATTAAAAATAGAATTACCCTAAGGCCCAGTAATTCTACTAGGAGATATTTACCCAAAGAAAATAAACACACTAATTTGATAAGGTAGATGCATCTCTATGTTTACCACAGCATTATTTACAATAGCCAAATACGGAAGCAAACCATGTGCCCATCAATAGATGACTAAAGATATGTATATACATGCAAGGACACGCACATGCCCCCTGGAATATTACTCAGCCATGGAAAAGAATGAGGTCTTGCCATCTGCAACAACATGGAAAGAGCTAGAGAATATTATGCTAAGTGAACTAACATCAGAGGACAAATATCATATGATTTCTCTTATGCATGGCATCTAAAAAACAACAGCAGTAAACAAAAAACAGAAATAGACCCCTAAATACAGAGAAGAAACAGATGAAGAATGGGTGGGGTGTGGGCACAACGGGTGAAGGGGAGCAGGAGGTAGAGGTTTCCAATTATGGAATGAATAGAGACCATGGGGATGAAAGGTATAGCACAAGGAATGTAGTCGATGGTACTGTACTAGCATTATGTGGTGACAGCTGATAGCTACACTTGGAGTGAGCATAGTCTAATTGTGTTGTATACCTGAAATTAATGTAGCACTGTATCATCTATACTTAAATTACCAAAAAACACCCTACATTTTCTCAATTAGAATAAAACCATTTTCATTCATATTGCTGAAGTCTCAACATCTTCTATAATATGTATTTTTTTAAGGATTTATTTATTCATTTTTGGACAGAGAGTGCACACATGTACAAGTGTACAAGCTGGGGGAAGGGGGGAGAGGAGAGGGAGAGGCAGACTCTCTGCAGGCTTCCCACTGAGTACAGACTAATATGGGGCTTGATCTCACAATGCCCGAGGATCATGACCCAGCTGAAACCAAGAGTCGGATGCCAAACCAAATGAGCCACCCAGGCGCCCCTATAATATGTACTTAATCTTTTTTTTTAAAATTTTTTATTTTTTATAAACATATATTTTTATCCCCAGGGGTACAGGTCTGTGAATCACCAGGTTTACACACTTCACAGCACTCACCAAAGCACATAGCCTCCCCAATGTCTATAATCTTTTTTATGTGGTATGTCTATTTTTCAGCCACAAAACATTATTAATATCTAAATATGACACAGTTCTCCTATAATGTCCATAGCTAGAATGTTACCAGTGGTTCTCAGAAGACACAGAAGTATTTGGAGGTGTTTATCAAAACACAGATAACCAATTTCAAGCCTCCCAATTCTGATTTAGTAAGTCAGGGAGAAGGCTGAGAATTTCCCAGATGATTCCGATTTGTTAATTAGCTTACAGGATCCATTTTCTGCTCATCATAGTCTTTATAGCAATCTAAGTGGACAGAACATGTAATTTATAGGTTACATACTTGGGGTATTTCCATTTGGAACCCTTGTCATTTCTAAATTTTTAGTTTAATTCAAAGATGAATGTGTTGGCTTAAATTTTTTTGGTAAACTGCCATGGATCCTTTTTAGAGATAAAAGGCAATTTCTTAGTATTGTTTACATCATCATCTGTCCTCATTTTTAGCCCGTTGCTATAATTTAACTTAAGTGAAGCATCATTGTCTGACATGGCAAATGCTAATCCCAGCTTTGATTTGTTTTTCTAGTTTTCAAGAAAAAAAGGAGTTTCACATTATTTGAGTTCCTTAAGCATTGGTAAAAACCGAGATGTTCAAAGCTAAACTTCCTAGATTTTATTCTGCTGCAATGTAGACAGAATCACAGGATGTATTAACTTGAACTAGATCCAAGGAGTTCCTCAATTTTATAACATTAAAATACTGCAAGTATGTGTGTTTCGTGAATTTTTTGGTGGGGTGTAGAATTCAACTACTTTCATGGCCCAAGAAAGCTTAACAATACTGATTCAGGGACCAACACTTAAAGGGCCACTAAAATATACTGTACACTCAAAAAATTATTTTCGTGTTTTAACAACGAAAGAAGCATGAGCTATCGAAAATCAAACCTCCTGGTTTTGGCCTGCTATTAGTTTGGAATTCACTGAAAGGACAGACAGGGATTTAAATGATCTTATAAAGGGAAACATAAGTCAACTCAATAAATGTCTTTTTTACCTAAAGGACACTTACCACTTTGTCTTAATAAAAATCAGATTTTACATAGTGCAGGTAAACCCTGCCCTGAAAGACTTTCAGATATGGAAAAGCATTTTAATGGTCAAATATACAAACTACTATATTACTGTATTCTACAGTGACAGTTTACAAAGTTTAATTGTTAAGAAACAAAAATATTTTCTAACCTTTTAGTGTTTTGGTTTTTTAGAGAGAGAATGTGCACAAGCATGTACGTACATGGCTGGGAGGAGCAGAAGGAAGGGGTGGGGGGTTGGAGAATCTGAAGCAGGATCCATGCCCAGTGCAGCATGGAGCCCAAGTGGGCTAAACCTCACGACCCTGAGATCATGACCTGAGCTGAAATCGAGACTGGGTTGCTTACCGACTGAGCCACCAAGGCACCCCTAGGGTTTCAATTTTTCAAATGAATTTTAACTTGGGCAAATTTCCTTCTTCATACAATCTACAAGTAAATAAAAACCTTTTAGAAACCTTCTAATGAGTAATCGCATTCCCCATAACTGCTCTAATCTTAATAAAAAACTAAGCACAAGCATTTGAGTTGTGAATAAACTAGAATACTCAAGAAGACCATTAGGTCTTGGCCAGTTTTTCAATAAAAAATCGTACAGAATTCAGCAGCCTCTACTTTTCAGGCAGGGAGGACACTCAGCTTGGCTTGGGTGGTTCAGTGACTCAGCTCCCAACAAATGCTTCAGGCATAATTCACTTTCAGAGACAAATTATTTTCTAAGATTTTTTTTCATTTATCCTATGTAAATGGAAAAACAAAAATCAAAATAATTCAGTTTTTATATCGTATACCATTTTCCCCCCAAATATTGTTGAATGGTAAATACTTTGAAAGCACGTCAGAGGAACTCCCAAATATAATCCCAAACAAATCAGACAAGGTGAGGGCAAGCCAGTTTGAAAAATTCCTTTTAATATTAAAACTGTCTTTTAAAAACTGTCATTATTACAGGAAAGGGATAGCAGAGCCACTGAAACAGTAACTTTTGGGGATTGCTAAAAGATTTTGTAAGCCCCAAAACATCTTGTGCAGGACTTAAAAAATGAGTACAGTTGTGCCTTTTTGCCATGTTTAAAAGAAACGGAAATGAACAAGTTAAAAGGCATTTTCCTAACTGTGACTGCGAATCACAAGCCTGATGTCACTGGATGCCAGCTGGCACCGCGCCCATTTACAGTAAGTTGTTTACTCCCTGTCCACCAATCACACCACAGAGGAAAAAGTGCCTCTAGCCATAGTCAGGGTGTCTTTTCAAGACAGCACAACAGAGACAGAGAAGTTTAGAAGCTTTATTAAATTCTTAGATGTATTATTTTTCATGCTGCTCCCAAATATTCCAATCCAGTTTCCACAACCTCAGCATTTTCAACTCACACAATTGTCTCTCAGCAGCCAATCCGAAAACTCACAGTTCAACAGTGGAATGGGTAGTGTCTTCTGCTCATTTTAAACGCCTTCTTATTATAACTTTTAAAGGCCACCATGTCTACCTTAAAGTGGATTTTAACTTAATTAGACAAACCTTTAAATGAGCAATATTCAGCATAAAAACTGAGACCAGTAAAAGAAACAGGAGGTGCAGAGAAATAGAAAACAGAAAACAAAAAAAGTGATCATGAGAGAAATAGGTTAAGAGAAACAGAATGATTCAAGTAAGTGATTCCTGGACTCCCCCGAGAATTCACGTTTGCTGCTTTGCCCTCGGAGAGCCTTTTCCCACCCACACTGGGCAGCTCAGGGAAAATAAGGTAAGAAAACTTTTTCTTGTGGACCAAACTTGTCTTCTATAGCTGTTCCCTCCATGACTTTCTAAGTGATATGCCATCACTGCTATTAGTTGTTTTGGAAAGCTCAGAACCTATCTCCCACTCAGTGTGCTCAAGGGATGTCCAAGTGAGTAAAAGGAATATCTCAGGCTTTCTCATCAACATCAACTTGATCCTAGAATCAAGTCAAGAAGTGCTTTTCTTAAATCGACTTTATTGGAAGTTGAAATGTAAACAGATGTTCTCAAGCAAATAATCTAACCTTCTAAAAATGTACAGCATTACAAAAGAGTTAAGAAAGAAATCCTAAAGTATGATGTGGGCAGACACCTTGACCCCAAGCCTAGCTCTGCACAGTGCCCACCGGTGTGGCATGGCTCTGCAGCTGAGGGAGGGGGACTGCTTGCAAACCACCTGGTAACAAGTCCCCAAAATGAAATCAACCCTATTTTTTACTTTTTAAAATGAATCTAGCTTCCTTTGCTAACATGAATTTTTAACAGATCTCAGCTCAAAGGGCTCTAAGGAACGTTAACTACTGTTCAAGACACGTATCTGGGTTGTTCCCCATCACTCCTCTGTTTTAAGTTATGTCCTGTAAGTTTGGATTTTTAGTTGCTGCAATGTATGGTTCTATAAAACTATTTCTTCTGTTATGTCTTCTACTTCTGTGTATTTCTCATAATTCCTATTTCTTCAAAAAAGGTCATGTGCAGGGCACCTGGGTGGCTCAGTGGGTTAAGCCACTGCCTTCGGCTCAGGTCATGATCTCAGGGTCCTGGGATCGAGGCCCGCATCGGGCTCTCTGCTTAGCAGGGAGCCTGCTTCCCTCTCTCTCTCTCTCTCTGCCTGCCTCTCTGTCTACTTGTGATCTCTCTCTGTCAAATAAATAAATAAAATCTTAAAAAAAAAAAAAAGATCTTGTGCAAATTCTATCAAATAAAATAATAAATTACATACATACATTACATTACATTCTAAGTTTTTTGGGGGGCATAGAAGTTCAGTCTTAGTGATCATCATCCTAGGTTTAATTTTCTTTTTTAGATTTTATCTATCTGTTTGTCAGAAAGAGAAAGAGAGAGTGAGCGCAATCAGGAGCAGGGGGAGGGACTGAGGGAGAAGCAGGCTCTCCACTGAGCAGGGAGTGCCATGCAGGGCTCCATTCCAGGACATGACCTTTGCTGAAGGCAGACACTCAACCGACTGAGCCACCCAGGTGTCCCTACTCAGTTTAATTTTCTTTTTCAGGAGCCCAAACAAAAAAGAATATACACAGAAATTGCTGGTACTGAGTAGTTACAGGTAAAAGAGCATGTTATTTCTAAGGTCTTACTAGGGTGAGAGGCTTAAATTAGATTTTATCGGTAAGTAAATAACAAAACCAAAATCCTATCTTTGATAGAACTGTTAATAGTTGGAGAGGTGCCACACTTGTGGCCTTGGAAATTACAGAGTTTGTAAACAGGATTTCTAAATAATGCTGAAGCAGCAGTACTTCCTCACTTCCTCAGACACTGAATCCAAAGGGAAAAAATAATCAACTATTCACTAAATAAGTTGAAAGTTTTGTTTGATATGTGTCATGTATTCTGAGAGCATTGGCTATGGGAAAGCAGGATGATTTGTCAACACAATGACAAATAGCTTGAAAGTAAGATTATGCACAGTACTGACAAAGGATTCAAATTTAATAGGGTGATAGTAATTGCCATAAATTATAATAACTGTTACTCTTTAATAATTATTGTAGGAATAGTTCCATTTCTTAAATTCCTAACATACACTTTTCCTTTTGATTTTAACCAATGAAAAATACGAAATAAAAAAACCACCATTTTGTCAATTTAACAAAACTCTTCTATGCAAAATTGAGTGTCAAAGCCTAAGGAATGTAAACCTAAATAAAATCAGAAGATGCTCACTCTTCTTATTTAATGAAAATTCTTCAAAATACTTAAGTGGTCAATACAATATTACAAACCAAATTCAACAATAAAGTAAAAGGCTCATACACCATAATGCAGTGGGATTTACTCCAGGGATACACGTTCAACACGTGCACATTGCTCAGTGTGCTCCACCACATTGAGATGACTATAGATAAACATATGATCACCTCAACAGATGGACAAGATGCATTTGGCAAAATTCAACATCCATTTATGATAAAAACAAAAAAGTGGGTTTAGAAGGAACATAACTCAATGTCATAAAGGTCATATTTGACAATCAGCTAACATCTTACTCAACAGCTGAAAAGCTGAAAGTTTTATCCTCTAAGAACAGGAGTAAGACAAGGATGCCCACCCTCCCCCTACTTTTTATTCAGTATACTAACGGAAGTCCTATAGAAATTAGGCAAGAAAAAGAAAAGGCATCCAAATTGGAAAGGAAGTAAAACAGTCAGCATTTGCACATGACATGATATTATATCTAGACAACTCTAAATACTCCATGAAAGAACCATCGGAACTAATAAATGAATTCAATAAAGTCTTAGGATACAAAATTAAACACAAATTGGTTGTTTCTAAACACTAATGAGAAGCTTTCAGAAAAAGAGATTAAGAAAACACTATTTATAATTACATTAAAAGAATAAAATGTCTAGGAATAAATTTAACCAAGAAGGTGAAAGACTGGTACACTGAAAACTCTAAGAGAGTAATAAAAAAAAATTGACACAAATAAATAATACAGTATACTGCACTCAGACTGGAAGAATTAATATTGTTAAAATGTCGCTGCTACCCAAAGCAATCTACAGATTCAACGTAATCATCATCAAAACACCAATGGCATTTTTCATGTAACTCCAACAAAGAATCATAATAGTGTAAGCAATTTTAAGAACAAGGTGGAGGGGTACCTGGGTAGCTCAGTCAGTTCTGTGTCTGACTCTTGATTTTGGCTCAGGTCATGATCTCAGTGTCATGAGATCAAGCTCTGCACTCATCAGGAGTCTGCTTGACATTCTCTCTGTCCTTCTGCCTCTGCCACTCCTACCTTCACCCACTCTCTCGCTAAAATAAATAAATGTTTTAAAAAAAAGAAGAACAATGTGCTGGTATAATGCTCCCAATTTCAAACTATACTACAAAGCTATAGTAATCAAAACAGTATGGTACTGGTACAAAAACAGGCACATAAATTTATAAAACAGAATAAAGAATCCAGAAATACATTCACACAAATACAGTCAATTAATTTATAACAAAGGAAGCAAGAATATACAGTGAAGAAAAGATAGTTTTGTCAATAAATAGTCCTGGGAAAACTAGACAGGTACATGAAAAAAATGAAGAAGCAGAAACCATAAAAACCCTAGAAGAAAACATTGGCAGTAAGCTCTTTGACACTGGTCGTGGCAGTATTTGGGGGGCCAATCTCTTCAGACAAGAGCCACAAAAGGTATTACATCAGACTCAAAAGCTTTTGCACAGCAAAGAACACTATTAACAAAACAAAAAGGCAACCTACTGAATAGGAGAATTTGCAAATCATACATCTAACAAGAGGTTAATATCTAAACTATATAAAGAATATACACACTTAATATAAAAAGACCTTACTTAAAAATGGGCAGAAGAGTTGAAAAGACATTTTTTTAAGGAAGATCTGTAGATGGCCAAAAGGCAGATGAAAAGATGTGCAACATCACTAATCAGCAGGGAAATTCAAATCAAAGCATAGTGAAACATCACCTCACACCCATTATATTGGCTATCATCAGAACCACCAAAAATAACAAGTATGTATAGAAAATGGAACCATAGCACACTGGTGTCAGAAATGTAAATTGATGGAGCCACTATGGAAAGCAGTATAAAGTTTCCTCAAAAAACTGAACATAAGGGTGCCTGGGTGGCTCAGTCGGTCAAGTGACTGACTCTTGGTTTCGGCCCAGGTCAAAATCTCATGGGTTGTGAGATGGAGTCCTGCACTGGGCGCTGTGCTCAGTGGGAAGTTCGCCTGAAGACTGTCTTGTTCTGCCCCACCCTGCACTTATGTGAGTATGCACTCTCTCTCTCTAACATAAATAAATAAATAAATATTAAAAAAGAAACGAACACAGAACTAGTATATGATCTAGTAACTTCACCTCTGTTATTTTTCAGAAGGAAACAAAAACACCAGTTCAAGGAGATATATTCCCCCCTATTTCAGTGCAACACTATTTTTTTTTTAAGATTTTATTTATTTATTTGACAGAGAGATCACAAGTAGGCAGAGAGGCAGGCAGATAGAGAGGGGGAAGTGGACTCCTCACTGAGCAGAGAGCCTGACATGGGGCTCAATCCCTAGACCCTGGGATCATGACCTGAGCAGAAGGCACAGTCTTAACCCACTGAGCCACCCAGATGCAACACTATTTACAATAGTTAAGAAATGGAAACATATTGTCCAATGACAGATGAATGGATTAAGACAATGTGGTGTGTGTGTGTGTATTCACACACAATTATTCAACCATAAAAACAAATGAAATCTTGCCGTTTGTGACAATGGTGATGGACCTAGAGGCTATCATGCTAAGTGAGATAAGTCTGACAGAAAGACAATACTATATGATTTCACTTATATAAGAAATCTAAAAAACAAAACAAAAAGCTGGAAAAGATGCTTAAATATTGACAACTGATGGCTGCCAAAAGGGATGGGACAGGGGATGGGCAAAATGCATGAAGGTAGTGGAAAATACAGGTTTGCAGTTATGGAATGAATAAATCACAGGGATCAAAGATACAGCAAAGGGAATATAGTCAATAATATAATTTTATGTGGTGACAGACAGTAACTAGACTTATTATATGGATCATTTAATAATGCCTAAGAATTCTGAGTCAGTATGATATACACCTAAAACTAACAGGATAGTCTTTGTCAACTATACCTCCAAGAAGAAGAAGAAGAGGAAGAGGAGGGAGAGGAGGAGGAAAAAGAGGAGGATGAGGAGGAGGAAGAGGAAGAAGAACAAGAAGAAGAAAGAAAAAATTTTTTAAAGCAATCTGTAATCCTCAGCTTGTAGCTGAACTGAGGAAGGGCAACGTAGGCAGATATCATGAACTACATATAGGGGAATGCCAGGCTCTCTTTCCCCCATTTTTTCCACTTCCCCCAGTATTTTTTTTTAAGTTTTCAGAGTAACTTCAAAATGGCATTTTAAACACTCAATAAAAAAGAAAATGCTATGGTAATACGTGAGTTGCCCTCACCGAAAAATACACATCATTATAATTTCACTGTCTTATTTTAATTTGGTACTTCTTTTCCTAAAAAATCCTTCCATCTTTCCCCCATTCCTGACCATCCCTTACATAGTTGTTAGATTTCTAGAACTAAAACTAGGTCTGAGATGCTGGTTAATAGTTAACGGAAAAACCTGAGATAAACAAGAAAAAAAACTTAAGCAGATATTTTCTTTCTTTCTTTTTTTAAAGAGGTAGAGAGCAGGAGAACATGCAAGCAAGTTGGGGAAGAGACAGAGGGAGAAGGAGAGAGAGTTTACGCAGACCCCATGCCCAGCATGGAGCTCAATACCGGGCTTGTGAGACCATGACCTGAGCTGAAATCAAGAGTGGGATGCGTAACCTACAGAGCCACCCAGGTGCCCGGAGCAGATACTTTCTTGAGTAAGTATGTATTGAAGCCAAATGAACAGTTCTTTCATTGGAAAATATCCCAGTTAAAAGATGTCTTGATCTTTTGGTTACTGCATGTTAATGAAGAACATTTATTTTCAGTAAAGTATGTTGAGATTTGGCTACATGGGGCTACAAGGAAACAAAGGTAGACGTCTCTCCTCTTCACATTCTCTTTTACCATCAGCTCTTTCCACTCCCCACCCCAATAGACAATACACGTACATAACTGTTGGTTTTTTTTTCCTTTTTACATCCTCTCAAAACTTTTGCAGCCATTTTTCAAACCCATCATTATTTAACATTGACTATATAGAGAACTCCCCACAAAGACGTTTTTCTTAATCATGTTCAGCGAGACCTAGGTTAGCTCAGCAGTGAAAAGGGCCCAAGAGGACACAAGAAAGAAACAAAGGTTTGGGGACACCAACATTAACAGCAAGTATTCCATAGAAATAAATATTTTAATTTTGAAGAGGAAAAGCCTTAATGTCTTCTTGATCATGAGTCATGAATATGATACCATCCTTTGAACACTTCAGCCATTACAACCATCAAATATCTGATACCATTAAATATTTATGGAAGGAATTCTATTGTTAAATGTTGGCAAACAGTTCTGAACACAAGAGTCCCTGAACAGTTCTCTTTGCCTCAAGTTTTAGTCGGTTCTAATGCATTCCTTCTAGGTGTTTTCAAGCTCTTAGCAGCAAAATCCTTTCTTTTAAAGGACTGAAGCTTATGCAGAAGCCCCCCTCCATACATAAAATAGGTAAAAGTGATATTGTACTAAGAAAGCATGTCTTATAAATTCATATTTACAATATTAATCTTTATAGGAAACAATTAGTGAGATTAGTAAAGTTTTGATGAAACCAGTAAAACTTAAATTGGAAATGTCAGGCTTAACACCAAACTTTGTATTTTAAGCAGAGTTTGGAAACCATTACTCTAAAACCTCACCTTATTCCTGTTATCAGCCCCAAGCCTCATTTCCAAATGTCTGTCAAATCTCACAAAAATAAAGCCCAAACTTTAAAAAGGCCCAGCTAAGTCTGGACTATAACATTAGCTCTCACCAATTTCTTGCAGGAACTGTCTTCCTGTTAGTCTGTTTTCTCAGTGTCCCTCAATATGCCAAGTTCAATCACTCATTATCAAGTATGTTCTGTGTACCTGTAATGGGCCTCTAGATTTTTATTTTGCCCACGACTGCCTTAGAATTTTCTTCAACCATCCTCAACAAAAGCTTTCCCATCTTAATTTCCCAAAGTTCTCAATAACTCCTGCCACACAGAAGTCCTAAATCCTTTTATGAGGAATGGGCCACACGGTATATAGTCATTTCCTGCTAAAGGGGAAATGCACTAAAATACACAATTGTTTTCCTCAGTTAGGACTTTTAAAAATTCAAACTTTTATTTCTTTTGAAGAAAACAAACCCATATCTGATTTTAAAACTGAAGATCTGAGTCCTGTGGATTTTACAGGAAAAGCATAAATGAACACATACAGTTTAACTTATATTACCCTGTTTAATAATTAAAAATGTAAAAGTCACAGTTTGGCACACAGAAAAGCTCCTATGTTGGGGGGGAGGAGAAAGGCACATTTTCATACACATGTTTAAAGAATATTCATCTGAATTGTTTTTCACAGCACAGTATTTGATCAGAGTTTTAAGAAATACTAAGTGCATGAGTTCTAATCACCACCACTATCTATAAACTTAGTAAAACTGCTTCTAATGTCTTATATATGATTCAGTTTTGAGAGATGTTTAAGTTCTTTCTTTGCAACTTTATGTACTACCGAGCTTTTAAAAAAAAAAAAAAAGAAAAGAAAAGAAAAAGTAATTTCATGGGGTGCCTAGATGGATCAGTCATTTAAGCTTCAGTCTCTTGGTTTTGGCTCAGGTTGTTATCTCAGGGTCCTGAGATTGAGCCCCTCCTCAGGCTCAGAGCTCAGTGCAGAGTCAGCTTGAGTTTCTCTCTCCTTTTGACTCCACCCCTCCCCACCACAGGGACGCAAGCCTAAGCTTTCTCTTTCTCAAATAAATAAATAAATCTTTAAAAAAATTCATAAATGATGCCTGTAATGTTTCAGAAAGGATTTGAGTCAGCTTTAAAAGATGTATAAAATTCATGATGGTAATTTAAAAGAAAGAAATTTTCAAACTTACCAACTACATTACTATATGAATACATTACTGAACAACTGTTAAATTATTTAGAAACACAAAATATCTGGGATACCCTCAGGCTTTTATCTTTCTTTACTGATTAACTTAAGCCTACTGCCACATACAAGGAACAACATCAAAATAAGAAAAAAGAATATGGATGTTTCATCACACAGATGCCAATATTGGTATAAGGCTTTGTCTTACCTATAACATTTAATGAAACATTAATGACACTGCTCCACCTACTGACGTTTCTATGGTTTCTGTTATCTCATTAAGGGACTCCTGTAAAGCAACTGATAAACAGTAAGCAGCCGAGTTAGCGACAGGCAGGGAAGGTCTAGCTCTGTTCTAAGTTGTCTCCACTATGAAATGATAGCTATTATTGTAAGGAACCCTTAAAAGTTTTGTCTTGAGTCTATCCATTGGGGGGAAAAAAAAATAAACAGAGCACACAAAGTTACAACATACTGAACACAATTTAAACTGAATACAAATATTCCACAGAAAGAGAGATGAGGAAAAAAATCCTCATGTTGCAAAACACTTCTACACTGAGCAGAATCACAGCCATTGGAGCGTCTACTGGATATTAGTCTGAAAATAATTCAAGGCTGTTTTTCTAAACTTAGGCAATTTCCTTTTTGATCATTAGGCTAAGCTAGTTTTAATTAATATAAGTAGGAAGCACGGCTGAATGACTGAAGACCAAAGACGGAGCAGCAATCCAGGAATTAACTTGACTGGATTAAAGCCTTGCTCTGGATTACAGCATAACTAACAAGTGCTAAATTTTAATAGCATTATGAAAGGAAATGAAACGCAAGACAGGTTAATTAGCAGAACTTTTTTTTATAAATTATCTCCTAGATAATGGAGAGTCTGGATTCAGCAATAAATACAGGCATTCTCTCCTGCTATAGGGGACACATTCTTAAAATAATTTGAGATAAGTGAGAAGACGTACATTTTACAAGGGGAGTAATGGAATGTTCTCTTCCAGGAGAGTTAAGATGTATTACGGAATCCTAAAGACTCAATATTTAGTGATGTATTTCTGTATTTCACAGATGTTCTATGACTTTTTTCCCCCTTTTTTTACTGAACAAACACTTCACCTGACTAAGTGTATGGGAGCATATAGGTGAAGCCAAAAACTGATCGGTGCATACTTACAGTTTCTATTGATGTCCTAATTTTACTAAATATAGAAAACCAAGATTGTTATCTCCAGATCAGTACCATAATTTTCCCATTTTCAATTAATTTCTCAAACCTCCCCCTTAAAAAGTCAATACCATATAAGAAGTGGCATATGAAGTACTTCTTTAAACCCTAGAGCTCCTTCTTCATAGAAGAGCATTGCTGGAAATACAGTAGGTACCAAGACCCGGGTAGATTTCTCTGTGCTTGACTCCACCTCCCCAGGTTACCACAGAAGTTCCTGATGGCTCTTCATAGTCATGTGAAATACACTGTAATAAAATTATCAGTTGCTCCAGGATCCATCCACACAAGGATGAATAACCACAGCAACACCACAGTTGGCTGGCGGCTAAGGACTGCCACACAGTGACCTGAAATGGCTGTCTGCTCCTCTAAGAAACTTCTGGATTTTCTATACAAAGCACTTTTGTACATAGGGCATCAATATATACTTTTCAAACAAGCATAACTTCTCTACAGAAAAACCTCATTTGTTCCAAAGTTGAACATATGACAGTTCAAGACCACCTGTAATTAGACAATGTGTAAGATTCAATGGATTCTGAAGTTAAGACAAACAGTAAAACAGTGTGCCCCAGAGCTCTAGTGCTGGGTTGTGGCCAGTATGAATTCATTTTCCAAACCAAAGGGCCATAATAGTATTTTTCATTATTCAGAATTGGAGAGACTAAAAAGAAGACATTTGGGTTTCACAAAAAGTGCTTTTAATATAAAACAGCAGAGTCAGCAAAAATGGTAGAGTAAGGAACTCCAGATTCCATTGCTCCATAAGAGCAAAGAAAAAGGCAAAAACTGTCAGAATCAACTTTTTCTGAACTCTGAAAATTAACCCAATTCTGGGTTGCTTGCAGCAACCCAGAGAGTGTGTATTCATCCTCCACCCCCCACCCGCCCTGCACACATACACTGATTCTTGGTAAGAATAGTGAACTTTGTAGTGTTTTAACTTTCCCAGTGCCAACCCCTGCTCCCCAGGCTCAGCAGTGGCTATGAAAATAAAAGCCCACATTCTTAGTATCAGAGCTAGCAGAATGAAACTCACTTGCAAACAATTGTAATTAACTATGTGTCCCTGGAAGAGCACCTCAGAAAGACTGCCTTTATTTTGCCTAACTCAGAACTGGCCTACTGCTAAAAATGTTATACTTTGGGGTTGGGGGTGGGGAGAAGTAATTTGTTGAAAACCTTCATGAAAATGTCTTCGCTGCAGCCTGAGGTGATGGGTAACGGAACAATTGGGGTCAAACAACAGACTAATTAAAACAGCTGGAGGTTTGAAAAAGTCTCACACATTCCTGGGAATCTAGAAGGCCAAAGACACCAGTAGGGGTGTGCATATGCTCTGGAAAGATCTAAGAAGGCACCACCAGGTTTTTACCTCCTATTGACACTGAAGTTCTGATTCAAGTTGAAAGTAAAGGCTTAGACAGAGTTGCCAAATACCAAGATGAGAGCTAAAGATCTGCCTTAATGTACACAAAGCCCCTGAGCAAAGACTGGATGGTTTTTTGGCTTCCAGCTATTTAGTAAAATCTCTGTGTAATTATAAGCTTACCACTAAGCCAATGGAACAGAGCCTTCAGGGTCCACACGGACAAAGAATACAAACTACAGAATTTGATCAGGAAAGTCACAAAACAACACACAACACTTCAAGGAGGAGAGAAAACCTATTTCCAGAGTTGCCATATTTTAATAGTCCAAATGTCCAGTTTTCAACAAAGAACATAAAATATATGCAAAAAATAAAAAGAATATAGCATATGCACAGGAAAAAAGAACAGAAGCTCCTGGGGAAAGCCCAGATGTTGGACTTTCTAGA
The DNA here is from genome assembly GCF_030435805.1 of Mustela lutreola. Classification (NCBI taxonomy): domain Eukaryota; kingdom Metazoa; phylum Chordata; class Mammalia; order Carnivora; family Mustelidae; genus Mustela; species Mustela lutreola. Next base: position 80,813,142 of record NC_081294.1, read on the forward strand.
CAGACTTCGAATCAGGTAGTTTAAATGTGTTCAGTGATATAAAGTAAACTATGTCTAAAGAATTAAAGCAGAGTTAAAAAATACAGTCTCGGTAAGTTGAGATTAATAGAGATATTCTAAAACTGAACCACAAAGGTGGAAAAGTACAATAAATGAAAGGAAAAATTTCAGTTGAGAGGTTCAACATGAGAGGTAAGCAGACAGAAGAATCAGCAAACTTGAAGACAGGTCAACTGAGATATGTACCAATATGTACATAATGGTAGTCACAGAAGGAGGAGAGGAGAAAAGTAAAAATATGTCAACAAATAATAGTCAAGAATTTAACGAAAAACATCCAAGAAACCCAACAAACCCCAATGAGAGAGATTCAAAAAATTCCAAGCATAGATCTATCACAATCCAACTACTGAAAAGATGAAGAGAGGGAATCTTAAAAGCAGTAAGAGAGAAGCAACACCTTATGTAGAGATGATTCTTAATAAGACGAAGGGACTCCTCATCTGAAACTACACAGGGGCAGGCCAGAACACAGTAGAATGACACATTCAGAGTGCCTAAAGAATTAAATGTCAACTAAGACCTCTTTTCCTGACAACACAATCCTTTGAAGATGAAGGAAAAATTAATGCATTGTCAGGTAACAAAAACTCAAGCAGGAGGTGCCTGGGTGACTTGATTGACTCTCTAACTCTCGGTTTCAGTTCAGATTATCATCTAGGGTTCTGGGATTGAGCCTCATGTCAGGCTCTGTGCTTGACATTCTCCCTCTCCGTCTCCTTCTGTTCCTCTCTCCACTCACACATGTGCATTCTCTCTTTCTCCCAAATAAATAAATCTTTAAAAAAAAAAAAAGGGGGCAGAGATTGGCAGAATAGATTAAAGAAAACGTGATCCAACTACATGCTATCTACAGAGATTTACCCTTGGTTGAGACACATAGACTGAGAGTAAATTGATGGAAAAAAGATATTCCATGCAAACAGTATACAAAAGAGAGTTAGAGTAGATATACTAATAACAGATAAAACAGACAACACAAAAATTGCTCCCAGAGACAAAAAAGGACACCATATAATGATAAACATGTGAATAGCAGATATAAACATATATGCACTTAACAATATAACCCCAAAATATATAAAGCAAAAACTAAGAGAATTAAAGAGAGAGATATATAACCCAGTAATATTAGTTGGAGATTTAATACCCCATTTTCAGTAATAGAACTAGATAGAAAATCAGCAAGGGAACAGAAAACTTGACCACCACCATGTATTAACTGGATCTAAGACATACCTGTCAAACACTCTGTCTAAGAAAATAAATACTCGTTCTTCTCAAGTGCACATGGCACATTCTCTAGGACAGACAACATGTTAGGCCATAAAACAAGTAAAAAAAATTGTAAAAGCTAAAATCATACAAAGCACATCCTCTGACACAATGAAATGAAGTTAGAAATACCAAAGAAAGTTTGGAAAATTTACAAACACGTTGAAACTAACTCTCCTAATTAACCAATGGATTAAAGGAAAAAAATCACAAGTAAATTAACAAATGCCATAAGACAAATGAAAAGAAAACTACCACATACCAAAAGTTATGGGATGCAGTAAAAGCAAGGCTAAGAGGTAAATTTATAGCAGTAGATGTCAACCTTCTAAGGAGAAAAAGAACTCAAATTAGTAACTTTAACCTCCACCTTAAAAAAACAGAAGAGCAAGTGAAATCCAAAACAAGAATAAGGAAGGAAATAAAAAAGACTAGAGTGGAAATATGTGAAATAGATAATAGAATAACAAAAGAGATGATCAAGAAAATCCAAAGTTGGAGGAGGAGTCAAGATGGCGGAGAAGTAGCAAGCTGAGACTGCTTCAGCTAGCCGGAGATCAGCTAGATAGCTTATCTAAAGATTGCAAACACCTGAAAATCCATCGGCAGATCGAAGAGAAGAAGAACAGCAATTCTGGAAACAGAAAAACAACCACTTTCTGAAAGGTAGGACCGGCGGAGAAGTGAATCCAAAGCGACGGGAAGATAGACCCCGGGGGGAGGGGCCGGCTCCCGGCAAGCGGCGGAGCAACCGCGCACAAAATCAGGACTTTTAAAAGTCTGTTCCGCGGAGGGACATCGCTCCAGGGGCTAAACCGGAGCGAAGCCCACGCGGGGTCAGCGTGGCCTCAGGTCCCGCAGGGTCACAGAAGGATCGGGGGTGTCTGAGTGTCGCAGAGCTTGCGGGTATTGGAACGGGAAAGCCGGCTACAGAGACAGAGCCGACAGTAAGCTCGCAGCTCCGTGTTACCTTGAACCGGTCGCAGGCTCGGTGAGCTCGGAGCGCGGCCGGAGGTCAGGCAGACGGGAGTAACTGGGCGCTGTTCTCTGAGGGCGCACTGAGGAGTGGGGCCCTGGGCTCTCGGCTCCTCCGGGCCGGAGACCAGGAGGCCGCCATTTGTATTCCCGTCCTCTGGAACTCTACGGAAAGCGCTCAGGGAACAAAAGCTCCTGAAAGCAAACCCGAGCGGATTACTCACCCCGGCCCCGGGTAAGGGCGGTGTAATTCCGCCTGGGGCAAAGACACTTGAAAATCACTACAACAGGCCCCTCCCCCAGAAGATCAACAAGAAATCCAGCCGAGACCAAGCTCACCTACCAAGGAGTGCGGTTTCAATACCAAGGAGAGCAGCAGAATTCCAGAGGAGGAGAAAGCCAAGCACGGAACTCATGGCTTTTTTCCTGTGATTTTTTTTAGTCTTGCAGTTAATTTAATTTTTTCTTTTTCATTTTTTTTTTTTTCTCGCCTTCGGGTAAAATTTTTTTTTTTTTAACTGTTACCTTTTTCTTTTTCTTTTTTAACGATTTTTTACTAGTTTATCTAATATATATATATATATTTTTACATTTTTCTTAGGTGTTTTCTTTTTTAAAAAAAAAATTCTTTTCTTTTTTTTTTTTTTTTCTTTTTTCTTTCTTCCTTTTTGAACCTCTTTTTATCCCCTTTCTCCCCACTCACGATTTTGGATCTCTTCTAATTTGGCTAAAGCATATTTTCCTGGGGTTGTTGCCACCCTTTTAGTATTTTACTTGCCCCTTCATTTACTCTTATCTGGACAAAATGACAAGACGTAAAAATTCACCACAAAAAAAAGAACAAGAGGCAGTACCGAAGGCTAGGGACCTAATCAATACAGACATCGGTAATATGTCAGATCTAGAGTTCAGAATGACAATTCTCAAGGTTCTAGCCGGGCTCGAAAAAGGCATGGAAGATATTAGAGAAACCCTCTCGAGAGATATAAAAGCCCTTTCTGGAGAAATAAAAGAACTAAAATCTAACCAAGTTGAAATCAAAAAAGCTATTAATGAGGTGCAATCAAAAATGGAGGCTCTCACTGCTAGGATAAATGAGGCAGAAGAAAGAATTAGTGATATAGAAGACCAAATGACAGAGAATAAAGAAGCTGATCAAAAGAGGGACAAACAGCTACTGGACCACGAGGGGAGAATTCGAGAAATAAGTGACACCATAAGACGAAACAACATTAGAATAATTGGGATTCCAGAAGAAGAAGAAAGTGAGAGGGGAGCAGAAGGTATACTGGAGAGAATTATTGGGGAGAATTTCCCCAATATGGCAAAGGGAACAAGCATCAAAATTCAGGAGGTTCAGAGAATGCCCCTCAAAATAAATAAGAATAGGCCCACACCCCGTCACATAATAGTAAAATTTACAAGTCTCAATGACAAAGAGAAAATCCTGAAAGCAGCCCGGGAAAAGAAGTCTGTAACATACAATGGTAAAAATATTAGATTGGCAGCTGACTTATCCACAGAGACCTGGCAGGCCAGAAAGAGCTGGCATGATATTTTCAGAGCACTAAACGAGAAAAACATGCAGCCAAGAATACTATATCCAGCTAGGCTATCATTGAAAATAGAAGGAGAGATTAAAAGCTTCCAGGACAAACAACAACTGAAAGAATTTGCAAATACCAAACCAGCTCTACAGGAAATATTGAAAGGGGTCCTCTAAGCAAAGAGAGAGCCTACAAGTGGTAGATCAGAAAGGAACAGAGACCATATACAGTAACAGTCACCTTACAGGCAATACAATGGCACTAAATTCATATCTCTCAATAGTTACCCTGAATGTGAATGGGCTAAATGCCCCTGTCAAAAGACACAGGGTATCAGAATGGATAAAAAAACAAAACCCATCTATATGTTGCCTCCAAGAAACACATTTTAAGCCCGAAGACACCTCCAGATTTAAAGTGAGGGGGTGGAAAAGAATTTACCATGCTAATGGACATCAGAAGAAAGCAGGAGTGGCAATCCTTATATCAGATCAATTAGATTTTAAGCCAAAGACTGTAATAAGAGATGAGGAAGGACACTATATCATACTCAAAGGGTCTGTCCAACAAGAAGATTTAACAATTTTAAATATCTATGCCCCCAACGTGGGAGCAGCCAACTATATAAACCAATTAATAACAAAATCAAAGAAACACATAAACAACAATACAATAATAGTAGGGGACTTTAATATTCCCCTCACTGAAATGGACAGGTCATCCAAGCAAAAGATCAGCAAGGAAATAAAGGCCTTAAATGACACACTGGACCAGATGGACATCACAGATATATTCAGAATATTTCATCCCAAAGCAACAGAATACACATTCTTCTCTAGTGCACATGGTACATTCTCCAGAATAGATCACATCCTCGGTCCTAAATCAGGACTCAACCGGTATCAAAAGATTGGGATCATTCCCTGCATATTTTCAGACCACAATGCTCTAAAGCTAGAACTCAACCACAAAAGGAAGTTTGGAAAGAACCCAAATACATGGAGACTAAACAGTATCCTTCTAAAGAATGAATGGGTCAACCGGGAAATTAAAGAAGAATTGAAAAAAATCATGGAAACAAATGATAATGAAAATACAACGGTTCAAAATCTGTGGGACACAACAAAGGCAGTCCTGAGAGGAAAATATATAGCGGTACAAGCCTTTCTCAAGAAACAAGAAAGGTCTCAGGTACACAACCTAACCCTACACCTAAAGGAGCTGGAGAAGGAACAAGAAAGAAACCCTAAGCCCAGCAGGAGAAGAGAAATCATAAAGATCAGAGCAGAAATCAATGAAATAGAAACCAAAAAAACAATAGAACAAATCAACGAAACTAGGAGCTGGTTCTTTGAAAGAATTAATAAAATTGATAAACCCCTGGCCCGACTTATCAAAAAGAAAAGAGAAAGGACCCAAATAAATAAAATCATGAATGAAAGAGGAGAGATCACAACTAACACCAAGGAAATACAAACTATTATAAGAACATACTATGAGCAACTCTACGGCAATAAATTTGACAATCTGGAAGAAATGGATGCATTCCTAGAAACATATAAACTACCACAACTGAACCATGAAGAAATAGAAAGCCTGAACAGACCCATAACCAGTAAGGAGATTGAAACAGTCATTAAAAATCTCCAAACAAACAAAAGCCCAGGGCCAGACGGCTTCCCGGGGGAATTCTACCAAACATTTAAAGAAGAACTAATTCCTATTCTCCTGAAACTGTTCCAAAAAATAGAAATGGAAGGAAAACTTCCAAACTCATTTTATGAGGCCAGCATCACCTTGATCCCAAAACCAGACAAGGATCCCACCAAAAAAGAGAGCTATAGACCGATATCCTTGATGAACACAGATGCGAAAATACTCAACAAAATACTAGCCAATCGGATTCAACAGTACATTAAAAAGATTATTCACCACGACCAAGTGGGATTTATTCCAGGGCTGCAAGGTTGGTTCAACATCCGCAAATCAGTCAATGTGATACAACACATCAATAAAAGTAAGAACAAGAACCATATGATACTCTCAATAGATGCTGAAAAAGCATTTGACAAAGTACAACATCCCTTCCTGATCAAAACTCTTCAAAGTGTAGGGATAGAGGGCACATACCTCAATATCATCAAAGCCATCTATGAAAAACCCACCGCAAATATCATTCTCAATGGAGAAAAACTGAAAGCTTTTCCGCTAAGGTCAGGAACACGGCAGGGATGTCCATTATCACCACTGCTATTCAACATCGTACTAGAGGTCCTAGCCTCAGCAATCAGACAACAAAAGGAAATTAAAGGCATCCAAATCGGCAAAGAAGAAGTCAAATTATCACTCTTCGCAGATGATATGATACTATATGTGGAAAACCCAAAAGACTCCACTCCAAAACTGCTAGAACTTATACAGGAATTCAGTAAAGTGTCAGGATATAAAATCAATGCACAGAAATCAGTTGCATTTCTCTACACCAACAGCAAGACAGAAGAAAGAGATATTAAGGAGTCAATCCCATTTACAATTGCATCCAAAACCATAAGATACCTAGGAATAAACCTAACCAAAGAGACACAGAATCTATACTCAGAAAACTATAAAGTACTCATGAAAGAAATTGAGGAAGACACAAAGAAATGGAAAAATGTTCCATGCTCCTGGATTGGAAGAATAAATATTGTGAAAATGTCTATGCTACCTAAAGCAATCTACACATTTAATGCAATTCCTATCAAAGTACCATCCATCTTTTTCAAAGAAATGGAACAAATAATTCTAAAATTTATATGGAACCAGAAAAGACCTCGAATAGCCAAAGGGATATTGAAAAAGAAAGCCAACGTTGGTGGCATCACAATTCCGGACTTCAAGCTCTATTACAAAGCTGTCATCATCAAGACAGCATGGTACTGGCACAAAAACAGACACATAGATCAATGGAACAGAATAGAGAGCCCAGAAATAGACCCTCAACTCTATGGTCAACTAATCTTCGACAAAGCAGGAAAGAATGTCCAATGGAAAAAAGACAGCCTTTTCAATAAATGGTGCTGGGAAAATTGGACAGCCACATGCAGAAAAATGAAATTGGACCATTTCCTTACACCACACACAAAAATAGACTCAAAATGGATGAAGGACCTCAATGTACGAAAGGAATCCATCAAAATCCTTGAGGAGAACACGGGCAGCAACCTCTTCGACCTCTGCCGCAGCAACATCTTCCTAGGAACAACGCAAAAGGCAAGGGAAGCAAGGGAAAAAATGAACTACTGGGATTTCATCAAGATCAAAAGCTTTTGCACAGCAAAGGAAACAGTTAACAAAATCAAAAGACAACTGACAGAATGGGAGAAGATATTTGCAAACGACATATCAGATAAAGGACTAGTGTCCAGAATCTATAAAGAACTTAGCAAACTCAACACCCAAAGAACAAATAATCCAATCAAGAAATGGGCAGAAGACATGAACAGACATTTCTGCAAAGAAGACATCCAGATGGCCAACAGACACATGAAAAAGTGCTCCATATCACTTGGCATCAGGGAAATACAAATCAAAACCACAATGAGATATCACCTCACACCAGTCAGAATGGCTAAAATCAACAAGTCAGGAAATGACAGATGCTGGCGAGGATGCGGAGAAAGGGGAACCCTCCTACACTGTTGGTGGGAATGCAAGCTGGTGCAGCCACTCTGGAAAACAGCATGGAGGTTCCTCAAAATGTTGAAAATAGAACTGCCCTATGACCCAGCAATTGCACTATTGGGTATTTACCCTAAAGATACAAATGTAGTGATCCAAAGGGACACATGCACCCGAATGTTTATAGCAGCAATGTCCACAATAGCCAAACTATGGAAAGAACCTAGATGTCCATCAACAGATGAATGGATCAAGAAGATGTGGTATATATACACAATGGAATACTATGCAGCCATCAAAAGAAATGAAATCTTGCCATTTGCAACAACATGGATGGAACTAGAGCGTATCATGCTTAGCGAAATAAGTCAAGCAGAGAAAGACAACTATCATATGATCTCCCTGATATGAGGAAGTGGTGATGCAACATGGAGGCTTAAGTGGGTAGAAGAATAAATGAAACAAGATGGGATTGGGAGGGAGACAAACCATAAGTGACTCTTAATCTCACAAAACAAACTGAGGGTTGCCGGGGGGAGGGGGTTGGGGAGAAGGGGGTGGGATTATGGACATTGGGGAGGGTATGTGATTTGGTGAGTGCTGTGAAGTGTGTAAACCTGGTGATTCACAGACCTGGGGATAAAAATATATGTATATAAAAAATATATGTTTATAAAAAATAAAAAAAAAAAAAAAAAAAAAAAAAAAAAAAAAAAAAAAAAAAAAGAAAATCCAAAGTTGCTTCATCAGATATCAACATGACTTTAGTCAGGGAAACCAAAAAACAGAAAGGGGACTTAAATTACCAGAATCAGAAATGAAAGAGTGAACATTACTACTGACCCTGTAGGAATAAAAAGGATTACAAAGAAAAACAATCAAAAAATATGTACCAACCAATTAGATAACACTGATGAAATGGACACATTTCTAGAAAACACATGAACTACCAAAATGGTCTCAAAATAGTAAAAAAATTTAAGAGATCTATAAAAAGGAGAGACATCAATTTAATAATCAAAAACATTCCAACAAAGCCCAGATGTCTTAGTTGGTGAATTCTAGCAAATATTTAAGAAGAATTAACAATAATCCTTTACTAATTCTTCCATAAAGTAGGAGAGGAGGAAACACTTTTCACACTTTCTAAGTCAGTCTGAGGCCAGTTTTATTCTGACATCAAAGCCAGACAAAGGTATAACAATAAAACTACTGAGGAAGATAAATGCAAAAATCTTCAACAAAATACTGGGAAACTGAATCTCAGAAGCATACACAAATGATTATAAACCATGAGCAAGAGAGACTAATCCCAAGAATATAAGGTTTGTTCAAGGTAGGAAAATAAATTACTGTAATAAACTACATCAACAGACTAAAAGATTAAAATGACATGATCGTGTCAACAGATGGAGAAAAAGCACTTGACAAAATCCAATATCCTTTCATGATAAAAGCACTAACAAAGAAAAGGGAACCTTTTCAATCTCATAAAGGACATCTATGAAAACCCTACAGCTAACAACATATTTGAACTGAAAGTTTTCCCCCTCAGAACAGGACCAGTACAAGTACGCTCATGCTCATCACTGCTATTCAGCTTTATACTGGAAGTTCTAGCCAGGGCAATTAGACAGGAAACAAACAAACAAACAAAAAATCCAGAGTGAAAAGAAAAAAAGCAAAATTCTCTATTTGCAGATAAGAAGATCTTATATATGGAAAATCCTAAGGCATCTACTAAAAAAGTCCTATCCAGGCTAATAAGTGAGTTCAGCAATTGAAGGATAGAAAAGAAATACAAAAATCGGTTGAAAAACAAATATCAGTTGTATTACTGTGCAGTAGCAGTGAACAAACTGAAAATGAAGTTAAGAAAATAAATTCTTAATAGCTTAAAAAATAACAAAATAAAATAAAATAAATTTAACTGAAGAAGTATAGAACTTGCATACTGAAAACTACATAACACTGATGAATGAAATTAAAAGTGTACACAAATGGAAAGAAATCCTGTCTTCATAGACTGGAAGACTTAATGTTGTTAAGACTCCAATACTCCCCAAATGATCTAACGACTCAATCCAATCCCTATCAAAACTGCAACTGCCATTTTCCAGAAACAGATGAGCGGACTCGAGCATTCATATGGATTTCAAGAAATACAGAATAGCCAAAATAATTCTGAAAAAAGAACAAAGATGGAGGACTAACAATTCCCAATTTCAAAATACAGTAGAAATATAAAGTAATCAAAACACTGTGGTACTGGCCCAAGATTAGATGTATATACCAAAGGAACTGAAATGGAAGTCCAGAAACAAATTCATACATTATGGTTAATTCATTTCAATGAAGGTAATGGAATCATTTAATGGAGACAGAATAGTCTTTTGAACAAATGGGGCGGAGACAATGAGCTATACATAAGCAAAAGAATAAAGTTTGACCCTTGCCTTTCACTACATACAAAAATTAACTCAAAATGGATCAGAAACTTAAATTTAAGAACTAAAAGCTAAAAATTCATCAATGCATGGGGCACCTCAGTGATTAGCCAGTTAAAGAGTCTGACTCTTGGTTTCGGCTCAGATTATGATCTCAGGGTCCTGGAAAGGAGCCCTGTGTCAGGCTCTACACTCAGTGCAGAGTCTGCTTGTCTCTCTCTCTCTTCAATCTTCCTGCCCCTCTCCCCACCTGCATGCACACACCTTCTCTCTCTCTAAAATAAATAGATCTTTTTAAAAAAAATTATTAGATGGAAAAATAGGTAAAAATCAGTGACAATGAATTAGGCAGCTATTTTTTTTCTTTTTTAAAGCTATGACACCAAAACCATAAGCAATCAAAAAAGAAAAAGATAAATTGGACCTCGTTAAAATTAAAAACCTTTGTGAGTCAAATGACACTATCAAAAAAGCGAGAAGACAACAGAATGGGACAAAGCATCTTTAAATCTTCCCTAGCAAGGGTCTAGTATCCAGATTAAAAAACAAAAACAAAAACAAAAACAAAAAAATCCTCAAACCTCTTACAAACAATAATGAAAAAAAAAAAAAGCCCCATATAAAAATGAGCAGGGGTGCCTGGGTGGCTCAGTGGGTTAAGCTGCTGCCTTCTACTCAGGTCATGATCCCAGGGTCCTGGGATTGAGTCCCGCATCGGGCTCTCTGCTCAGCGGGGAGCCTGCTTCCCTCTCTCTCTCCCTGCCTCTCTGTCTACTTGTGATCTCTGTCTGTCAAATAAACAAATAAAAAATCTTAAAAAATAAATAAATAAAAATGAGCAAAGGATTTGAAAAGACATTTCTCCAAACGTATATCAATGGCCAAGAAGACAAAGAAAAGATTCTCAATATTATTAGTCTTTTGGGAAATGCAAATCAAACCACAAGATACCTACACTCACTTGATGGCTATTATAAAAAAGACAGACAACAGCAAGTATTGGCAAGGACATGTAGAAACTGAAATTCTCACACATTGCTGATGGGACTGAGAAATAGTACAGCCACTACCACTGAGAAATAGTACAACCACAGTTTGGCAGTTTCTTAAAGGGTTAAATGTAGGGTTTACCATATGACCCAGCAGTTTCCCTCCTAGGTGTATCCGCATAAACAATGGTACACAAATGTCATAACAGCATTATTCATAATAGCCAGGAAGTGGAAACAATCTAAACATCCATTGGCTGGTGAGTGGATTAAAAAATGTGGTATATTCATATAATGGACTATCAGTGAGTCATAAAAAGGAATGAGGTTCTGTTAAATGCAACAACACAGACGAACCCTGAAAACATGTTAACTGAAAGAAGTCAGACACAAAGGCCACAAATTGTATACCGCTTATATGAAATGTCCAGAATAAACAAATCCATAGAGACAGAAAGATTAATGATTGCCAAGGATGTTGCTAAATATCCCACAATGAACAGAACATCCCAGAATTACTCAGTTTAGAACGTCAATAGTGCTGAGGTTGAAAAACTCTGTTCTAAGGTGAAGTTTATCTATTAAATGGGGGGAAAAATCATGTAAAATCATAAGTACCCATTTTGACAACAGGATATAGGATGTTGAAGGAGTATTTAAGAATCAGTCTCAAGTTTAGAGTAAACCTTAAATCTTGCCAATTTTAAGACATCTTTAAGATCCTGCAATTCAAATTAAATTTCTTTTCTGAAAAGATTTCAACTATGTTGGGATATGAGGATTTCGGGAAATCCAAATGTCATCACAATGTGTTTTAGAACATGTTTTAAGGATGTTTCTTCTGAAGGTAACTCCTTCCAGCCATACATTTACATCTAGTCACTGGAGAATATGAGATTATTCTTTTGAGACTTTAGAGACTGGGATCCAGGACTTCAAAAAGTGGCTTGGTAACATAAGGCCAGGTGTGCTGCTTGCTAATCTTTTCCCTGGAACCGGAACCTGACCAATCACTAGTTCTCTTATTCTTCCTTGAAAGAGGAGATAAAAGGTTTTCACAAAAAGCTTTCAAAGGGAGCTCCTCACCAATGAAGGTGTTTGGAAATCATGGACATGGGCAGAAACGTGTTAATTCACAAAACAGATGCACTTCTGCAAAGCAGAAGTAAACGTTCCTGTGTGTAATTCTGTAAAGCAGAAAGCACCTAAGTTTAGTGAGGAAAAAGCACAGACTCAGAAGTCATGACCTAGTTTCAAATCCTGTCTCAGCTGAATTAACATCCAAGTCACTGAATCTCTCTGGATTTGTTCCCTCGTTCCAAAATATAGGAATAATTTTATATTTGCTCTAAGTATTTCACCAGATTAGAGGATCAAACAATAATTTGAAATAGGACTTGTATTTACCTAATAAAGAATGCATTTCAATATAGAGTTTTTTTTTAAATGAACAAAATTAAAAATTCATGGACGAGAACACAGAGATGGAACCCAGCTCTTTAGTGGATTATGACACTAAAGCAGCTCAAAGGATCTTCCTAACAGTAGCCCCTTGAATCCTCCTTCAACCTGAAAAAGATGGTTTCTGTTATCTCTTAAAAAATAAGATTCCCAAATAGCTCTCACACACACATTGGGAATACTGTCAACTTGTTAAGCTTCCTCTTTTTAGCTGACCTGATGTCATCCTGGGCTGGAGGCTGGGTCTCAAAGAGAAGATGGTATCCCCCTTGTACAGCCACCAGGCAGAGGGAGCCGACTGAATTTTTGTTTTTTAGACTTGAAAATCTTAACTCTGAGGGAAAATGTGCATTATCATCTTCTCAAAATCCATTAATTATAAATATGCCATTATCACTTAGCCAACTTTACTTAAAATGAGGAGATAAATCACTTTTGAGAATACCTCTTTCTGGGACAGAGAGGTAACATGAATTTCTCTGGCTGTATATTTACAGAAGGGAGTCTTGAGACATGAAGCCAATATATTAAGAGCACTGGCTACAGATCTGTGTATTACAACACACTAGTTGTCCCAGGCTTTAGCAATGACTGGCATTTCGTTGAGGTGGTACAGATCTGGCTTCAGGCTATTACTGGGCCTACCCCTACTCAAACACCTGATTCTCTCCACAGTTCCATGACAGATGCAGATGCTCCAAATTTCCCACTTGGAAGTTCTTACTGAGTCTCAAGAATTCAGTAAGAGAGTAATTAAAGAAAAGAAAACCTGAAGTTTAAGGAAGGTGAAATTAGGTCTATATAAAAGCAAATCATCAGGACCCCAGAAATGCTGGGAAACTTAGAATCTGATAGTGAAGCCGTTGTGACGCTAGAGGAGTAACAATTCAGAAGAAGGCTACTAAAATTCGTCCGCAGATTCTTTAGACCACAGCCAAATGAAAAGTCTAGTCCAAGGCATGGAAGGCAATTAACAAAAATAGAGAAATAGAAGGTACTAACTTTTTCTACTAGTTCTACTCTGATAACCAAAGGAGTCTCTAATTGACCAAAGACCAAAAAAAGAGGAAAACTTGAGATTTTTTAGTCGTCTTTAAAAATACAATGTTTGGATTTTTTGTTCATTTCGTGGACATCCACCATTACATGAGGTGGCTACTTCAAGTGACCAGACAAGTTAGTAATACTTTCAATACCACAATGAAAAGGTTAAGTGTTGTTTTTATTTTTTAAAAGAAAACTCAATTAGAATTTTAAAAATTACTTGTGTAATTTTAATCCCCGTCTTTTTATTCCATTATTAGAAGTGCCCTTGTTTTCGACAGACAACAAAAGCAGATTTTTACGACATTGGTCCAGCATTCCACTAGAAACCATTTTGATCTTGTCTAACTTCGTATCGGTCTTTTTCGTTGTCCCATAAGACTGTAAGCTCCCAGGCCAAAATCCTCGCTTTCTCTTTAGTCCTCAGAGAGACCTGCGAGTGCTCCATAGGCCAAGATCTGTCTTGTTGACCGACATTAATCACGGCAGACACTGCAGCTGCGGTGCTGAGGAGGCAGAAAGGTATTGAAGCAACAGAGCTGTGGGCTCGGCAAAAGCAGCCCCGAGGACACACTCCATCTGTGTCACTTACCAAATGGGTATCTTTGGTCCACCTGTTTCACCTCACTTACCTTTTGTCTCTTTGCCAATAACACAGTGGTAAATGATACTCTTCTTTTAGCGTTATCATTAAATGAGATCACAAATGGAAATGTTCTGTAAATGTTAAGAGTTCTAGGTGACTGTAACTCTCTATTACCTGTGCCACTGTTCCTTAACCCACTGAGCCACCCAGGCGCCCCTGTGCCACTGTTCCTAAGGTGAAATACCAACCCCACTTTTTTGTCCTTTCCCAAACAATTGTTTCCCTACCCCTCAAGTAGTGAGCTGATCATCTCCAACACTTCTCTCACCTCTCTTCCTCAGCCTGCATTTAGCACTTAGCAGTAAATCTCAACATTTCTCTCACACAAATTCCTTATGTCCTATCACAGCTGATCAGCATTGCATCCCTCTAACACGAGTCTTTAAACTTTGGCACCACTATTGGCATACTAAAGTTGGGGAGACTGAAACTGACCCACAAGCATCCATCGTACAATCATTCAGAAGCCACTTCCCGCCATTCTATTCAACAAGCAGGCACGATCACTGGGCTGGCTTTGAAACCACACACGCATAATTTAACATACTAGTTTTATTTGATGAGGCAGAGTAGCTCCAGAAAGTTTTTTCTTTCCGGCACTTTTGTAACCAATGTGTATTCCAAGTCCTAATCTCAAATTCTGCATTAAAATAAAACAAAACAAAACAAAAAAACCTGCTTTAAGTATTTTTTTAAAAATCTACTTAGATGATACTATGAAAAACCAAAATGTAAATACTTCACACCCACCACGCTGGCACAAAAGTAAGAGTAGTACTACCACGTGTTGGTGAGGATGAGGGGGAAAAAGGACACTCAGAACATTGCTTGGAAACAATTTCGCATTATCTAGCAATTGTAGATGCATATACCTTATGACCTAGTTATTCCACTTCTGGATATAATTCCCTAGAACACTCTCACAGTATGTACTGAGAGATGTTTTTAGAGCAACACTGTTCAAAATAGCCAAAAAACCTGGAAACAATCCAAATGTCCCCTTGCAGAAGAAATAAATGTGTGTACCTCTATATTCATTCAGAGGCATAACATGTATCTGCATTAATAACTTCAGCTTCCACGGATGAATCTTATAAGGTCAAGGCAAAAAAAAAAAAAAAAAAAGGTTGTAAAAGACTACATTCAACATGAACCATTACATGAAGTTACAAAACATCTAAAACTAAGTGATGCATTATTTAGGGATATATAAGTAGGTGGTACAGTCATAAAAGAAAACAAAGTAAAGATAAACACAAAATTTATTAGAGTTCCCATAGTTAGGCAGGGAGGAGATGGGGCAGCTAGCTAACGTGATGCTAACCATCTCTCCATTACCTGTGGTGGTGAGCACAAAAAACTACTTGCTCTGCTATTGTGTAAATCTTACATGAGCATTATAGATATTTTCTATAGGTATGAAATAGTTCACAAAGACATACAGTGCCTATAATAAAACAAGAAAACATGTTTTCAAGAGAGTTCATAAATTTAGTTTCTCTGTCCTTTCTGCTCCCGCAACGCTCTCATTCTGTCCCTCTATTAACATCCCAGACACACTACTGCCTTTGGAGGATGTTCCCTATTTGGTATTTACATTTAACCTCCCATATTCTAAATGGTTAATAATGGGCCTGAGCCTCACACCAGCTTGGGGACTCTTTTGCAAAGCAGTAAATGAAACCAAAAGATGAAACCCTTAGGGGGAATCACAAAGAATGAGAAGAAGGGAGCTGAACTTAGGGCCTGCGACTTGAATTCTCAAGTCATGTTTTACCGAGTATCTACATTATGCGGCTTCTCCCAAGCCCCTTGGGCCTTCATATTCTACCCATTTTCCAAAGTGCCGCCTTATAACTTGCGCTGGCAAGCAGGAACTGAGGAAAACCACAAATCTCAGCTACAGGGAGGCTGGCATGCCCACGGTCGCCAGATTCAACACACCGGCCTGCCAGGCTGCAGGCCGGCATCAGCACGTCAGCACCTGGATTTGCACCCCTCCCAAATCCTTCCCAGGCCCTCAGTCTTTCAGGTAAGAAAGCCCGGTCATCCCACCTACGCTCACATCGAAGACTTCAAGAACTGTATGCACAACAAACTAGTGAAAGCCAGTCATATGCATGACACGTTATTTTAAAAGAAAAACACAAGAAAGCTATTTAACACTTCTGATGTTACTGAAGGCAAATTCAAACTTGACCTTTTTAAGACTTCAGCCTAAAGAAATACCTCAAAGAAGGGGGAAAATATAAGTTGAATACCTATGTACACACACGTACACCACAACACTGTTTGTAATAGCCAACAACAACAACAAAGAAGTTATTCTAAATTCCCTTCAATGGAGATCTAGTTAAACATAATAACAGCATATCCACCTAGGTATTAAAAGAAGGAAGTGGTTTTGCAGGGAAACAGAATACAGATTTAGTTTATATATAAACACGCAAACATACACATATTTTATAAATGGCATTACTCAACATTTTTAAACATTTCAAAGAATTAAAAATTGGGCACTTTTATTTACAAGTAGATTGCCAACTTCAGGAGACTATAAAAAATATCAAAGGTAATGAAAAGATTAGCAACCATCCTAAGAACATACTCTATGACAGGAATCTACGTCTCTGAGAACTGACTACCATATCAGTTGGCACTATGTATTGAACTGATTAATGAAAGAGGCAAGTATAAAAAAGGGCTTTAAAAAACTAAGAAAAAAGTTCTTATTTCAAAATAATCCTGTTAATTTCTCAATAGCGTCTGGATGAGTATTTGGGAGAATGTGAAACACAGGGCACAGTTTGGTATTTTGCAACTTTTTGCTATTTCTTCCTTCTTAAAGTAGGCACCGTGCTCTACTCTATTTTCATAAACCCTCACTGTTACTTGGCTTTCATGGGAGGCTCCCTGAAATGAGGTCTGTGCCAATTAGAATTTTTCTAAGGCAAAACAGGAAAAATCATTACCCATTTGAAAGGTGTAGAGAAAAAACAAAGCCAGAGTAAATGCAGATAATTACAGGAAGGCTGAAAAGGTTCTTGTATTTGACACACAAGAGCCATGGGAGAAAATAAAGTGAAATGTTAACGAACAGAGGAGGGGTTGAGCACCGCCCAGCTCCCGTCTGGCACACGTGGGTGACAACGGACTGTGGGAGCGAGGCCAGGAACCTCAGGCAAGTCCTCACACATGGACACGGGCGTCCTCTCAGAGCCAGGACCCGGGGGGGAGCCTCCTTCCTCCTGGCACAGGATTCTCTCCATCGCACCTCGTCCATGGATAGCGGCCTCTGTAGCTGTGCCCGTGTTCCCCCACAGGCCGCAGAAATGTCGGGCCAGACATGGTGGGCACGAGCGGCCAGAGCCCATAGGCCCTGCTGCTTCTGGCTTTACTCTTACATAACTGGGGATGCGGACGCTTGGGCTGTGGTGGGTTTCCCCTCGTGTCAGCAGAGGCCCGAGGCCTATGATCACCTCCATGCCAAGGCATCTTTGGTGTCCTTAGATCAGTGGCTCCAATCTCCCCAGTTCTGCAGAATACCTGAAAATGTTCAGATTCCTGGGCTCTACCTGAGAGGTATGCTATAGAAATCAGTTGTTTTCTTCCAGTATCCAGGCAAGAGCTTGGTATTACTTGTTCTTAACACCAGTCTTGATGGATTCACACTCTTGGACTTGAGGACACCAGGGTTTAGAAGTGGTGCATGAAGAATGACCAGGGGACAAAGATGAGCAACAATAAGGCACAGCCTGCTCCACCGGAAAGGGGCAGGGGGTTGGGTGGAGCTTCACGAACATGGGACTCAGGCATGCTGGGAAGGCTTTTTTGCCTCAAATTATCTCACCAGTTTTTTACTAAAAAAAGGAAAATATCTGAAATTCTACCGTTATGACTTCACTCCTTCCTTAAAGTTGGGTCGTATGTTAAAACAAAAACAGCCTTCAGTATTAAACTGTTACTTCTCACTGATGCAGCTAAAGTTCATTTGCTTCTTTTTTTTTAAGAAGCCACTAAAACAAAGCACATTTGTAGCAGGAGCAGGAGGAGGTGGCATGTATCCCTTGTCCTGGAGGGGAAAGAAGGGCCGTCTCCCCCAAAGGCCAGGACTCAGGAGGGTGGATTTTGTCACTTGCCTCAGGCCGGCTTTAGGGCCGTATCTAGGGAGCAGCTGCACGCTGGGGACAAGGCTTGACCCACAGGAAATGTGAATCTGCGTGAGGAAGAACCACCTGAGGATGTGTTACGCACTGTCCCTTCTCCCACACTTGCTTGACCCTTCTCTGACCTCAACACGCTCCAGCACCTGTTACAGCTAATTGTCTAATTACTGCACATATCTGGCACCATGTCTCCCCAGCCAGATGCAAGCTCCTCTGAGATCAGGAAGAACTTAGGAGTTGCAGAGTGCCACACTGAGCAGTGGGAGGTCCCCAGCAATACAGTCACTGACCACCAAACCAGCGGGTGACACTGGGGAGAAGCACTCTTCTCCTGCCGTCTCTTTAGGACCCCCTCTTTGGTGCTGAACTTTACTTGCCAGTCAATTTCTCCTTCTTTCCAATTAACCATCCTTCTCAACTTAAGTTCCTTCCTCAGCATAGGCCATTTCTTTTGGTTCTTGCAAACATGTACGAACAAGAAATCAGCACTGAACATTTTGGGAAAATATCCTTGCATCTCAAATATGTTTGGAGAAGATGAAATTCACCTCTGTTTATGGTTCAAAGCAGTCTTTGTAAGGAAGGAAATAGGGAAATGTTGACCAAAAGGAAAAGCAAAGACTGAAATCCATACAGCCCAATGGTTTAGTCTTAAAAATAAATAAATGAACAAACAACTAAGGGCTTCTAAACCAAGGACTTTTACTGTCCACACTGAAATATTTTCTCTATCATGAATCAAAAAAGTTGACTCAACTGTTCTTACAGTAAAGCATGATCAGAAACCTGAAAGGTAGCTACAGTGCAAATAGCAGCTGACTGCTTATGTTCACACCACTAGCTAATGCCAGTCTGTTTTCAGTTCTGGGACCTCTGCTGAGAAACGCAACAAAAACCCCAGCTAACATTTATGATTATCTGGATTCTGAAATATCTGGCTCTTTGTGTGAGTTGTGTGTGTGACCTTTTCCATTTCCTATTGGTAGGATGGAGAAAATGAAGTCATTTCTAGGTGTGACAAATCCCCAATCCAGTGTTAAGGCACCTGATATCTCTAAGAGGGACCAGAATTCCTAAAAAATAAAATCTAGATTTGAATTGTATCTTATCTTACAACTCTCATCCCACAAAACACAGTGACTCCTACCCAAGGACACCCAGGGGTTTTCATCTTAATTATGGGCCTCTGCCATTCTTTTCTTATAGAAAAATACCCCAGTGAGTAGCCGCTTCATTTTAAGGACACAAGTAGTCAATTACTCCTCTTTTCTTATATACTTTCCCTTTCTTTTTATTCCACGGAAGTGACTAAGACTTGCACCCTGACTGAAGTGTGGGAAATACAATAAAAGCAATTTAATTTTGCATGAACAAAGCAATTATTTAAGTACTTAGTAGATACCTAGCCCTTTCTTTTAAACAGATTACACATGAAGAATCTGAAGTTCAGGGGCATCAACCACTACTGAGTGCCTAACAGAGAGGTTAGGTGGCTTATGCAGGGTTTCAGAAGGAAGTGCTACTGGAATTTGAACCCCAGTTAGTATCTAAATCCCACACTTTTATCCTTTTGGTCACGATGCCTGCTTTTCCACCCTGGGCAAGTTTCATAAGCAATTCGGAGTATCACCATCTGAAACATCAGAAATACCAAATGCACTCAATTCCTCTAACTACTGTGACAGATGGCCAGAAAACCTGCCTCCCCCCACCCCTCCCAATAGTCAAGCCTGTGCACTCTAACTTGGCAGCTCCTCTATCTCCTGAATTCAGACTGGTCTTGCGACTTGGTTTGACCAATTGCAACGTGGTGGAAGTCAGAGCTCTTTCTAAGCCTGGGTCTTAAGAAGTGTAGCATGCTTCTCTGCTGGTTCTTCTGGATCCCTGCTGCTATGTGCTGTGGGCAGGCTCTCGCGAGCCTGCTGAATAAGGACACCCAGCCAGCGGCCACAGACGCAGTGAGCCTCGCTGACATCAGTTGAGCCTGGCCAGTTCAGAAATGCCCGGTTGACCTGTTGACTCACGAGGAATAAATAAATGGTTCTTATTTAAAGCTCCTGAATTTCGGCGTGGTTATAGACCAAATCCCACCTGACATAATTCTCAAACAAATCCTTTCTGAAGAGAGAAAATTAAACAAAAAATCATTACTAAAAGATGCACTCAACATGGAAACTGTTGTTGATATAAAAATATGAGATGTTCAATAAGTCCTTCATTACGTGACTTAAATTTGCAAAGTAAGGATGAAACATGTGACTCGATAAATTCAAGAACTTGCATGGTGCTTCAGTAGAGTTAAGGACTGGAGATATGGACACGAACAAGTGTGTGTGTGAAAATCGACACCCAGAAAGTGAAGTCCTTTTCACTGTGGGATTTAATTCATACTCAATCATAAAAAACTAATTTTTAAGTCCTCTTTTGAAGAGGAAGAACTTTGGCATTGAATTAGGACTTAGAGAGTTAATATTCTCTTTAAGAAAGAAGAAAAGAGATGCTGGCGAGGATGTGGAGAAAGGGGAACCTCCTACACTGTTGGTGGGAATGCAAGCTGGTGCAACCACTCTGGAAAACAGCATGGAGGTTCCTCAAAATGTTGAAAATAGAACTACCCTATGACCCAGCAATTGCACTACTGGGTATTTACCCTAAAGATACAAACGTAGTGATCCGAAGGGGCACGTGCACCTGAATGTTTATAGCAGCAATGTCCACAATAGCCAAACTATGGAAAGAACCTAGATGTCCATCAACAGATGAATGGATAAAGAAGATATGGTATATAGACACAATGGAATACTATGCAGCCATCAAAAGAAATGAAATCTTGCCATTTGCGACAACGTGGATGGAACTAGAGCATATCATGCTTAGCGAAATAAGTCAAGCGGAGAAAGACAACTATCATATGATCTCCCTAACACGAGGAAGTGGTGGTGCAACATGGGGGGGGTCAGGGGGTAGGAGAAGAATCAATGAAACAAGATGGGATTGGGAGGGAGACAAACCGTAAGTGACTCTTAATCTCACAAAACAAACTGAGGGTTGCTGGGGGAAGGGGGGTTGGGAGAAGGGGGGGTGGGGTTATGGACATTGGGGACGGTATGTGCTATGGTGAGTGCTGTGAAGTGTGTAAACCTGGCGATTCACAGACCTGTACCCCGGGGGATAAAAATATATTATATGTTTATAAAAAAATTAAAAATTAAAAAAAAGAAAGAAGCAAAGATATACAAAGAGATCAAATAAGCAATAACTTATTTATAATACCCCAAGAGTTTGTCAAGAAATTAGAAGATTGCTCTTCCTCAGACAGTGATTCTAATTTACCTTAATTAAGTTCCTAAGAGGTTCAAGTAGTAGAAGATTGACTCCAGAGAACACTGGTGAGGACTGGGGGTGGGGAGGCAGGAGTGGGAGAAAGCAAGACAGGAAGCACTCAGCACTCATTTTAACAAAACATCACACATGCATTTTTCAGTTCCTCTTCTAACTTATGGTCAAAAAAAAAAAAAAAAAAAATCTGATAAAGGTCCCAGAGGTTCAAGTCTCCAAGACATAACTATAATTACTTAGTCTCAAAGGTAAGATCATGATGAAGCTAGTTTACTAACTACCAATTTATGGGGGGAAAAAAAAAAAAGCTTAAGAATAGGGTGGTATGGCATGAGAGACAGGGTCATCAAGCATCAACCTTTGGCATCAAGGAGCAGTCTCATCTCAGCCACCCTACCCAAAGTAATGGTGACATTTTGTGAGAGCTGGTGAAGTGTCAGACACTGTGCCGGGCACTTTGCATGCATTACCTCACTGTGCTTGTCTTAAAGGTGAGGGAAAGGAGGGTTCACAGGGTTATAAATTTGCTCGAGGTCACGGAATTCTTATGAAGATTCATACCCAGAGAGTGTGACTGTAGTCCTAATTCTGACCCACAATACTGTCCTAATGGTACTAGGCTTTGTTTTCCGAGGTGAAAAATAAGGACTGTATATCAAGACTGGCTCCTGTTGGAAATTTAGGATTCTGTGACAGCAAGAGGAGCACCTCCTTGTGGAATGTGTTTTGGATAGGGACAGGGGTTGGCACCTCTGCTTATGGTATATGCTAATATTGGCTACTCTATCTACTCCTTTGCTTCTACACTCAGGTACAGAAATGATGAAGCTGGTTTGGGAAACAAGTCTACTGCCCACAAGCTGTTCACCCCGGTCCGCTAGCCACCTCTCTGCAAAGGTCTGGTTGCCCCTGGGCTTTCTGTGAAGTGCCTGGCAGGGCAGGCATTAAATGAATGGATAATAACTCCACAGGCTTGGCTGGAAAGAGCCTGAAATTGGCTACCACGGTTTTAATACTTCCTACAAATCTTCTAAATGTACATCCAAAGACCATAAGCTCCACAAGGACAAGAGACTACAGGCCTCACTTCCTGCCCATCCTTTGTACTTTGAATTGTGCCTCACATATTCTAACAACTTAACTCAAGAGCTGTTTGTCACTGGATTGTTGTCACTGGCTTCCTACAATTCCAAAGTGCCCCAAAATGGGTAAAACATACGCTTAAAGGCCAGGTCACAGTATTCACTTCCTCTTCTGTATGATTCTTTGTTCAAACAGCCAGCCACGAAATACATAGAGAAACCAGTATTAATTCAACAACTATTTATCGGGTACCTACTATGTGCTACTACACTGAGTGGGCAGCTGCCACAGGATACCATCAGGGGGATACAAAAAGTGAGGGGGGATGCGCAGGGCTATACAAAGTAAAGTGTAGAAAGTAAGTGGGCATTGATGTGGTCTAGAAGACTCCACAATGTTAAAAGCCGAGAGAAGGAGCTTGAATTGCGGACTACCACAACCCTCAGTTCCAGCATATGGCACCCTGGTACACTGTCATCAATTTTAGGATTTGTGGCAAAAATGTTAGTAGTAATCACTTTTGTATTTTCTTTGTAAAGAAAAAAAGCAAACACTGCCAGATTAGACTGAGGTTTGCTGTAATCCCCGTGAAAAGTAATTTGGAAGTACGCATTAAAGATGTAAATACACATACCACTGACTCAGCAACCCGACTTGGGGAGGAATCTATCCTTAGAAACCAAGTTGCTGCATGTTAAGTATTCATAGAAAAGGATGTTTACGGGAGCCTTGTTTGTAGTGGCAAAACTCTTTCAACAATGGAATGGAATACTCTACAGCTGTTAAAAAGAATGGGATCCACAGGTATTGATCTG
This sequence comes from Mustela lutreola, assembly GCF_030435805.1. NCBI lineage: Eukaryota > Metazoa > Chordata > Mammalia > Carnivora > Mustelidae > Mustela > Mustela lutreola. The sequence continues at coordinate 80,836,649 of NC_081294.1, forward strand.
GAAGGATGTTCAGGATGTACTGCTGGGTGAGAAAAGCAAGTTGCAGAGAAGTTCTGTTCTTCTTTATAAGCAAACCACCCAGAAGGCCTTACGCATGTGTGTTTGTGCCGATATGGTGATATAGACAGGTGCAGGATAAGGGGGGAGACAGGCAGGAATGGGAGGAAGACAGAGGGAAAGAGAGGCAATGTGAATAAATTTAGTGATTAATGTTCTCTTGGTATAATTTTACTGAAGAGAATTCTGCCAGTTTTTTGCCAACTTTGAAAAGGCATTTGGAAAAACAATAAGAAATAAAAACAATTTTAAGAGAACTAGTTCACAGACTATCCCTATAAATTCACTTACACACAGAGCTTCTTTTCTGGACAAGAGAGAAGAACACGGAGTTGTACGAAACTGTGCAAAAACCAAACCCTCCAAGGGTTCTGAGTATTCATGGGGCTCCCTGCCGTGCCACAGTTGTCATATGGGTCATAGTGGAAGGAACATGAAGAACCATTGGCCCATGAGCAACAGAACCACAGTCATTTTTTGATGAGGTAAATAAAAGTGAAAGCGGTATCACAGGAAGATTAATTTGGCAGTACAGTGCAGAATGGATGGAGAAAGGAGAGGTGGAAACTAAGAAAACAAGAGGCTACTGAGGTGCTAAGAATTCTAACTAAGGGATGACCAGAGTTTTTCCTGGTGTTCTGACTTCTTAGAGAAAAGAAACTTAATTTCTTTCTGGTTTCCAGCCTTTGTCTCCTACTCCAAGCCCAACCTCAGGGTCTCAGCGGTCTCAGGAGTGGGTTTCTTATTATTTACTTCAATATTTTAATCTAAATTTCAGAGACTGACTACGCTCTTAAATTTAGGGTTTCTTCTTTAAAAAAAAAATTATAAACGAATCACTAGTTTTGTTTTTTTATTTAGGAATTCACTGATTTCTCTTGACTTTGACTTCTGACAATGTTTACATACTTGAAGGACCAGCTTCAACAATGATTTCTTCTTTTTAGGATACTCTGTTCTGTCTCTTCCACCCCAGCTGACTGGACAGCATGAACTACTCTGTCTCCGCCCTGTTTAAACCTGCTGCCTCCTAATTCTCCCGCTATTCATTCAGTATCTTTTGTGGCTGCTCTCTTTGGATGCTTTCCAGAGCTCTGTCCTTGGTCCTCCCCTCTTTTTTTCCTAAACACTAAAGCAGTTCATTCTTAAATGACCTCATCTGATTTCCTGGCTTTAGCTAATACCTACTTACCTTCCATTTTCTTTTTTTCTATGCCTGTCTTGACCAAATTAGGCTTAACTCTCCTACAACTCTTAGTAGAAGAGACAGCTTATCTTACTAATCTTTTGAGTTGCTGCTATATTCCATAGGCACAGTAAGTCAGAACTATACGTAGAAGGCGGCAAATCTTAAACGTAACTAAGTTAGAGAAAGGTAATTTATAATTCAGGCAAAAAAAAAGCTACCTCTTGGAATATTCAGTAATTACATACACACTTACATGAAAAATGGGCACACTGAATTCTTGCCTGACTTTCTAAGTCAACACAAATGCATATATTAGATACGTACTAGCATCATCCCAAATCTGAAACAGTGGAAAAACATAAAGATGACAGCTTCTATTATGAAAGGTTACTACTTTGAACAAGATAAATAAAAGAAAGCTAAACCTCAAACTTCATTTACAAGCTTTGGTTACCCCAATTTGTTCAATGGTAAATACTGGAGTTGTTCTAAGTCAGAAACTATGAAAAGTGGTCCATTTCAAAGTCATAAAGCAAATTTCAAGAATGACAACAATAAAAAACACATTTGCTTTATGTCTTCTATGTATATAGGAGCACTCATATATCTAGAAGCCAAAAATCTGGAGAAGAAAACCTGTGCTCTAATTCCTCCTAGTGAGGTTCATGGTCTGCTGACATTTCTACTTCTCTGCAAAGATAGAAGTGTGATCCATGCCTACACATCTTCTTGGTATATATATGTCAATTTTGTTTACTGGTATCTTCACCATGGATTTGCAGAAGTACAGGACACTGGCAGACAGTATCCCGCCCCCATGGAGCTTGTGGTCTAGCAGGTGAACAGGTAAGACACACACACAATCAGCCTAACATGGAAGGCAAGGGAACAGTGTGTGAAATGTACTGCTTCACACAGAGCAGTCTGAGAAGGTCTTTCTTATGGAGTTGACATTCAAGTGGAGACCTACATAAAGTGAGAGAATTAATGTGATAAATAAGAGAATGAATGTGGGTATCTGGGGAAAGAAGATTCTAGGCAAAAATTCCTCAAGTTTGAGCTCAAGCATGGGAGACGCAGAAAGAGGACTATGCTTCTAGAGCATAAGGAGCTATTAGGAGTAACTAGAAAGAAGGTGTTTAAGGCCAAGAGTGTGTAACCTTAGGCTATGCATTAAGGGTGAAAATCATGTTTTCTCCCTGTCTTAGATCACATAATGTATACAATGACAGTATATACACAGCAATTTCCTTCCTAAGTGATTGAAAGCTCCTGCTGGCTCATTCCTAACTACATAGTCCTCATCTGATGAGCTCATTCGTTCCATCTTTTCCTTCCTCTGTCTCAGATTCCTCGTTAGCACTCCTGTGCGCCCCCCCCCATGCTTCCCCCCCCCCAAAATAGCAGATTCAACTTCTGTTTCTGTTTCCCATTCATCCACACACTTTCCTCTTTGACGTGATTTCAGTCATGCCTTCCTGAGGAAGAGTTTAACCTCCCTCAGGTGCACATTTCAAAAAGCCAATTACACAGGGGCAGGAGGAGGGAGAGTGGAAGAGATACGGAGATCTGGTGATAGACAGAACATCACCAGACTGCAGCATGAGGTTGGGGATTTTCATCTTCTTCATCTCTGTATGCCCACTGCCTAGCTCCACCATCATCTGCGGCTGCTAGTGCAGTTGGGCGAACCTTCGATCTAGACGGTGTAAGCTAACTTCCCACTCCACCCGTCTCAAGAATTCCTTTCCCAGAACATGCCTTTGTAGTTCTTCCTCCTATTAACACGGTGTAGCTAGGCTGCTTATGTATTTCCCAGTGCTCACACAGAAATACTTGGGCACAGAAATATCAAATTTAACCGGACGCTAGAATTGGAATTTAGAACTTTCATTTTCCTTTTCCATGGATTTTCGAGTTCTAGCATACCCCTCCGGCTCCGTTTACTGTTTTCTCTTTCAAATGTTTGTGGTAGTTGCAAAACACTGTGCAACTCTGATAAATGACATTATGAATTAATGTCTAAAATACTGTGAATTAGAGATTGTTTCACCTATTTTTCTTCCTTCCCCTTATTATTTTTTTCTTTTATTTAAAATCTAGAACCCATATAGACTGCACCAACACCAGACAACTGTAAGTGCTTAGCAATGAGAAACATTTTCTACCTAATAGGAAAACAGAATGTAAAAGAATGGTTACAAAAGTTATATCCCATTAAACATGCCAGTGCATATATCTTTATGAATTCCAAGGTTGGAATCTTAGCATTTTGTAAATAATAAACCTGAATAAATTTAGAAAATCGTGACAACTAAAATTCTCTTAATTTTTTTAAAGTACTTTCACTATGAGGAGGACATTTTATTCAGGTTATAAGGAATAAAGGAAAATGTATGAATTAACATGTGAACTTTATATTGTAGCTTTAACTCTCTACTTAACTACTTTATGGGTGTAAATAATTTGAGTGTACTTTGAGTTCTTGCTACATTGATTGTCAGGTAGTTAATTCCTTGAGGATTGAAATAGGAAATAGGAAATTAAGAGGAGATGAGGAATTACATGTAGGAACTTACTTTTTATTACCTATTGTCATATTTCCTTTAAGTCCAAGGGAAAGACGGGCATCTTATTTGAATATAAACGTGAAAAAAAACAGGCTTAGGTGTGAATACTATCTATTTTTTCTATAGTATGGTAAGAAAAGAGAACATATAAGCTATTAACATAAAGCTCCTGGATAGCTTAAAGAAAACAAATCAAACTTTAACCACTGAGCACCATCCATTTCAATACGGTCACCTGGGAAGCTAGGCATTTATTCCAGGAAAATTTAACAGTTTTTAAACATCTATAGAAATACCTACATGCATTCTTTAAAATAAGCTCAACGAAAACAAATATTATAATGTGTGAAAGGATTAAATTTCTAAATTTCTGGAAATACTGAAATCACTTGGAATCAGATAAAAAAGGTAAAAGGTAAACCATGAAGCTAAGGACATTTTCTGATGAAGCAAGAACATTCAAGTGTTACTACAGTGTAATGAGTCCAGTTTCTTTTACGGCTTACAAAGTAGATCTGAAGGCAATTTTAAAAGAGGGATAATATGTAAGCCCTTCCAAGGTAGAGGCTTAGAAATCTAACATTCACCTTGGGTTCCTGTTTAAGATTTTACTTATCTATTTGACAGAGAGAGAGATCACAGTTGGCAGAGAGACAGGTGGCTGGGGGGGGGGGGGTTCCCTGCTGAGCAAAGAGCCAGATGCAGGGCTGGATCCCAGGACCCTGAGATCATGACCTGAGCAAAGGCAGAGGCTTAACCCATTGAGCCACCTAGGCGCCCCTGGGTTTGTAAAAACAACAAACAAACAAACAAAACAAAACACCAAAAAACCCCCACAAAAACCAATGTATTTTATAGTCACACTTTGTCCTTAATAAATTCAGCTGAATTCCAGATGACAAAGTTCACATAAAGTTTTAATTAAATTTTTTAATATTTCCTTTTAAAAAAGCTGCCTACTAACTTAAGTTATATCTTACATGGGCATGTTTACCATTTCAAACAGCCACTTAACTGTTTTCTGCACTTGATTCTTTGTGATATAAAAAAAGATTTATAACTTTGGTTTCATCCATCAAATTTTTTTTTGTTGTTTTATCACTTGATCAATAAAGAAAAAGTTATTAAATCTTGTCAAGTAAGTTACCTAATCCTCCCCAATGTATGCACTTAGGACAAATTTTGGTATTCAATATAGTCAGAAACTCCTTTCACACAGCTTTGCTAAATATAAAAAACGTGAAAAAAATTTGAAGCTATTAACTGCATTCTAATTTTCAGACAAATTCAAATTTCTTGGTGAAACAATGAATCTCTGCATAAATCATTTTGTAAGAATACCAGACAATAAAACATCAAGGGAACCTTCTAGCATTTATTAATAAAAACCTAACAACGTAGCCACTGTTATCAATATGCTATTAAATTTAGATGCCATACCTAATGAACAGAATGCACAGAAAAGCTAACAAAAAACCGAAACTGAAAAAAATTAATGTAAATACAATTACCTTGATGCTTGAAAGCTTTAAATATAGTCCTTATGGAACTGGAATCCATCAGCCTTCAAGGATCGCATATAGTAGACCCCGGAAAAATCTTAGTGACTAAGGAACAGGATATGCCTGACACTGGCACAGATGTCCTCACGTACTTAGCCAACGAGGGTCATGCTGGTTTGAGCTCAGGAGACTTGGCAGAGCTTTAAAAATTCCACCTTGAATTTTTATAGTGCTTTTTAATTTTCAAAGTAAACATCCATGCACAAATTCTGTCAAGCAAAAATGCTGGGCACTCTGTATCTTACAGAAGCTGAAACTGTCACAGAAAACTTTAACTGACTACAATACAAACATACACAGGGCAGCAGAGGGTTCATTCTGCTTCTCCTATATATATTGTTTAAAGATTCACTGATAACAAATAAAAACTTATAAAGACCTATGGGAAATTTCTAAGACAGTGTTAAATATTCCCCTTCGGATCAGGATTAAGTTTTTCTGACTATTCTTTTCTCTTGAAATGTCTCACTTTTCTACTTCTAAAATTAATAACAGCTGTGTTCTTTACCATATAGATAATGACAGAATCAATAACCTGATGCAGAAACTACAATTACAAACCCTCACTGGCTGCAAAGAAGTTTAAATGAGATGAATACATATAAAGAAAGCACTTAGCATCGGGCTGCCACTTACACACTCAACATTAGTGGGGGAGGAAAGGGTTAAAAACAAACAAAACAAAAAAAATATATATATGTGTGTGTATATATATCTATATATTTGTATATATATAGATATAGATATATATATATATAGGAAAGGATATAGATACTGTACATTTTTAAAATCCAAACTAGTTGATTTCATAGCAACTTTTATAGAACAGCTGGTAATCTGTATTATTTTTCAAGTCTCTAGAACTAGAGACCAGATGTTAAGAGAAGCCTGCTAGGGAAGTTTAGACAACAGAGAATGAGGATAATCCAACTTAGCAACACCACAAACTAATTCTGCAATGTTTCTTTAGACATTTTTCTATGGGTCTCATTTCCTCATCTGGAAAAATGAGAATGTGGGAACAGATGAGCTCTCAAGATCCTTTAGGCTCTAATCTGAAATCACTGTACCCAGCACATAAAACAAGCTCAGAGAACAAGACAGCCCCACCTCTCCAGCTCTACCAACAACAGTGTTTACCTATCATATTCTATGTACCACCAATTACACTAATTCTTATAAAAATACCAAATCCTGGGGCGCCTGGGTGGCTCAGTGGGTTAAGCCGCTGCCTTCAGCTCAGGTCATGATCTCAGGGTCCTGGGATCAAGCCCCGCATTGGGCTCTCTGCTCAGCAGGGAGCCTGCTTCCTCCTCTCTCTCTGCCTGCCTCTGCCTGCTTGTCATCTCTCTCTGTCAAATAAATAAATAAAATCTTAAAAAAAAAAAAATACCAAATCCCTGTTCGACTTTTGTCTTGTACTTGATAATGAACAAAAAAGTCAAAATAACCATGTGCCATTCCCTACCCCACTGCCTCCTTCACTAGTGATAGATTAAAGAGGATTATAGATTTTTAGAAAAAGAGACACACACATGTGTTAGGAAAATAATTCATCTATAATTGTCAAGAAAGTACTTTGACTCCACAGTATCTAATCACTCGAGGTCAAAGACTGGCTGTGCTCAGCCTTAGAACTTAAGTCGTCTGATTTTAAGTCTAGTTCTTTCTTATTTAACTAAATGAAATTGGAAGGAATATGAAGGTTCTTTTTTTTTTATATAAAGTTTAGTGATGGTGATATAGAATTCATCGTTAAATTAGAATAATTATATTTTTAAATGTAAGAATTTATAATAGATTGAGATTATATCCTTAAAAAAGTAACATAATTGGTATATAATCATTTTAAAATTAAAGAAGCTTTTATCTTTTATATCTTTTATAACTACAAAGAAAAACAACATTAAAACAACAGTAACAAAGTCTGTCCATAACAAACTGGTAGAGCTTTAATGTTTGACATGTGATGATCATAAGGTCACAAGTCACTGCACTGCCCCAACAGCATGAAATAATAAATCAGAAACTGAACTGGATGTCATTTCAAAATAGCTTAAAAAAAATTGGCTATCAAACACACTTTCATAATAGCCACTGTTAAATATTAAGGATAATTATGAAAACTAGTAGAAAGGCTCTTTTTTTATTATAAAAAGGAGTAAAAGTTAACATTTATTGCAGCCCACTATGTGTCATTCAGCATATTCAAGTGGAACGCTCAAAATGTTACAAAAATAAAAATTCATGTTAAGACCATGTGCTAAACATCTGCAACTAATCCTATCATTAAACCTTTCTCTCCATACACACACACACACACACACACACACACACGTATTTTAGTGCCTTACAGAGTGAATTTTAAAAATTCTAAAATAAGAGGTACTTTCACTAAATTTATTGATTAGACACTATCTTACATATCTTGATACTGGCTCAAAAGTGTTTTAAAGCTCTCAAAATTAATATTTGAATGACTCTGAATAAGTATACTTAAGCATACAGCTCTACCAAGATAACGGATTAATATTTAAATTGGCCCAGAAATAAAATTAGGGGATCACAGATCACACACTCCCACTCAGAATAATTGGCATGAGGACTAGATTGCAATACAAATAGTTGTAATGACTGTACTGCAATACAACAGTTGTACAGAACCCCCTGATTTATTCTACCTACCTACCACTGAATAAAAATTTAATTACCTCAATATTCCAGCAGAAAAATACACAGCCTCTGGAAATATGTTACTAAAGAAAACGGCTGCCTTCTACAGTCACATGACAGTGTACGGGAAAGTGGAACAGTAAATACAAAGTGGTTCTATCAATGTGCAATCATGACTATTTCAACTTCATTACAGTAACTAGATTTTCATTGATTAAAGAGCAGATAAAGTAAAAAGGGACAAATATGAACTTGATCTTAGCTGGAATTATGTAAAAAGAATTAAAATGTCCACTGCATACTTGTTTTGGTAAGAAAGCACAGCAAAAGACAACAGCGTAACCCTACACAGTTAGGGCTATACTGCCACTGAGGAGCTTAAAGTTTCCACCTCAAATGGAAGCAGCTCAATTTTAATTCTGGTTTAGTGCACAACCTCATACCATAAACACATCCCCTCGTTTCTCTTCAGTCCTCTGAATTTCTTGACAGTTGATCCGCACTGCTGGTTTTTGGAACGTTCTTGGGTATTTCTAACCCTAACTATTTCACACTTCTAGTGCTCCTCCCTCTCCCATCGCTTTGCCTCCAAAACCGCTCAATTCACAAACTCCCCAGGAGATCTTGCATTTAAGGGACACATGAGATGGCAGTAAAATGAGGACGACAGTCTGTCAAAATTAGGTCTTTGGAGGTTGAAATCACGGTCTACAACTAACTTTGAACTACTATAAAATTGTTTATTTTCTAAAATATATACTTTAATGAACAAAATGAAGGAAAAGTCTCCGTTAACAGTCACATTCTAATCCATTTCAGCATAGAAATGATCAATTCAAAGAGAAAAGAACACTCAATGGATTTTTTTCTTTAAATGGAAATTCTCAATAGGAATATTTTTATTTACTTAAAAAATACAAAACATAAGCAGAATGAACCAGAAGAAAATGAGAGCAGTTGGCTCTTTGAAACTACAGAAATAAGGGCATGGGCTTTTAAATCCTTCTGAAGGGTCAATAATCAGGAATTGATTTTTTTCTTTTTCAGCTATAGCTTAATTCAACAATAATATTTCTTGAAAACTCTAGTGCAACACAATTCACTAACATGTACTCTGCCTGACTCAAACATGGAAGCAGGTGCCTGTTACTATGGCAAATACCTGTAAATACTGCAATTACCGGAATGCCTATTTAATTTGCTCACGTAAGTGACAGTACATAAGAAGAACTCACTGCTAATTAAAACTAGGTGTGATCTTTTTAAGCAAGAAAAAATATGTTTTAAGAACTATGCCCCAGACTTTTTAAAACCAAATACAAATTAAGATTTCCTAACAACTAGGCTATTTCAATCACCTGCAGGCCAGAGTGGATTTAGACTTATATAACCAACCAATTAATACAGATGCTCTTTCACATTAGGTACTCATACTAAAATAAACTCTTTTGATCCAATCTCTCCTTCACTAAAATCTCTAAAGGCCCCTACAGTGATCTCCACCCACATGTGAATTTCATTATTAATACAATTTGCACTTAACCTACATTTATGCAAGGTATGTTACAGAGTAAGTCTTTCACAAAATTTATACATTCCATGATATATTTAAAGTGGTCCAACTAAAGTATCTATAACACCAAGAGACAAAACACTAACAGCTTCACAGTACACATTATGTACTATATCAATTATACCAATATAATGACCCAAGAAACATTTTAAGAAGTAATTTCAATAAAATATGACCACATGCCAATCAATTATTTCCACATCCCAGTCGTTTCACACTAAATTGACACACCTGAACACAGAGTACTTTTTTTTTAACTAAAACAGCCGTAATAAAGCACAAGTGTTAAAAATGAAAAAGATACTTATCATAAAGCTAAAAATAAGTATGTAAAATAACCTAAAGCAAATCTCCTTTAACATGAAAGCCAAAAAGACAATGAAACACTCACTGCCAGAAGCTTTGGAAGGAGAGGAAAAACAAAAAGGTAGGAAGTTAATCAACTATCCTTTAAGGGGGTAATTACAGCCAAAACAAAATCTCTTCCTTATGCCTCTTTTTGGAGAAAACATTTAGCACAGCATTAATAGGGAAAAAAAGGGGGGTGGTGGTGGACAGAATTTGCTTCGCTCATCCTGTGTTTGTACAGGTCTTCAATTTCATTACGTTAATAAAATTGGACACGGATGCAATTAATACTGACAGATGTTTGAAATCTACATAAATGTTCAGAGCTTTATAAATCAAAGCCCTCTGCTCTCCCTAAGACTGAGTTTACAAAGTCATCTTGTACCATTCCTTCTCTTCAACAATCTTACCCTTCACAAGATGGTCAACCTTTTAACACTCAAATTTCAACGTAATCCAAATAAAAGCTCTAATTCTACCTAAAACCACTTACTCCTCTGCCTCCCTTCAGCAACTTCACCATTAATGCTTCAGTGCAAAAATGTGTTTTCACGGAGATTGTAGGTTTATGCTCAATTTGTTGAATTTTGGTATTTAAAAATCATATTCAGTTAGTAGGGCTAGTTTATTTTACTTTAAGAATGTATGTGAATATCCCCATGCTTTCTCTTGTTTTCCTATCAGTGAACTTAATCCTTACAAAGAAAATATCTGACTATACTCAACCATGACCAGTCACAATTTTACAAGTAAATGTGAACTGGATGCTAACGTACGTTGACAAATCCATAGGGGTTGTCTTCCCTGGCAAAACAGAGTGTAAAGTGTTTTGGTTTTTCAGCATTTTGAGAAAAAGCAATTTTAGGTGACAGCTTAAAAAGTCAAATTACAATTTATTTTTAATTAAGCAAGGAAAGCAAGTGAAGTTATTAGTGGCACAGAATATTCTCAAGTCAGAAAGTCAGTATTCTCTATGTGTTGTGGTCTGAACATGTTGATCACTTAGGTTACTGCTCATAGCTACTGTCTGGGGAGAACCACAGAACATATAGAGAAGAGAAAGCAACCAATTTTAGTTATATCAGGGCCCTTGTGTGGAAACAATAGACTGATTCAATGCTGGTTAGAAAAGAAACATTGTTTCAATTTACTTGGAAGCAGCTTTGTTCTGGGTAATCACGGTTCCCCATGTTAAGTTAATGCCATAAGGTATGAAATTTTCAAACATTAGCACATTATCCTGTATAATGTGCTTTTCATCAGCACACAAACTACTGGTTATAATTAAAATCACACATCAGTATTAAATTAATAATTTCATTGGATATTAAATAATCTCTGAAGAGCAACATCATCACTGCTTTACCTATCACCATAAAGTTATTATAAGGCTCAAATTAAAAGTGTACACTTATGTACACTTTATATGCAATAAATTCCTATGAAAGGCATTGAGGTTATCTTTAATGATTTAAGGGTATCTATGTTCATCTAAGATTTGTGCCCCAGATCCTAGATTTTACAAGGCTTAATCAAAGTTCACCATGAATGAAAAATGGTTAAGTCTTGTTCCACGCCTTTTTTCTTTTTCTACAGTAAGAAAAATGAAAACAGTACTATGGTGATTATTAGAACAAAATGCATTAATAATCCCCAAAGAGTTTCTCAGAATGTATTATGTTTCTTTGTACAATTACATGTTTTATAAATTAGTGTAATAGTTTCCTACAGATAGCTCAGTCCAATCAACTGCACTTATTCTTCAGGACAAGCACACAGAATCATTACTTCCACTGCCAAAATTCTGGGATTGAAAATTTAAAACACAGCATGTCTTTTAACATTTAAACACTACAGGGTAAGAAACACCTCAAATCTCCTTACTGAAAACATTTTAAGTCTTCCATTCAGAATGACAACAATGAAAAGTTGAAGTAGTGTTCTAAATAAAAGATTATTGCTATTTAAATAGATTACTAGCTAGTTTACATGAAGACACACAAAAACCAAGGTCTTTTCTTTTTAAAGGAATAGAACATAGCCTAAACCTAAGTCTGAATGTTTTCTCCACAGGAAAACCTTCCTCCTTAAAGAGGATAGAAAAGAGACACATCAGTGTTAGGATCTATCTTTAAAAGAAAAAGTATCTTAAAAAGGGTTTTAAATAAAATCTTCACTGACTAATTATTAGGAAAAATGAATTCCACTAACATTAAACAAACAACCCCCCCCCCCACAGAAAAGCTCTTGTACAGATCCCTGTGTACTACTAAGTAAAGCCTTTCAAAACAAAAAACAAAAATCAAAAAACCCCAAAAACAACAACAAAAAACACCCGCAACAACTGATTAAGCAATCTTGTGTCTCTGCAATCACGTTTTTTTGTATTTCCTTCACACTACCGAAAATGTGATACAAAACCCAGACTTGGAGACAGGGGTAGAAGGCAGAAAACTTAACCTCTATCAACAGATACACCTAAATTTAGCATCTTTTCCTGGTCATTCCATTTTAACAGACCGCTTTCAGATCAAATGGAAATGTCAGTATACTTGGGGCGCCTGGGTGGCTCAGTGGGGAAATGTCAGTATACTTATAAAAGACTGAGAAAAAAAGAAGAGAAATCAAATGACAGTTGAGAATCAAGGCTTCACAATGTTGGCCACCACATATTGATTTGAGAACTTGTAGGAACTTTTCTAAGTTAAATTTTGTTTTGTACCATGCTGCCACCAATTCCTTTCTTAACAAGACTGAAGAACAGACACAACCATGTACTTTAGGTTGGAAACTCAGCGGGCAAGTCCCATGTCTAAGGCTACGGTCAGGTCCACTGCTCACTGCATTGCTTTAGCAATCTCAAAACTCAAAAGTCTACCACAGATGGTTCAGTGTGAAGAAAAGGCTCATTGTCACATCGTCCATTTTTAACCCTTTACCCTCCTCAAGCTAACATCTCACAAGTGTACGAATACAGCACACACTTTTGCTTCCATTAAGTATGAATGGTACTTTTCACTTTAACATAAAAGCGTATTTTAAAAACACAGTAATGGACCCACACAATTATTAGATATGAAACTCCCTTGAATTTATATCATTTTTACTCAAAATACCTGTTAACGAGCAACATTATTTTGAATTTTTAAATAAAATGTGCAACTACAGGCCAATAGGATACTGAATGCCATTCTTTCAGAGAAAACTTGAAATGCTTATGTACAGATAAATCACTTGGGCTATATCTTTCAACCATGCCCACTTTTCAAAGGACTTAGTAAACTTAGTAACTCGAAAAAAGCACATACAAATCACTGAATATTTAAGTCTATCAAGCCATTTCATATCCATTCTTAAGAAATAGAAAATCATTCTTCTTACCTTGAATAGCCATTAGAAAAAACTGATCGACCTGGGAAGTTCAAAGTCCCCAAGGAAGCCAAGCTGTCATCTCCAGATCCTTGGCACCTATTCCAATTTTCTGAACCAACAGGAATTGGTGGAATGACATTAAAAATGGGCTTCTGATCCTGTTGTTGAGAAACGGATGCTGTATTCATGTCATAGTGGTACATCTGTCCCCCAGAGGTACTCACACCATGAACAGAAATGGCAGACATTTTATTACCAATTATATTTGCCCCAGAAAAGCTTCCCTGACAGTAAACTGGGCCCAGTTTCTCCTGCTTAATTACCCCAGGGGTGCAGAGTTCAATGAAATCTTCTTTTTCTGTTTTCACTTGGGGCAGTGGCACACTGTTGGGGCTTGATAAGATCAGTTCTCCATTATCCTTAATTTTAGGTTTAGTGTCCGGTAAAACAAGAGGCTTACAGTCCTCATTCGAGTTTCCTTCCAAAAGGAATGGATCATCCTCTCCTGCCAAAGGAGAAAGCAAACAGTTTTCATCTATCAAGAGGTCTGATTTCCAAGGGCTCTCACTCGCCTCATTCTCTGGGGACCCAGAAGAGAACTCCAAATCCTGGAGTTTTTTCCTCCAAATGTCAAAGGTGCTTTGGTCTGTGGTACACAACTTCACATTGCCCCCATTGGAGCCAGTCTGGCCTTTCAAATTTTGCTGTTCTGAAGACACATCAGAGAGAGTTTTTGAAAATTCCCTTTCCATGGGCGCAGCGGAAACAGCAGTGGACGCTGAGCTCTTGGGGTTCTCTGGAACACTGGTGGATCTGTTGAGGTTTGCGATGCTTTCTTCCAGAAGCCGAAAGTCTGTTTCCCCAGAGGAAAGGCTGATTTGGCCCTGCTGTGGGAATCCCAGGTCATTTCCCATCACTTTTGTTTCTGTCTCTCCCATATACAATCCCATTGAGAGGGAAACTGCCTTGGACAGATCTGGCTGCTGTGCATTGCTTCCTGGGCCTTTTGGAAAATCAACCAAAAGTCTTTGCTGCTTGGAGTCTGACTGAGAAGCAGCAGCCAGTGAGGAGGGTGAAGATGCAGACACCTTCACAGTAGCTCCTCCCCTTAGGGTTTTATAGAAGTCCATCACATTTCCCCTCTCCCGACCAAGAACACTGCTAGAGATTTCTTCTTTACTGGGGGGACTTAGTGATTCCTTGGAGTCCATCAGAGATTATCATCAGCTACCAGGTTGGGGGTGGGGGGGGGAGAAAAGAAAAAAGAAGGGGAAAAATATAAGCTATAAAGTCACATTATCTTAGTGATCTGATTAGTAAGAGCCTGTTAAATGAACCTTTTAGTTAACTCTGAATCTAATTCCTTGTTATCAGAAAAGTAGTTTCTCTCTTCCAGAATAAAAAAACTCATGTCCCCTGCTCTCATTCAGTGTGCCACATTTAAAAGAACAATGCAGTTCAATTGCACAGCTGAGGGCAAAATTGTATCAAACTAAGCTTGGCTATTCATCTTGCCACTCACAGAACTGTAACTTTGTTAATCACAGACATTATAATTCATTACATCTGATTATTCTAAAGGTTCAAATTGATGTCAAAGTATTTCATTTAAAAAGAGCATGATCATTAAAATTCCTACTTCCTTTCAATCAGTCAAGGCTGTTTGCTTTTCTGATAAATACTATGATAGAGTTTGCTCTCAAACTTCCCTCCTACCTGCTGGTCACACAACAAAACCTTTGGTACAATCTATTGGTAAACCATGCACATTTTACTTGAAAAATAAGCAATGATGATTTTCCAATAAACTGAGAAAGACTCTTACTTTTAACCCCAGTTTCTTACTCAATGTGTCAGTTTCAAAGTGCCTGCCTTCAAATTTCCAACATAGCAAATGAAATGCATTGTATATAGGCCAACTAAAATTTGAATTTTAACAAGTAGAATGTGCAGTAGCTTCTCACTACAATTTCAGCTTATTTAAATACAACAAATACAGTTCTCTGGAACCTTACAACATAGTAAGACCTAAATGAAGCTACATTTTTAAAATCGCTTAAGACCCTCAGAATGAGATACTATTATACCTTTAAATTAAGATTTTTTTCTTTTCCAAATAACGAGGTACTAGAAACAGGAAAACCCCACAACTGTAAAATCAAGTTCATATACATCCAGGTAAAAGAAGAGCCAATAAAAATGCTCAGAATAATTTTCTCTGTATTGTAAACCTTCACCAATCCCCACTCGAAGGCTGTTCTTGAGAGTATTAGGTTGGTAGTATACGGTTTATAAGCAGGATGCTCTAAGAGGTAAGAGAAAGCTTTGATAAACACATTTGGGACATCATAGTCAAACCCTATCCAATTAAAGGAAACTTCTGCGCACGGAGACCTTGCGAGGCATAAACTTCACGGGCCCTCACGGAACGTGGACTGCGATTAAGGAAGAGAGAAGGCTGACGACCTGCTTCTACACTCTTGAGGGTAAACTGCTCATCTCCCCGCCGCTCCGCCGTGTTTATCTGATAACGATCTCCAAACACAAGCTATCAAATGGAGTCTAATGAATTTCCACGCCGCTTTGACAGCTGCCCTCAAACTCGAAACCAAAACAGTATTTCATAAGACGAAACGATCCCTCCAACGACTTTAGCCCCCAGTTTAAACTGCAAATAACTGTCACATTAATAGGCATTAATGAACCCTGCCAAGGGGTCTTAAGCGGTATTACAAGGCGGCAGTTACCCAGCTTGCGGCCCGAAACGTCAAACTAGCGCCGGACAAAAAACGCACCACAGAACTATTCTGGCGAGGGAAGGGCTTTTTCTACAAGGGGCCACTCCGGAGCGTCAGGCGCGCAACGATGCCAAGCGCCGAAGAACAAACCCTCTCCCCGGGGAGAAAAAAGTGCAAGGGTGAAAAGAGAAATGTGTCCAGACCTGTTGAGTTCTTTCTCCGACACGCCCACTTCTACCAGATAACGCCAGCCCCGGCCGAAGTCTCCAAGTTGCAGGCTGTCAGCCCCTGCGTGTGTACACTCACTCACTCTCACACAACACACACACACGCGCGCGCACACACACACACACACACACACACTCCCTGCGCGCCTGCCAGAAAGGAGACGCGCTGGAGCCTCGACAGAAACCCTGATCGCGCTTGGGAGCACTAGGGTGGAGTGGAAATATTCGGCCCAGCAGAATTTAAACGCGGCTCGGCGTTCGCCATAAAACGGGTGTTTGGGCGGCCTCCCGGGAGGGTACAGAACAGGGCATTGGGGGGAAGGGGGTTGCAGAAGCCCGAATTCCGCGCCAAGGAACCAGAGGACGGAAAGCCGGGGCAGCTCAAAGAGCCTCCACTCGCAGAGAGCTCAGGTTCCTCCCCCTCAGCCCGACCCGGAGACGGCCGCCGAGGGAGAGGAAGAAGCCTGCGCTGTCACCCGCGCGCCGCCCTTTCGTCACTATCATCCTGGCCCCACCAGCCCCCACCCCCATTCCCGGAGGCTAATAAAAGTTTGCAGGCTCCCGGGGCGGCCCCGCGGCCCCCACCCGCACCTCTGGAGAGCGAGCGCCCCGGCCCCCGGCCCTCCCCACCTCTTACCTCTGGCTGGGGCGCCGATCACCCGCCACCGTCCGCAGCTCCCACCGCAGCCGAGATAAACAACTTAACGTGTGAAAACAGGAGGAGCAGAAGGGAGAGGTTTTTTTTTTTTTTTCTAAAAAAAGGAAGTAAACAGCCGCCCCCTTCGCCATGGGGGTGGGGAGGGGAGAGCCCCTATTTGAGAAAGTCTCCCATTCCCTGGCTGACAAGCCAGCCCTCCCGCTCGGCGCAGATCCCCGCGAGCCCGGGCTCTCAGGCGCGCGTCCTCCGTCCCGGCGCCCCGCCGCTTCGGCCGCTCCGGGTGCGGCGTCTCCTTCCACCCACCAGAATCCGTCCCCGACGGGCGGGCGGTGACTCGGGATCCAGTCACAGACTCGAGCTCGCAAAATGGAGGAGGAGGAGGAGGAAGAGGAGGAGGAGGAGGGGAGGGAGCGCGGACACGCAAAAGGGCCGCCCGACCGCGCCAAGCGAGCGGGACCGATGGGGAGGAGGGGGGAGGGCGGAGGCGGCGCCACGGCTCGCACACACTCGCACACACACGCGCTCCCACTCCACCCCCGGCCGCTCCCCGCCCGAGGGGCCGCGCGGCGGTGGGGAACGGTGCAACCTGTTGGCGACGCTCGGCAACTGCAGGGGCGGCCGCAGCCCCCGCCCCCACGCCCTCCGTGGGGGCCCCGCCACCCCGGTCCCGACGGCGCCTGCACGCCCCCGGTCCCCCGGTCCCCCGGCATGGCCGGGAAGTGGCTGCCGGCCGCCGCCCCCCGCCCCCCGCCCCCGAGCGCGCGGGACTTCCAGTCCCCCCACCCCCCGGCAAAGAGAGGTGGCGGCAGTTGGGGGCCGACCTGGTCTCTCTAGGGCGGGCTTGGGAGCGAAGCCGAGTTTCTCTAGTTTGTCTTCTTGCTGCCTCCTTCCCGCCCCCGCCCAGCTCCGCGACTCCCGACCCACTCTGGAGCTGGCTCGGTCCCTCGGCGGCGACCGCCGTCAGCGCCCCTGCGGGTGACAGCGGGCTGTCCGGCGGGTAGAGGGGGCGAGGCGCGGCCCGCAGCAGCGCCGCCGGGGTGGTCCGTGTCGCCGCCCCGGAGCCGAGTTGCACGAAGTGTGTCACTTAGCGCGGGGCTACTAGGGTTGCACGGAAACGGTGCCGCAGCGTGTCCGCCGCTCTCGGGGCCGGACCGCCAGACACGCCCTCTGGGGAGGCTTGTGGAGGGGAGGGCAGAAGAGGGGGTCGACGCATACGTACTCTTGGCCCTGGGGGAGTCCCTTGCCCTCATGTCGCCCACCACCGCATCGTCTGGGCGGCCGCGTCCGCAGCCGCCGCCGCCGCCGCCGCCGCCGCGCTCTCCCACTGGGAGAGAAGTTGCAAAGCAAACCCACCCTCCCCCGCACTCCGACCGTCCCCCACCCTTCTCCCCGAGTCTGCGAGGCGGCGGCGGCGGCGGCAGAAGGAGGCGCCGCCTGCCAAGTTCAACCCCCACCCTCCCTCCCTGCTAGCGCGCTCACACTTGAAGGAAGTTGCATGCCAAATGCAAAAACCTCCGGCGAGCTGAATTTCTGTGCACTTTTTTATTATTATTTTTAAGGAAAGCAGGGGGTGGCAGGCCGAAAATCAAGTTGCAGGCGAAACAGTAAGTTGCTTGCAAAGTACGTCCTCCTTCCCCCGCAAACTCCTGACCTCTCCTTCCACCCCCTCCAGGGCCCGCGTCCAAGTTTCCCGTGGAGGCCCCTCACGGAATCTTGACATTTGCTGCACTCCACTCAATGGGTCGCCCACCCTTTCGTGTATGCGGGACCCTTGTCCCTCCAAACGAAACAAAACACACGCAGCTTTAAAATGTCAGCCTTTAACTCCCTCCAGCTGTTCCCGTTACGCGCCTCCCCCTCAGTCCGAGGGAAACACGTGGCCTGTCCCCAAGGAGAGGGGCGTGGGGCCGGGGGAGTCCGCGCTGGAGACGCCCGCCCCAGCTCCCTAAACCCAGCTTGCCGCATCCAGAGGGCTTGGGCTTTGCCTGGAACGAGCCTCCTACCTTGTGCGACACTTAGTGTGATTTTTGTGACTCGGGGAAAGGTTGTGCTGTGTTGCTTTAGGGTTTGGGGCGGTAACTTTTGCGCCCCCACAGGTGACAGCGCTTGCCAGCTCATGACGGGGGCGGAGGCTGCCGCAGCTCCACCTAGTCCCTGCCGGAGCGCTCAGCGGCAGCCACTCACTCCTCAGGCAGCACTCAGACGCTAGCAGCGGCCGCCTCTGCTCTGACATCTTGAAGAGGATTGGGGAAGCGCAGGCCGGAAGCCACGTGCCGCCATGTTGGTAAAGGAGCGTGACGCCAGCCGGGTCTCGCGTCCACCATCTTGCTAAAGATTCTCCATCTCATGGGGAGCCGAAGTAGCCCTTCCTCGATTCGGAAGGGTGGACGCTGCTCCCCTGTGCTGTCTGATGTGAAAGGAGAGAACTGAGCATTTTAGTTACCCACATGTTGGGAGGCGATCTGCTCAGGCCGTCTCCATACGATTCTAGGGCCGCCATCTTGGCAAAGGAAGAGCTGCTCTCCGCCTTCTAAAAGGGAACCAAAAGCTTTGCTAAGTAGAACCCTCAGCCCACAGATTTTTATGAAGGGCGCTGAGCAACCCAATTGTTAACACAACCTCTTTCTGGATCCAGAAGAGATGGTTCCCCTTTTCCTTTCCCTTGGAGCTAGTCAACTAGAGGGAGACTCTTGCCGTGGGTGCGCAGAGGAGACACCGACGGTTTACTTCAAAGAGCATCACTTTGCCTGCTAGACATTTTTTCCACCTTAGAAGCCTCAGTTACTAAAATCAGATATCTTGCGTGAAACCAATAGTTTCATGGGAGGAAAAGAATCAAGAGCCAAACTTAATATAGTATGCCTGTTTTGGAAGTGCACGAAATAACTAATGCCAATATGATTATCCTTCTATGTCTGCTTAAAAATAATACTAGGAATAATTATATGAATACCCTATAAAAATGTAATTTGTATGTTTGTATAAATTGTATGTAAAGAGACAGTAACAGTTGTCTAATAGAGTGCTTCTCCCCATACCAGAATTCTATTTCATAATTGAACCTCTGCTATAGAAGAACCTCATCTCTTACCTCTTTAAATTTAGGTTGCATATTCCGTTTTTAAATAATACCTGGTTTTACAAGAGTTCCCCATTTATTGACACTCATTTTGTCGGCAAGTCCAGCAGATCTTCTTGAAAAAGACTCACCTTGTTTTCAATTAATTACTATTGAAAACATTTTCATTGGGCAGAAGTCTGTTATTTTCAGTGGTTTACATCCGTTAATTTTTTAATTTGATAGAAAAAACCTCATTCTTGAGTCTGTCACATTCATCTGAAAGCACACATAGACTGAGATTAATCCGGTCTATTTTTCAGAGTTAGAATTGTTAGGCTTTATAGCTAACATTTATTGACCATTCTGTTAGTCTCTTTTATCATTTCCATTGAAATAATCCAAGCCTCACTGCCAGATTATTCCTCCAAAACATTAATTAAAATATGTTGTACTCCTGTTCAAGTATCTACAATAATTCCCTTCCATTGTAGAGAGATCCCAGCTTCCATTCTGTTATTTAAGACCATCATCTTTCACCTGCTCATGTCTTGAAGGCAAAGCCTTTTAGCTGATGGAATTGCACTAGTATTTAATTAAACTAAAAAGTCAGTTAAAAGGAAGGAATTTTAAAAAAAAATCACACTTGGAAATGTGAGGTTTTAAACCTAAAACTGAACAATGCATGTCCTACTTCTTTGGTGAAAGCTTTTGTGAGCCCTTTGACTAGAGCTCATGTCTTCATTTGTGTACTATCTTATTACATCACAGCAGTTAAGAGCAAGACTGACTGACTGACCTCCACCACTCTGAAGACTATAACCTTGGGCAACCTAATTCTTTGCCCTAGTTTCCATCATCTGTAAGATGGGGATGGTAATAGTATTAGCCTAAGTTACTAGAAAGATCAAGTAAGTTCCATATATGTGAAGTGCTTAGACTAATTCCCAGGACATATAAGTGTTTAATTATCAGCATCAATTATTATTAATATATGTAGTGTTACTATTTCCCATTTTTAATTGAAACAAAAAATTAAAAATACTTACAAATATAAATGAGTGTCAGTTTCAAAATTTGTATGATTTATACCTCCTGACCTCGCCCCAATCTGTTAAAATTGCCTTGCATCTACCTAATTTGACAGAGATTGTTTGTATGGTATCTTTCCATTTAGGTTTTATAGAACAACTATTACTTTTTAAATCCTATTTCATCATTTAATTATTTAAGTTAAGTAATTAGAATAGCAAACATAAATGGAATAAACATGTTTTTTGGGGGGGAGAAAAACCCAAGGGACTGTTAGTAAACCTATAGTTTAAATGGTGGGAACAGAAATTGTGGAGTACAAGAATTAATCTTGGCTCCGATGTTCAGTATTCCCTAACCATCAATCAGTTATGTTTTCCAGGGAGGATGGAGAACTTGAAATAGTTGAGGTAAATGAATTGAGTAGTACCATTTAAGAAGAGTCCCTCCTGCTGAAGAAAGGGCACAGCATATACAACATCCATTCCCACCTCTACCATTGTTTATCATATATATTTCCTTGTACATAAGGATATTTCTTTGTGACATAGCTTCCTATAGCCCATAATTCTTTGTCATGGCTCTATTTTCCATGGCTCACTCCTACCTCCAACACACACAGTTTAAATCTGTGATAGCAAATGTAAATTGGAATCAAATAAATGCCTACCACATTTTTACATATTTTTAATATGATGGTTTGTTGCATATGCTAATTTTATAGTAAGCCAATCCAAACAGTTTACATAGAATGTCAGAATTTACTTAAAATGATTATTTCTGCAGCTATCTTAGCTATTAGATGACTCTTGACAATAATAACTCGACCTTGGGAAACAATACTATTCTTGTTTAACTTTGTAAGGTAAGAGGTTCAAGAGAACCCAGCTAAGTTTTAAATGTCCCAACTCTCTCTGCTTCAGTATTTGCATTTTATACCAGACATGCCTGTTATAAATAAACAATTCACACTTAGTACAGCAAGTTCTTAATCATAATGAATTCCACTTGGGTACCTCTCTTTGTAATTGGAATTAACATTTCCACATGAACTGGGAAATGCTAAATTGTTACCAGCATCCCTGGTGTTTTGCTGCTTCTCATAATGCTTTCAATGATTTCATCATATGCCACCTAAAATATCACAATTTGTGCTCATAGGCATGAAATGCTCTATGGGTGTCCTGTTAAATCTATATTCTTTATGCTGGCAGAACTTGGTTTAAGCAGTACCCGACCCAAGGATACAGTAAATATGAGCAAATAAATGAGGGAGATGTTGAAATAAGCCAAGAACCTCATGTTTTTAGAGTTTGGAGACATTAGAGCAAGTACACTGAATAATTGTAACAAATATTATGTACTTTGTTTTGCATTTGTGGCTGGCCATTATGTCATTAGCTTTCTTCCTCTTCTGATTTAATCTCCTTTTTCTGTCCCATGTTCTTTTGGTAGAGATTGTTTCAATCTGCTCCATTTCTAGGTGGAATCTGTCAGCAAATTTTTGAAAACATACATTTCCATTTTGGTGCTTACACCATATTTTTTATTAGGTCACACTGGGTTGTATTTTGTTTCTAAGGTAAGTCAGAAATAGTGAGGTTTAAAAAAATCAAACATCCTTGATATAAGGATCCCTTCACAAGATATAAATATACTTGATATCAGACTCTGGAGTGTTATAAAGGACATTTGTTACATTTTTAAAAAATGTGTTTTTAGTATTAGTTAAAATTTCTCTAGCCTCCTGTTTACTTTTCAGTATAAGCCCTAGTTTTGAAATCCTGTTGTGCCGCTTAACTGAATGAGCTGGGGCCTGTCGTTTACTCCTTCATAGCTTGTCTTCTGTCTGTAAAGGAAGAATCATGCGGTCTATCCCACCTATCATCTCACCAGGAAGTCTGTAAGGCTCAAATGGGATGATGCATGCCAAAGAAGTTGAGAAAACAGGGAGAACTCAGAATTTTTGCATCATCAGTTCATAGCAACAAAAGTGATTACTAATTTTATCGAAAAGTGTTATATCTCTCTTTGCCCATTCCCCGGATAATCTGTGCAATGAGCAGCTTTAAATTTTAAGCAAAGGAGTGACAACTCAGTAGACAGTTGGAGCCAGCTGTATCACTTTGCCAGAGAAATTTTCAGGAATTTTGTTCCTCACTTGTTAATCACAGCCAATACTAAAAACTAAACTATTTACAGACTTCCAATTAAATAAACATTCTAAAAACAAAGGTAATAATTGCTCAAAACGTCACTTCATAATTATTTTGCTACGTTTTATTACTATCTAGGATTTCAAGTTATCCCCATCTGTTCTTTATAATGCGTGTACTATATAGTGATACGATACAGTCTATCTCTTCCAACTCTGCATTCAGAAATGTTATTTTGGTAGTTTGAAATCCACTGGTGAAGTACATACAGAAATTGGAAAACAAATCAGAGCCTGATTTATTTTGCTGATTGTCTAAACTTAAGAAAATGATAGAAGAAATTTTAGTAACAAAGGTTAAATTTAAAGCTGTGTTAGTTTATGAATAATGCAAAAATTCGAGGAAATATTTTTCTCTTTGTTGAAAACTATTACCTGATCAGCAAAGAAGTTGTTCACATCATTGGCAATCAAATGTCGTCCTAATACACATCTTTGTTGTTTCACTTTCATCTTGTTTGTTAATGTAAAAAACATTAGCCAACATTCATGTTTGAACTTCAGTGGCATGAATGGCTTCTCTGCTGAACTGGATTTTTTTCCCCCCTGAACTGAATTTTATTTTTTTTCTGAACTGTATTTTTTTTTTAAGATTTTATTTATTTATTTGAGGGAGAGAGAGAGAGCATGCATGAGAAGGGGGAGGGTCAGAGGGAGAAGCAGACTTCCCGCCAAGCAGGGAGCCTGATGTGGGACTTGATCCCAGGACTCCTGGATCAGACCTGAGCCAAAGGCAGTCGCTCAACCAACTGAACCACCCAGGTGCCCCTCTGAACTGTATTTTAATAAAATACTCATAGTCTTGCATTTGCCAAATATGGTTGAATTCCAACAGTATGTTGACAATGGCTTTAAGTTTGCTGAAACCATTCTGTGAAAATCAGTTGGCTGTACAGAATTTACTATGGTGTTCTTTTTTTGTTTGTTTGTTTGCAAATTTTATGCTACACATCTTTTATATCAGCAAAATGTGTAATAGACACATGGATACTCTCTCCCCTCCTTCCCTGGACAGCAGTGGTAGAACATTTACCAAGATGGTAATGGACATATCTTAATTTGCAATTTGAAAAGAATGTTCCACCTGTAATGTGGAGCCTGAGTGGTAGGAGCTAAGAGAAGAAGACGCTAAGAGAGGAAGAAGGGAGAGCAGCGAGGAGGCAGGAACATAGGTCCAGGGAAAGATGGTGATTTATACTGAGTGGTGGTGAGAAGCTATGATTGGACAGGGGGAGCATTTTGGAGGCCAAAGGAAAGCAAACCAGTCATTCAGTGGCTCTATGGAAGAAAGGGAAATATCTATGCTAAAAGAAGGCCATCTGGTAAATACCAAAAAGGCTCAGTGATTGAATGAAGCAAGGGCATAGGAGGCTGGACCTGAGAAAAGGAGTCAGGAGCCACATGACAAGGGAGGAAAGGAAAGAGAGGCAGTTCTAGAATTTAAGTAAACATCTCTGAAGCACATAGAGAAAGTTAGGCTTGATTGACTTACAGTGGGAGTGGGGAGGGGAAACCCCAAATACCAGTAATGTCTCCTAACTGGAACTCACTCAGAAGTTTTCTTACTCATGTAGAAATTATACAAATTATACAAAGATTTTTGACAACATAGAGGGGTTAGTTTTTCATCTCAAAGCTTTGATCCTATCCCTGTGTCTGGTAGATTTTTTTTTTTTTTTGCATTTGTCCATTTTAATTACAAACCTCTCACTCAGTTACCCTGTGCTACACAGACAGTGCTGCCTCTTTTATGCTTCTCATGACCTGGTTCCCAGTTTTTCTTTGTTATGTCATCAATAAGGACACCACCAGAAGCAACCCTACTATATTGCCTACTAGGCAACAGTAAGTTTCTGGCTACCACAGTTCCTCCTGCTTCCTCCTCTACTCCCCATTACAGGTTGTATGTTTTGATTTTACATCATCTTACATATTGCTTTGGTTTTACATCATATCACATATGTTATTTATGTTTCTAATATTTTATAAGTGAGGTTATTATAGGGGCATCTGGGTGGCTCAGTTGGTTAAGCATCTGCCTTCAGGTCAGGTCATGATCCCAGGTCCTGGAATCAAGCCCTGAGTCAGACTCCCTGCTCTTCACGGGGCCTGCTTTTCCTTCTCCCTTTGCCTGCAGCTCTCCTCTGCCAAATAATAAATAAAATCTTTAAAAGGAGAGAAAGAGGGGGGTGCTTGGGTGGCTCAGTAGGTTAAGCCTCTGCCTCTGGCTCAGGTCATGATCTCAGGGTCCTGGTATCAAGACCCACATTGGGCTCTCTGCTCGGCAGAGAGCCTGCTTCCCACCCCCCTGCCTGCTTCTGCCTACTTGTGATCTCTCTCTCTGTCAAATAAATAAATAAAATATTTTTAAAAAGAGAGAGAGGGAGGTTATTATATTTTATGGAATTTTTAAAATAGTAAATGTTTTGCAAAAGAAGGAAACATCTGCCCCCATTCATCAACCATATTGGCCGGAAAAAGGAAAAATTCCCAACCAAACAGCTACCAATGACTGCTACTTTGACGGTTTGGTTTGGATATAGCCCTTCGGTTTACTTTGGGTCTTCTGATATTAGTTGTTTTATTGATGGTTTCAATTAATCATGAAATCATTATTAATAGGAGGTGCTTTATGAACTAATTTTCTCTCCCATTCATTCATTTTTTCAGCAAAATACAATTCCTTCAACAAAATAGCAACTACTATAGGTTAGGCCCCAGTGTAAGGCAGTAAGGATATAAAAATGATTAAGATACAATACTTACCTTGGAGGAAATGGCAACAGATACAGTAACAAGTCATTATTAAACAATGCAGATTGATGTGAACAATGGAGAACTGTGTGACAGATGCATTAGGGTACTGTATTTGCATCAAGAAGTCATCTGGATGTCAAGGGTGGCAAGGTAGGTGTGGGTATAGAGATGGTAATATAATCAGGGAGTGCTTTTAGGAGGCAAGCATGACTGATTTGAATTATGAAGGTTCTCCTTCAGGTAATTTGATTATTTCTGACAGACACAGTATAAAGAAAGCTTGTCTTTCTTTATATTCTAGCAGGATGGGGTTTTGGTGCATTTAAAAGAAACCCAACTGTTATTTACCCTAAAGATACAAATGTAGTGATCCAAAGGGGCACGTGCACGCAGATGTTTATAGCAGCTACGTCCACAATAGCCAAACTATGGAAAGAATCTAGATGTCCATCAACAGATGAATGGGTAAAGAAGATTTGGTATATATATACAATGGAATACTATGCAGCCCTCCAAAGAAATGAAATCTTGCCATTTGCAATGACATGGATGGAACTAGAGGGTATTATGCTGAGCGAAATAAGTCAATCAGAGAAAGACAAGTATCATATGATCTCCCTGATATGAGGAATTTGAGAGGCAAGGTGGGAGATTTAGGGGGTAAGGAAGGGAAAAATGAAACAAGATGGAATCAGGAGGGAGACAAACCATAAAAGACTCTTAATTTCACAAAGTAAACTGAGGGGTGCTGGGGGGAGAGGGGTTTGGAGAGAGTGGTTGGGTAATGGACATTGGGGAGGGTATGTGATATGGTTAGTGCTGTGAAATGTGTTAGCCTGATGGTTCACAGACCTGTACCCCTGGGGCAAATAATACATTGTATGTTAATAAAAATAATTAATTAAAAAAAAGAAACCCAACTGTTAATACAAAAAAGAAAGTTTATTAGTTTATTTAAAGTCCAGAGGATGTTAGTTTCAGGCATGGCTGCATCCAGGGTCTCAGTGGTGTTAAAAGTGTTTGGACTATCTGTTAGCTTTACTTTCCTGTTTTGGCTTTTCTCCAGAAAAGGCTATCTCCACCTCATGGGCTACAGCACCTGGGATCAAAATATCCTACCAGCTTAGTAATGCCAATGGAAAGAATTCTTTTCTACTGATTTTAGTCCATGTCCCTGGCAGGAGCTTCATTGGTTTAGTTAAGTCACATCCTCATGCCTGAACCAAAGACAATGACCAAGGGATGTAAAGGGAAATATAGCCTGATTGGCAAAATCTAGGTTCAGTTCTCATCGCTGACATCTAAGACTGGGGTAAAATGAAAGAGAGAGATAGAGACTGCTCACTACTTTAGCTATTTACCAAAATATTACCAGTGATTTTACATTTTAAGGGAATTACTCATGACCTGATTTCCCTTCCTGACTTCAGTAGAAAAAGAATGTGGATTTGTACTTTAAATTTTTAAATAGAGGGGCGCCTGGGTGGCTCAGTGGGTTGGGCCACTGCCTTCGGCTCGGGTCATGATCTCGGGGTCCTGGGATCGAGTCCCGCATTGGGCTCTCTGTTTAGCAGGGAGCCTGCTTCCCTCTCTCTCTATGCCTGCCTCTCCATCTACCTGTGATTTCTCTCTGTCAAATAAATAAATAAAAATCTTTAAAAAAAATTTAAATAGTACACACAT
Organism: Mustela lutreola; assembly: GCF_030435805.1. Lineage (NCBI taxonomy): Eukaryota > Metazoa > Chordata > Mammalia > Carnivora > Mustelidae > Mustela > Mustela lutreola. Next base: position 80,864,361 of record NC_081294.1, read on the forward strand.
GGATTGACTATTGCTTTGCAGAAATAGTACCTCTACTTAATTGGGCCTTTCCAGGTGAAACAGAGATGTTTACAACTTTTAAGCTAGTTTCCTAGTCTTTCACAGAAGGAATTTGTCTTACTTGACTATGATTCAAACAAATATGATGGTATAGAGGGAGATGGCTGCTGTGAGCCTCTGCCTGCTTTTTTTGCTCCTTCTGTCTTGACAAGCTGAATGTCACGCAAATGTCTCCAGCCTGGGCACTGGGCAGGCAGGAAGCCAGAACCAGTAATAGAAGCAGGAGGCACTCTGTGAATACTTGCTGATTAATTTTAGCTCCATAGGCCTGATGGGTTTTCCATCCCTATAATTACCATCAGCAAATAGTTGTTGAATGATGTCCAGCATATTTTTATTCCTCTTTCCTTGGTCCTGATTTTCATTTTCTATTTTACCTCTCTGTGATTTCATCCCATGTGTTTCTGTTCATCACACCAACAGAGCCTCCTTGATCAGTCTCTACTTCCTTAATTGTATTCCGTCTATGAGATATCTTTACCTATCTGTCTAAATTTATTTTTATTATAAGTAGTCAAAGTCCTCTCTGACTTATCTGAGGCAATAAACTATGAAAAAAAAAAAAGGGTCACTAAATGGATATTCTGGTATACATTTCACATGTGTCTTATAAGTCAGGTTTTTATATTAGAAATAATGCCTGATAAGGCTCTATGTCCTGATTAGGTCACTCAATACAGCAAAATGAGAGTAATGAGAACTGAGGGAAAGATACTACAGAAGACAGACTGGGTTTCCAAGAATGGTTATCTGTGTGTAGATAGCATTAGAATGAAACATATTTTTCTTTTTAATTTCTTAAAATTAAAAAGAATTTTTAAAGATTTCATTCATTTATTTGACAGAGAGAGAGATCACAAGCAGGCAGAGAGGCAGGAAGAAAGAAAGGGGGAAGCAGGCTCCCTGGGCTTAATCCCAGGACCCTGAGATCATGACCTGAGCTGAAGGCAGAAGTTCAACCCACTGAGCCACCCAGGTGCCCCTGAAATGTATTTTTAGATAATACTTCTGTCTTACAAAGACCTTTAAAATAGTACATGCTAAAAAATCCATACTTATTTTAAAAATCCAAGCATAAAAAAGACAGAAATGCATAAAGTAGAAAGTGAAAACTCTCTCCCCCCACAATCCCATTTTGCAGATATAACTATTTTTAAGAGTTGGTGTGCATTCTTACAGAAACTTTTTGTCTATGCATGAATAAAGATGCATAATATTTTTAAAGATTTTATTTTTTTAAGTCATCTCTACTCCCAACATGGGGCTTCAACTCACCATCCTAAGATTGAGAATCACATGTTCCACTGACTGAGCCAGCCAGGTGTCCCACACACACTTAAAATTTTTAAGTGGGATTTTACTATGCATATTTCATCTTTATTTATCAAATGTTCTTGGACATCTTTCCCTGTCAATATATTCAGATGATAGTAGCAGTTTTCCATTGTTCAGCTACATTACAATAAATTTAACCTTTCCCTTGGTTATGAAATATTTGTTTCTAATTTTTCAGTATTGGAAGTCATGCTATGAGTATCCTTATATCTGTATCTTTGCACCATTCTGAAAGTATTTCTGTAGTATAGAATTAGAATTCTTCAGGCAAATGTAATTCCTAACAATCATTAAGCACCTAAATGTGCCACATTTATGGGCTTTTTAAAGATATGCTTGCCCATTACCAGTTTATTTTCTACTTTTGTCTTCCTTTAGGCATTCTAGAAAAACTCAATTAGACCAAGAGTCATGGGTGGCTGTGCAGAAGAGGCTTCTTCCTAAAGCTCCCTCATTTGTTGCTTATGGACCCAGTTTTGCTGAATACATGTTACCTGTATTTTAAATTCAAGAGGATCAGTTTACATATGAACTGGGAAGAGTCACCATCAAGGGATCATTTAGGGATACTACAATGATTGCGGGGACCAACCTCCATTCTTTGTGGCCATCTGTGTCCTCTACCATGACCAGACGGTGGATAGATATTTTTCCTTCTTTCTTTCTTTTTCTTTCTTTTTTCTTTTTTTTTGGTCTGCCGCGAGTCCACTCTGGACATGTGGTACCAGAACTTCAATTTTCCTTTGGAAAACTATCCTTTTCCCAACTTCAGTCCATGTATTTGTGGTGGGATTAACCTCATCCCAAACTCTATGGATGGGTCAGGTCTGTCCTGTTAGAGATGGGCACACAACAGGAACAAATGAGCTTTTATTTTAGGCCTCCTGGGACCATTCGGAAAATTGCCCTATTCAAGCTGATAAAATGCAAGCTTGGAGGAGCTGTATTCTGTGACTTATAACCCCCAGTGCTATGAAGTGAATTAAAAAATAAGAAAAACAGGGGCACCTGGGTGACTCAGATAAGCATCTAACTGTTGATCTCAGCTCAGGTTTTGATCTCAGGGTGGAGAGTTCAAGCCCTGCATTGGGCTCCATGCTGGATGTGAAGCCTACTTAAAAAATAAGGGACGCCTGGGTGGCTCAGTTGGTTAAGCAGCTGCCTTCAGCTCAGGTCATCATCCCAGCGTCATGGGATTGAGTCCCATATTGGGCTCCTTGCTCCGCAGGGAGCCTGCTTCTCCCTCTGACTCTGCCTGCCACTCTGTCTGCCTGTGCTCGCTCGTGCTTGCTCTCTCTCTGACAAATAAATAAATAAAATCTTTAAAAAAAAAGAATTTAAAAAAAATTAAAAAAAAAATAAATAAGAAAAAAAAAAAAACCAAAGAGAGCTGAAGATAAACAGATTCCCAATTATGTAATTTGAATGTCTAGATCCTGAGGCTAGGGCTACCCCTAGACTTCATTATTTTTTTTTTTTTTTAAGATTTTATTTATTTATTTGACAGAGAGAAATTACAAGTAAGCAGAGAGGCAGGCAGAGAGAGGAGGAAGCAGGCTCCCTTATTAAAGACTCTGATAAGCTCCTCCTCCGCCTTCTCATTTCTTTTCTCTTCTCCTTCTTCCCCATCCCCCACCTTCTTGACCTCAGCCAGCTAGAGCTAGCTCTGTAACATCTGATCCTGACAAAAAAGTCAGGACCTAAAACATGGGTGCTGCTTCTTCTGGAAGTGAGACACAGGCTAATGTTACTAGGCATCTAGGGTGGCCCTAAAAGACAAGAGAAACCAGAGAGAGAAGCCAGTGGATGCCTAAAAATAAACTTTACCTGCTTCAAGAGTTTGGCTAGAGTTTCCTTTTAATGATTAACCAGGTGAGTGGGTCAAACTGTTTCTTTAAAATACAGGTACGCAAATGAGAATAGTCACCTCAGTTCATTCTGCCTCAAATTTCCATTTTTAATTAGTACATATTACTCTCCTTTCCGTATCAATCCAGCCTTATATTTTATTGCTTTGTTTATTGTAGACTTGATAACATATTACCTTAAATACAGTATCTGTAACTATGGTCTAGTGAAGTACGTACTAAAATATTTTAATATCTTATTATTTGTTTTCAAACCCAAAGCAGATAGTGAAGAAAAACTCTGCTAATTAAAAAATCAATCCCTTAGGTGAATTAAATTGGCAATTCTTACACCAATATTGCTAATGTTTTACATATGTAAGCTTTATACTTCTCTTTCATCCCTTGGTGGTAGTGGATAGGGATATCATTAGTTGGATTCAGTAAACATTTATTTAGCTATTAATAGCTCCAGCTCCATGTGAAATAGACCTGAGACTACCTTTTAGTAGACTTGTGTCTTCAGGTAAGTTACTTAACCTCTCTGAATCTGAAAAATAAAGATAACAATAGTATTTGCTTTGTAACAATCACATATAGATTAAATAAGTTATTCTAAATAAACCATAACCTCTGATATTTCATAAGTGCTATTATGTTACATGATTATTGTCACTAAACCCTTTGCTAGGGACTAGCAAGGAAAATAAACCAACAAATTACAGTCTTTGCAGAAAGTCAGAGGGACCGTAGATACACCCCAATCAGAAAGGACACACACACACACACACACACACACACACACTCACACCACTAGGTTCCTTTAAACTAAGCACTTGCCTCCTTATATGATGGATTGCAAAGTGAGCCTCACTGAGCACCTGCTGGGGATTCTCTGAAAGAAGTTCAGCCACTAGTTGGACATTTTCACTCTATGATTTATCAGACTCCCCATGGTTTTGGGGTCCTATAATTCTATAAGCCATGCATATAACATAACCTAGTGGGATCTAATTGTTATGAAACCCGAGAGAACCAGAGATTTCCCACATCCAGCTGAGCATGCTCAAATAGAGAAAGACATTTAAAAGCTAAGAACTTGATCTCAGGCTCTTAAACCAGCAAAATTCTATAGCCAAAAGAAAGAAAAGCACAAAGAAAAGGAATGACTTGTCTGTGGTCTCACCGATTTGCCAAGGAACCAAAGTGAACATGCAAGCTTTCCCAGCTCCTGGTTGAGTTCTCTCTACACTAAACACAGTGATACACAATCTTCAGATGTCAATATTTACCTTCTATGAATTTATTGCTGGCGATGTGTCAACGTGCAAATTCATTTGTTTACTTATGTCCATGCCTTCAAAAACTCCTTTCACTTCACCACCGAAGTTTGTGTAACACAGTCGACAGCAATGAGTAAGGTAACAGAAGAGTGGGTTTTGGTTTTGGCTGTGGGACCCTTTCCTGCTCCATACCCCCACTATCTACCAGGGATGCAGATGGCTAGCTCCCTGAGGCTGGCTCCAGCAGCCTCTAGGAGAAGAGAGCTAAGTGCCCTTGGATTTCTCCTGGTTTCCCTAACTCCCACTCTGGCCGGAACTGGGCCAGCAAAAGGGGGTTCAGAAGGGTTCATGCATTCATTTTGCCCCAACAAGAATTTGCTTCAAGTAGCTTTTTCAGATTGCAAAATTAATGAGCCTCATCTTTCATTCTGTCTTTTATCTTCCTTCTAGAAGCAGCATAGTGGTGCAGGGGATCAGCTCTGGGGCAAAACCTCCTGGGATTGAATCTGGCTCCGCCACTTGTTACCTGTAGGACCTTGATAAGCTTTTTAATCCTCTGTGTGCCTCCAAGTCCTTACCTAACCTGAGGGAAGACAACAGTACCCACCTCGGATATGTTGTGAAGACTGAGTGAGTTCTGACGTAGAAAACACTTAGAACATAGCCTGGCAGTGACAAGCAATAAATACATGCCAGCTGTTTCTCATGCTTTTGTGGTTCATTCATTTGTCCCTAGGATACTCTGAGGTAGACTGAAGGTTGTGATATGGACTTGGTGGAAGGTACGTGCACCCAGGGTATGCAGCCCAGGCACACACAGGGCCAGCTGGGGGCCGGTGGCTGAACAGGCATTCACTGCTTGGTCTGCTCTCCTTCTGGGTTAGACTACAAATAGCTCCTTTCTTCTTCTTTTTTTCTTATCTTCATTAGTATCCAGGTGCCTCTTACCATTCCTGGCTTTTCCTTCCTAGGATAACATCTCACCAAAGTCTTCCCTGCTTTGACCCTCCATATGTTTTATTTGGCCATCCCTTGCAGTGTTGGTTGCCAACAGAGTTGTCCATCAAATCATTGGGTAATTTGTTTGAAGTAATGATACCTGGCACCACCTCAAATCTGCTGAGCCAATCTGTAAGAGTAGAGCCCAGGGATCTCTAGTCAAGTCCTCATTTGATGGGTAGCATGGTGTTTTACGGAAGACCACAACCAAGGATCCAGGCTGCCTAGGCAACTTGCTAGTTGAATGACTTTGGGCAAACTATTTAAGTTTTTGTCTTTCTGCCCTCATCTGTAAAATGGGCATTATAAGAGTACTCACAAGGTTACTATGAACTCATAAGGTACTTGTAAGAATGAAAGAGATGATGTCTCTTAAAACAATATGTAAAACATTATAAACATTTAGTAAATGTTAGCTGTTTCTTTTCTCTTTCTCTTTTATTTTCCCTTCCTTCTTACCTTCTCACCTATCCCCCCTTCCTTCATTATTGCCTCCTCTCCTTCTAACAAACACATACTCGTCATCTACTCAGGGCATGACTTTGGTGACCCAGCGATGCGTTCAATGTGATTTAGGTCCTTGATGGGGGTATAGTCTAATGGGGGAAAATGGACACATAGACAAAGAAATAGAACAAAGTTTTCCAATACAATGGTTTTACAGACAAGGAATGAGTTATTTTCTTAGAACAGAGATGGACTTGAGGAGCAGCTCCAAAGAAGTGACTTTGGCCTTCAGAGTTTGAACAGAGATGAAATTAATGTGTTCCATGCAACAAGCATTTTCAAAAGTACCTACTACATACAAAGCAGAGGTTCTTGAAATTGTCTTCCTTTAGAGAATTGCAGCTTCATTTTTAACTTGATGTTTTAAAAAGTTATTAACCCAGAGTAGCCAAATAATCTTTAAAAAGAAGAGTAAGTTTGGAGGACTCATGATTCCTTATTTCAAATCTTACTACAAAGCTACAGTTATCAGGATAGTGTGGTCCTCTCATAAGAAGAGAAATACAGATCAGTGGGAAAGAAGTGAGAGTCCAGAAACCCACATATCTGTTGTCAACTGATTTTTGTCAAGAATGTCAAGACTATTCAATGAAGAGAGAATAATCTTTTCAACAAATGGTGCTGGGACAACTGAATAGCCACATGCAGAAAAATGAAGTGGGACCCTTACCTCATACCACATGCAAAAATTAACTCAAAATGGATCAAAGACTTAACTGCAAGAGCTAAAAGAGTAACACACTAAGAAGAAAACACAGGTGTAAATCTCCATAAACTTGGATTAGACAATGGTTTCTTAGACACGACACCAAAAGCACACACATACACACACACACACACACACAGGGAAAAAATTGACAACGTGGACTCCTTCAAAATCAAAAGGTTTTCTGCTTCAGAGGACATTATGAAGAAAATGAAAAGACAACCCACAGAATGGAAGAAATATTCACAAATCATAAAGATCTAGATCTAATAGATATAATAAACTTTCACTACTCAATAATAAAAGACAAACTTACGTTTTAAGATATAGGCAAATGACTTGAATAGTTTTCTAAAGAAGATGTACAAATGACCAATAAGCACATGAAAAGATGCTCAACATCATTAGTCACTAGGGAGATGAAGATAAAAAACACATGAGGTATCACTTCATACCTACTTGGGTAGCTATAATAAAAAAATGGAGGGGCACCTCGGTGGTCCAATGGGTTAAGCCTCTGCCTTCAGCCCAGGTGATGATCTCAGGGTCCTGGGATCGAGCCCCACATGGGGCTCTCTGCTCAGCGGGGAGGCTGTTTCCCCCTCTGTCTCTCTGCCTGCTGGTCTGTCTACTTGTGATCTCCTTCTCTCTGTCAAATAAATAAATAAAATCTTTTTTAAAAATGGAAAAATAAGTGTTGCTAAGAATGTGGAGAAATTGCAGTTCTCATATATTGCTGATGAGATGTAATATGATGCAGCCACCATGAAAGTGCCTCAAAAAGCTAAACACATAGCTTTTTGTGATCTGATCCAGAAAATTCACTCCTAAGTATCTACCCAGGAGAAACAAAGACATATACCCACAGAAAAACTAATATGTGAAAGTCCATAACACCATGGTTCTTTTTTTTTTTTTTTAGATTTTATTTTTTTATTCGTCAGAGAGAGAGTGAGCACAAGCAGTGGGAGGGGCAGGCAGAGGAAGAAGCAGACTCCCCGCTGAGCAAGGAGCCAGATGCAGGACTCCATCCCAGGACCCTGGGCTCATTACCTGAGCTGAAGACAAATGCTTAACCGACTGAGCCACCCAAGCATCTCAATATCATTGTTCTTAATAGCCAAAAAGTAGAAACGACCTAAATGTTCATCATTTGATGAATGAATGAATAAACAAAAGTATATGCATACAAAAGTACAATTCAGCCATAAAAAATAATGAAGTACTGATCGATATATATTAGTCCAGAATAGTCTAATCCACGAAAACGGAAAGTTGGTTGGTGGTTGCCAGGGAGTTTGGGAAGAAGGGAATGGGGAGTGACTGCTAGCAGGTACAGAGTTCATTGCTGGAGTGAGGACAAAGCTCTGGGAGTAGGTAGTGAGGATATACAAAATTAAAAGGATATTAAAACCCAGTGAACTGTATTTTTAAAAATGGTGAAGTTTATATCATATGAATTCTACATCAATGACAATAATAAAATGGAAAAAAAAATTACTAAAACCAGCATCCACTTTCTGTTTTCTTCGGAATGTTGATACATCGATACAAATCAGCTGAAATAATATAGCACATGAGGGATACCATTATTATTTGTTTTATAAAAATATATGTTTCATTCGAGGTGACAAGTTCAAGTTGATTCAGATTATGATCAAGAGTAGACAGAGGCCAAGGGAAGGCTGTGCTGAAAGGATCTGATTGTCGAGACTCCTTTGACTAACTTCTAAACCCTCATGTACTAACTTGTGCGTTCATCAAAACAGCATTTGGAAAAAACAGTTTTTTATTAAAACTTCATGGTACACTAATTAGGGAGTCAAACCTTGTCTCATAGGTACCACTGAGTCATTCTGGGACACATATATGCTCTTGTGGCCACCAAATAGCTGTGAATCTGGGGCTAACCCGTGGGCCCTGGTGAACTGCTGCTTTCTCTCAGCTTGTCTCTCTGTAAGACCACGGCAACAGCATCTGTTCTGTTTCTTACATGTGCTTTTACTTCCCTTAGTCTGTGGGCAGAATTCGATATGTTCTTGGGAATATAATTCACAGATCTTATGGACTTAGTCTTGTCCATTCAAACAGATCTTTCCATTCATTTCCCCTCTCTTTTAAAAGAGTTCAGGGGTTGCCTGGGTAGCTCAGTCAGTTAAGCATCCAGCTCTTGGTTTCAGCTCTGGTCATGATCTCAGGGTCATGGGATTGAGCCCCATGTGGGGCTCTGTACTGAGTGGGGAGTCAGCTTCCCCTCTCCCTTTGCCCTTCTGCCTACTCTTGTACACACACACACACACACACACACACACACACTCTCTCTCTCTCTCTCTCCCAAATAAATTAATAAAACTTAAAAAAAGAAAAAAGAGTTCAAATGTTAATTCACTCTCCTCAGTGAACTCCTGAGCACACCCAGGCAAGTGTTAATACTTCTAAACCTTGAAAAGGGATTCTGGTCTACATAGTAGGAGTTTAGGATTTTCATTACTTAATGTGGCAAACTGTTCTTACTGACGATTGTACTCCAGATATGGCTCCCCACTTCCCCCCTCCGCCCCCGTGAAGATATAAATAAGGATTCTGGAGCATTTTGCAGTCTTACTAGGTGGGGAGATTAATCATGTTGGGGACTCTCAGATGGTGGGGTGGGGCTGAGGGAATTACCCTTAGTGTTTAATTATGAAACTCACATAGAATCAGTGCAAAGTCATCCAAAGGCACAGAAAGATCAGATGAGACAGAGGGAAAAGAGAGTTGGTAAAACAAACCTCAGCAGTACTTCCTCCAGCGCCATCCAGGAGCTACTTCCATCCAGTCCTTCTTTCCCAGCATGAAGGCCACCGCCTGGGGTGGAGGTGGAGAGAGTGTTGGAACTGCAGGACTGTGAGCAGAGGGCCCACCTGCTGGGAACGCTGTTCTTAAGTGAGGTGAATGCCTCAGGCTAAATTAGCCTGAGGACCGTAAAGTTAGATTTCCCTGCCTTCCTTTCCCCCAGCTGATTAGATGTTCACCAGCAACTTTCTGAACAGATTTGCCTGCACCGGGGTACCACGTTATAGCGGTTAAGGGCCCAGACTCTGGTTCACACCACGTGGGTTCAGCTCCCATCTCTAAAACTCACTCGCTTCATCATCTTACAAGTTAGAGAACCTCTGACTTTCTCTGTGAAGGGGGCTTAACCACAGTTTCTGCCAAATAGGCTTGTTGTGAGGATTAGACCAGGTAATCATATAAAGTGATTTCTACCATGCCCAACACATTGTTAATAAATGGTAACTGCTAGGATTACTGTTACTTTGGTCAAATGTAGTTCTGTCTGTGGGGAGCGAATAGGCTTCTTACACAGGCAATTGTGTTTTTCATGGACACTTACTTAGCTGTGCTTTTGACTTCCTATGCTAATCACCTGAATTTAGTGACAGGAAGAGAGCAATGGGGGACTGAGATTCAGGGTTCTGATGCCTCCTGAGGATCAGTGCTAAAGCCATGGCAACTTCATCTAGGTAATGAATGCCATCTTGTGAAACTCCTTGGGGTCTGCCTGCTGGTCTTTCCTTGAAGATACCATCTTGGTCAGGAGCTTGCTTAGAATTTCCTTAGGAAATTGACAGAGGAATACCTAAATCAGGCCAGTGGTTCACATAGTGATTGCAATCTCAAACACTAATCTGTTGAGGACTGGGTTTATATATATCAGGCCATTCCCCTTTCTAAAATCTGAAGCCTTCCCTCCTGCACTGAGGATGAAAGCTAAACTTCACCTTAGGGTACATGAGGTCCTTCCAATCTGGCAAGTTCTGCCCTTCAAACTGCCCCCATGTAACTCTCCCTTAATCGCCAGGCTCTAGACCACTGGTTGGAAAATGACAGCAATTTTGGTGAGGTTTTACTGGGACGCAGCATACACATCTGTTTACCTATTGTCTGAGGCTGCGTTCATGCTGCAATGGTAGAGTTGGGGGTAGTTGAGACAGAGGCCATATGGCTCACAATGTCCCATGGTAGCACCTAATTGCATGGGACATGGGACAGGAGGTCTAGTTGTTCATTCAAGATGAAGAAATGGTTTTGTTTGTCGGCTAACAATTCTTGCCGTAAAAACAAATCTATGTGCTTGGGGTTCCTGAAGACCTGGTTGCCCTTATCGTTCTGATTACCGCCCATCCCCCACCAGAGGTCCCTGGGGCACATTTGACAGAACTTAAAATTCAGGGCACATATTTTGAAAAACACTGACTTTACTGATTTGATTTGACACTTTGGATAAAGTTACTTTGGTATTTTGGTTAAATTTTAAGTACTCCTACTTTAAGAACATTTAATAGGAAGCAAGTGGCAGTTTCAAATTAAGACTAAAATAATAAGTAACAACAATAATAGTTACTAACACAAAATGCATGCATTAAATTTGATTTGACCTAGTCCTTACCTGTGGGGTGAGTGCTATGATCCTCCATTTTAAAGACAAGGAAAAGGGAAGTTAACTGACTTGGCCAAGTTACACGAGAATACAGAACAAATGATGGAGTCAGGACTCAAAACCCACAGTCTGACGCCAGGGCCCCAGTTCATTCACTTCCACTCTATAACCAAATGATACGGTGAAACTAGTACCTCAACTTTGAAGACTGGCTTACAGTTCACAGAGTCGATGAGCTTCTCTTTTTCCAGATAGGTACGCAGAGGCAGAACAAAAGTTCCATGATTTGACAAGGTTCTGTGTCTACTTTCAGGCAGAGGAATATTAGAAACTGTGGTCAAGAGTCTTCCCCCCAGAAGCAAAAGCTGGAAGGTGCCCCGCAGGCCACTGCCTCCTTTTGGGCCCCGTCTCGCGGGTGGAACCTGCCCGGCACTGAGTCAGAACCAACTCTCTGGAAGCATTTCATCGATTTATATTAGTAGATGTCAAATACATAGATCTCTTGAGAAAGAAACTCTGATCCTAAGAATGTTCTCCCTCACTGATAAGAGAGGCACACAGTTTCCAATAAAAAATTGGAAACTACTTCAATACCAACCAACAGGACGATGTTTAAATTTGTTGCATCCGTAAGACAGAATGCGGCCCACGAAGATCATGTTTTTCTGATTATCTGGGAAAATGTTCACAATAAAATATGCATATACATATACATTTTAATTTATATGTGTATATAAAAATACATATATATTTATATATGCATATACATATACATATTTATTTATACTTATTTCATATCTACTTATCCTTAATATATACTTACTATTTTATATACCCATACACGTGTATATAAATTGTATGTGTATTAGACTATCTCTTTTTCTGATAGATCTTTATGTATTGTATGCTTTATATTAGATGTTTCCTAAAAGATACTAATTTATGCTAAATAATATAACAGTATATGCATTAAAATATTAACCATGGCTACCTGTGGGAAGTAGATGATAGTTGATTACTATTTTCTTCAACATACTTTTCTGTACTTTTCTAACTTTATGCCATGAAGATATTTCATTTTGATGAGGAGAAAAGTTTCATGATGTGTGTGATGTTAAGGAATGATGCTGGTTCCCAGTGTTTCACAGGCTGCGTCCCCAGCAAGGGCCTGTCCTACTATTCGGGAGCACTAAGCACTTAAATGCAACCATTAAAAATGTATCCCTGTTTGGAACCAACTCTGAATCGCACTCAGAAACTCCCAGGTAACCATCAGTACCAGCTAAGACTGTTGTGAATTTAATCACCTGTACTGTTGCTTGTGCAAAGATACGGGGAGGAGGGGGAGGTTTGAATCTTGTGGTTTCATGGGATGTCCTGTTTGGAGTCCTTTCAGAGCAGAAGATGGAAAAGGTGCAGACATGATGGAAGACTTCTGAGTGCCAGGACTGGGCAGGCCCTGTGGGTCTGGAGCTCCTGGGAGTGGAGGCAAGTCACGCCCATCCCCGGCCCATTCATTTCTATCTACTGATTTTCAACAGGGCTTAGGAGCGTCCTGAGAAAGATCAAAATCTTGCCCACCAATGTGCAGAAAGAAGGGCACTTGCTCCCCAATGGAGGACAATTACAGAGAGGGACATGTGTCTCCAGGGAAGTACTAAACGCCTTCCCACAATAAAGGTTGCCATTAGTGAAGAGTGGAGTTACAGGTGGTATCTCAGCTGACACCAGAATCTTGCCCTCACCCAGACACTCCATGTGCTTGTCAGCAGCCTTGGAGAAAGGCACAGTGGTTGTGATGTGAAAGAATGATAACTCTCTAAGGGTAGTAACACAATGGGGCTCATAGAGCTTTGCAGCAGGGTACCCCCTCCACCCCCGCTGATTGTCCTATTGCCATGACACTGGCTTGAGTCACAGTGATCTTGGCTTGGGCATGGAGTTGACTGTCCCTGAGGTGGGGATGCTAGCTACAAAGATGACAGGAGCAGAGTTTATACCTTGGAGGGGCACTGCCTCTAGGGAAGTCTCAGGGGGGTGGGGTGATGACTTCCGTGCACGGCTACCACACCTCCAGGGAGAAGGCCCTGCCATAAACCACCATCACAACCGAGGTTGAACAAATTTGCTGTGGGAATACTCAACAAGCCTTCAGCTGTCACTTTACTATATTACCAGCTTGACTGACAGGTATTCCAAATTTATCAACATTGGGCCTATAGGATTTCTAGGTGCTGGTAATTATGATAGCAATGGTGATGGGGACAGACCTCTAGTTCTGAGGGACATCTTTGTGGAAGCATCGGAGACCCCGGATTCCTGTCATGATGGGGACACTCGAAGGAATGATTTCTGATTACATGTCCACACCCCTGGGCATTTTCAAAGATATTTATGGGAAAGGGACTCTTTAAATTCTCAGCTGGGCAAAGCAGGGACACCCATAATTGAGGAAGTATGCTGTGGAGACCAGTGTGTTTAAACAAAGGAAGCCAAGGGGGCCATGAGAACACATGACTCTCCATGAATTCAATGTTTTTCTAGAGCAATTTGGCTTCTGTAGCTACTTGTTAAAATTATTCCAAGGAGGTGTGCTTCTATAACATCATTTTTATGAGATGAGAGAAACACCATGATGTCAGGCAAATCTGGACAACATTTCACCGTGGACATCGTTTCTTTTTGGAGGATCCTCCTCCAGGGAATCTTCTCAATCTGTCCACGGTATACTCAACAGCCCCACAATTGTTGCCTTCTCTGCCCCATAGTTAGTCTGTTCTTTCTCCCATGGCAACTTAAGTTAGCCATGATGGCAGAAAAGCAATCTGATGTGTATATTCACCCAAAATGCCAAACGACTGACAGCAAGTCTGGTTAAAGTTTCTATTTTAAAGGAGGATGTCTGAGGTCCACAGTGTCTTAACAGAAAGGAATCAGGCTTATTATGAAATTCTTTCACCATGACAAGCCATTGGAGAGAGAATTTGGGGCAGCGGAACTGCCTAGAATCTATTAATGATACACCAAAGGCAACTCAATTGACTCATCAAGTTAACTCTGATGGTGATGATGACTTAACTAATAAGCCCTAAGCTGGTGCTGCCTCATCTTTACAGAGTTTTATTCAACATCCTTTTGAAGTAGGAACAGCAGAAATGATCATTCTTAATTCACCCGTAAGACTCTGGGGAGTAGAGAGGGCTATTCATTCGCCCTTTCAGCTGGTAATAGATGGAACCAGGACTGAACACACAGTGTCATCCATCTTATTTGGGTCGAGAGACTGAGTGCCCAAGACAGGAATGTTTTCCTGGGCTCTGATGGGTATCCTGAAAAGCTAAGTTGCAAAGGACTTACAGGCCAGCTAGATTACTGATCTGTAAACCTCGCTTTCTCTCTTTCCTCCTTCCTAATCCTTTAGCAAATCCCATTGACTTCATGTTCAGAAGACATCCTGCAAATGACCATGTCCCCCTTTCCCCTTCCACTGCCGCCTGCCTCCTGGAGAAGATCGCAACAATTTCCTGACTGCTCTCCCTGCTTCCACACTTGCCCCTCTAAAGTCTGTTCTTCTCACACCAGTCAAAGGGATCCCGTGAAATTTAAGCCATGTCCTGGCAGTCCTTAGCTCTAGCCCTCAAGAGCTCCCTGACCCACTGTGTCAAAGTTCACATCGCCACCCTGGCCCCCTGCTGTCTTGCTGGCCAAATATCCGTGCCTCTGCCCCAGGTTCTCTCCAGCCACATGGTCTTTTTGCTGTTTCTTGAACTTGCCAACTACTTTTCTCCATGATGGCCTTCCTCCTTGCTGATCCCCCACCTGGAGTCCCTCAGATGTCCACAGGACATTCTCCTTCCCTTCGTTCAGATCCCGGTTCCAATACCACCTCCTCAGAGAAGCCCCCATACCACTCCATCCAAAACAGCACCCCCACTCACTACCCTCTCACCAGGGCCTTTTCTTTCTTTCTTTTTTTTTCTTTAAAGATTTTATTTATTTATTTGACACAGACAGAGATCAGAAGTAGGCAGAGAGGCAGGCAGAGAGAGAGAGAGAGAGAGCGCGGGAAGCAGGCTCCCTGCTGAGCAGAGAGTCTGATGCGGGGCTCGATCCCAGGACCCTGAGATCATTACCTGAGCCGAAGGCAGAGGCTTAACCCACTGAGCCACCCAGGTGCCCCTCAACAGGGTACTTTCAACAGGGTATTTTCTTCATAGCACATTACATATTTTAAAAATGCATTGTCTGGCTTTCCTGTCTAGATGCAAGCTCCATGTGAGTTTTGTTCTGTTCACTGCTAGATCCTTCTTGCCTAGAATAGCGCCAGCTCTTTCTTGCTGAATAAATGAAACTGAGAAACAGAGCAACACATTTCTTTTTAGATAAGTCCACACACACAAAAAATGTTTTCTTCCTTTTCAGTTTAAACTATTGAGCGTGTGACACAGTCCTGTGATTGATTCTTCCTTCCTTCCTTCCTTCCTTCCTTCCTTCCTTTCTTTTTTTTTCTGGTGCTCTGACCTCTGGGTGACTTTTAGCAAGTAACTTGACTTCATTAGAGCTCACTTTACCCAACTGGAGAATGGGAATAAAAATACCACCAACGTTCCTTCCCTGACACTTCAATGAAGCAGCCTCTGAAAGCCTTCTTTGTGTTTTCGAGAAGGAGGTGCACAGATGAAAATTCTCATTATAAAGTTACAATTAAAGCCCCAGGAAGGTAGAGAGCTCTGCTTTGTTTCTCTCCATTCTTGCCCAGAGGGGGCATTCAGTAAGTGCTTACCAAAGTTAATATCTGTGGGATGCAAACTGCACCTGCTCTCGGAGCAGTCATCTCAGAAACTGGCTCCCTTTCTGGGCCAACTCTCTGAAGGCAACAGGACAGAAATCTAACTTCGAAGTGACGCAGATTCCTTTTTTGTAGAAGAAGCCAACTGCACAGCACTTGGAGGACAAAAGCTACTGCTGGTGTGTTCTCTGTTTGAATGTGATGCGGGGAATTTCACAAGAAGAGAAAAATTCGCATCAGAGGATTTTTTTTCTCTTTGGTCTAACTTGCTTCAAAGTGCCCCCTGATTAATATGGGAACTCTCCTAATTTTGGTGCACTTCCTGGTTCAGCTGAGAACTACTGAGTCAGCAGATACTTCCCTGTCCAACCCTAGTGAAAACTAACATGTGCGATCTGGTGCTGGGCTTCCCATGCCCAACGAGGATTTGCTCCATAGATGAGTGCATGCGTAGTCACCCTAAACAATTTGCTTCCATCTTCCCTTTTGCTTTCTTCCCTCTTTCCCTTTCTAACTCCTTTTTATTCCTTCTCCTTCCTGCCCCTGTGCTTCTTACTCAGACATGCTGGTGTTTCTGATGCTGTTGGGCTTGCTGGGCTTCAGTTTGGGGTCTGAAGATCTAAGTTTCCTCCCGGTCTCTGCTGTTTAAAAAAGTGTGTTGTAATTTCCCCAGCAGAAGTGAAAGTGATCTGCATCTGTGCCAGTATCTGCAGAGGCAGGAGAATGAGTGGGAGATGCCACCAGAGAGGAGAAAGAGGGGACTTCTGAAGGGGCTGAGGGCGAACCCTCCCAGGCGTTCTGACCACCCTGAGGGAGGAAATGAAAACTTGCATTCAAGGGCAAATTTTGCCATTGATTATAATTCTCTGTCATCAAACAGGTGCCATGGGAAAAAAAATGTCATTTTTATTTTTATACATTGATTTGAACACTCATTTGCCTGAGCTATACAAGGATGTGCAATTTATAGTTAATTTGAAGATGAATAAAATATGAATGTACCTTTTGTTTCCTCTAAAGCATAACAGCTCATTCAGCACAGTATCTTGCTTACTATCCTACACATGCGTTTAGATTATAAATTAGCTCAGTTTTAAACACATTTGTTACAGTTCAGAAAGTTGAGAGATTCTTTCTGTGGCCACACTGATACTAATGGTGGTGACCTTCAGAACTCTGCTAACCCCAAACACACCCACAGCAGAACCAATACTCTTGGCTTCTTTGGTCCCAATCAGAAGGTTTTCATCTAGTGCATTCAGCTCTAATCGCAGCAGAATCTTTCAAATAGCTTTGTTTCCAGAAAGCATGTTTGACACAGGTCAAATGACAGAAGTGACAAAGGATGCCATTTTTTAACATAAAATATCTGTGGAAATTATACCTAGAAGCTCTTGTCTTTTTATCCTATTAGCTGGCGTAAAGAAAGTGACAGCTAGGTCAAATCGTTACCACGGTGGCAAGGATCATTTTATGGTACATTTGTAATAGTTCTAAAACATATTGATCTGAAATAAAAGTTACCAGAATTAACTGGTGACATTTCGCTTAAGAAGTGGAAAAGATGGGGTACCTGGGTGGCCTAGTCGTTGAGCATCTGCCTTTGGCTCAGGTCGCAGTCCCAGGGTCCTAGGATCGAGCCCCATATCGGACTCCTTGTTCAGTGGGAGGTCTGCTTCTCCTTCTCCCTCTCTCTGCCTGCCACTCCCCCTGCTTATGTGCTTTCTGTCTCTGTCAAATAAGTAAAATCTTAAAAAAAAAAAAGAAGTAGAAAAGATGAACAATTTCTTAAGAACATTAGAAGATCTAAAAGTGAGACCTGAAACCATAAAACTGCTAAAAGAAAACATGGGAAGTAATCTTTTGGCCATTGGCCTTAGCGACATTGTTATGGATGTGTCTCCTCAGGCAAGAGAAATAAAAGTAAATATAAACTACTTGGACTACACCAAAATAAAAAAAAAATTTGCACAGCAAAGGAAACCATCAACAAAACAAAAAGGCAACCTACTGAATGGGAGAAGATATTTGCAAATGACAGATCCAATAAGGGGTTAATATCCAAAATACAAAAGCATATACAACTCTACCCCCCCCAAAACCGAATAATCTAATTAAAAAATGGGCAGAGGAGCGAATAGACATTTTTCCGAAGAAGATATCCAGATGGCCAACAGACACATAAAAAGATGCTCAACATCACAAATCATCAGAGAAATGCAAACCCAAAGCACAGTGGGATACCACCTTGCACCAGTCAGAAAGGCTCAGAAAGGCTAATATCAAAAAGACAAGAAGTAACCAGTTTTGGAGAGGTATGGGGAAGAGGAAACCCTCATGCACTGTTATTGCATTTGTTGAAAGAATATTGTCAAGGTCTTTATCTGTATGTGGTGGTTCTTTAGATTTTAGATTTTAGTCTTAGCTTCCACAATACTGCTGGTTTGTTTTGGTCTTATAGAAACTGTACGTTTTGATTAAATATAAATAAGGATCATATTATTCTCCTTGCTTTGGTTGGTAGGAGGCTCAAAACCAAATTTACAGACTATCTCTAGTGACTCCATAGAACTTTATGTATGTGCATTGTTTTCTTCCTTTTCTGAAGCATGAGTGGGAATGCATTAATTTTATCCTCGCCTTTATTTTATTACCAATATCTTCTCTTAAATTTGGCAACTTTTTTCTTTTCTCCTTTTCTATTATATACATTCTTTAAAAAAAAACAAACCCTAGATAGTGGATTCTTCTTTTTTAAAGATGTTATTTATTCATTTTTTAGAGAGAGAGAGAGGAGGAGCAGAGAGGAAGGGAGAGGGACAAGCAGACTCCATGCTAAGCGCAGAGCCTGCTGTGGGGCTCAGTCTCAGGACGCTGAGATCAAGACCCGAGTGGAAATCAATACTCTGAGGCTTAACTGACTGGGCCACCCAGGTGCCCCGTCTATTATCTACATTTCTTAAAAGCTGTCATGCAAGGAGATGGCGCATGAACATATAAATAAATCTGGTCTTAAGGCGATAAACTTGACACATCCAAAATCATCATCCTGGTGCTACTGTTTATCCTACCTCCCCCTCTTTTTAGAACTAGAAATTTAGAATGTTATCCCCCTTGAGATTACAGAAAGTATCTCTCTTTGAGTTAGCATATACCAAACTTAGGTTTTCTTTCTAGTCTTAAATCTTGTTCTCTGTTTTTTATCCTTTGCCTCGGTAAAGTACTGTGAGCTGTGACTGTAGGTTCTATTAGTCATCAGCTTGGGGAAGACGCTGCAGCTGCACTTCCATGAGGATCTTCTCTTTTTTTGATGGTTGCGGGGGGTGCTGGCTCTATTCTGATCCATCAGGTTCTTTCATTCTGTCTTCCCAGTAACTGTGTTCTTGCAGCTGTTTCTTCGCTTTCAAAATGGAGCTATAGTCTTATCAATTTTTATTTGGCCATTTCGTGTTCTCTCTCTCTCTCAACCCCTTCTTCCTCCATCTCTTTCCCCTTACCTCCTTCTTTCCCTTTATCTCTTTCTGATGTCCATCCATCCATTTCTACCCTCCTGCCCAGAAGTTTCCAAGTAACAACAAAGGCTCATATATAATCAGGCCATTAAAATGGAAATTAAAGTCTAGAAACCACAGAAAAGGAAGAAGCATCAACTCAGGCAAAAAAATGAGTTATGACTGCAGTCTTAAACTCAGTGTGGCCTCTGCTAATCCACATCAAGGAGAAAACCAACATGGATTCTGTAAGTCCTAGGGGCAGGCAACTTGTATTAACATATGGGCTGTCAGGCCAGCTGGAACTGGGCTGGATGGAGGTAAGGAAGAAGAGGGCTGTGGGGGACATTGGGGATTTACTTGAACAGATAATGCAATGATGATGACCGGCCCATTTTGGAATCACGCTGAGTCCTTTCTTCCTTCCAAACCTCACATCCAATCCATTAACAAGTTCTGTTACTCTCTATTACTGTTCTGTTACTGGGCTCAAGATGCATGTGCATGTCTTCATATATAAAGGGGCACCTGCCATATCCTTCTTCCTCCACTGCTACTGGGCCATGCTGGTGGTCATCATCTCTTGAGCTCTTGAGTGTTCATTCTGCCCCCACCCTTGCCCTTGAACACACTCTTCTCCACCCAGCAGCCAATGGGATCATGTGAAAATATGGATCACATCCCTCTGCTCAAGCATCACCAGTGGCTTCCCTTTTCATCTCACTCAGAGTTAGAGCCAAAGTCCTTCGCATGGCTAGTTGACTCTACAAGATCTGGACCCCCCACCCCTCCAACTCTCTGAGCACTGCCCTCTCCCCTCCCCCTGCCCCCCACCCCGGCACTTGGCCATGCAGCCTGAATTGCTGTCCTCTGGCATGTTCCTGTGGCCTGCAAAGATTCACTCCTCACCTCTTTCAGGTCCTTACTCATCAGAGAGATGTCTTATCTGAATTCCTTATCACCCCATCTAAAATTAAGGCTCCTCTACTACTACTGTCCTCTCTATCCCTTTGTTTTATTTTTTTCCATAGCACTTATTTCTACCTAACATACCATGTATAATTTTATCAGTTTATTATTATCTATCCTCAGCCATGCATTAGAGTACAAACTTTGTCAGGGCAGGTGTTGTTGTGTTTTAATCTGCATTGTTTATGCTGTTTTCCCAATACCCAAAACAGTGCCAGGTGGGTAAGTAGTGCAGCAAATATTTGTTGAATGACTGAATGAAAGTAAATACTCTGACCTCATTGGCACAAATTCTACTCAGTTAAGCTAATATAGCAGAACGCCACCCAGAATAAATTAATAGAATGAAGCAAGTTCCCCATTGCCAAAGTAAAATAGGAAATTAAAGCTAAAACCAGTTAATTAGGGCATAGGGATTGTATGTATGATGGGATCATATAAAATCATGGGACTAAAATGTAACGTGAGCTCTCTCTTAGGCCTGCCTCCTGACTAAAATAAGGAGAGGGACATTTATAGCATGTTGAAAGGAATAATCTCTGTACATGAGTGCATTTGGAGAAATACTTTGATTTTCCAGCCATTCACATTTTTTTCTTTTGATGCTCAAACACTCACTCTCCACTTGCCTTCTTAGGAAACTCACAAATCTATCTTAAATCCCACTCATTGAATGAAAAGTCAAGTGTGATGACATTAACCTCCTGCTTTTCTTTATCTTTGACTATCTGACCTCAAGCAGCAATAGAAAAAAGTAAAATGTTCCTCAGGTATCAATCAAAAAATAAAAAACTCTTCCAAACAGTATTGAAGACTGTGGCCTTTTCCCACATTTACTTCAGTAATTTCCTCCAAAATAAATTTTTCTGTTATAGATCATCAACAACATTTCTTTTTTAATTTTTTTTTTTTTTTAATAGGAAGGGACTGCTAGTTCAACTGTCTTTTTAAAGTTTACACATTAAAGGTCAAATTCTGTTATGGCAAGGTGCTGCAGTTAAAAAAAAAAAAAATCACAGGGGTAAGACTTTCTGGTCTAGCAGAAGGCCCGTTTGGAGCTATAGTCTTATTTACATTAGATATTACTTTAAGTTGGTTTAAGTCAATAGCGAGCTTCCAGTGAAATAAAAGAGCATGAGAGAAGGCAGGTTAGACTGGGAATTGGAAGACCTGGTTGGAATCTGGCTCTCATTCTGGTATGAATCTGCTGTGTGAGTGAGGCAAGTTACTCAGCATTTCGGGGTTTGAGTGTTTCTTCCAGTAAACTAAGAGCTTCAGTTAAAAAGAAACTGTGTATTCTCCTCTCCCTCTCCTTTCTCCTTCTCCCCCTCCGATCCTCCGCCCATCCACCCATCCATCCATCCGTCTCTATTTATATTTGGATTCTCTACTTTCTTTTCTTCTACTCTTTCTCCTCTTTTAAACCTTTCCTTTTCTTTTCAATACCTCTCTTTCCTACTTCTTTCTTCATCTTTTTACTTGTGGTTTCCTTCGTTCTCTTGCATTCTTTCCTTTTTCCTTTGTGCCCTGCCTCTTTTCCAGCCTTCTTTCCTCCTCTTTCTTTCATTCTTTCTCTCGGCAGCAAATCACTTGACATTTCAACAAATCCATAAAGTAGCAGTAGTTTTATGGGCTGGTGTTAACACCTATTATGACCAGCCAGGCATTGCAAACTGATGGGAGTGCAGATAGAGTGGCTGTAAGGCGTTTTGTGGAAAGTAGCCAAATCAGCACATGGCTATTATTTAATGATGCCCAGAGACTAACAGGAAGCTTTCTGCAAATTGCCTCACAAATTATACAGTGGCTCCCTGCCTTCTCGTTACTGGCATGAAATTGATTTGTGAAACTGGGTTTGACATCCAAATTCTTTCCTTGTCACTGGAAGCCTCAAAACTACCTTTTTAAATTAAAAGTAAATTTAAAGAGAAAATGCCATAAACAAAGGAAGTGTAAACAACAAACTTGGGAAATATTTACAATATAACGACAACCAAAAGACCTAATTTCTACAATATATAAAACATTCTTGCAAATTATTCATATATACATGGTGATTTCCATAGGAAACGGCACATTTTATGAGTAGCTAATTCGCAGAGGTGAAGGTAAAAATGGCCAACAAACAGGATGCTCCACCTCAACAATTAAAGAAATTCAGTTTTAAAAGGTAATATTTGGAGGGGCACCTGACATTTTTTTTAAATAAATAAAAGGTAATTTTCTGAAAGAAAACTTATCTGAGCAAGCTATAATGCTTTATACCAGCCCGAAGGCTAATATTCCCATAACGTTTCTCTTCCTTACCTTTTAATCTCACCATGCACACCTTTAGAAGTGACTCTAACAATACCTTCTCCCAATAAATAATTTTGCCAAGTAACATTCCTTTACTATTCTCTTAAATGTCTAGCTTGTAAAGACACTGAGGGGTATTTTTCTTTTCTTTTCTTTTTTAAGATTGTATTTATTTATTTGAGAGACAGAGCAAGCACAGAGGGAGAAGGAAAGGGAGAAACAGACTCCCCACTGAGCAGAGAGCCCCACTGGGTTGGGGGGAGCTCAATCCAGGACCCTGGGATCATGACCTGAGCCAAAGGCAGACACTGAACTGACTGAGCCACCCAGGCACGCCGCGGACAGAGGGTAATTTTCTGAGTGATTCTTTATTTAAGCCCCATTCTTCACGCTGGATTACCAGTTATTTTTCTCCATGTCCCATTTCTTACTAAAATACTCAGAATTTTAGTTATCATGGCCATTTTTCAAACACATGTTGGAAAGAAACTGGGGCACCTTTGAGAGCCCCTTTACTTTTATCTCGTCCTTAGTGCAGCAGAAAGCTAAGATCACAGGACGTGGAGTCAAACCAAACCTGGGGTTAATCTTAGCTCTGATATTTAGGACTGCATGTCCTTGGGTTAGTAACTTACTTTCTTGAGCCTAAACTTTCTCATCTGTAAAATGGGACTACCACTAACACCTCTTTCATAAGGTTGCAGTAAGTGATAGGGCACATCAAAAGTGCTTAGCGGAATCCCCACAAATCTACACATTTAGAAGGAAGAGGCTGAATCTCACCTAAAGGCAAAGGAAAGAATTTTGCCACTTGTTCATGGTTTGAGTCTAAGTCCCTTGAAATCTCACCAAGTCAGTGGAATACAAAAGGATATGTCATTTTGGTGAACAGCAGAGCTGTGAAAACCTCTCGCATATCTAAAAGCAGTCAAATGAGGGAAGCAGATCAGAAAAGAGTGATAATCGTTGAAACAGTGGGGAAGGCACACACACATCCAGGTCTCTGTATAATTTTGACACAATATGGGTCAACATCTAATAATATTGCAAAGATGGTGAGAGGTAACCTTGACAACTCAGCAGATGCAAGCACTGAAAGAATAAGAGATTCGCAGAGAGACACAGGAGAAAATCTGGGCCATTTTCTTGGTGCGCTGATGGTTCATAGCTTTTGCTTTGGAAAAAAAAAGTCTGCTGTAACTCATACACCAAAGTCTTCTTTGACTTAATCAGCAAAACTCGATGCAACATGTGTCATATGCAAAGGCACTGGGTTGGGCGTTGGGGCCATCGGTATTCCCTGCTCACAGGAAACACCTCTGGAAGGACATTCCCTTTTATAGCCAATTAGGATGCAACTTAACCCCACACAATAATCCTGTGAGCTTTGCCTTATTGGTGCCGTTTTCTTGGCTGAGGAAACGGAGGCTTGGAGAAAATACAACTGGAAAGGGTCATGGCTAATATTTAAACCTCACTCTGCCTGGTTTCATTACTCATGCTGACAGCGACGAAAATGGAGTGATTGATGCTGATGAGGATTACACGAATGAGAGGGAGGAGAAGAACAGGCTAGGTTTTGCTGTAGCAGCAAGCCATCTCCAAATTTCAGTGGCTCATCACAACAACAGTGTTTTCTTGATCCTGCTACAGGACGGCAGGGGTCCCTGCTTCACGTGGACATTGAGCTCCACCACCTGCAACGAGCAGCCTTCACAGCTGCAGAGGGAGAGGATCACTGCATGCTGGCTCTTCAGGGTCACTTACAGGGGCAACTCATGGGCCAGACCTCATTGCTTGGCCTTACTTGGGGTTGGGACTAGGTGAGCAGAGGGATGTGCCTGGTGAGACAACTTGGAAGGCTCTGGCTCTCAGCATCATGCAAGATCAGGGCTGGGACTTGTGTCCCAGTGGGGGCCAGTGGCTCCTCAGATTTTTCTCCTTAGATAACTTGCTTGTCTCACTCACCCTAGTTCAGGCCCTGGCCCTTCCTAACTGAAAGGGGGCTAGTGCCTCTCGTGTTTAGGAGGGAGAGGTAGGGAGGACATTGGAGAGCACTAGGAATGTCTAGTTACCTGAGCTTGAAATCTCAGCCTCACTGTGACCCTGCCACTGTTCCTCTTCCCACACCTTCTGATCTAGGCAGTCACCAACCCTTAGACTTTAACCAGATGGAGCAAAGGGCTAACATGTCAGCGGCTTGCTATGTGTCACACATTGTACTACACGTGCTTATTCTCATCAGTTCCTTTATTCCTCACTCATGGCAGTTCTGTGAAGAAATTCCTATTACTAATCCAGTTTTTTATCTTTAATTTTATTTACTTATTTGAGAAAGAGAGCGCAGGATGGAGGGAGAGAATTTGAAGCAGTTTCCACACTGAGACCAGAGCCCCAGTGTCGGGCTCAATCCCACGACCACAAGATCTTGACCTGAGTGGAAACCAAGAGTTGGAATGCTTAACTGACTGAGCCACCTAGGTGCCCCATTAATCCAGGTTTTAAATGAGCAAACTGAGGCTTAGAGAAATTGAAAAGCACGCTCCAGGTCATTGTTGATAAGAGGTAAAGTTGAGGTTTGGATTCCTATCTAGCTACCCAGACTTAACTATGTACCACCCATTCTCATAAGAACTCACACTCATTTTACATTTCAAATTATTAACTGGGAGTGTGGCTAGATCAGCCCACCCCACCAGATCGCTGGAACAAAAATACTGCCTTGCAATTGTTGGGAGGTATATACAGGCATCACCCTCAATCGTTTCAAGCTTATGGCATTGATGAGAAGTGATGGTATTTTGTTGTTTTGTTTTAGGTTTCCGCAGGAAAAGTCAGCGCCATCCATCAGCTAGCAGCAGATGTAAGACACGGAATAAGACATTGGATGTCTTGACTAATCTAATCAGATGCACAATTAGGACAATTAGCTTCCTCTCAGTTTTGCCACCTCTCCAATACAGGGTCCGGAATCAGATCCCTGGAAGCCACCTCCAGTACTGACCTTCCAAAATTCTGTGTGGACGGTAGAGATCGATAAGCACATAAGGAAGGAAAAAATATTTAAAGGAAACATAAAAATATTCTCTGGCAAAGCTGAAAACACTAGTATCTGAGACAAACTAAAGAGACAGTGTCTCACTGCAGATCCCAAGGCAAGTTCAAGATACTATTTCCACACAGAATCATCCCCTGAGCAGAGGAAAATGGAAGTTTAATTGGAGAGACAGCAGCTGTTTCACGCGTTCAAGTGTAGCGACTGAGTTTTCTTTTGTCAAGTGTGAAAGTATGTATTTTGGGTTTGGGGTGTGGAACCTATAGACCGAGTAAGGCTGGAGTTGCCAACTGACCCTCCTGAAGGCATGCGGGACAATGATGGGGTGGTGGCTGGGATGCAGAGGGACTGTGGACACAGAGACAATAGGTGTTCTTTACAAAGGAACCGGGGATAACTAATTCGCTTAATTAAGGAGGAGGAGCCTTTTGAAGCGGTCATTAAGGATGAAGTCATATGCCCCAGTGCACACAAAAAACTTTGCCTTTACATTTCTTTTGTGGAAACATCTGGCAAAAACATGTTGAGAAGAGAAAACTTTTCTGTGTTGTGCAGGAGGATCTTGATGAAAGATGAAAACTTGAGCTAATTACAGGATGTCTGCGAAAAGAAAGGGCTAGCTTTATAGTTTAGACCCAATTTTCTCCCTATAGGGTTGAGTGTCTAATGCAAAAGCAGTGGTATGCTCTGGAAAATAAATATGGGGTAAGACACAATGGATCGTATCTCATATATAACACAGCAGTGGAAGAGTTATTAGAAGAGCATTCAACTGTACTGGCTTTTATAAGTGCACCAAGAGAAAAACAGACAACTCTGAAGCCTGTAGCATAAACACACCGTACCCGTGCACCTTTGCTTAGGTGAAAAATGTTGCAGATCTTTTCTCAAAAATGTCCCAGCTGTTGTCCTGTGTAGGAGTAAATAAGGCACATTTTGGACTTCTGTTCTGCTTGCATTTTAAGACTACAACAGGCCCAAATTCTTTTCTCCCTTCTCCGTGTCCTTCAGTTCCTTTGGCCTTTCCCTGTAATTCTACTTCATTTTGTTCCTTTTCCAGAGCTTTGTAGACTATTCCGTCTAAGAAAGCAAAATAATGAAATAAAAAAAAAAAAAGATAAAAGTTGGGTGTAGCCTGGTTCTCATCTGGCTTGGAGCAACCCATGTGACACTGTCAAGACTCTAAACGTAGACACCCAGGAAGTTAAGACCATCCCCAGCCACGGAACAAATCCTACAGACAACTAACTGTTCTAAAAGGATTAGGATCTCACCTAGGCAGAGTGAAGCTTAATCCCATTGGCTGCTTCTGGTAGGAATAAGATGCTTGAAGTCACCCAGAGGGGGATTTTCTGAAAGCCTTTTCAAGTTGATCGAATGAAAACGTACCTTCCTCCTCTACCCAGTCTGTAGAATTTGGGTGGCTATTTTTTTTAAAAAAAAGTCTTTATAAAGAGCTAGACTACTCATTATTTATGTCCTAGTCATGTGACCTCACCTGTGCTGCCAGGTACCTGGCTGAGCCTTGGGGGCTCAGGGAAGGGAACGTGGCTCCTGTAACCCAGGCTCCTAAGGATGACGCTGTACCTTGCCTATATAGCTTGCGCCCCATCCTCTGTCCATGATAAACACCCCACTTCAAAAGCCGTTCTCCTCAGAGTCCAAAATCTCAAAACCATGCAGGGATTGCGCCATCTTTCAGGAGTGACACCCTCCTCTGCAAGTTCCTTTCCAAACTTTCACCACTCCCAACGGTCTCCGCCCCCGCCCCCCCCCCCCCCCGACTTTGGCAGGTTTTGCATCTTCTGTTTACAATTATTCTCATGATGCTGGTTTTCTTTCTTTTTAAAAAATTTTAATTTTTTTATTAATATATAATTATTATTAGCCCCAGGAATACAGGTCTGTGAATCGCCAGGTTTACACACTTCACAGCACTCACCATAGTACATGATGCTGGTTTCCTTAAAGTAGAGAATGATTTCTCTGTAACTGAGCATCTAACATAAGTGAAAAAAATGAAAGAGACCAAAAGGATTGTGTGGCTTTTTTGCCATCAGCCAATTTCCTGTGAGGTTTTTTTATTTTTTTATTTGCAGTCTTGGCAACAGGACTATAATCTCTCTGAGGGTCTGTGTCTGTGCTCATCCCTGTTCCTTCTCTTAGACCCTAGAATGGTTTCTGGAAACTTATAGATGCTCAAGAACTTGCTAAGCGTAGTTATGAACGTACTTACTCTGGCCATGCACTGTGCTAGGTACTTTGAATATAGATGGGAGTAAAATACTCCCTGGTCACCTGGTCACCTCAGCCTGAGAAAGGACTCAACCCTTCAGCATGCCTTTCAATGCCTTTGGCTTTAAGTGAAGCAATTTATATGGAAGTTGTCATGAAAGCTCTGGTTCAGGGATCCTAAAGGAAACTCTGCTCCCAAATGTTTCTCCAATGCATTAGCCACAGAGCACATGGTGTTTTCTGTATTTATTATTAATGACAACAGCAATGGCAAGCATAATTGATGGGCGCTTACTCTACGTTGGACACTTGAATGACGTACCTTGCATATATTCTACAATTCTGACGACCCCCCTTACACAGTGGGTGTTAAGATCACTTTATGGATGACAGAAGACAAACTCAGAGAGCTTATGTGTCCAAGTTGGTGAGGGCACACGGTTGCTTTCAGCCCTGGCTTGCCAGATTTCAAAGACCAGACCCATCACCATGCTCTGTTCTGCCTCCCACTCCTTCATGAAGGATAGAGTCATTTTATCGAGAAAGGGCAATATATTGAAAGGCATTGCTTGGTTTGACCATCACTAATGCAAAACAAAATGGGGTAGCTTCTGATTTGATTCTTCCAAACTTCTCTGATCTAGAGGCCAAGTACTGTATTTGTACTGTACAAATACGGAACTTGGGGCTCTCCAGAGGGCACACAGGTAACAAGCAGCAGACTGCTGGTCTGATTAGATCACCATAGGGTGTTCTCTTCACTCTCCACTCTGGATGGGGAAGGAGGGCTCCAGGGATTTCAGAGAAGCATTTTCTGGTCTGTATTTTCACCAATGGATGGGACATCATGAAGCATTTTTGCACTTGACACAAAGTGGTGATTGGAAAAATATATGAGCGAAAAGGCCAATAATGGTCTTGCCCCATCTGTGTCTGCCTTTCTTGAAGTCTAAGGAAATGGTCTCTGCCTGCTACGTACCACCATGCTGTAAACCAGTGGTTCCCAAAGGGGGTGATTTTGCCCCTCACAGTATTTGGAAATGTCCAGAGACAATTTTTTTAAAAAGATTCTTACTTATATATTTATGAGAGTGAGAGAGTGAGAGAGAAATGGGGGAAAGAGCAGAGGCAGAGGGACAACAAGACACTGTGTTGAGCCTGGGATCCTGAGGTGAGGCTTGATCTCAAGACCCTGAGCCCATGACCTGAGCAGAAACCGGGAGTTAACTGTTCCACCTGGACACCCCTGGAGACAGTTTTGTTTGTTATAACCGGGGCTGGCTGGGTGCTCCTGGCATCTAGTGGGCAGAAGCCAGAGATTGCCTCATATCCTACACACACAGGACAAACAACAATGGACTTCTCTAGTCCCCCAAATCCTGCTTTTGAAGTAATGTTCTGCCTGGGTCCCAAAAAGAAATCCTTACTCTCCCAAAAAGTATAGACTGATAAAAGTTCAACAACAAGGCTATCCAACGTGGCCGTATAAAGTATGATGTGTAGGACCACCGAAGAGAAGGGAGATATTTTACTTACTTATTTGAACATAATTTTCTTAAAAAGTATTTCTCTCACTCCCAAAAGACACATAGAGTACACTAAATGAAAAAAAAAAAAAAACACAACAGTATTTTGAACCCAAGTTATTATACAAAAATGAATGAAATATCAATTGAGGTCCTTTTTCTTCCTGAATAGCTAGAAGAAAAGAGGATGAAGCTAAGCCCTAATAGAGTCAGCGAAGTAAACATCAAACAGATGGACACGGAAAATTAAACCAGTTTTCTGTAAACAAAAAGAAATAGGAATTTGTGAGTGAATATAAACCTTTGATTCACTGACTCCTTTCCGAAACTTTGAGGAGCTTTCCATTTAGAAATGATTCCGCTTACGTGGCACATAAGCCTCTGTGCCTCTGCTGTCTGTTTGGGGGACATATGTGGGTAACCAAGAATTCACCATGAAGCCTCCTACAACAGGAACTGGGGCACCAGCGAACTGCCTTTGCTGGCGGCTGGGGGTAACGGGGCCGAGGGCCCTCTACTTAGAGGCTGGGCCGTATCTCTGTGGGCCCTGAGACCCAACCTGCCTTGGGCAGCTGGACTCCTCACTTGAGTCTTCTCCAGGCTGTGTCCTCCGCAGAGTAAAGGCTTCTTCTCCTTAAATCTCTCAAGAAACATTTACTTATTTTTTGATGCAAACCAGGCACCAGTGTGAAAACGGACAGAAAAAGTGACAGAAGGAGGGACATGGTCTCTGCCTTCATGGAGGTTATAGTCCAGCAGGGGACAAAGGGAGATCCCCGATCATCTTATAAAGGACTGTTTAATTGCAACTGGGGTAAATACTGTTTGTTAATTTGTATTTGAATTAATAAAAACCCTAAAAATAATTATAACTGTTGTCAATGTGACCGACAAAATCACATAGGATTTGTCAGGGGACCCTGACCAAGTCTCTGAGTCTGGGGTAGAGGTGGGATACCGGGTGAGGACCCGGTTGGTTAGGTGGGTTTCAGGAAGGAGGTGATGTTCAAACAGAGATCCACAGGATTAATGAGTGGACTGGTAAAAATGGGTTCTAGGCACATTGGCTGCCTCACAGCCTCCACTTGCTTATACTTCAGATTCAAAGGTAAATTTTGCAAGCACATGGGTCTGTGACTTTTCAGCTCCTGCTACTTCTGCCTATGGCTGGATTCTCTGATAGTTCTGCCTTCACGTTCACAAGGGAGTGGAGTGGGTTGTATCAGTTCATCTTTTTACCCCTGGCTTATATGGGGCAGAAGCCAGGGTGCTCAGACAACCTTGCTTTGCATGCTGGGGAAGTCTTCTGGCCATTGCTACATGGCAGTCCTCTATCATATGGGTTTTTGGACCATGTGACAATGTCACATTTGGCCTGTTCCACGGTCTTGTATAATTTACTTGAGTTACCGTGAAAGGCAAGAAGGAAAGCACAAGCTATTCTTTGGCATCTTTATATTTTTCTTGATATGAACATTTTGGGTCTGGGGCACCTGGCTGTCTCAGGCAGTAAAGCCTGTGACTTTTGATCTCAGGGTTGTGGGTTCAAGTCCCATGTGGGGTGTAAAGATTACTTAAAAATAAAATATTAAAAAAATTGAGGGTACAAAAGAGAGATACATGTTTCCTGTCCCCTACCTTTATTCCTCCGGCCTGCCATTTCTACAGAACTGAGCATGGCTGGAAATGGATTTCTCTCTCTGTGCTTCCTAAAATAGGGCATGGTTTTGTTTGGACTTCTCAAACAATTGGAGAAAGAAACCTTCTAAGCAGAAGGCTGGTAAATAATATGGATAATATCTTATTGTTATTTAATATTATCTCGAGTAGTTGAGAATTTTTCCCCATGTCTTTTAAAAGGATTACTTAAATTACTTTAAATTAATTATATAATTTATGATTAACAAAGAGAAGGGAATCATTTTTTTTTTTTAAGATTTTATTTATTTATTTGAGAGAGAGAGCACAGAGGGAGAGGGAAAAGCAGACTTCCCACTGAGCAGAAAGCCCGATTCAGGTCTTGTTTGCAGAACCCTGAGATCGTGACTTGAGCCAAAGGAAAGATACTTAACTGATCACGACAACCAGACACCTCAAAGGAGAGGGAGAAGCTGACTCCCCACTGAGCAGAGAGTCCAACCTGAGGCTCGATCCTAGGACCCTGAGATCATAACTTGAGCCAAAGGCAGATGCTTAACCAGCCAAGCCACCCAAGCACCCCAAGAAGGCAGTCCTTCAGTTTAGACCCTGAACTACCCCAGAGCAGGGAGGGATGCCACCTGACCACTTCTTTCGTGTTTACCACAGTATACAGCAGAGGTGAACAGAGAATGATACCTAGTAAGATAACTTTATAAAAGTTTGTTTAATCAGTGAAAGCAGGAAAGCATGAAGTCTTAGCCTTGCCTAACTTGTTGGAATCTCATCACCACCCTGCCATTCTTCTGTTGCAATGCTGATTATATTACATTATCAAATTACAAGTACTTTCATCATCATTTCCAACATTCATTTTGAGTTGCCTACTAATGGTTGTTACCAAGGATGGCCTTGGCTGGCTTTTAGAAGCTTGAGTGTCTTGGTCATTTATCTGCCTATCCACCCATTTGTCTACCCATCCATCTCTCTATTCATCCAACCATTCATGCATCCATTTTCCATCACTTAATCCAAATGTCTCTCAGTCCATCCAAACATCCAGCCCTCTAAATGAGAGAGTCATGACCCCCAAGTTATTGATAGTCCAATAGCTCATTTTTGACCACAGACAACCACTTCTTAGTGGTCTGAGTTCTTAAGCTATATACAAGTTGAAGAAGGTAGAGTGGAGAATAGGTGAGAGAATGTGTATGTTGTTTGGGTGAGCATGAATACTTTTTTTTTTTTTTAAGATTTTATTTATTTGACAGAGATCACAAGTAGGCAGAAAGACAGGCAGAGAGAGCGGAAGGGAAGCATGCTCCCCGCCAAGCAGGGAGCCTGATGTGGGGCTCGATCCCAGGACTCTGGGATCATGACCCGAGCCAAAGGCAGAGGCTTTAACCCACTGAGCCACCCAGGCACCCCGGGTGAGCATGAATATTGAGTAAACATGGTATAGATTCATTTGGCAACTACTTTTGAAATAAGAGACCAATAAATATATTAAAACTATTTTGGAGATTTATATAGCTTTCCCTGGGAAAGGACCACAGTTTTAAACAAAGACCTTTTATGAGAAGCCACAAATAATAAAAGCAACTCTTTTTAAAGAGAGAGGGGAGATTAACTCAAGGGAAACACTGACAAATACGGAAGCACTGAGAAATAAGGAAGAATCTTAGTGAAGAGGAAGTGGAATGAGAGGGGGGTCAAGTCCACCCATCATGCTTTAAGAAACTAGGGTAGCTCTTTTACTTCTCTGCAAGCAGAGTCTCAGACATGGAGGCAGCAAGTGGGAATCAGAAGGACAAGGGACCATGACTTTAGCCTAAAAAATTTCTCGCAGTTCCCTTAGACTCTCCTCATTCCCACGCCACCGCTCAACAGTACTAAAACTGTTTTTGCTTCTCTGTGAAGCCCTCTTTGATGTTCCAAGGGAGAATAAGACATGACCTCATTTCTGCACCCAAAACTCCTATCCTATTCATTCTTTTCCTAAGGATTGATTGTTTTATTACATGTTATTTGCTTGTCTAACCAAAGCTGACCTGGCTGTGGACTTACAGGCAAGAATTTTGTCTAAGTCATCTGCTAATTTCTATAGCCTAGTGCAGATGTCCTATTGATACTTAATAAATGTCTAAGACATGGAGGAAAGATAAAGGAGGAATTAGGTGACTCAACTATTCTTACTAGATAGAAAGACACACTCAGTGAGACTTTAGACATTCATTGATTCATTCACTCACTCATTCAACCAACCAACAAATACCAGTATTTACTACATGCCAATCACTGGGATAGCCCTTGAGGGTTGATTCCCCACTGATATACAAATAAAATGCAGTGTGATACAAAAGGGTAGGTAGTGGGGACGTAATTAATTACGTAATTATGTAATTGTGAATGTAATTAATGCCACCGAATTATATACTTAGTAATGATTAAAATGGCTAATTTTATGTTGTATACATTTTACCAAAATAAAAAATATTTAAAAGCACATGTTGTATACTAAACTTACATGTAGTCCGATGACTGGCAAACTAAAACCTCTAGTCCTGGAAATCAGAGTGTGGGCTTGAGATGTGGGACCTGTATTGGAAAGGGGTAATGGTAAACTTTTTGGGTAGAAGAAAACTTTTTTTACATTGTTTGGGTTGGTGATTACGTGAGTGTATACAATTGTTAAAACTCATCAAACTCAACATGTAATATCTGTGCCTTTAGTGGTATGTTAGTTATTTCTCACTTATTAAATAAGGTCAAACAGAAGAACAGGTAGGAGAGGAGCTTATATGAGCAACAGGGTATGTGGGCACCAATGCCCAGGGAATGATAGGAGTCAGGGAAGGCTTCTTAAAGGCACCCAAGTATGTGCAACATGATGGTGATGTTTACACATTTGAAGGAGGGGAAGAGACTCAGAGACAGGAAGTGACATGTCCAACATCTCACTGCTGGCTGATGGCAGGGCTGGAAATAAAACCCAGTTTTCTGATTCCTAACCCAGAGCACATTCCCTAAACTTGTTTTTCTGATTATCACCTAATGTCTTTCAGCCCCATCACTCCATGCTCTGCTCTGTGCTGCTGCATTTCCCAGATACCTGAGCTTCAAATTAGGTTCTGTTAACTGGAAGCAGCAATGGAAAACAGGAAGGAAGGCGGGAGGCAGGAGAAACGTGAAGTATGCAGCTCCAAGCCCACTGTTTCCTGCTAGAATTGCAGGTTATCAGCAACGAACATCTATTTGAGCATGAGTCTTGCAGTGTCCCCTGACAGCTTCACTTGGTGAACCCACCAAGAGGTCCCAGGGCCAAGCCCTTAATTTCAGAGGTAGGAGTTCAAGGAATACAGTCCCCCCAAAGATCTGAACTGAAATGAAAACCTAAGTCATGATCTGTTCTCCCAAACTGTGTCTTCTCCCAGTGCGCTCAGGCTTAGTGACTGACATCAGATTATCCAAGGAGAGAGTCTTGACAGCTCCCTCTCCCTCACGCCCTCTATCCCAAACCAACACCAAGTCCTGACCATTTTACTTCCTAGAAATCTCTTAGCTGTGCTCACTTCTCCCTATTCCCATCCTAGGCTTTGCTACTACCATCTCTTGCCTTCTATAATAAATTCTTAACTAATCTGGTGTTCACTCTTCTCACTCTTGTTGACCCTCTGTCTTCCTTTGTTTTAATGCAGCGTTTAGCCATTGAATCAGGAGACTTGAATCAGAGACTGAATCAGAATTCTCTTAGTGTCTGGTACAGTCATGAGCAAAGTCAGTTCATTTCCCTAGTTTCTGGTTTCCCGATTATAAAATATCAGGGTCTCTACACACACTTGCATCTTACTGATCAAGGAAAGCTTTATAGATAGCACTGGGCCTGCACACTGAAGGAGGAGAAGGCCTTGCATTTCAGGTGAAAAACACAGCCGCTGTGTAACTTGCATGCCATGGCCCCCGTCAACCCAGTCGCCTCCCATCTCCTCTATTGCCTGTGCTGCACCACCCTCCTTCTGGTCTCAACGCCATGGCTCTTCGTGTTTGTTCCTCCATCTGGAAATCTCTCTCTATTCTTTGCCCTTCATAGTGCAGTTCAAAAGACTTCCTTAGGGAATTCATCCCCAATCCATCAGACCAGGGCAGGGGTCCCACTTACAAATTCCTACAACACCCTGTACTTTTTCCCAGCACTTAGCACTTATCATGTGTTTGAGAACAATCTTTCCTGCTGGAATATAAACTTTGGGACGGTGGTGATTTTGTCTGCTTTTTCACCACGTCTGCTCAGTACTGAGCAGACTGTCTCACGTTCAACAGATGCTTCCTACATTGCTTGTTGGATGAGTGAATGATGGAAGGATTTAATTCAGTCCTCTTGTTCCTGCATGATAGGTGGAAAAAGGCAGTAACAGGGGCCACTGAGTCATTGTGGCTGACAACAGCTTGTTTTTTCCACTCATGAGAAAACAAAACAAAATAAAACAAAGCAATAACAGTAAGAGAAATAAAAGCAGCAACTTAAACAGAAATGTCTCTGGAGCACATCCAGAATGAGCAGCACACGTTCCTGGTCAGAGTAGCAGTCCACTGAGGCTGACTGGTGAGTGTTTTAGCCAATGGGGTAGTGAAAACATTATCACTTCAGGAGAGGGGACAAGAATTCCTTCTCTGTGTCCAGTGTGTACTGAAGTGTGTCCCCAAACATGCATGGTGTGCTGATTCAATGAGACTCAATTCAGGTCAAGAAGTGCAGTCCTTTCTTTCAATGCTCTTGAGGTTTCCATGTTTATATTGTAATTGTCAGTCTTTTTGGAATTTGATCTGAGGTATAGTGAAACAGCCAACTTAAAAACAAAGAATATATGAAGGCCCTATGACTCAACATCTAGAAGCCACAAAATAAAAGATTAATAAAGCATATAAACCTTAAAACCCCTTTGCATGGCAGGAAGCCCATAAAGCAGAGACCAATACAAATGCCACACTGATAAAACGTAATTGTAGTTCACATTAGAAAATATTTATCCCTCAGATATATAAAGAAGGACTTGAAACTGATAAGAAAAAGACCAGAAACTGTATGGAAGAATGGGCAAAGGATAGGCACAGATAATTCACAAAGAAGACAAAACAAATGACATCTAAGCATGTAATAAGATTGTGTTTCACTATGAGAGAAAGCACACTGAGACACCATTTTCTACTTAGGACATCAGCAAAACTCCCAAGTGTTTGATTGCTGATTCATTGGCAAGGGTGTTGGGAAGCAGTCACCCTTATTCCTTGCTGATGGGTATGTAAATTACCAATTTACACACCCATGTGTAAAATCGGTAATCTACACACCCATCAGCAAGCAATGACAGTGATTTACCAATTTACACACTCATAATAAACTCCCTCCTAGGGAGGCTAATTTGACAATATCAATTAGCAATGCACACATTTGTCATCCCAGAAATTCCACTTTTAACAATTTATCCCATAGTGGTACTGGTACCTATGTGAAGGGGCTAGGTAAAAAGTTCTCATTACAGCAATGTTTATAACAGCAAAAGATCAGAAGTCACCTAGAACACATCAATCAATGGGACATTTTATGACTGATTTCTAAGTAGTGATCTGCAAAGAGGTCGAAGGTGTGCTGTTCGGTGAAAAAAAAAAAAACCCCAAATGCACAAGTGTTATAGTAGCTACCTTTTATGTAACACAGAAGGAGTAATAAGATTATATACCGATTTTCTTAGACAAATATGGAAATAACAGGTGCCCCTCCCCATTAATTTGGTGGTGGTG
Organism: Mustela lutreola; assembly: GCF_030435805.1. Lineage (NCBI taxonomy): Eukaryota > Metazoa > Chordata > Mammalia > Carnivora > Mustelidae > Mustela > Mustela lutreola. Next base: position 80,901,321 of record NC_081294.1, read on the forward strand.
AGGGGTGGTGAGAAATAGGTAGAAGAGAAATTGGGAGGGGACTTGTCCCTGAATTTCTTTTATTATTTTTAATTTTCAGGACATGTAAGACTTACCCCTGAATATTCCTTGTTAAACATTGGTACTTCCTATCACAAATAAAATAATAATACAGAGAAGCACTTCACACTGCCAGTGCTAGAGAGAGTAAAGATAGCTCTTGGCCCAAAGAACTTGCAGTCTAAGTGGAGATCACACTGAAACCCAGGACAAAGGAGAGAGAACCAGAATGATAACGACTATTCAAATGTGAGGTGAAGAAACTGAGTGCTGAGCCAGAGAGAAATTAACAGCAAAGCCAGGAGGGCTGGTTTCAGAGGCTGAATTCAGGGAAGAGAATGGAATGAGGTCTTTAAGACCCAGCTGGTTTGGGAAAGCACAGGTCAACTCGGGCACCGTGCTAAGTCCTTTCCAGGGGTCCAAGGTCTTTAATTTTCCCCACAACCACCATGAGATACAGGTTCTTATCATCTCCATCACTTGATGGGAAATGTGAGTTACAGACAAGGGGTCGCTTAGCTGGGATTCATAGCCACGTTTTCCTTCAACTGTGCATGCCCTTTTTAAAAAAGAGCATATTGCTTTTATGGAGGTAAAACTTACATGTAGTGCAAAGATCCCAAATGTGTCCATTTGGTGAGCTCTGATATACACGCATACTTTTGTAACCCAGTACTCCAATCAAGACACATAACACTTTCATCACCCTAGAAAGTTCTACCATGCTGCCTTTCAGTCAATCTTTGAACTGCTGTAGAAAGCCACTCTTCTGGTTTCTATCACAGTAGATCAGTTTTGTCTATGTTGTTGAACATATCGGTACTGTGCTCATTTTTATTGCTAAGTATTCCATATAGTCTGCTATATGACATTCCACAACTTGCTTATCTGCTTCTGCTGATGGAGAGCTGAGTTGTGGCCACATTTGGGTATTAGGAATATAGCTGGTAGGAATAGTCTTGTACAGGTCTTTGTGTGGATGAATGTTTTTATGTCTCTTGAGTAGGCACTCAGGAGTAGCACTGCTGGGTTATAGAAGTATCTCTTTAACCATAAGAAATTGCCAGATTTAAAACATGACTATTTCATTGTCAATCCCATCAGAACTGTGTGAGTATTCCATCTGTTCCTTGTGCTCACCCAAATCTGGCATTATCTTTTTGATGTTAGGTACTCTAGGGGATATAAAATGGGATCTCATGGTTTCAATGAAAGTTACTAAGTACTTTTTCATGTGGTATTAGCCACTGAGACAACTTCACTGTAAAGTATCCATTCAAGTATTTTGCTGATTTTTGTTGATTCTTTGTTGTTATTGATTTGGAAGAGTTCTTTATATATTTGGATACAAATCTTTTATTACATATGCATTAAAAATATTTTATCCCTAGCTTTTGCTGATCAGATGTTTCAAATTTTCATGAAGTTTATTTTATCTTTATGATTCATGCTCTTCTGTGTCTTATAAGAAATCTTGGTTTATCCCAAGCTCATGAATATAGTATCTTTTTTTTTCCCTACGAGTTTATGTGTTTACTTCTATAGTTTAGGCTTTTGTGTTTAATCCTAGGAACCATTTAAAATTAATTTCTGTATATGGTATGAGGTAAATAGTAAGGTTCTTTCTTTTTTCCTATATGCTTATGCAGTTTTCCAGGACAAGTCATTGAAAAGATCTTATTTGCCCCAATACACTGCCTTGGATTTGTTATTGTAAATCAGTTGAAAAGTATCAATAGGTCTGTATCTGTACTCTGCATTCTGAGTCAAGGATCCATTTGTCTAACTGCCTGCCACGGTCACTCTGTCTTGATTCCTGTAGCTTCATGGTAAGTCTTGCAATCAGGTAGTGTGAGTCTTCCCAATTTGCTTTTCTAGTTCCAAACTGTTTTGCCTCTTCTAGGCTCTCTGCATGCATGTATGTGTGTGTATATATATATATATAGATAGATAGATAGATAGATAAAATAATCACCGTATCACTTTCCTCAAAAAAACCTATTTTTTCTTACTAGAAATGTTTTGAGTGCCTTTCAAGAAAAGACAGATGACTTCCAAGGAATTTTTCCAATTAATCTAAGTTGTCAAGTTTTAGTGGCTTAAAGTTGTTCATAATATTTCCTTATTGCCCTTTTCATGTCTGTGGGATCTGTAAGGACATGCCCTCTTTCATTCATAATTTGTGCTCTCATTCTTTCTTTCTTAATCAGTCTTGCTAGGGGGTTATCAATCTCATTAATATTTTTAAAGAATAAGTTTTTTTTATTTGTTACATTTTTCTATTGATTGCTTTTAATTTTGTTTCACTGAAATTTGCCCTTCATTGAATTTGGCTTTCTTTTTCTAATTTCTTAAAATAGAAATGGATTACTGTTTTTTGCCCTTTTTTCTTTTTTAATATAAGCATGTAATTTTATAAATTTCCTTCTACATGTTGCTTTAGCTACATCACACACATTTTGACAAGCTGTATTTTCTCAACACAGCTTTGAAATATTTTCTAATTTCCCTTGTAATTTCCTGATGCACGTATTATTTAAAAATGTATTGTTTAGCTCTAAAATATTTGGGGATTTTCTAGAGATCTTGTTGCTATTAAGTTCTAACTTAATTTCATTGTGGTTGGAGAATATACTTCCATTTCAATCTTTAAAAATTGAGACCTTTTTTAGAGCTCCAGATAATGGTGTATCCTGGTGAATGTTCCCTGTGCATTTACAAATAGTGTATATTCTGCAGTGATTTCACATGGTTTATAAATATCATGTAGGTCAAGGTGACCAGTAGTGTTTAGATATTCTGTACACATCACTTGCTACCGTCTACTTATTTACTTGTCCTATCAATGACTGGGAGGGGAGGTTAAGATCAGCTATAATTGTAACCCTAATCTCCTCTTTAGTTTTGTCAGCTTTGGCTTTGTGTATCTGGAATTTCTGTTTCTAAATTGATACACATTTATAACTGCTATGTCTTCCTGATGAAATGGCCCTTCTGTCATTATGAAATGTTTGTCTTTATCTCTGATATTATTCCTTATTAAGTCATCCTTGATACTATATAGATTTCTTTGGCTCACGGTTTGCAGGGTCTCTTTTTTCCATCTTTTGTTTTAAACCTAACTTCTTATTTATTTATTTATTTTTAAAAGATTTTATTTATTTATTTTACAGAGAGAGACACACAGTGAGAGAGGGAACAGAAGCGGGGGTGAGGGGGGAGTGGTGGGAGAGGGAGAAGCAGGCTTCCCACTGAGCACGGACCCAATGCGGGCTTCCCGCTCCATCCCAGGACCCTGGGATCATGACCTGAGCAGAAGGCAGATGCTTAACGACTGAGCCACCCAGGCGCCCCCCTAACTTCATATTTAAAGTGTGTGTCTTACAGACAATAAATGGTTTGGTCTTGCTTTTGTATTCAGTGTAAAATTCTCTGCCTCTTAGTTGCAGGTTTAGTCTATTTGTTTCTAACATAGTTGTTGATAAGATTGGTCTGAAGTCTACTATATTGCTATTTGTTTTCTATTTATATTTGTATTTCCCTTCATTCCTCTCTTTGTTCTTTCCTATTTCCTGTTAGGCAAATAAAATATATATATTTTTAAATGTCCACTTAATTCCTTTATTGGCTTTTCTTTTTTCTAGGAATTACAGTAGGCAGTATCCCTTTATATCCCTTTATATAAAATACTTGGAAAACTATTCCATGATCTCTATGTCCTTTGTGCTATTTTCATCATATGTCTTCATCCAGCACCTAGTAGGAACCCGATAAATATACACTGAATGTGTGGATGGCAGGTCAGGATAAAACATCTAAGAGAAGGGAAGTGTTGCATTGTAACTGACTACAGTTAGTCTTACTGTATTTCCAAAGTCCAAGATTGGGGGTATTTTTATGGATTCACTGAGATCATTTAATGAATTCTCATTTAATGCTTACTGAATATTTAGGGGGGTACAGTTGTAAGAGTAGAAGGAACGGTAAACTTAGAGTCAGAGCTGTTTATTCCAAGTTATAGAAGCGTCCAAGCTAAAAAAACAAAACAAGAACAGGTACTTATCAGCTTTCAAAATTGAGTTTAGGAATGCTGCATCCAGAGGCGCAAAAAATGTCCTGCAGCCTCTCTAAATCTCTCTCTCTCTCTGTGCTTTCTGACCTCTGTTTGCCTCTGTTTCTCTTTGTCATGTTGGTTTTTTTGTTTGTTTGTTTTGTTTTGTTTTTTGTTTCTGTCTCTGTTGGAGTTAGACTCTCCCCACACAGCAAGGCAGATAATTTCTGGGAACTTCAGGCCTGTATTTTTTCAGCTCAGCAAATTTACAAGGTTTTTATTGGCTCAGCTTAAGTCACATGATCAGCCCTGAACCAATCATTATATACCAAGGAATGTGATATTGTATTGACTAAGGCTGAGTCAGGGATTCTGTTGGTAGTTGGTCAGGGAATCAATGATATTTCCAACAGGGTCTGACAGAATGAGGGAACAGATACTGAAAGGAATCTGGAGAAAACAAGTGGGAAAGTCCGTTGGCCTGTCCACTGTGGGTTACTAGAATGTCTTTTTTTTTTTTTTTTAAAAAGATTTTATTTATTTATTTGTCAAATAGAGAGAGAGCGAGCACAGGCAGACAGAATGGCAGGCAGAGGGAGAAGCAGGCTCCCCGCCGAGCAAGGAGCCCGATGTTGGGACTCGATCCCAGGACACCGGGATCATGACCTGAGCTGAATGCAGCTGCTTAACCAACTGAGCCACCCAGGCGTCCCACTAGAATGTCTTTTAAAGTCCTGTCTCCATAATTTTCTGTATGACCTTAGCCAACTCGCTTCCCTTCTTTAGTTACATTTTCTCATCTGCACAATGGTCTCTGAGGTTTCTTCTATGTTAACATTAGAAGTGATATATCTGTCCTTCAAAATTGGAATGAATAAATTAAAGAATATTCATATAATGAAATTCAGTAGCAAAAATGAATCAACAAAAGTTACATATTTCAATATGGATAAATTTCAAAAACAAGGTTGGCCAAAAGTATAACTTAAAAAAGGTTATGTCCAGAATTATAGAAGTAAATAAAATTTTAGAACAAAAGATAGAAATATAAAAGAATGATTCCCCCCATTTTGGGACTGCAGCCATTGCTTGAATGGAGGGATGGGAATTAGAGGTGGGAAGGATAGAGAGGGGGCTTCAGCTCTGTCATATCTGTAATGTTTTCCTTCTTAAAACAAGATACAAAAAAAGTATGGGATATTATATTTGATAAGGTTGAGGGGCAGGGGCATGGATATTTGTTAATACATACACTAAATTATCTGCATGATTAAAATATTTCAAAAGAATAACAATGCTACCTATTGATACAATACTATTCACCATGGCCCAGGTTCTCAACTAATGACTTTACATAAACTAACTCATTCGATCTATGTACTAGTTACCTATTGGATGGCACACAGCATGACTGGGAAACTTAGAATACTGCCCAGGCAAACAATGGGAATGAACTCCAGAACTATGGGATGTATTGGCATCATGGAGGTGAGAATACCAGTCCAATGCTGAAGGATGTCTAGAGAGATTTTAGGCTTTTGGAAAGCCAAGGGCAAACTGGGGGATAAGAAGGAGGAGCCTAACAGGAGTCAACCAGTCAGAGGCTGTCTCCAGGTGGAGAGGGCATTAGGGTGGTGGCTCAGTGGTGAGTGGGTGGAGATGGACCAATAATGTCTGAGAAGTGTATCTCATTTACTGCTCCTCAAGGCCCTGAAGGGTTAGTACTACAATACCCACTTTATTGATGAGGAAACTAGGTCCCTATGGTCTACCCTCTGAGACTTGTTTCCTGGTAGTGAATCCCTCTATTCTGAAAGGGAAAAAGAATTTATGACTTTTCCCTTCTGTGGCTCTTCCCAACTTGCACAATTTCTGAGCAGTTCCCTGCAATGACCTAAAAAAAAACAACCCTTCCTTGCTTCTAAGTTTAGACAAGTGAAATTACTCATTATTAGATAGTTCTTGTCTTAAAAATATGCAGATAGATTCCTGGAATGGTGGCATAGGGAAGAAAATAGCCTGATTTAAAAAAAAATAAATGGGACTGTTAGAGGTGGCAATGCATTCAAGTTTCACAGAGAGAGTTACCTCAGGTAAGATTGTGTTGTCAGAAAGTTGGCTTTGGTGGTGCTCTGCCTCTCTGCCCAGGCACTCTTAGGAAGAGAGATGGTACTTCCTAGAGGTTGCTCCTGGCAGTGGGTATCATCACCTTTTAGTGAGGAAAGGCCGGAGGCCAAGCCCTACATGTGGGTGGGTAGGACATGGTCCTGCCCTCAAGCTGCTGACAGCTTAGCAGCACGTAACAGCAGAGCACAGAAAGCCTTTACAATTCACGCTCACAAAATTAAGTTTCTGTCAGTCTGCCCTCATCACATCACAGGAAACAGCAAGATGAATTTTTATGAAATCTGGAGGGTGTGTTTGAGATAGTCTGATGCAAAAAGTAGGCTCTACAGAGTGCACAAAAATTAACTTTAAGGAGCCCAAGGAAGGCCATTTCCAACAGAGGAGCAATTGCTCTCTCGTGTGCCTGAAACTGAATAGGACTGCAACTGGAAGGACTATGCATGACATAAAAACCCTATAAAGAATCGCTAATATTTGTTGAGTGCTTACTATATATTAGGATGAAATGGACAGAGAACAAAACAGTGGTTTTATATATGAGCCTCCAGATGGAAGTCGCTGAGGGCAGATGCTTCCAATTGTCAACTCTCATTAGCAACGATCTGATTGCTTCTCATCAGGACAAATATACCCACCACTGCAGGATGAAGAACAGCAGGAATTTGTTTATTTCACTACATTTACTAATTCTCCTGGGCATGTCAGGGAGGCCAGTTACTTCTTGTGTTATCCCATTAAAGATTAGCTACCACTTGCCACGTGCCTGCTAGGTGCCAGGCGATGGACTACGGGCTATGGCAATGGTTGTCTCTCCAGATTGTAGAGAAGGAAACCGAGGCTGTAATTAAGCACTAACAAGGGCTAGGCTGCCAAGATTGTGCTAAAATCATCTCAAACCCTGGTCAGATGCAGGATGACAAAAGAGTTCTGTGGGATTTGTGCATTATTAAGAGTTGTATCAAGATATAAAAATTCACACATGCTTATCCAATAACAAATCCCTTTTACTGAAAATACAAAAAATGATATCACATCAACACCATCCTTGGAGAAAGTTTGTTTTGGAGGATTATTGGTTTGGGGTGTCAGAGGGTCAGAGCCCTCAATCCCTAACTCAGGGGTCAGAGCCTGTCACTTGATTCCTCCTAGTATGGGCTCTGCGCCTTCTTGAACATCTCTGCTCAGACAAGTCCTGCCTCCTTTCATCGCCAATTCTGACATTCAGATCTAACCACACTCCTTTTCAGCTAAGAAACCTTTCACAGTTCAGTGTCTTCAGAATTAAATCCAAATTCCTCCAGGCAGCTTCTGGGGGCTTCTAGTCTGGCCCCAGCCTGCGTCATCAACCTCTTGCCAAGAGTAATTTTAAATATTGAAAAATAAAGTCATAATTTCAATGAGAAAGAATTTATAAAATAAGAAATAGTTTCATTTAAATAAGATAATGCTGAAATATTTATATTCAGGTGTGCATCAGAGTTTAGAAAGTATGTTCACCTTCTTCAGGTCACTTGCTATTCTGAACAGCCATACCAGGTAGGTAAGTAGATGAGAGCATCCCTTGTTTTTAAAACACACTTTAGACTTTAGAATAGATTTAGATATACTGAAATGTTCAAAGATAGAACAACAATTTCCCAATATGCCACATGCAGTTTCCCTCCATTACTTATATTCTACATTAGTATGAGGCATTTCACAACTTTTTGAACCAGGATTGATATATATTAACATTTGCTGAAGTCCATAGTTTCTCCTGAACTCCCTAGTTTTTACCCACTTTTGTCCTCCTTCTGTTCCAGGAAGGCTCATCACATTTAGTTGTCACATCTTGTTAGGCTTCTCTTGGCTGTGACAGGTTTTCAGACTTTTCCTTGTTTCTTATGACCTTTTCAGTTTTGATGAGTACTGGTGAGGTATTTTGTAGAATGTTGCTCAATTGGGGTTTTCCTCATATCTTGAGTTTCTGAGGTAATCTTTTTCCTTTCTTTCTCTCCCCCCCTCCTTTTTTGAGATTTTATTTGTTTGTCAGATAAAGAGAGAGAACACAAGCAGGCAGAGCGGAGGCAGAGGGAGAAGTAGGCTCCCTGCTGAGCAAGGAGCCTGATTGGGTGGGTGGGGGGCTCAATCCCACAGACAATGTTTGAGCCAGAACAGAAAGAATGAGCAGAGATATCAAGAGGATGCCTTGTAGGATGCCTGACTGCTCCTTACCTCTGCCCTTCCAACCTCCCACATAGAGTTCCTCCTCTTGGTTAAGATTTATAGCATTGTGTGCCAAAGACAGAGTCACAGAGTCACTGAAGGTTTTCCAGGTAAGGTTTTCTTGGTCTTAGTCTTAGCGCAGTCATTCCTAAACTTGACTGCACATTATTACTAACTGTACACTCTTAGTATATAGAATCCCTCTCCCAACCTCCACTCCAGAAATGTGATCTCAGAAAGTCTGGAACGGGGATTGGATATCTGTATTTAACTTCCTTCCTCCGAAAAAAGAAAAGTCAGTAAAACCAAAGCAGGCAGGCTGCAAGCTAATCATCTTGGCGTTTCTGTGAAATACCACCTCTCCAATCCAATCTGTAATATTGGAACTGTTAAAAAAAAATTATACTAGAATCTGTATCTTCTCCCACAGTGGACATACGGGGGAACTAAAATATATAAACACAAGTGAGGAGAAAGATACTGCTTCAGAGGAGTCTCTTGGAGACCTTTCAGTATTGTAACATTAAAATTCTCTTTACAAGGTTAAACTGGGCCAAACCAAGTTTAAAAGTGACCGTTTACGGTTTGGTAACTGGGCCGCCCATTTCGTCCTACAGCTCATGATTTATTTGACGCTCCCTGATCTTGTGCTATGGTTTGGAGAAATACCTTCCTGACAATAAAGAACTGAGTTAACAGGGTATATAACCTGTCCATCGTTATAGCTTTTCCTAAATTGCTTACTAATGAAGTCTGGCTCATTTTCCACAAGCAAAGATTGTTTTACAGTGAAACTGTTTTCTAGCAAATGTCTTCTTTTCATGTAAATTTATGAAAACCTTTTCTTCCTTTTTTCCTCTCTCCCCTCCCTTCTCCTCTCCTCCCCTTGCTCCTCTTCCCCTCCCATCACTTCTCTCCTCCTCTCCCCTCCCCTCCCCCCTTCCCTCCCTCCTCTCCTTTCTTTTCCTTTTCTTCCTTCCCTCCTTCTACAGTCACAAAACTGATTTGTTTCAACTAACTCTACTGATTGAATAGGGTAAAATCTGAATTTCAGAATATATTAAAAACAATTGTAGTTTATAGCTTTCAACAACTGTCTATTTAGTGATGAAGATGAAGCTGAAAACCTATGGACAGAAATATTGATGCTATGAGGTTTTTCCAAGTTAAGGATTAGAGAGGAGCAAACTTGTAAATAATTTGAATGCACAGTCTCTGGTTAACTGTTTTTAGAAAAATTAATGTTGCTGATGTCTTAACATTTTTTTTTTATTATGGACATATATACCTCCTCTCCCATCCTTTTTTATTTTATTATTTTCCTTAATAGGATGATTTTTTTCCATACTCAAGAAAGGTCAACATTTTAGTGTTGCCCCAAATGACCACACATCATACTAATTTTTTGGTGATGATGATGGTGACAATAAAGATAGCCACTGATTTTGAGTCCTTTCAATATACTAGTCACTTTACATGCATTATTTTATCTAACCCTCATCTCAATCCTCTGAAATAGGTAAATGTTATGATTCCCAATTCCAGAGAGGTCAAACAACTTGCCTACAGTCAGACTAACAAAGGAAAGGTTTAGCTTGACTATATAGCATGACAGACTGAGTTAACCATTTCCTATAACAACTCCAATGCCACACAGGTGCCAGAGTTATATACACAGATGTGATGACAGCCATGCTGATGGTAGAAACATATTTATATTCTGGGAGATAGGAGAAACATCCTATACACAAAATGTCCAAAGTTTTTTCAAGCCTGCACTGAAGAGTAACATCATCAAGAGGGATGCATTCCATCTTGATGCATTCCTATGCAGGAACTTCAGCTGTCATCTCCCCACTGAACAGATTTGACAACCCCAAGGATGAAAGTGGGCATCCAGGGGTCCAGTGGAAAAGTTCCAGCACTCACTGCAGCAAAATCTCCAAGGATGGACACATCGAAGAGGGTAAGAACAATAGTTTCACATTACACACATAACCCCTCTTCTGAGGTGGCAGAGCTCAAAGCCAAATGCCAGAAAAGATTTCGGCATCCTGATTTCTTTCACAGGGGAAAGCAAAAGCGTAGCTTCCCAAGATGCAGCCCAGGAAGCCCACTTCCTTCTCTCTCACCCAGAACACTGAGTGGATCACTTATGGGTGAGTCTGAGGAGCTGGGAGCAGGCAAGAGAGGTGGGAACCCACAGTAAACAGGATTCAGAGTCCAACAAGGGGATGTGGATCTTATCAACTGCTTCAGAGACTCCATCAGGAGGCCAGTGCTGGGGATGTCTTGCTAGTGGGCCCCCTAAGCGGCCCATACACACAACTCCAATTCTCTGGGGCCTCTTCTGCACAATGGCTGGCTCCCTGCAGGCTTCCCACTGTCAGTGAGTACCAGCTTCTACAGACAGCTTGTGAGTGCATGCAGAAAGCCAGCTCAACAATGTAGGACTGGCGGAAGGCACGCCAACTTGAGCATCTTAGGATACTGCCTAGGGGAAAAAAAGGGGAGTCCCCTTGTCATTGGTCTTAGCAATTTTTTGAAGTTGATACCAAAAGCAAAGGCAGCAAAAGCAATGGAACAAAATACAAAAAGGTGTGGGGTTACAATCAAACTAAAAACTTTCTGCACAGCGAAGGGAATAATCAATAATGAAAAGGCAATTTGTGGAAAGGGAGAGAATATTTGCAAATCATACATCTGATAAGAGGTTAATATCTGAAATATCTAAGGAACTCATACAACTCAATAGCAAAAAGAAAAAAAAAAAAACAACTAACCTAATTATAAAATGGGCAGAGGACTTGAATAGGCATTTTTCCAGAGAAGATATACAATTGGTCAACAATAAGGGAAATGCAGATCAAAACCACAATGAGCTATCACCTTACACTTATGAGAATGGCTGTTATCAAAAAGTCAAAAGATATCAAATGTGACTATTAAAGGAGATATGAAGAAAGAGGAACGTTTATGCACTATGATGGGAGTGAAATCGGAATGGCTATGAAGAAAAACACTATAGAGTTTCCTTCAAATAAAATAATCCATCCATCCCCCTCACATCTATGTATATATCCAAGAGAAACAAAATCACCACCTTGAAGAGATACCCGAAACCCCAGCATTATTCACAATTTACGAAGATATGGAAGTAATCTGTGTCTGTTGATGGATGAATGGAGAAAAAAAATGAGATATACATATATACAAATATATAATTTATATAGAATACATCTTTATGTATTATTTTATACATATTATATGTACATATTTTATATTTTATAATATAAAAAAGGAATCTTATATCATGGAATATTCTGTGTGTATATATATTATATATAAACATATATAACATAAATATATCTAAATTTATGTTTTTATATATTTATATATATAAGTATATTTAAAATATATATACAACATACACAATAGAGCATTTATTATTCAGTCAAATATGGTCAATCATGCCATTTGCAACAATGTGGATGAACATGGAGGAGAGTAGGCTAAGTGGCAAGTCAAACACAGGAAGACAAATACTCATGATCTCACGTGTATATGGAATCTACAAATGTCAAAGTCGTAGAAATGGAGTGGATTGGTGGTTAGCAAGGACTGGGGAGTGGGAGAGATGGGGAGATGTTGGCCAGGGAATATAAACTTGCAGTTATAAATTGGGTAAGTTCAAGAGACCTAATGCATAGCATGGTGATATAGTTAACAGAGTTAATAATAATACACTGTATCCTTGAAATTTGCCAAGGGAGTGGATCCAACATGTTCTAGCCATGCACTCGCGTACGCATACACACACACACACACACACACACACACACACACAAATGGTAACTGTGAGGTGATGAGTATGTTAATTAGTTTGATACTGGTAATAATTTCACAATGCATATGTTTGTCAAGACATCACGGTGTATACTTTAAAAAAAAGTTTTCTTCAGACTTTCAATGCTACTTTAGGGAATTTAAAAAGCCCTTAGTTTGGGGACTCATACTTAAGTAAAATGTATTTCTCCTATTTTTTTTCTTCCATACTAAGCTAACTGTAGAGTAACACCAGTCAAGGTATAGTTAATTTTTTTTTTTTTAAAGATTTTATCCATCTATTTGACAGAGAGAAATCACAAGTAGATGGAGAGGCAGGCAGAGAGAGAGAGGGAAGCAGGGTCTCTGCTGAGCAGAGAGCCCGATGCGGAACTCGATCCCAGGACTCTGAGATCATGACCTGAGCCGAAGGCAGTGGCTTAACCCACTGAGCCACCCAGGCGCCCCAAGGTATAGTTAATTTTGATAAAAACTACTAGTCATTGCAAACCCACTATTTTTACCTCATAACTCTGGCACCAAGTTCCTTTAAGATTATAACTTTCCATTCTGTGAAACATACCCTCCCTCCAAGTACTGCTTTCAACTTGCTTTTGAAGGGTTCAAGTAACTCAGAAACTCAGAAACTTAGCCCAGTGTTTTCCCAGTCCATGTTGACTCCTTGAGAAGAGAGAGGAAACCAGTCCCATACATGCACCCACGGGTTGCTGTCACCCAACTGGTACCATCTCCTTTCTCATCTAATGGACTCGTTGAAGACTCTCTGGGGTCACTTTGCAGAAACGTGTTTTTCCATGTTTTGTTACCACTTCTGGAATGAAAACAGTTTCTGTCATTCCTTTGGCTGCCTCTTGACATTAAAGCATGTCTCTCTCAATTTCACATTTAAGAATGATGTGGGGAAAAGGCTGTAGTCTGACAATATCCTTGCATAAACCTTCTTTTTACAGAAGAGAGAACAATTTCACCAAAACCATGCTGTTCTCAACATCAAGTGGTTATGGGAGTAATTCGATAATATCGCCTTTTCTGCCTCACAAGCAACTAACTGCCATTCTTTCTTCCAGGTGAGCAACAATATTTGTGGAGTAGTTCCTTCTGGTAGCAGTCCCTGTTTGGTGAATAAGAAAGGCTAGATCTTCCCTCACCCATTTGAGTTTGGGCTAGCTGATTTTACTGTTTCTCCACGGTCATGGAAATAGATCTCTCACCTACCAGATCTTTTGCAAAATACATTTTATTGATCACAAAGGACCTGCATAATAGTATGTAGATGGATGAATCGGCAGTTATCCTAATTCTATGCCAAGAAGTGAAAGGGCATGTTCTATGGACTGAGTGATAATGGATCAGATAACTTATCTATCTATCCTCAAAGGCCCTTGAATTTTCTTCATGTGCCTCCTGAACACTTGCTGATGAAACAGAATTAAGCGTAAACGAAACATGGACAGACAGATAATCTCTGTACATCTTTTGGAGTCAAACAAGTCTCATGCAGAGGCTTCAAAGTTCAAAAGGAAAGACCCTCTACTTTAGCACTGGTGAAAACCTAACATTTTAATTTGGCTGTTAAAAGAATTCCAGTCTTTCATACTGAAACAAAAGAACTAAAGACTCATTTGTTCATTCATTCATTTGCTTCTCCTTTCCATAAGCACTTTTAACCTGCCTACAATGGGCCAGAAACGGTGCAGGTGCAGGCATGGCTGGCAGAGACACAAATGATATTTAGTTTACAGCTTGAAGCATCTTGAAAACTGGAGAGGGAGACAAATGCATAAGCAGGGGGAGAGGGCCGCTCAGGCCTCCTAGGGATGTGCCCTGAAGATGGGTCAGGGCCCTGAGGTTTGGGCCAGGCCTCGGAAGGAAAACCAGGTTGTCACCGAGTTTTGATTTTTTTTTTCCCCAGGTGGAGGGAGGGGGATTGAGGACAAGCATTTTAGACAGAGAAAACAGCTGGGTGTGCTTGAGAAACAGAGTAGCTTCGCTTAGCATGGATGAGGGGAGATTAGTAGGGACGGTAGACAGAGAGGAATGCAACACGAATAAGATAGAACTCCTGATGGTTAGCAAGTCCAGAGGGCCCTACAGCACATATCTGATTAAAGAGTTTTGCAATCCATCGTCTAAGAGACCTCTCCGAGGAGGAAGTCTGTGAAAGTAAATTGATTTTTTTTTTTTCTCTTTGCCTTAGTATTAGGCTGTCTGGGTTCTACTTTGCTTGCACTTGGACAGACTTTCTCCTACAACATAATGCAATCTGGCTGCTGTCGTTTTATGTTCCTGACTGTAACCTCTCCAAGCAGGTCAGAAGTACTATAGCAGGAAGGAAAACTTACAGAGGCCAACCACTTTGTACCTCAGATCAGAGAAAAAAATTCAGTACGGGGCTGCCAAACTGGCAGCTTTCCTGGTGCTGAAAATTGGTGTGAATTTGTCAAACTTTTTGCAAAGAAATGTAAAAACACCAGAAATTATGTAACTTGGCTTTTTTCCTTTTGGGGAGTGTTAGACCTCTCCTCTCTGTCCAAAGAAATGTGCCCATCTGAATCTAGCCCAGAATGGGCCTCACACCTTATTCCTGGCCCTCCCCCCACAGTAGATTTTTTTCACTGCTCATGGGACTCTTACTCAATATGTCCAGATAAGCTGCTAGAAGGATCTTGGCAGCCATCACCTATCGGTAGTAACCGAAACCTCTGGGCTGCTTGTGTCTGAATGTGAGTCTCAAACAATTCAAAAATTTCCAGTATACACATAAAGAAGTAAAAAGGGACAGGGGAAATTAACTTTAATAATATATTTTACTTAACCCAAAATATCCAAAATATTATCATTCTACAACAGAATCACTATTAAAACATTAGTAAAGATATTTTACATTCATATTTTCATACTCAGTCTTTAAAAATGGTGTGCATTTTTATACTTAAAACACTTCTCATTTTGTGCATTTCAAATGTTCAAGAGCCACGTGGGCACAGCAGCTGCTGTGTTGGACAGCCCGGTTCTAGATTTTATCTCATGACCCGGAAATACTTTTCTTCCTTTGGTGGCCAAACCCCTTAAGTGCTAGAAGCAGCTGAATCAGGGAGAAACTAGAAAAAGCGTACTCTCAGGCTGGCTCCTACACAGGGCATGCCTCAGGCAGCAGGAACTGCCCTTGACAAAGTGGGAACCTCTGTGAGTTAATAAATATTATCACAGGTTGCCTATGAGCATTGTAGAGGAAAAGTCTAAGATCAAAGTGAAAAGCATTTTTTCAATGCATTCTTTGAATTTCAATGGAAATCACGAGTCCTATGAACAGAATCCTGGCACAGAATTCTTCTGAAATCAGAAAAGATTTTAGAAGCAATCAAAGACTCCAGAATATCAGAACCGGATGAAATTTTGAGGCCATGTTTACATGTTTGGAAACTAAGACCCGCAGAATTTAAGGGGCTTTACCAGCCAGCAGCTAGATAGAGGCAATGCCAAGTGTAAGACCTGGTTCTCCCAAATCCAAACCCTAATAGTGACCCCCTTGGCTCTCTATCATGCAGGGACACAACATGAGGAATGCAACAACACTGGAGGAATATAGAACTAATTTTAAGGTTACAACTGCATAGCATGTGTGGACAACTAGGTGTCACATGGCTAACCTCATCTATGGGTACAAATTCTTACCATAATTTTTTTTTTCTTGGAGGGTGAGGTGAAGGTAGGTATTGGTTTCCATCCTCAAACATGCTTATTTAATTTTTTTTTTTTTTTTGAGAGGGAGTGAGAGAGATAGAGAGAGCATGAGAGGGGACAGGGTCAGAGGGAGAAGCAGACTCCCTGCTAAGCGGGAAGCCTGATGCAGGACTTGATCTTGGGACTCCAGAATCTTGACCTGAGCCAAAGGCAGATGTTTAACCAACTGTGCCACCCGGGCACCTGAATATGTTTTTTAAAAATCCTGGTTAATTTATCCAAGGAACAATTACTTCTTTCTACACTATAAAGGGGAAATATGAAAAGAGATACACAGAAAAAGTAAAAGAAGGAATAAGGGCAAATCTTTGGGTAAAAGAAGCCAAATAAAACTGTCCCATGAGGGCTGGGCTGCCCTTTCTACCCACCTCATTTTGCTGGACTTCACAACCTTGAGGGTTTCCTTTAACCTCAAGAACCCAGGAGTCTGAGATCTGTTTGATACTGCCTCCCAGAACTCAGGGCAGAAGGGAAAGTTACAGGTTCTGAGCAATTTTTAAAGGGAAAAAACTATAAGTAGATGATTTAATTACCAACCCTTGAACCAATTTATTTTCGGCAGCAACAGCAAAGTCGTACAAACCAGTGACACGAGTCAAGTGATTACTGTTTAAATGTGAGAATTGAAGAGGAGAGGGAAAGGAAAAAATAAAAAGCTCTGACTTCATATTATGGCTTCGGGCCAGACTGCAAAGAAGGAATCTGTGAAATTCAAGGTCCTTGAGTCCTATTATTTCTCTTTGCTATTATTTCTGAAACAAGACCTGGGCGAAATCAATTCAGGTTCAGAAAGAATATTACTTTAATTTTCTACATAAAATTGTCAGAAAGTCTGAGTAAGAAGAGGGAAAAAGAAAGATGACTATCACCCAAGCAGGAATTAAATGAATCAATTAAATGAAGCAAAGTACATTTATATTACCCAAACTCTGAGACTCATGAGACAAAACACATCTTTTGGCACAAGTTCCTGGGGGTTTAAAAAACAAACCATCAAAATAAATAAATAAATAAAAAATAAAAAATAAAATGCCCATCAACACAAATGATGAGGTAATGCCGCTGAAAATAAACTCTCTTGAGTGTTAGAAGATCAGTACTAGATCAAACAGGAGTAATTTTTATTTTGATGCAAATGTATCCTTAAAGCTTTTAATTAAACTTCATCCTAAAATATGAGATATTCATAAAAAATTAGCTTCTATTCCCCCTTCTCAAGTAACTGACATACAATTTTTGAAAAATGGGAAAGCTCTTGGGAACATCATTCTGACTAACAATGATGAAATACTAACTTTTTCCTTATTTTCAGAGTGGGTTTTCTACTAACCATAAATTCAATCTGATTGAATTTATCTAATTCAGTCTCTACCAGATGTTGACAGAAGAGTAAGGAATCTGAGGAAGTTGGTGATAACACTCACAGGAGTCTTCCCTGAGAGATACTCAAGAAGCTCACAGTCTGGTGGGACCATTTCATTGCTGTTAAGATTTTGGCATTTGAAGGGACTTTAGTTTTTATGCTTTACATATTCCTCCTTCCCTTTTGATTAGCAGAAACCTTTCTAGAATATTTTGGCTGAATTGCTGGCATGGCGGGATCAGTCAGGAGAGTCTGTGGTTCCATGGTTCTCCCTTAACCAGGTAAATACCAGTCCATTCTCTGGGTGGAGAAGCAGATAGATAGATTTCTGGTATCTAATTCAATAAAAATATTGAGTGCTTACTCAGTGACCAGCCATGCTAGACGCTGTGTCTATGAGAGCCCACATGTTCTATGTGGTGAGCTTAAAATCTGGATATCAAATGACTCTATTTCATATTGCTTTTCTTTGTTTCTTTCTTTCTTTTTGACACACACTAACCTTGTTTCCTCTTAGGTACACAAAATTCATGGGCTGCCCAACAGGGGCAGGTATATCTCTCTTGGTCAGGACTTATTCTGAATTTCTGTCCTTCAAATAAAAACTGACCTTCCCTAGGTCTCATTCTCTCCTGATTTTGTTCTCTAGTGACAAGAGCTAGTTTGATCCATGGTCTTCCAGAGCTGTAAGGAATCATATAGCTCACACAGTCCAGCATTCTCATTTTAGACATGGGGAAATGGAGTCCTGAAGTGTTAGGTTCAACAAATATTTGGGAAGTATCTGCTTGGGGTCAGTGAATGTGCTGGCACCTGGGGCTGTGCACCAGAGTAATACGAGATTCCTACCATGATTATTTCGTTGGAATACAATTACAAATAGGTAATTGGGATACTTTAAGTGCAAAGAGGATGGTATGTTTAGGGTATTATGGTGCTCATGGAAAGAAAGGGGGCAGGGGATTCTTGTGTGTGATGTGTAAGCCAAGTTGTAAAGGATAAGATGGGATTGGCAAGGTAAAGTCTGGATGAGGAGAGGCAAAGAGACACTGCAGGGAAAGGCACGAGCCAAGTCATGAACAGATACAGCATGGTGTGTGTGAGTCTAGAACACTGGTCTCTTCCTTGTGAGCCTAGCATTCTACCAACCATCCCAGACTGCCTCCATGGGCTCATGGGAAGCAAATGCCTAGAGAAGGTCCTAAGTGATTTCCTTAATTTAATGCACATCTGCTATTTTTCCTGATGGGCATCCATTTCCAATGATAACAACACTTCAGTTTCTTTTTTGGGGAACCATCTCTATCCCACGTTCCATCTGAGATTTCAAAGAAGGCTGACCCACGCCCAAGCTTCAAGGGTTCGCAGCTGATATGGCTCTAGCTAATCAACATATTCTGTCCTCCTAGGAAAGTGACTAGTGCAGCAATGTACATATGAACCAGATCAGGCCAATGACACTCAGTTCTACCACAGATCTGTTTTCCTTTATGTGAATCCCTGTTTTAGCTTGAAATTCCTTCAGCAGCTATTGGAAGGTTCCTAACATGGACATCAAGAAACATTTCTGATGGGGTGCCTGGGTGGCTCAGTGGATTAAGCCTCTGCCTTCTGTTCAGGTCATGGGATTGAGCTCCACATCGAGGTCTCTGCTCAGCGGGGAGCCGGCTTAACCCCCGCCTCTGCCTGCCTCTCTGCCTACTTATGATCTCTCTCTCTCTCTCTGTCAAATAAATAAATAAAATATTTAAAAAAAAAAAAAGAAAGAAAAGAAACATTTTTGAAAGCATTCTATGTCAGGCATTGTTTTAGGAGAGAATATTTACATGGAGATTCCAAAATGCTATGGCATGGGCATAGATCAGGACATTTGGGAGCTCGGATTTCATGGATGGCTATTTTCTACTCTGGCCAATCCTGAAAGCCAGCCCTGACCTCTAGATCCAACTGACCATGGCAACATAAACTTATTAAAAGATTAGTCTTATGAAATTTCTGGCTTCCTTGTCAGGTGGGATGGGTGGTAAAACATAGCAGGGTGAGGCTAGGGATCTCAGTGGCTTGGTCTTCTGTGGTTGGTGACCCATTTCTCTCTTCTTATCAGAATCACAGGCTTTGGTACTGAGAATGCCATGATTACTGGTTGAGGGAAGAAGGACTGAATGAACCCTGCCCTCGGTCTCTCTACACTGTTGTTTGAGTTCTTAAGGAGCAGAATGTTGTCCTGAAAGAGAATGGGGCAGCAGAGGCTGAGTTTTCCCTCTCAGGTTACCCCAGGCAGCAGTGATGCTGAGTAAGGGGGTTTGGGGATGTGATGACTGGGGAGGGGGATAGGACCCAGCACCAACCAGGAAGGCTGGGGAAGCTGTGTTCCTGGCCATTCCCTGACTGCCACTAAAGAAACATTTGGAAAACCTGGGAAGGCATAAGGAAGAATGGATATGTCGTTAGGGTCCCACTCTGCAAACCTAACTTCTGTTAACAGTTTTGTGTGTATGGACTCCTAGGCTTCTTTTCCACACAAATATATTCCTGCAAACCTCTAAGTGTGTAAACACACATAGACACCCAGGGCTCAGGCAACAGCTTCTGTTGCTTCATCCCTGTTTTTTTTCTACTGCACAGTATATCCTGGGCATTTCCCTCCTATGCAAGTATTCTTTTTTTTTTTTTTTTTTTTTTTAAAGATTTTATTTATTTATTTGACAGAGAGAAATCACAAGTAGATGGAGAGGCAGGCAGAGAGAGAGAGAGAGGGAAGCAGGCTCTCCGCTGAGCAGAGAGCCCGATGCGGGACTCGATCCCAGGACTCCGAGATCATGACCTGAGCTGAAGGCAGCGGCTTAACCCACTGAGCCACCCAGGCGCCCCTATGCAAGTATTCTTAAGCTTGCTGGATTAACCTCCAAACAGTTCCAAGATGCCCTTATCTGACTCTCACATTTCTAAGTCTGTGCCAGCCGCCTGAAAGCAGTTTTCTCTTGGCCACTATTTCAGGGAAATGTCTGCTGGCTGCCTCTTTCTCCTTCTTCTGCAACAGCCAAGCGATTTATTGACCCCAAGAAAAAGCCCAGGGCCAGGATCAGGGACCAGCCCTAGGGACAGGAGGATGGGGAAGTACCTGGCTAATTCCAAACAGGTATGGGAAGCTAGGAGCGGTACTGTTCATACCCTTGCTGATGATGGCTCAAACGCAGATCTGATCTCAGCATCTGCCCCCTGCTTCAACATGCTCAGTGGCTGTCCATTGTTTTTAGGACGACTACCTAAATCCTTATCACTGAGGGACTCTGAGTGGTTTGGCCCCTGGGGTCCTCCCTGGCACCCTTTCCTCTGCCTGCCTGGACTTTCTTTCTCATTCCGAGCATGGTTAGTTTCTTACAGGCTTATTTTTTCAGTGCTCCAAAATTCACTGTAATGCACCACAACCAGTGCTCTATGCAATCCGGGCTGTCCTTAATACCCACCACCAGGCTCACCCTACCCTCACTCCCCTCCCCTCCAAAACCCTCAGTTTGTTTCCCAAAGTCCACAGTCTCTCATGATTTGTCTCCCCCTCCGATTTCCCCCAATTCACTTCTCCTCTCCATCTCCCATGTCTTCCATGTTATTCCTTATGCTCCACAAGTAAGTGAAACCATATGATCACTAACTCACTCAGCATAATCTCTTCCAGTCCCATCCATGCTGATACAAAAGTTGAGTATTCACCCTTTCTGATGGAGGCATAATACTACATTTTATATATGGACCATATCTTCTTTATCCATTCATCTGTTGAAGGGTATCTTGGTTCTTTCCACAGTTTGGCGACTGTGACTATTGCTGCTATAAACATTGGGCTATAGATGGCCCTTCTTTTCACTGCATCTGTATCTTTGGAGTAAATGACCAGTAGTGCAATTGCAGGGTCATAGGGTATCTCTATTTTTAATTTCTTAAGGAGTCTCTACACTGTTTTCCAAAGTGGCTGCACCAACTTGCATTCCCACCAACAGTGTAAGAGGGTTCCCCTTTCTCCACATCCTCTCCAACACCTGTTGTTTACTGTCTTGTTGATTTTGGCCATTCTAACTGGTGTAAGGTGGTATCTCAATGTGGTTTTGATTTGAATCTCCCTGATGGCTTATGATATGAATATTTTTTTCATGTGTCTATTAGCCATGTGTATGTCTTCTTTGAGAAGTGTCTGTTCATGGCTTCTGTCCATTTTTTGATGTGATTATCTGTTTTGTGTGTGTTTAGTTTGAGGAGTTCTTTATAGATCTTGTATATCAGCCCTTTGTTTATAGTGTCATTTATGAATATCTTCTCTCATTCCATGGGTTGTTTCTTTGTTTTGTTGACTGTTTCTTTTGCTGTGCAGAAATTTTTGATCTTGATGAAGTCCCAAAAGTTCATTTTTACTTGTTTCCTTTGCCTTTGGGGATATATATTGAAAGAAGTTGCTGTAGCTGATGTCGAAGAGGTTACCGCCTATGTTCTCCTCAGGATTTTGATAGATTCCTGCCTCACATTGAGGTCTTTTATCCATTTAGAGTTTATCTTTGTGTATGGTGTAAGAGAATGGTCTTCATCCTTCTACACATAGCTATCCAATTTTCCCAGCACCATTTATTGAAAAGACTGTTTTTTTTTTTTTCTACTGTATATTTTTTCCTGCTTTGTCAAAGATTATTTGACCATAGAGTTGAGGGTCCATATCTGGGCTCTCTTCTCTGTTCCACTGGTCTTTGTGTCTGTTTTTGTGTCAGTACCATGCTGCCTTGGTGATCACAGCTTTGTAGTAAAGCTTGAAATCAGGCAATGTGATGCCCCCAGTTTTGTTTTTCTTTTTCAACATTTCCTTAGCAATTCGAGGTCTCTTCTGGTTCCATACAAATTTTAGGATTGTTTGTTCCAGCTCTTTGAAAAATGACGGTGGAATTTTGATCAGGATGGCATTGAAAGTACAGATTTCTCTAGGCAGTATAGACATTTTAACAATGTTTATTCTTCCAGTCCATGAGCATGGAATGCTATTCCATCTTTTTGTGTCTTCTTCAATTTCTTTCATGAATGTTCCGTAGTTCCTCGAGTACAGATCTTTTACCTCTTTGGCTACTAAGGTCTATTCCCAGGTATCTTAAGGCCCTTGGTGCTATGGTAAATGGAATTGATTCTCTAATTTCCCTTTCTATATTTTCATTGTTAGTGCATAAGAAAGCAACTGATTTCTGTACACTGATTTTGTATCCTGCCACATTACTGAATTGCTTATGAATTCTAGTAGTTTGGGGGTGGAGTCTTTTGGGTTCTCTCTATAAAGTATTGTGTCATCAGTGAAGAGAGAGAGTTTTACTTCTTTTTTGCCAATTTGAATATCTTTTGTTTCTTTTTGTTGTCTGATTGCTGTTGCTAGGACTTCTAGTACTATGTTGAACAACAGTGGTAAGAGTGGACATCCTTGTCATGTTCCTGATCTCAAAGGGAAGGCTGTCAGTTTTTCCCATTGAGGATGATATTCACTGTGGTTTTTTCATTGATAGATTTTATGAAGTTGAGGAATGTTCCCTCTATCCCTATACTTTGAAGTGTTTTAATCAGGAACAGATGCCATATCTTGTGAAATGCTTTTCTGCATCAACTGAGAGGACCATGTGGTTCTCTCTTCTCTTATTGATTTGTTCTATCACATTGATTGATTTGCAAATGTTGAACCACCCTTGCATGCCATGAATAAATCCCACCTGGTTATGGCGGATAACCTTTTTTTTTTTTTTTAAGATTTTATTTATTTATTTGACAGACAGAGATCACAAGTATGCAGAGAGGCAGGGAGAGAGAGAGGAAGGGAAGCAAGCTCCCTGCTGAGCAGAGGCCCAATGCGGGGCTCAATCCCAGGACCCTAGGATCATGACCTGAGCCGAAGGCAGAGGCTTTAACCCACTGAGCCACCCAGGTGCCCCAATAATCTTTTTAATGTACTGTTGGATCCTATTAGCTAGGATATTGTTGAGAATCTTAGCATTCATATTCATCAGAGATATTGGTCTGAAATTCTCCTTTTTGGTGGGGTCTTCGCTTGGTTTGGGGAACAGGGTAATGCTGGCTTCATAAAAAGAGTCCAGACATTTTTCTTCTGTTTTTATTTTTTGAAACAGCTTCAGGAGAATAGGTATTATTTCTTGTTTGAATGTTCGGTAGAATTCTCCAGGGAATCTATCAGGTCCTAGGTTCTTGTTTTTTGGGACCACTGCTTCAATCTCATTACTAGATATTGGTCTATTCAGGTTCTCAATTTCTTCCTGATTCAGTTTCAGAAGTTTATAGGTTTCCAGGAAGGCATCCATTTCATCTAGGTTGCTTAATTTATTGGCATATAACTGTTGATAATGATTTCTGATGATTGTTTCTATTTCCTTGGTGTTAATCATGATTTCTCCCTCTTCATTCATAATTTTATTAATTTGGGTCCTCTCTCTTTTCTTTTGGATTAATTTGGCCAATGGTTTATTGATATTATTCTTTCAAAAATCCAGCTTCTAGTTTCATTAATGTGTTCTACTGTATCTCTAGTTTCTATCTCATTGATCTCTGCTCTAATCTTGATTATTTCCCTTCTTGTGTGGCACAGGGTTGCAAATTGGATAAAATGACAAGACCCATCCATATGCTATCTACAAGAGACCATTTGGAGTTTATAGGTCTTATAGAGACCCATCCATATGCTGTCTACAAGAGACCAGACTGAAAGTGAAGGGATGAGAAGCATCTTCCATGCCAATCAGCTTCAAAAGAGAGCTGGGTAGCGATTATCATATCAGATAAATTAGATTTTTAAACTAAAGTCTGTAGTCAAAGATAAAGAAGGACACTACATCATTCTTAAAGGGTCTATCCACCAAGAAGATCTAACAATTGTAAATACTTTTGCCCTCAATATGGGAGCAGCCAACTACATAAGACAACTGTTAATCAAGATAAAGAGTCATATTGATATGGATACATTAATAGTAGGGGATCTTAACATGCCACTCTCAGTAAGAGACAGATCATCCAAGTAGAAAATCAATAAACACACAAGAGTATTGAATGACACATTGGACCAGATGGACCTCATAGATATATATAGAACATTCTACCCTAAAACAACAGAATACTCATTCTTCTCGAGTGCACATGGAACTTTCTCCAGAATAGACCACATACTGGGTCACAAATCAGGGTTCAAATTATACCAAAAGACCAAGATTATTCCCTGCATATTCTCAGACCACAATGCTTTGAAACTGGAACTCAACCACAAGAAAAAGTTTGGAAGGAATTCAAACACTTGGAAGCTAAAGACCACCCTGCTTAAAAATGTTTGGATCAACCAGGAAATCAAAAAAGAACTTAAACAATTCATGGGAACCAATAAGAATAAAAACACATTGGTCCAAAACCTATGGGATACGGCAAAGGTGGTCCTAAGGGGGAAATACATAGCCATCTAAGCCTCACTCAAAAAAACTGAAAAATCCAGAATACACCAGCTCTCTTTACACCTTAAAGAACTGGGTGACTATTTAAAGTCCCACTTATCCTTCAGCCCTAGCTCTGGCAACATTTCTTCAGGGAAGGTGCCCTTAGGATCAGTGCACTGGTTTGGTTCTGTATATCTGCCCTTTACTGGACTCACTGCACTGGGATTTGCAATGCCTATCCCCCTGTGTGACTGCTTGCTTGAATCCCTGTGTCTCCTGCCAGACTGCAAATTTTATAAGGGCAGAAATGGTGTCTGGGCTGCTCCCCAGGTAATCCTCAGTGCCTGGGTCAGCACTGAGCATACAGTGTAAGCAAGTAAGTAGTAAGTTCTCAAGAAATCAGGGTAGGGAGAATAATGTCATTATTGCCATTTTGTTACAGGATTTTATGTCTCCTTAGAGCCGGCGGTTCTTGGTCATGCTGCTTCAAAGAATGAAGAGGTAGACCAGAGTGGTGGGCAGCAGAGCAAAGTACAAAGTTCCTGGAGAGGGAGAGAACCTGAGTGGGTTGCCCCTGGAGTTTCTAAGTTTAGGGGATTTATGAGCTCTTTTTGTGGAATTTTCTTAAGCAGTCAGAATGTGCTGAGTCGTGCCCATCAGGGCTTTGTTCATGTATCTGTCTACCTATTAGGTTAATGTCCACATGCTGATGGTCGTCTTCTTCTTCTTCTTCTTTTTTTTTTTTCCTGACATCTGGGGGCTTAGGTCTTCATTGCCCCTTGCCTGTGATATATACAAATGCTTTTGTGGTTAATTGTCTTATTTTAGGACATTTTGCAGAAGTCATTTCTGCAAAGGCTGCAAAGCAGAATGTCAGTGTGGTCCTGTCTATGCTGCAAAACCGGATGTCAGTGCTATTTTATTTTAGCTTCCTGACTCCATATTTCCTTGTTGGGTTCCCTGGCCCTGACTACCTAACTGTCCAACTAACTTCCAACAGTATGAGTGGGAGAGAAGGCAGGGAGGCATACAGACAGGGATGGGCTTCATTACTGCTGCTCTTTCTTCTCACCTTTCTTTACCTGTCATTAACTCTGGTGATTTTTCCACATCCTTTTTTCCCCTGCAACCCCCCAGAAAGGACTCTGAACCCCTCAATCTTGCTTCCCTTCTCCATTTGCCTGCCAGAAACAGGAAGAAGGAGGAAGAGGGGTTGGGACCAGAAGATTTTGTTTAAAACACTGTCCCAAGGACTCTTAATGCACGGGAGCAAGTTGAGACCTCGTACTTGCCAAAATGAACCAAGGCTGTGAGGCAGAATCGATGAAGGCTCTGCTGTGGGAACCAAGTCATCTCAGTGCCTTGAGCCCAGCATAGTCCATCTTTACATAACTCAGCAAGTCAGAAACGAGAGGGGACAATAGTTACTATTTTCCTGTTTTGGGTCCTCTGCTTTCCAATGCTTCTCTTTGGAGAGGTGATGACCACTGTTGTGATAATCACACCCTTCCCATCCAAGAGCTCACAGGACAGTGCCACACATCTGCCCACTTAAATGTGTGTTTTTGTCCTTTGTTGCTGAATCTCAGCTGGAATTTGTATTTCTGAAGCGTGTCCCCATCCAGTTACCAAGAAGGACAGCATCTCCCCCAACCACAACCGCCGAGCCTCTATCGTGACCATACACATCACTTCTAGGCTCAGAAGGCACTGCTGACTCTTTTTGGTTTGACAGGAACATCAGAATTCTTTGCCAGACATGCAGGGGCCTTCTGATCCGGGTTTCCTCTGCTGTGTCACCTTCTTGGAGTTGCTGTGTAGGCAAGGTCTGCTTGAACACTTGTGGTTCCCCAACTGCTACTGTGTTGTTGGGGTTTCAGGTAGTGCTGTGCCTCCCTGTCTGGAATGTCTGCCCTCTTCCTGCCCATGTCTGACTGCCAGTCCCACCACCAGTTCCTTCAGGATCTGCACAAACCCTGCCCTCTCTCCCACCCAAGTCTTTTCCAGCTACCTTGAACCAAAGCCAGCAGCCCCCTGTGTCCTCATTCACTTAGCTCTTGGCAGCATTCATCTCTGCTGCTGACCTCTGTTGTCCCCTTTGTCTCTGTGATACCCTCCTGTCCTTGTCTGCCTTTGCCGTGTTTACATCCTTTTTGACCTAGACATTACAGGTGGCATGTCTCCAACTGTGGCTCCAGATACTCTCCCCTCATTTCCCACCTACAGGCAACTGATTCACAAGTTTCTATATCCATCCTAGATATTTCTTCTAGGTTCTAAATGCTTAGATCCAACTCTTAGATTCTCTACATCACCTCTAGTGTGCCCAGGATGAACTCATGATCTGCTCCCCACTTGCTCTGCCTTCAACCTTGCCCTTTCTAGGGTTCCTTTTCTCAGTGAGCGGCATCACCATCCATCCAGGCACATAAGCCAGAGCTCCAGAGTCATCCTGGGCCCTCTTGTTACAGACACACTTAGTCATGCCTACTACGTGCCAGACTCTGGTTTTCACTTATGGTGCGTCACACTGTCTTCATTCTCTGTATATACGGGAACTCTCTGCATGAAGACTACAAGTTCCTGGAGAGAAGAGATTCTATCTCTGATGCATCATGCCAGGCCCTAACTTTAGCATACTGCTACATTCCTAGCAGGCACTCAGTAAATGTTTACTGACTGAGCAGCCATAGAGCAATCCATGATGTACAATCAAGATAGACAAGCGGAGGCTAAAAGAAGACTTTTCAGTGATTCTTTAGCACCTCTTAATACCAGATGTCTGATTTGAGAAAATGTAAAGGATTTTAGGGTCTCTTTGTGCTTTTAAATCTGTAATTCTGGGGGACTGTGTGTGTGTGTGTTCTGAGTTTTTATTTGAATTCAAGTTAGTTAACATTTGAGTGTGTGTTTTTCAACCGATGGAGAGCCTAATTCCAAGCATGAAGCTTCTAAGTTTTCAGATGCACACAAGGCAATGGAAGGGCTTCATTCAGATCAACAGTTTTGTTCCTTACAGAGCAGGGTTGGGATAGGAAGCAAGCATTTCTTCTTTGTTTTTTCAAGTCTTATGGTGCAACACATCAGGTCATCAGCATGAAATACAAGGTTGAGGCGATTCTGTCATAATGTAAAGGGTTATGTAAGGGGAAAAGGCTAGAAGGGAAGTGATTTATGAAATTCACCAAAGACATAAGAAAGGGCCAGATTTATGGCATGTTGTAATTACAGGCATTACTATTATTTCATTTTTTAAAAAAGATTTTATTTAGAGAGAGAGCACAAGAGAGCGAGCACAAGCAGTGGGAGGGATAGAAGGGGAGGACAAACAGACTCTGCACTGAGAGTGGAGCCCAATACAGGGCTCAATCCCAGGACCCTGGGATCATGTCCGGGCCTAAGACAGACACTTAACTGACGGAGTCACCCAGGCACCGCAACTGCAGGCATTTTAATACAAAAATCATTAGATAGATAGATGTGAATTTTACACATAATTATGAGGGATTTTTTTTTTAAGTGGGATCTTAAGTTAATTAAAGTGTTACACTGCATTTTAAAAAATTTCAAGGACTAGAGAAGGACCCACTTAGTCCAACTCCTTATCTAATGCTCTACTCCTTATACAACAGGTTTGCAAGGTAGTTAATCAGGCTGTACTTGAATGCCTCCAGTGATGGTGGGCTCACTAGCCTATCTTTGAATACAACTGATTATTAGACAATTTTTGTTATGTTTGAGCAAAACTGTTTCTACTCAGTCTTCCCTTTAGAGCTCTGCAGAGTAAATTTGAGGACATGTTTACATGAAGCTGAGGACAGTTCCCAGATTCCTTACACTTGTGCTTATTTGTCATTCATTCATTCAACAAATGTCTTTATGTTCCACATCTATTTGAAAAACTGTAAAGACATGGTACTATCTCCAAGGCCAGGTGCTGTATTGCTAGTGCTTCTGCAGTGTCCGGCACATGCTGGGCATTCAGTGGATATTAACTGAATGAATGGTTGACGCTGTGATTCTTAACTAGAGTTGTTCACAGCCTAGTTTGAGCTGCTCACAGTCACAGACATGGATGAAGAAGAGAAAGACAATAAATTCATGAGAAGATAGGCAAACGATTTCAACAGGAAATGGATGGGAGATGAAAGCCACATGGCCAATAATCACCTGACATAATACTCAATCTCACTAGTAATTAGGGAAATGTAAATTGAAGTGACAAGATACCATTCAATACATATGAGATTGGCACAAACTGAAAAGTCTGACAACACCAAGTGTTGGTGAGAATGCATAGCAATTAGGACAATAATACCTTACATTGGCTGTGTAATTTATAAAGCAGCTTGTAGAGCCAGTTGGTACTATTTTGTAAAATTAAAAGGGCAGAATTTGAGCTAGAAATTTCATTTCTGGGCATATGCTTAGAGAAATGATTTCATGTAATCAGAAGGAGGTATGCGTAAGAAGTTCATTGTAGCCTTGTTGTAGTAGGAGAACTATAAATCAACTACAAGTCCATCAGAGACAGAATGGATAGACAGATTGTTGTGTATATACCAAAGCACTATTTACCAGATAGCAGAAAATGTGAACAAACTAGATTGCATGTATAAACATGAATAATTTTCAAGTATTGCAATTGGCTAAAAAAGTAAGTTGAAGAGGGCTTAGTTACTGTATTTGCACAAAATTTTATTATTTTTATTTTTATTTTATCTATATTTATTATCTATATTTATATTATTTATATCTAGTTAATATATATAATATGTATTTATTTTATTTTTTAAATATTTATTTATTTACTTAAGAGGAGGAGAGAGAGAGAGAGAGAGAGAGACAGAAAGAGAGAGAACACGAGCAGGATAGATGGAGGCAGAGAGAGAATCATAAGCAGACTCCCTACTGAGCACAGACCCCCCAGTGCAAGGCTCCATCTCATGACCCTGAAATCAGGCCTTGAGATGAAATCAAGAGTCTGACGCTCAACCAACGGAGCCAGCCAGACGCCCCTGCACAAAATTTTAAAACAGATGAAGCAATATTATAAAAATAATCATATATGTTGAAAATATGTGTGAGAGTGATAGATACCATCTTGCAACCATGAGGAAAGGTCCAGAGAACCACAGAGACATTAGCATTAACATCAATGAACCACTAACCTAATGCCAAGGTCTCTAGACAACTTGCTATGTAAAAACAAACCAATAAACCAACAAAGACTGTTTAAGACCCTGTAGACTACAAGTATTGGAGAGGATGTGGAGAAAGGGGAATGCTCTTCCACTGTTGGTCGGAATGCAAGTTGGTGCAGCCACTTTGGAAAACAGTGTGGAGACTCCTTAAGAAATTAAAAATAGAGATATCCTATGACCCTGCAATTGTACTACTGGTCATTTACCCCAAAGATACAGATGCAGTGAAAAGAAGGGCCATCTGTACTCCAATGTTCATAGCAGCAATGGACACAGTCACCAAACTGTGGAAAGAACCAAAATGCCCTTCAACAGACAAATGGATAAAGAAGGTATGGAATATTGTGCCTCCATCAGAAAGGATGAATACCCAACTTTTGTATCAATAAGGATGGGACTGGAAGAGATTATGCTGAGTGAAATAAGTCAAACAGAGATTCAGTTATCATATGGTTTCACTTACTTGTGGAGCATAAGTAAATAACATGGAGGACATTGGGAGAAGTAGAGAAGTGAGCTGGGGGAAATCGGAGGGGGCGATGAACCATGAGAGACTGCGGACTCTGAGAAACAAACTGAGGGTTTTGGAGGAGAAAGGGGTGCGGGGTTGGGTGAGCCTGGTGGTGGGTATTAAGGAGGGCACGGATTGCATGGAGCACTGGGTGTGTTACATAAACAATGAATCTTGAAACAGTGAAAAATAGAATAAAATAAAATAAAAAACCCTGTAGACTGGTGTGTTTTAAATCCTTCTAATTGTAATGATGGTATGCTATGAAGAAGCATTATTAAGTCCTACCATATCCTGTTCCACTTTGCTAATATGTCTTTTAGTGAGGCACCTCAAAGTGAAGTCTATCCTCCAAGGGAGTGACATTTTTTTTTCCCCAATAAAGGAAGGCTGTCAACTGTCTCATTTTAATGCATATGTTTATGTTATTATGATCCAAGATCAAGTACACATTTTTTGGTAGCTTCATAACCCTGGAGATTCATCCTAACCTTCTAGTTACTCAGGTCCCATTATTCTTAAGTAGTAGTTTAAGGTTTACAGAGCAGTGATCCTTACAGTAGAAGGTAGCATTCATTTCACTGATGAGCAGAGGCTCACAGAGGCCCAGTTATTTTCCCCAAGGCCACACAAGCCCCAGAATTCCCTTGATCCTTCCTTCCTCTGAGAACTTCTCTTCAGCCTGCTCCAGTAGATCCCCACGCATGCAAACTTGCATTCTTGCACCAACTGAACTACCTCTTTGGGATATTTCCCAGATTGGAAAGTGCTCTCATTTCTAAGACTTCAGTGCTGTGAATGGGATAAGGGACTCAAAGCCCAAATGTTATTTTAGGAAATTGTTCATCTGACAGAGTGGGCATGCACAGGTTATCAGAGACGAGGCGGGGAAATGCCTCCTGCAGAGATTGGTGTGCCCCCTGACACTGTGCTCACACCTTCCATGACTCAGCCCTGGTGAACACTGGCATCCTGGCCCAATACTATTGTGGGTTAGGTACTTAGATCCTTGTTTCTCTCTCCATGTGCAAACTTCTTCTTCCTTTTTCCTGTAATGTTCTTCTTCCTTCTTCCCTTGAAAGAATTATGTGCTATCACATCTCTTGTCATGGACTGAGAAGTGAACATTTTCTTATAGTAATGTACATTCATTCTGTCTAGGTATCTATCTATAGTAAGATATACAAAAAGAAAGCAACAGAAAGAAAACACTGTTCATTCCAAGATAGAGAAAGATTTAATGAACAAATAGACTACAAGCTATTAGGAATGGATGCTATTTTTCCTCCTGTGGTTATTGAGGGTTTTAAGGCCATTGTCATGAAAGGCAAAATTCTAACATTAGAAGGAAAGTGGTTTTCATGTGAGGGCCTCTTTAGCATCAAAGAACAGTACCCAGGGGTTGACCTTCTTCACATGCATAGGATTGATTGTCCTTGAGCATTTTTGGTTTATGCAATAACTTGGGTGGATCTTGTATTTTATTCCTGAAGAGTACAGTGAGCCTTTTCTTCTGAGAAAATCTACAGTTGAGTGATGTGTTTTAGATCCCCAAACTCTCAAATTTCAACTTTAATTAGGTGAAACAATCTGATTTTTTCTCCCCCCGTTCTTCCGTCAACCCTTCCTTCCTTCTTCTCATTCTTCCCTCCTTCCATCCTCGTTTCATTTTTTTTTTCTTTTTTCTTTCAAGGTAGAAGCTTTGAAGAATAATGATTACTCCTGAAGAATAGTCTTCAGGAAAAACAAAATAGTTAAGGTAATTTCCATAAAGACCCCTGTTCAGGGTAGCGACCCCCATTGGTAACTGAAGCCATTCAGAGAGATGGGTATGAAATTCAACTAACATCTTGTTTCTCTGCAGGACATATTTAAATATCTAACATACTGCTGACTGTCGCTTGGGACTAAGAAAATTTTAGAATGTGAGGGGAAGATACAAGAGACTACTTGGAAGCAAATAAAACAGCCTATTAGGTCAAAATGATCATACAGGGAGTCCCTGTGGGATCTGCACGAAGCATAGCTTTATAGAAAATACAGATTGAGGCAATTAGTCCTTTCCAATTTTATGCAAGCAGTAGCAATGGGAAGTATGCCAAGAGGGATGATTAAGGATTAAACAACAACATGGGAACTTGATCAGAAGCTCCAAAATCCTGTTGCCAGCATCTGATATTTTTATATCACCTCCTCCTTGATTGTGAAAGGCAGGGGGCCCTTTGCCTGGACCCCGCCCCTTAGTCTACTCACAGCTCAAGGGAAAGTCGAGGAAGAGAAGGATCCCGTCTCTGAAAGGGAGCCCAGCCAAGAGAGGCAGGAAGAAGCATGTTCATTTCCAACCTCTTTGGCAAGCTCGAGTGGGAGCAAAAGCCACTGCCAATTCTATTTTTTAATACAGATTAAAAAAGGTTTTGTCCATACATGTGAAGGGAAGTGCACAGTGCACTGTGTCAATTTAAGCAGCACAACAATCTTTTTTTTAATTAAATTAAAAAAAGGGGCTAAACCATTGCCTGACTATCCAGGGACTTGTTTTCCATTTGGTGGATCCAAATTGGGGTGAGAGCCTGAAGTGCAGTGATTTCTCCCCTAAGTCATGGGCATGGTACCAGGCTCCACATTCATCACTCCACCTTCTCTCATAGGGCCAGAGACCACATGGCCCTGGGACTTTGCAGTGTGAGCCTAGGAGTGAAAAACTCTGTCCTTTTGGAAACAGTGTTGAGTTTCGAGATCTGGTGGACCCTGACCAGAGTGACAGTTCTGTGATTTGAGTTGGAAAACTCTCCAGAGAGAGGCATAGAATTCAAGAAAGTGAGTGCCACAGAATACAGGAGACCCGATTCTGCCTCCACTAGCCTGCCACTTTCCCCACAGCCTGCTTGTTCCCCAACAATACTTCAAAATTCTATTTGACATTTTCCGTGAAAATCTGTGCTCAAAAGATCATATATGGAGAAACACTCATTTACTTATTTCCCATCAAATGTCACAGTCTTTATATATATATATATATATATATATATATATATTTTTTTTTTTCACTAAAGCATTGTCTTGGTCTTATGCCATCACGAATAATGCTGCAAAGAACACCCTTCTACCTATGCCTTCATACACTTGTTCCAGTTTTGGCCAAGGTCTTAGAAGTGATACTATTGTCAAAGGGTGTTTTGTCCCTTTGGTGTATCCCACAGTGCCCAGCCATGCTCACGGCACAATGAGCATGTGATAGGAGTGAAAGGAGAGGCAGTATAGCATCAGGGCTGGAGCACCAGCTCTGCAATTAGCCAACCACAGCTCTGCAGCTTAGAGCTTGGGTGACCGTGGGTAAGTTACTTAACCTTTCAAAACCAGAGTTTGCCACCTGTGAAGTGAACAAAAATGGTGACATATTAAAACACCTATGCACCAGGTAGTGTTTTAAGCACTAGACTCCTTTACTTTTCAAACAATCTTAAAATGCAGATACTATTCATATATCTCTTTTAGAGGCAAGGAAACGAGGCACAGAGAGGTTACATACTTTCCTCAGAGTCACACAGCTAGTAAGTCGTGGGGCCAGGTTTTATTCCTGGGAAGTTTGGCTGTAGAGCCCGTCTTTTAAAAAACTTTCTCCTCAGGGACTTCCACAGGGTAAATGAGAACTGATGATGAAAAGATGGGTAGATATGTAGGTAGGTGGATAGACAATGGAGAGAGAGGGAGAGAAGGAGAGAGAGAGAAGATTTGTGTGGTATGTGGCCTTCAGTGGATTCACATGACTGACTACAGCAGAAATACAATGCTAGTCATTCCTCCTGCAAGGCACATCCTCAAAGAATCCTCAAAGCTGGCCTGAAGGATTTCTTTAAGATTTTATTTCTATGAAGAGGAAGACTGGGAACCGAGAAGCATGTGATTCTGGAGAAACTTTGGAGTTAAAGCTTTTATTTTATTTTATTTTTTAAAGATTTTATTTATTTATTTAACAGACAGAAAGAGAGAGAGAGAGAGATCACAAGTAGGCAGAAAGGCAGGCAGAGGGTGGGAGAGGGAAGCAGGCTCCCCGCTGAGCAGAGATTCCTGAAGTGGGGCTCGATCCCAGGACCCTGGGATCATGACCTAAGCTGAAGGCAGAGGCTTAGCGTACTGAGCCACCCAGGTGCCCCTGGAGTTAAAGCTTTTTGCCCAGAAATCGAGATAATCATGGGAATATGTTTATTTCTTAGACTGGGAGTCAACTGGTACTGATTAAGAAAGTTGCAATGAAACTTTCATCTGCACAAGCCAAAATAAGGGGATGGAGTTTGTTAGGAAAGTGACCCCAGTAAGGAAGGTCTGTGACCCAGACCATTTGGGAAAAGTTTTTCCAATCAAGTAAACTGTGATAGTCCAGAGGGTTTGGTGGGGTTCTTAGAGGGTCAGGCCCATTGTTCCTGGTTAAGTGCTTTTCATGCATCATCTCATTTAAACCTCATTGTAGCTGTCTGAGGTAAGCAGGAGCATTGTTTTTACTTGACCAACGAAAAAGCTGAGGCACAAAGGGGTGATGTGACTTCCCTAGGAGTCTGTGCTTTTATTTCTCATAGTTAACTTGAAGAGGATGTAGAAATTCCTACCACAGAGAGCACAGTCAAGATGGCAGTGATCACGGTTTGTGTTCTGCGTCTGCTACTAACTACGTGAGTAACCCCAGGCACCATACATGGTCACTCCAAATCTCTGTGTTCTCACTTATAGATGGTGGAGTAGATGAGGCAATTCATACTGAGCACATGGTTAGCACTCAAGAAATACATTAAGAATTAGGAGATGAACATTGAGTCATGTATAGAATTGTTGAATCACTCTCTTGTACATCTGAAACTAATAAAACATTGTATGCTAATTATACTGGAATTAAAAAAATTAAAAGACTCAGGAAATACAGATTTATTATTATTTTTCTGCTGTCAAAAATCACAGTGTTTAAAATTAGGCCTTTTATATCTAGATTGTAACTATTCCATATAGAATTGAGCATCAAAGTGTGTCTTGCTTAGGAAGTGGAATAAACACAGTGTAGACCATATGTCAAGAGTTCTAATGAAGCCAAGACTACTGCTATGGGTTATTTTTACCAGAAACTTGCCAGACTCCATGTGACTTCATACTTGTCCTCTGTGGGACTGAACTGTGCCATCCATGGAGTCAGGACCCAGCTGTAATCTGTCAATTATGAACAAAACTGAGAAATCTAAGGAAAATTCACAAAAATAATTACCCTAGCAGAAAGGATAAACCCTTGTCTGGTCTTAATCGATGGAAGAACTCGTCTTAGTGGTAAAAAGTTAGATACAGATTTTTTTTTTTAAGAGAAATGATCTTTCATCATAAAATAATGATAATAGTCACTTTTGATAAGTTCTAACTGACTTTGCCTGGGCCATGAGGCTGACACACATCGGTGTCAGTCCTTACAACAGTCCTGTGAGGTCTACAGTGGTATTTATCTCCTTTTCATTAAAGAAGAAGCTAAGAATATCAGAGAGAAGGGACTTGGATTTATCACCTTCTCTGTTATCCCCTGGCCCTAAAACCTTGTTAATAAGAGGTATAAATATTGTGAAGTCCCTGTGAATAGCTGGACTAAACAGCCAAAACACTTCTGTAATGGATTATTTAAAAAATCACTGTACATACACTTTTATTGTATGACATGATGACATGTGGTAAGTAGTTTCCTGGCTTTGTTCGAATCACAGACTTTCTCAATTATGTTCTATAATGAGCTTTAAAAATGTAAGGCCATGCTTATTTTGAAATGCTGAGGAGAAAGGATGGGGAAAATAGATTTCCTGACTTCCTGGGCCCCTACCAAGAAGGTTCCTTCCCCGGTGGAGTTGGCCCAAGGCCATTCTCCATTCCTACAACCTAAGGAAGACTCCTTCTGGAAGTCTTGCCCTCATCTCCTGCTTTGGGCAGTGGGTGATGATGAGGAAAACGCTTTGTCCAAGTTAAGAGAGAGAAATTTGGGGGAAGATGGGCTTGAAACAAAGAAGCTGAGTGGGATCTCCAAGTTAGGGTCAGCAAGTTTCAGAGAGGGGGGTGAACAGAGCCTTGAGTGGGACTCTTATAACAGGACATTCTGCCACAAATAGGAAACAGAAGGATGAAGCTGAGGCTCCCTAAAGAAGTCTCCATTGTGGACCCCTTTTCAGCTTGAGAGGACCAGGCTGCAGAAGGGGCGCCAGGCTGGCTCAGTGCACGACACTAGTTACTCTGGCCTGAAATGGCTTCCATCATATAAAGCTTTGTACATCATTTCCTGTTCCTCTCTCACATTTCCTCGAGCACCCCTCCAAAGCTTCCTGTGTCAGAACTCATGACCTATTGTTTCCCCTGTAAGGAAATTTCTTCCCTCAACCCCTATTTCAGGCTTCACCTCCCCAGAGCTTTTCCCAGACCACCTTGGCTGAAGAAGGTCTTTTCCAGTATACCCCTTCACTCCATTTGTTCCCTTCATATGCATGATGTGAGTTTAATTCCAGCTCTTGTGATTTGTTCATCTGTTTGGTGCCTGCTTCTGCCATCAGTCTGTAAATTCCAGAAGGGCATGTCTGACCGCTCAAGCATTGGTTCCAGGGCCAAGAACAGAGCTGAGAACAGAGTAGGTGTTCAATGAATGTTTGCCAGAAATGAAGGAAGGACTGAAATGCCCAGCCACTCCATGGGCAACAGATTTGGAAGAAAATTTCAATACATCTATGGAGCAAAGAATTACTAAAAGTCTTTGGAGAGAGGTTAATTCAAGTTTTAAAACATTCTTGTAGAAAAATCCCAGGAGAAAAGAAACATAAATAAGTTGGTTTGTGGAATTTCCTGGAAAAGTCTTAATGAGAGTGTCCATCTGACATCCAAGAGCTGTGGGAATGCTACATCCTTCATATGCTGTCTCTTTCCAGTTGCATTCCCAACAGGGTTATAATGACAGAAGTACTAAAATATCAGAAGAGTCTGGTTTCCAATCATCTTGAAATTACATTTATGGCTTTGGAAGGACTGTCATGGCTAATGTTGACATCTTGGCCACGTTGCTACTTCTCAGCATGAGAAATAAAAAGAATATAAAATCTGGATATTTATTAACCGTTCTAATAAAGATGTGGGAGGAGAGGTTATAAAAATTATTGGCCAATGCTACATACCAATTTTACCTCAATAAAAAAAAAGTTATTGGCCAGACTGAGGTTTATATTATAACAGTAAATTTCATTTATTTAAGATATCCCTCTGCCCCACAATCATAGAGTATCTGAATTGGAAACCTGAACTCCAGACTGACTCAGTGGTGGTTGTAGCTGTGATTGGCTGGGATTAGGCCTGGATCTGGTGGAGTCAATTGCAAGTTGCTTCACTGACCTGCTCTTTGGGGAGATTACCCTAAGCTTCAGGGGTATTATTAGGGCTACAGAATTAATTTGAGCACGGAAAGAAAATCTATTCCTTGGAATATGGGCCAAGCATTCAGATGGGGGAGAAAGGATGGCAAGTCACACTGGCCAGGGAGGAAAGGAATATCTTCTTTCATGGTGGTGTCTGATATAAGTGAAGCCCAATTAGAATTCATTCACTCATTCATTCACTCATTCATTCACTCATTCACTCACTCATTCATCCCAAGTCAAAACTGTTTCTCTGTGAGTGTGTGTGGTAACTCACTGCCATGTAGCACTTCTCACTTGGCGCAGTATCACAAGACAATGAAAATTATCATGTGAGCTAAAAGGGTGCAAAGTGATCATCATTACTGAGGGGGAAAATTATGGTTGTTCCATGACCTTTAAGAAATCTCTGTCAGTTATAAACATACAGGAAAATGAAAAAGACAGTAAAGCTATTATTTATCTTGTACACTGAAATGTAAAACAGTAGAAACATTGAGAATTAATGCAAAAAGCTTATCAAGAGTCAAGAGCTTGCCTTCTCATCATCTAACAATAAAGAGCAGCCGTCTTTTCTGTGTCTGGGGCCAAAGTATCAAACTCCTTTGTAAATTTGGCTCAGTTTCTACCATTTTATTCTTTGTTCTTTGTAATTCAATGAGAAACATTAAGGAAAGTTTTTTTCATGTGAATTGGTCTGCCAGCACCACTTATTCTGGGACATCAGCCTCTTTTTGGTCATCACCACTGTGCTCATTTATGTGCAAAATTTGCCTTCACTAAGTTCCTCTGGTTGCATCTGTAGGTTATATCCAATGGGAATGACTGTTAACATTCCATGGCCAGCTATTTCTTCTGTAACTCTGTTGATATTTGATTTGAATTTGACCTTCCATGTAACCACTTTTCTGTTCTTTGCTGCACTTTCATCTTTTCCAGCTAATTCTCCCTTTTGATAGTCCATACTTGTAAAATGTTACATGAGTTCATCATGGGGGGACAAGGAGGCAACATAACTATAGCCTTTGCTGTCTGTGTGCAAACTGAGTAGTGAACATGCAATGACCTGGCACCACTCCACTTGGAAGGAATGACATAAAATGTCACTGGTCGTGATATGAAATCTGATTTTTGCAAAGTGATTGGATAGACCAAAAGCAAGCAATGAAATGTATACCTTATGCAATTACAGTTTACCTACTGTGGTAACTAAAGTTGGAACCATGTCGTTGGAGGGCTGATGTTATTTAACTGAATCGTGGTAAGCAAAGTTCACGT
Organism: Mustela lutreola; assembly: GCF_030435805.1. NCBI lineage: Eukaryota > Metazoa > Chordata > Mammalia > Carnivora > Mustelidae > Mustela > Mustela lutreola. Next base: position 80,940,546 of record NC_081294.1, read on the forward strand.
TTCCTGGAACTATGCAAAATAAGGACTGCCCACACACCATAGAGAGAACAAGAGAACATCACAGAGATTCCCACCCAGTCTATGGAATCAGAGGTTTCCTGAAGAAGGTGCTGTGCAAGCTGAGACTTGATAAATGAACAGGAGTTAGCCTGATGAAGGAAGAGTGTAGGGAAGATTGTTCCAGGCAGAGGTGAGAGTATGTGTAAAGCCTCGAGTGTAAGACAGTGCATGGGGCGTGGGATGGCAGCTGTGGTTGTTTCAGGTGGATTGTGGGAGGTAATCCCAGTCCATGGCTTGGCAGTCCCTAACCCCTCAGGCTGTTGCTCTTGGTTACCGGGCAGCCCAGGCAGCTGTGGTGGGAACTTCAGATGCTCTATTTTGAGACAGTCACACTAGGGCAGTCTGCTGCCTCCTCCACACAGAAAGGCCCACCTGTGGCAGCTGAAGAAGTCACCAGGAAAATGGAACCAGACCAAAAAAATGAGCTTAGAAGTGGTTGTATACATGATACAGCAAACCCCAATAATTCAGATACAAATGCTCTACATGCAGGGTGGTATAAAGCAGAAAGAAAATTCCTTTCATAAATCAGAATTCAGAAGTTTGGTTCAAACCTTTAAATGATAAACTGCATTTCCAGTTGTGGTAAATGCAGAGTACAGTATCTTTCATATTCTGTTTGGCTAAAATCTAAATGGTTACTATAAGCCACATAGCCTAGGTAATGCAATGAAAATAATCTTCTCTAATTTCCACAACACTCTTAGGAGACATCTATTATTATCCCCATTTTACAGATGAGGAAACCAAGGTTGAACTGCCATAAAGTCACAGAGCTATGGATTCAAACCTAGGATTTATTCTAAAGCTGGTGCTATACCGTAACCAGCATATATAATCATAATTAATGAAAACAAACACAAATGTCAAATTGAGTGACTGTTTTCTGTAAGGTAAACAGATCAAGATAAATGCTAGAGAAGAGAGCAGGAATGTTCCATCCTTGTAGAAACATAGAGACACAGAGAATGCTGAAGAGCAGCCGTTTTAAGAAAAGATCAGTGAAAATGAGTGGAATCCCAGGCATGAGCAATGAATTCAAGATTCCATTAGGAAAGCAAAACAATGAGATTATCTCAAATACTGAGTTAACAATGAGATTTCACCATCTGCATTCTAGCCATGAGTAAGACATTTATTTGAATTAGATAAGAAGATATAGTGTCATTTAAAGGAGGCCCAGTAAATTTAATGAGAGATAAATGAAACTGACAATGATCTCACACTTTATAAATCTAAACATGGGACCAAAGTTAGACACAGAGACCCCACTGGTTGATGAATGAGCTTGGGTACTGCTTTTTGTACTTTCTATTGCAGGCTGAACCTGATTTTTATGTTTCCTTCTTGTAACTAAGCAGATTAAGAAAGAATTAATTCAATTCCTTTTAAACCAAAGCACAGGAGCAAGAAGCAACCTTGAACCTCCCTTACTCAAATAGCAGCTCTGCTGGTCATTTAATCACTAACCAAGTTGTGTAACTTGCCTATGACAAAATGGTAACATAACTACAATGTGGGAATCTGCCAAACAATTCTTCTGTAAGAAGGGGAGTGGGGGACGCCTGGATGGCTCAGTTGGTTAAGTGGCTGCCTTCAGCTCAGGTCATGCTCCCAGCTTCCTGGGATCGAGGCCCACATCGGGCTCCTTGCTCAGCAGGGAGCCTGCTTCTCCCTCTGCCTCTGCCTGCCATTCTGTCTGCCTGTGCTCACTCTCTCTCTCTCTGACAAATAAATAAAATCTTTAAAAAAAAAAAAAAAAAAAAGAAGAAGAAGAAGAAGAAGAAGGGGAGGGGAAACCCCAGCCAGGTCACAGGGAACTTGCTGCCTCTATGTCTCTTGCTCCTGGTCCTCACTTGCTGATATTGCTTCTGTATTTTAGGCTAGACTATGGGAAGAGGTCTGGATCTAGCCAAAGTGAAGTCACTGAAACATTTTAGGATGCCCTGCTTCCCTGCACTCTCTTCCCCACCCCCACTTTGTACTTGCTTACATGTAGCCCCGTCCAGGCACATCGCTGGGACTCCTCCAATAAGTGACAATGTTAACAAGGACTGACCTATATATACAGAGAACAAACTGATGGTTGCCAGACAGGAGGGTGGGGGGTTGGGCAAAATGGGTGAAGGGGAGTGCGAGATACAGGCTTCCAGTTACTGAATGAATAAGTCACAGGAATAAAAGGCACAGCATAGGGAATACGGTCATTGGTATTGTAATAGCATTGTATGGTGACAGATGGGACCTACGCTGGAGGTGAGCACAGCATAGTCTAGAGTTGTCGAATCACCGTGTTGTATGTCTGCAACTAATGTATGTGTGTCATTGTGTGTCACTGTGTGTCAACTACATTAAAAAAAAAACCCTCTTGGGCAGCACTATAAAAGACTCCTGAATTCATAAGATATTCAGCACGTAATAAAATAATAATAAGAAGAAAATGTTAGCAAGGAGTGAAGGTGAGGTCCTGTCTGGTCTGGCTCATTGTTCAGCCTTAGCTCATGCCTCTTTCTCCTTTGTTTGATCTGACGCTTAGCTTTAGACATGGATGGACACTGTGAGTAGAATTGATCTGAGCTGTTTATCCCTTCCCTAATACCCTAAACTTTTTATTCTTCATTTTCAGATCAAGCTCCGTTTTCTCTGGGAAGCCTTCTGAGGTCATCTGAAATTCTTCATTGGAGCTCCCATAGCAGCTGTGTTTCCCAGCACTGAACACACTTCAGTCTCCTCCACAGAATGGGAGAGTCTGAGGGCAGGTTCGGTGCATACCCTGTCCCCACTGTATTACAGTCTCGAGCACGATGCCTGGCAGGCCACCTGCCCTCACTCAAGGCTTGCTGGGTGAGTGGTTGCTTTCTTCATTTTCATTTGGAAAAAGATATTATAAGATATTTAAGACCTGCATCAATGCATAAAGAATATATCACAGTGCCCAGGTATTGGCTACAGATACAAGTTGAAGAACCCGCTTACCACTCCCTGAGCATACTCTGCTCTCTATAGGCAACACGTAATGTGAATTTAGTGACTGCTATTTCCGTACATTTCTTAATACTTTCCCTAGACACATATATAAACTTACATTATTTTGCATTTTCGTACTTTAGGGGTCATGGTCTATATATCCTTCTGGAAATGGCTTTTTTTTTTTTTTTTTCAACTTCTTGGGATTCATTCCTACCCTCATGTTTGGCTAGAGGTCATTTATTTTCACTGTTGTGTACTCTTCCATTGCATGACTATCCTATTAATCTGTTTACCTGTTGGTGGAGTATTTTCTAAATTACAAAATGCCACAAATGTCCTTTTACTTGCAGTGTTTTTCTTCTCTTAGATAACACTGTGGTATCCAATACAATGGAGGTTTTTGTTTTTCATCTGTTGAAACTGACCTGTACTTTGTCTCCGAAAGCCATACAAAGACACAGGTCACAGAATAACCCAGTTTGTGTTTGTGTGAAATGTCTGTCAATGGAGCTCTGGAGAGCCATGTGGAATAGTGACAAGAACACTGATACGAGAGTCAGACTGAGATGGAGTCCACTACCCACTCACCTGGTTAGCAGCTGGGCTGCATGGGAATACAAAGCCTCACTTTTTATTCTGTAGAAATGGAATGAGTCTCCCATCTACCTATCTCATAAGGTTGTTACAGTGATCAAATGAAATCATGTTGCTGAAAAGATTTTGGAAGTCTGAAGTATTATGTGACTTTGGAATATCAAAAACCAAATTTCATTACTCAGGTATAATATGGCAAAAGAGTTAAAACATTACAACAATCATATACAATAATTTATCACTCCCTATTGTGAAATTTGTTACCCTCTACAATTTATTATCCCCTATCTACATTAACTGGGGTAGTGTAGAAATAATACCTTATTCCCAGGGAACAGATAGGGGGAAAATCAGACCCCTGATAGAAATCTGTTTGAATCCACTGCCTGTAACATCCTACTGCATTAAGGTAGTTCCAGAAAGATATTTGTTGCAAAGGTTATGTCTTCATACTTAGATGTATGCCAAGGTAACAGAGGTGGAATAGTTAAAACAAGGGTTTAGAATGCAAAAGCCATGGGTTCAAATCTTGGCTCTACTTTTCTCTAGGTGGACAGTACCTCACCTTGTAGGACTACAGGGGAGAAGAAATGAGCTCTTGTATGTAAAGCAGCAGCACACTCAGCCTGTCAGTGCGTGGCTCAAAACCAGGCTCTGTGGAAATTTCCCAATGGGTGAGGCAAGGTTGCAGGGCTTTCATTCCGCTCATGTGATCTTAGTTACCTCAGTTTAACTCCCCTTCTTCTTTTTTTTTTTTTGCAAGTGTTCGTGCAGAATTTCAGACCTTCAGCTCTCCTATGTCTACTGACGTTTTCCCCAAAATGACCAACGTTTGTTCAGAAAAGCAAAGAATGCCACCACTACCACAGGTTTTACAGGTGCTGAATGTTTCTGAAACTGAGAAAGAGCAGCCTTGTTTGTGTGTCCAATTCATAAGCAAGGCACCAAAGAGAGGATTTCACATGAGTTAATAAAGACTAATTTTAGTCATGCAATCTTAGTCTCCTGCAAATGTTAGGAACAGATAAAGTTAAAATCCAGTATCAGAACTCTGGGTTCCTACAGAATTTTTGCTATCCACATCTGCTTCACCAGAATCCTTCTGTTTTATTCTTATGGTCATAACGAATCAAAGAACAGATTTACTTTGTGCATCGCACACTGATGTCTGGGTTCCTGGGAACTGGGTTGCTTTGCAAGCACGCTTTTCTCTATATAAACACATCTCCTGTAAAGGTCTCTCTGTGAATAAGGAGAAGGTGAAAGAGCAGGGAGGAGGGAGGATAGAACAATGTCCTTTCTATTCTAGTAATCTGGGGAGGCTTCCTGGAGGGCATATGCCTGGAAAAGATGGGTGGAGTGAGTTGATGGAATTTTGCTGTCAGAGATTGCTTTTGTTGCTCTATAGCCTTCATTTGTTGGCTCAAAGGGCTCCTGCTACCAGGCATGGGGGTTAGGGAGCCAGACTCCTGGGTTTAAATCCCAGTTTTGCCACTAACTGGGTGTGTGATCTAGGGCAAAGTTTGAACTTCTCTGTCTCTCAATTCCCTCATCTCAGCAGAGGAATAATAATAGTACTTGTCTTAGGGCGCCTGGGTGGCTCAGTGGGTTAAGTTGCTGCCTTTGGCTCAGGTCATGATCTCAGGGTCCTGAGATCGAGTCCCACATCGGGCTCTCTGCTCAGCAGGGAGCCTGCTTCCCTCTCTCTCTGCCTGCCTTTCTGCCTACTTGTGATCTCTCTCTGTCAAATAAATAAATAAAAATCTTTAAAAAAAATAGTACTTGTCTCATAGGGTCACTATTGGGGTTAAATAAATTAATTTTCTCTGTATCCATCTCTATATCTTTAAGTGGTAGCTGGGCCATTGCTAGAGTTCAATAAACATTACCTGCTATTATTACTCTCTGCTAGAGACTGCATTGATATTAAAAATAATCATCCCCTAAAACTTAAAGACAGAGCTTTTCTGATGAGCTCATCAGTTCTTCAGGGTTAAGAAGAGCTTTTGTTTTTGTTTTTGTTTTTGTTTTTTTAAATAAAAGAAAAGCACCGAGGTTAGAATCTTCTTGGCCATGACAAACAGCTCAAACTTGGAAGGCTGAAGCCTAGAACTGGACTGAGAGGCAGACACCAAACTATGTTTAATGGTAAAGAAAATAAATGCTATTATGTTTTTGCTAAATAAGCCATCCTTTCCAAATGGAAAATATCAGTCATTTCATTTTACCACTGAGCTCGGCCAATGCCATTGGATCAGCACAAATGGAACATAATATAAAAGTATACACATAATGTACTGTTCTAAATTCAAAAAGCGCATTTCTCTTACATGGCTATTCCCTGAAAATTTCAGAGAGATGATGCATGGAATAAGGTAGTTATTAAGCTAAATATGAACAACAGTAAAACAGAGGACAGATCGAGACCCTGAGAGAGTTGAAGGGAAACCATTAAATGCAGGTGATAGGGGATGAAGGGGGATTATCAGAAATCCCGTTCTTCCGCTTTCTTCACGGAAAGACAAACCAACCCTATGGTAGCCTGGAGTTCACAGACAGCAATCTTCAGAGAAACAAACAAACAAAGGATGGCTATAGATGGAGAATTGATATGTTTGCTCAACAGCCCATTGTTCAGAAATGCTTCTAAGAAAATGACTTTTGTGTAACCTGAATTCCTCACACGGGCAGGCCAAAGTCTGCCTAAAAGTTGTTGTTGCGACTATAGGAAAAAACCCCCACATAACTAGAATTCTTCAGAATGGGTTGGGTTTATTGTTGCTGTTTTTGCTGTTTTGCTTAGCTTGGCCTACAAAGAAAATTTATTTCAAGCTCTCTGTTTACAGACTTCTGGGGGTGGGAGGAAGCCTTGGAAAAACAGTAGAGGGGAAGATATCTTAGCCTTCTTTGTAGAATGCTGGATGGTACAGGGCTTCAGACGTCCTTGGAAGGAAGATGATTACCATGGGGCAGGCCTGTAGACACAGAGAGTTGAGAAGACCTGACAACCATCATTCGGATTTGGCCGTCATTTTGGGAGTAGTGCTTTTTATGGAAGGGGGAGGGGTGGAAAGACGATTATCCAGAGCCTTTCCTCTGGAAATGAGAGTAAAACAGAAAAAGAAAAAAATGCTGTTCCAGTAAACCTGAAGATTGTGAAAAAAAACTTTTGGTTTACATGATTTTTTTTTTAGAGAGGGTAGAGAGATGTGGGGGAGGGGCAGAGGGCAAGAGCAAATCCTAAGCAGACTTCTGGCTAAGCGCAGAGCCCACCCGCGGGGCTGGATCCCAAGGCCCTCAAATCATGATCTGAGCTGAAATCAAGAGACTGATGCTTAACCGACTAAGCCACCCAGGCACCCCTGAATTTTTAAAAATATGTATGAAATAAAACTTATATACTCTAAATCCACCCATTTAAAGTGTACAATTCAATGGTTTTTAATTTATTCACACAATATTCACCACAGTCAATTTTAGAACATTTTCCTCACTCCAGACAGAAACCCCATACTCTTTAGCAGCCATTTCCCATCCCTGTACTCCATCCCTGTCCTAACCTTAGGCAACCACTAATCCACTTTCTATCTCTCTAGTTTTGCCTCTTCTCGACTGTTCACATAAATAGGATCATACAAAATGTGGTCATTAGTGATCTGCCTCTTTGATTTAGCGTGATGTTTTTAGGATTCACAAATGTTAAAGGATATGCTGGAACTTCACTTCTTCGGCTGATATATAATATGCCTTTATATAGATATAATACATTTTGTTGATCAATTCATTAGTTGATGAATATTTAGGTTTCCACTCCTTGGCTATTACAGATAATGCTTATATGAACATTTGTGTATGAGTTTTTATGTAGACATATGTTTTTATTTCTCTTGGGTAGATACCTTAGACTCTACACCCAGCTGAATTGCTGGGTCACATGGTAGCTCTTTGTTTGCCATTTTGAGGAGCTGCCAAACCATTTTTCAAAGTGCCTGCACAATTTTACATTCCCACCACCAATGTGTGTTTTAATCTCCACATCTTTGCCCAGCATTTGTTACTGTATCTTATTTATTAATGGCCACCAGTGAGAGGGAAGTGGTATCTCATGGAGTTTTTTATTTTCTTGTCCCTAGTGACTAATTATGTTGACTGAGCATTTTTTCTTGTGCTTATTGGCCATTTGGGTGTCTTCTTTGGAGATATGTCTATTTAAATCCTTTTCCCAGGGCACCTGGGTGGCCCAATTGGTTAAGCGTCTGACTTTTGGTTTTGGCTTAGGCCGTGATCTCAGGGTCCTGAAATTGAGCCCCAAGTCGGACTCCATGCTCAGCAGAGCGTCTGCTTGAGATTCTCTCTCCCTCTCCCTCTACTTCTCCCGCTCATGCTCTCTCTCTCCAAAATAAATAAATCTTAAAAAAATAAGAGTTAAAAAAAATCTTTTCCCATTTAAAAACTGGGCTGCTTGTTTATCACTGAGTTGTAAGAACTCTTTTTATATTCTGGATATCCCTTGTCAGATATATATGATTTATCAATATTTTCTTTTCTTCCATTCTGAGGGTTGGTTTTTCAATTTCTCAAAAGTATCCTTTGAGATAACTCAAAGCATTTTTTTTTTTTTTAAAGATTTTATTTATTTACTTGAGAGAGAGACAGTGAGAGAGAGCATGAACGAGGAGAAGGTCAGAGAGAGAAGCAGACTCCCCATGGAGCTGGGAGCCCGATGCGGGACTCGATCCCGGGACTCCAGGATCATGACCCGAGCCGAAGGCAGTCGTCCAACCAACTGAGCCACCCAGGCGTCCCTCAAAGCATTTTTAATAAACCGTTTTTAGTAATAGTTTTTTTGAAAGAGAACTTTCTTTAAAAAAAAAAAAGATTTTATTTACTTATTTAACAGACAGAATACACAAGTAGGCAGAGAAGCAGGCAGAGAGAGAGGAGGAAGCAGGCTCCCTGCTGAGCAGAGACCCCCCCCCCCACACACACACACCCCATGCGGGACTCGATCCCGGGACTCTGGGATCATGACCTGAGCCGAAGGCAGAGGCTTTAACCCACCGAGCCACCCAGGTGCCCCTTTAATAATCATTTTTAAATTTAGTTAAGTTTCATTTGTTTATTTTCTTGATTGCTTGTGCTTTAGGTGCCATTTTTAAGAAACTTATCTATTCTAATGTCACAAAGACTTACACTTAGGTTTTCTTCTAAGAGTTTTATGGTTTTAGCTCTTACATTTAAGTCTAGGGTCCATTTTGAGTTAATTTTGTATATAATGCAAAGAAGGGGCCCAGCTTCATTCTTTGCATGTGGGTATGCAGTTTTTCTAGCATCATTTGTTGAAAGGACTAGTCTTTCCTCATTAGTTCATACACTTAAAAAAATTATAGCTAAATATTAGAAAAATCAGCTATAAAACCTACCTATACACATTATATCTGGTAAGAAAAATTGGTTTTTATCAATTGTTTTCCTCCCTGGAATATTATTTGATTTTAGACCAGTTTTCATGCATTGGTCCACCCGTTTTATTCATTTATCAATCACCTGTTGAATGTCTATTGGGCAACACCAGAATTTGCTAGTGGGTGGATTTAACCTGAGGCTAGTTCCTCTTTTGGTAGAGAGAATGACATAGGGTGGTATGAGAGAAAGTACAAAGACTTCAAAGGACTAGATTCTTGCTAAGATTTCTTAATAAATCAGGGTCTTCAAATACACTATTCTACTCTATCTGAAATGCTTTTCCCTTTTTTCCTTTTCTAGTTAGCAGCTACTCACTTCAGTTCTAAAAGGAACCATCATTTTCTCAGGGAAGATTTCCTGATTCTCCAGGTCAGTTGCTCCTGTTCAACACAAGCACAGGGCCCTCTACTTCCAACTGTGTAGTACTTTCCATACTGGTGATGAAATAATTACTTGGGTAATTAGTGCCTTCATGTAAATCTCTTCTACTGTTGTGACAGCTTATTCAGAGTAAGTACTGTGTCTATCTTTTCATGCTCCTTATTACATGGAGCTTGAGAGAACAAGCTCCAGAGTCAACAGACAGACGTGGTGAGAAGCCCAGCTGTAGTTAAACACTATGAATCTTTATTCCCCCACCTATAAAATAGGAATAATAATGGCATCTACCTCACAGGGCCTTTGGGAGAATTAATTAATAGCTCATGGAGCCCCCAGCATGGTGCTTGGCACATTGGCAGTCAGTTGCTTGGGATCTATTTGAATCAAGGACTCTATCGGCTCTGTGGGGCAATCTGCCATACCCAATGGACCCAGGTGGGAAATGTGCACTTCCCATGGAGACTGAGGACAGAAGGCTGAATGACTGAGTGCCACAATGACTCCTTAGTAATACTCTGGAGTATCACACATTCCCTCAGTGTCCTGGGTGGAGGTCAAAGCACTCTGATAAGAAAGGTTGGTATTGGGGAGGGCATGTATTGCATGGAGCACTGGGTGTGGTGCAACAACAATGAACACTGTTATGCTGAAAAGAAATTTAAAAAAAAAATAATAAAAGAAAGGTGTGATGTCTTTCAGAGGCATTGTCTGTAGAACCATTAAAAACAATTAGACAAACTATATCTTTGTATTTCCACAGAACACCAAGCAACCAATTTGGCTAATTTGAAGAAAGATTTTGTGTGTGTGTGTGTGTGTGTGTGTGTGCCAACATTATTGTAGCTTAGTATTCAACACATTTCTTAGAAAGGAAGGCTCTAGAGTCCAATTGCCTGGGTACCCACTCTAACTCCTACACTTAGCATTTAGGCAAATTATACAACCCCACTGAACCTCAGTTACTTTATCTGTAAAATGGAATCATTAATCATATCTTGATTGTAGAGTTCTTGAGTGGATTCAGTAGGACAGTGTCCTTAGCTCTGTGCCTGGACCTACAGATTCACAGAACTTGAGTTCCTTCCAGTTGTTAGTGTTGGAAAGACTCTAGTTCCTGGTTATGAGAGATCTAAATCCCAAAGTATTAGTTTCATTAAACTCTTGACAATCTTCCAAGGAGAATGAGAAACAAACAGCATATAAAACACCCATTTAGTGCTATTTTATTGTAAGCTATAGTTAATCGGATTGCCAAATTTTCCATTCATTCCCAAGAAGTCATAATTAGGAAAACAAATACTGTGTGTGTGTGTGTGTGTGTATGTGTGTGTGTGTGTGTGTGTGTGTTACTTGGGGGTGGTTAAATTCAGCCAACTTATTTTTGTCTGAGTTTACTGAACATGAAACAAGTCAATCTCTGGAGGATTTCAATTGTTCCAGATTAAGATAAAAAGTCAGTTTCCATTTATACTATTTATGATCCTCAGAGAAACTTCTTGGGCATTAGGCCTTCCACAGTCAGTTTTCTTTCTATCCCAGAAGGAAGCTAAGAGCTCTGCCTGTTGACCTTGTCTTTCCTTCCTTCTCTTCCCCCTTTTTCTTCCTCCTCTCTCTTACTTCCCATGAAGTGACAGCATTACAGCATTACAGCATGACAGCATTACCTCTCAGTGTCAAATGAGGATAACTGAAACGACATAGACTTCACAGGGCTGTCGGGAGAATACAGGGAGACGTGTGGATTCCTTAGTGCAGCATATAAAAACATCTCTACACATGACTTAGGATTCTTATCACTATTTGAAAAAAAAAAAGCAAGTTACTTATCTCATTCCTTTTCTCTTGATTCTTCTGGTTTTGTTTTTCAAACTCCATGTCTTGGGAACAACTTGCCTGTATTTCTTCCCCTACGTCTTTCCAATGAGGGGTGGCTAGCAGCTTTCAGTAATGGCAGTGAATTGCTAGTAAGTGATTTGTGTATGAACTCCTTAGAAGCCAGGCATTGGAAGAGCATCTTGGATGGTAACTGGTCCCCAGTTGGGATGTGCTCATGGCATTGGTTAGTGTCTGCCGAGGGCCTGGCTGCCCCTGTCATGTTAGAATTGTCCCAAGGGCGCTGCAGCAATGGTCTTAACTGAGCTGCAGTCAGGCAAAGACAGGCTCAGAAACAAGAAGTGTTTCCATAGGGATGGTCAATAACCCCAGGGTCAATTACAAGTGCCTGCAGCTTTGTGCACTACATTAACTAGCATCACGTGGTTCTCTGAGGGTCAATGTTCTAAATTAATGCACAGGGAGGGGCCAAATTCAATTCCTCTCGGCCAGTTGTGCAGCCTAGTGGAGAGGTTTCTTGCAATCTGCCTCTTTGACCCAAAGGACTAGGGTGATAGGAAAAGCAGGACAGATGCTGGTGTTGCCTTTCCTGATTCCAGCCCTGAGCCTCACCAGAGAAAACAGTGGCCCTTAAACTACAGAGAGCATATGAACTGTCTTCCTAGATACACATTTCTATGACCTTCCCCCAGAGCCTCAGGCTCAGTACATCCAAGGGGAGACCAAGAAACTGCCTCTTGGTCAAGCCCCTCAAGTTGAGCACTTCTGTGACCCTTTCCTTGCTTGTGGTCTGGTTGATCTCCCTCCAGCAGTGTGGAGGCTGTTGGAAGGCAAGACCTGTCTATATTGCTTACTGCTGTATCATTGTGGCCTGCCTTCCAGAAAAGGGGTGAACTCGGTCCAGCATCTCACATGCTTCAACATGCACACTAGTCAACTGAGCTTGTTCAAATGTCCACTCTGGAGCCAGTCCAACAGTCTGCATGTTTAACTGTCATCAGGCCAGTCCGGAGGTTGCCACTTTGAGGAGCAGGGTAGAGGGGTAGAGTCTCTGAGGGCAAGTGGGGTCAGACCACCTGAATTTGAATCCTTGTTCCACCCCTTGCTAGTAGGTAGGCGTAGACTGTTCTCTTTTCCTGTGAAACAGGGCCAGTAAGAGGACCTTCTTCAGCGAGTCCTTTTGGGATACCTAGGAGGTCACACATGGGAAGCATTTGACCCAGTTAATGGTGAGTGCTCAGTTAAGATGAACTCTTCTTATAGTTGTGATGAATAACACCAAGAAATTAAATCACAGATCACAGTTCAAGAAACTGACATTGTTTCTTAAGCCAGAAAATTGACATTTCATTTGACATTATGGCCAACAGACAGAATCCAGCATGACCCTGCATGTGTTCACATCTTGGTTCCACTGCTTATTAGTCATATGACCTTGGGAAAGCTTCCTAACTTCTCTGGGCCACAGTTTACTCCTCTGTGAAATGGGCATAATAGTGACACCTTCCTCCTATGGTTGCTGGGAAGACTGCCCAAGATAATACATCTAGACTCTTCACTTGGGTACCAGGCATCTGGGAGCGCCTTTCATGTTATAATTAGTATTATTAACCACCTGCAGCTGGAGAATTTGGGGGCAAGGTTGTGAGTTAGGGGAACCTCTGGCCTGTTAATCCAAACAGTTGGTCACGTGCATCAAGAATCTTTGACCAGCCATAAAGTGTCAAAGCAACTCCCTCCCATCCGCTACTCCTCTGGAATAATCACAGCAGTGTTTATCAGCTGTGTGCCTTTGGAGAATTATTTACCATCTGTGGACCTCAGTTTCCTAATCTATAAGAAGAGGAAAATAATAGCAGCTGCCTCATTGAATTATAGTAAGCATACAAGGCAAAGAATAGTTAAAACAAAGTTTGGCACATGGTAAGTGTTCAATAGATATTAGTTATAATAGCAATTATTATAACTTCAGTTATCATTACATTACAATATGGTGTGTAAAGGAGGCATCAGCTATGATAATTACTGTATTATAATGCCATTATATATTATATGAAATATGTCATATAATAATTAATACCATATGCTAAAGCTGGTAATTATGCTATAATAGTTTGCATTATTTTTTTGTCTGAAATGCCTTTATTTTGCCTTTAAAATTTAATTTAAGAACTGTGGTAAGATGCACATTGCATAAAATTTAGCATTATTGCCATTTCTAAGGGTACAGTTCAGTGGTGCTGAGTACATTCACATTGTGCCATCCACCTCCATAACCCTTTTCCTCTTACAAAACTGAAACTCTGTATGTTTCATTTTTAATTTTTATTTAAAAAATTTATTTTAAAGAGATTTGTTTATTTATTTGACAGAGAGAGAGAGAGGGAGAGAGAGCATGCTCACATGAGCAGGGAAGAGACAACAGGAGAGGGAAAGAGAGAATCTCAAGTAGACTCTAATGCATAGCCCAAGGCAGGGCTCGATCAGGGCTCGATCTCACGACCTCAAGATTATGACCTGAACCAAAACCAAGAGTCATTCCCTTAACTGACTAAGCCACCCAGGTGCCCCCAAACTCTGTATCCTTTACACAATAACTCCACATTATCTCCTTTCCCCAATGCTTGGCAATCACCATTGTACTTTCTGTGTTTATGAATGTGTCTACGGCAGCTGCCTCCTATAAATGGAGTCCTGGAGTATTTGTCTTTCGGTGACTGGTCATGTCATTCAGCATCATGTCCTCAAGCTTCATCCATGTTGTAGTAGGAGTCAGAACTTCCTTCCTTTTTACATACAATAACTTATTTTATGTACACACCACATCTTGCTTTTACATTTATATGTGGATGGACATTTGGGAGGCTTCTACCTTTCGATCATTGTGAGTTATGCTTCTGTGGATGGGTGTGCAAAAATCTCTTTGAGATGATATTACTTCTGTGGTCCTAGAGTTTACACATTCTGGCCCTAGTAAGAAATATTTCTCTTTACACTATCACACCCCATGTTAAGGAGAAGGCCAAGAAACACATAAGCGACAGCAACTTCTTTTGTTTATTTATCCGTGCTGTTATCTATTCACTAATACCCAATATTTCTCCAGCCATCGACCATGTGTAAGGCATTAGGCTAGATGCTGTTGGACTTTGACAGAGACCAATATTCCATTTGGCTGTTGTGTGTAGAAAAGTTACAGTGACTTTTATTCTTTCTCAAAAGATTACCTTGGAGATTGTCCTTGTATTTGCATAGGATCCGGCCTCAGGTACACTCAGAAAATTTGCCCAAGTCCCAGATTGACCAGCCATCTTAGATGAGTTCACTTTCCTACCCAAGGAATTCTAAAAGATACTGCAAGAATGGAGAGTCTGTAGAGGTCAAACCTGTTAAAAGTCATGTAGAAGTAAAAACCTAGGTCATACTTTCTGTCACTGAGAAATGTATTTGGAGTTTTTTGGTTTTTGTTTTTTTGCGGGCGGAGACAGGTTATTTTGATTTAACTTGAGACAGAACACACACTTCTAGACAAAAGCACTCTCCAATCTGCCATGTTTTAAAACCTATGTGGTGGGCTTCCCAGCAGTGGCAGAACCTCGTGCCCAGGGAAGGAGCGGCAGAAGCCTGTGAATGCTCAAGGCGGGAAGAACACCCAGCTCACTTACAGGATGTGAGGCCTTGGACTCAGGTCTTAATATCTGAGTCCTAACCTCTCTCATTTGCAATTACCCCATTAGTACAATGAGATGAACCACAGTCCCTAGCTCATAGGGTTGCTGGGCAGATTTAATGAGCTAATACTCATAATGGGTCTGCTTGTCACAGGGCCTGGCACAGAGTAAGTGCAAATTAATGTTGGATATCCATCACAAAAATGAATGTGCTCCATGCTCCCTGCCTGCAGCTGCACAGACCATTTCTTAATCCTTCAAATATGCCACGTTCTTGCTCTTCCGCTGGACCTCTGCCCACGCTTGCCCCTCCTTTCCTTCTCTCCCACCCTGGCCCCTACTGCCTTTCTAACCCTATTCATTCTTCACTCCCCATTCTAGATATTTTCTCTAAGCAGACTCTTCAGCCCGAGGCTAATTACTTGTTTCTTTCTCAAGCTCTACAAATACCCTGCATGTTTCCCTGCCAGGGTACCCATCACCCTGTCCTGTCACACAGGCCGGTCACTCTCTCACTAAGCTGTGGGCTCCAGGAGCTCCAGGCCTGGCTACCTGCTCTCTGGAGGATCTCAAGTGAAAGACATTAAGGAAACGTAGACTTGTATGTGGCGTGAGCTCCCATGACCAGCACCTCCAGTGTGGACACTGGACCTCAGGCAACATGGAGAACCCCTAGTACATACCTCGTGACCCTCCCTCACGGCATGTCCGGGAAAGGGTTTTAGTCAGTTGGCAAGTAAAATGTCTACCTCCCCTCGCGCCATGTTGTTGGCTACCAAAGGGCAGGCACATGTATGGTAGGACTGATATGCCTTCTCAGGACTTCAATTAAGCTTTTGGGTGGAGTGGTGAAGATTTTCACAGTATGTTCTTGTCTGGGAGCACCAGCCAGAGGCTCCGTCCACAGCATACTGGACTGATTTGCCTTTTCTCTTCCCCAAACTACTGTCTCAGTCTTCATTAGCAGTTCTCTATCCTGGTTCTTACAATGGTATATTTGTCTCCGTTTCATCCCAAATGAATTGTAATTAGTAACTGGGCTTGCTGGGTAGCTTATTTCTCAGAAAGGCTATGTTCTCATGATAAGACACTTCTGTGCTATTGCTATTCCATCCATCAACCTTCCTGCCAAATGAATTCCTCTTGGATTAATGTAAGAATCATGGCTATAATAATAAACATTTATTAAGTGTTCCTCTGTGCCAGGCACTTTGTGAGTGCCTTACGTGGGTTATCTCATTTCATTTTTACAGCAACCCCGTGAAATTGAAACTGTGAGCATCCCTTTTGTGGCTGAGGAAATTGAGGCACGAAGAGTTTAAATAATGTGTTCAAGGCACACAAAAAGAAAGTGACCAAACAGGAAGTGAAACTCAGGTCTGCATAACTTCAAAGGCTGTGCTCTTAGCCGCAAAGCTCCATCACTGCCCTATAATTTTCAGTTATTATGATGTCCTGATTTGAAAGCACCAGGTACACTCAAAAATATACACTTTGTACCCAAAGTGACTTAGCTACTGTGATCTTACCAAACCCATGCTTTTCATATTACACCGTTGCTTACATTTTGTCTTTTGTTTGAAAGGTAAATGGGACAGACATATTTCATTTTCCCCTCTTATTCCTTTCGGAATCAGGCACTGTTTTGTTTGTTTTGGATGAATGCAGAAGGTTATGAGATTGTCAATGGATGGTTGCTCAACTGGTACCCAGCCAAGCAAGATTAATCTGATGATTGTGTTTTTATGGGAGCCACTTTGCTCCTCTTTGATTCCAGAGCTGACTGGCAGGCCTAACAACATGAGCCAGTTAGCAGACAGTATTCTTGGATACAAGGGATACAAATCCACTTCTATTACTGAAGAAAATATGCTGTTATATTCTCTATACTGCATCTGTTATTCCTGTGTCTGTGTGCACACGTGTGTGTGTGTGTGTACTGTGTTTTAAGATTAATATTAGGGAGAGATGTGAGGGAGATAGGAAATCAGTAACTCCTACTTTTGCTTTCAAAGTCAATTCTTTTGATTTACCAAATTCAGAAAATTAAGTCCAATAAATACAGCAACTTGTTCATTCTTACTCAAATTGTTCTCATGTAAAAACTATGATAGAGGAAGAACTTACTACTTTTCAGGAAAAAACAATAGGGAATAATTGTTTAAATCTCGGATTCATGTGTTCTTCAAATACTTATTGAGTATCTACTATATGCAGGTACCATGCTCAGCACTAGGGTTACAGAGGTGAATAAGTCAAAACCCCTGTCTTTGCTAAATTTAGGATCCATATACAAATACTTAGAGGTGGTGAATAAAATCAGTTAGATGTCTGAACACAAAAAAAGCCTGAACCATTTCACAGGTATTATTGACACATGGTTAGATGAGACTCTTTGCTGGAATGCAAAACAGTAGAAGGAGTACTCTCTTGCCTTTGGTTTATGTAATGTCATTAGGAAAGTATTTTCCACATTTTCCATTTGGTTTGGTATCAAGATCAACCATAGTTACTGTTCTATTCCCACCCCCCCCCCATATATCTTAATAAATTATTGATTTATTTTTCAAGTCAAAATATGGAAAAAAGGCCACAAGAGGCTACCACTGTTTTCTTTTCTTTTCTTTTCTTTTCTTTCTTTCTTTCTTTCTTTCTTTCTTTCTTTCTTTCTTTTTTTAATGAGCAACAGGCCACTGAGTGGTGTTGTGGAGAGGATGAGAACCTGGCAAAGGTGACCCTGCCATTAAGCAAGGAGATTCTAGGCACTCATATGTGTGGCCCAGGGTTTGCGAAATAGCTTTCAAATGATTTAGGTAGGTTTCTCATAGGCAGAAATTCTAAAATAGATTTGGCTCAAGAGACATGTAGATATTAAAGACTGTAATTCTGACTGCCCACTGTGAATAATTCTAATGAAGAGAAAAGGGAACATCTAAAGCAGGCACAGTGAATAGATTTAATCTCAAATGCCAACTAGATTGATTGGTAGCAGGAGTTGGAACACTATTTGAGAAGGATTCTGAGCCTTATCTAGAATACCACTGATAGCAGACTAAACACTGAATCCACTGATGTTAGACCCAAATCCCCTCATATAATGTAATTCCATTGGAGTGTTTGACTGAGTTAGGGCTCAGAATAATCTTAAAATACTAAAGCATAAATTAAAGTCAAAAGATGAAGGCTCATGAAGATAACTATATACTCTTGCACTTAAATTCAGAATTCAGTGATGGGTTACATTTTGGGACTTGGCAAACTTGGCTTAATGGCAGTACATGAAAGAAGGCTTGACCCTAGTCTCCACATGCATCACAAGATGGTGTGGCTACAGAACATCCTAGGGCAATGGTGGGCTGCTAGAGTTGAACAGGGTAGACTGTCATTAGCCACTTCACTGGGACGGAATGTCAGCATCTCTTTTTTCTAGCCTGCTGTTTTGCTTGTGGAGTTAAGGGTGTAGACACAGTCCTGGTTTTTGGACTTGGACATTTTCTCCCTCTGAGAATAGGAAGGAATATGTTTATATAGAACAAAGAGGGAAGGGGCTTAGAAAGACCAGGAACTCTTTGCCTTTGAAATAGGCCAGATTTGTAATCAGTTTTTTAAAAAAGTGCATCAAATGAATTTTGCAAATTTATGGGTTTTTGAAAAGCTTGAAATGTGTTTTGTCCCAAGTGCTCTACTCTTAAACACACCCAGATGCACTTCAGAAAGAAGGTCAAGGTCACTGTTGTGTCAAAACTATTTAATTTTCAACTTGCCATTTAAGTTGTTCCAAAAAGCTCCTGAAAACGTATTTTCTTGAGTTAGGAAATGGAATTTGGTAGAAGGAATAAGAAGAGTGTGCATTTTTTAGTTTCAATTTAACACAGAGAGGACTCTCAAGAATCTTAAGCTTGTTTGAATCTGTTCTTTTAAAACCAGGCTGGCCTTTGCCCCACTTTTATAAAGATGATGATGATGATGATGATGATTGTGGTTATTTGACTTATTGGGTTTGGGTTATTTTCTGATTGTTCCTGGAACAAACTTTTTCCTAATGATTATTGTGTAAAAATAGAGCAGGCCAAGAACTGGAAGGGAAAGTTAAAACATAATCAGGGATACTTGGGCTAAAAGCACTGGAACATTTAAAGAACATTAACTTTGAAGGCAGAAAAATTAGTCTGTGACTAGACTTTCTAGTAAAAGACATCTAATTAGCTCCCATGTGGTCTCCTTGTAGAGAGACAAGTTCCATAGCTGGGAAACAAACAGTTGGTTTGGTAGCTCCTACCCAGCAGCCATCTGTTTGACATCCAACTCATAAGATGACATGGAGACCTGGCCGAACCTAACATAGCAAAGGCAGGTCAGAGCAGAACTTCCCAATGGCTGTGTAATGGATATTGCTTTTTTTTTTTTTTAACTAATTTTCATATTCTCCTCATCTAATTGCCTTCCCATCAAGGGCATTAAGAAAGGCTAGAGGAGTATTCTGTGGCATCCTGCATAGTTAAGTAAGATTAACTTATGGGTAGACTTGAATCTACTATTTGGGTCTTATTAAGACATGCTCTAATGATCGGTCAAGTCCTGTTTTCAGATCAGTGTCCCAGCTGTCTTTTGACTCAATAGGTGATGACTGAGAGGTGTAAGTTATTTTATTTTGTAATCTTTGAATTCACTTCTTTCAACCTATATTTAAGGAGAGGGCCATGAAAAATCTTAACTAAATTGAGATTCATAATAAAAATTACAGAATAGGTGCCAAATAAGAAAGAAAGGTGTAGGCAGTTGCAAATAATAACAACTTGGGTATTTTAAGTGGGTACCTAAGGATGGGCCATGGAGTAATATTTAAGTATTGGATGGCAGGGAAGAGGAGAGGATTTAACATCTTTCATTTTAATTCTGCATCCTCTGGAAAGACTTATTTATTATATATTATCTTATTATTCCAGAGGAATAGTTAGCTTCAAACAGGCCATACCTCATCTCCTATGCTTTTTTTTTTTTTTTTTTTAGCCAAGAAACTTTGAACATTTTTTAGTGACAAGAAGTCATCACTGTAAGCTGTAAGTTATAATAGGCACAAGCAAGTTGCAAGTTCATGGCTGTTAAGGTGTTCATTTTCCCAAGGATGTCATAAAAAATACATATCACCCTAGCAACTCTTTATAATATTCTAGTTATGTGCTCCTTTCTGAGATTCCAATACTTTCTTTAAGGGCCAATGGAACTGTTAAATTGGCTCTAGCATTTTATAAAATAGCAAGGGTGGTTTTGATTTTGAAAACAAAAGTATAAATGTGCTGTCCAGGGGAGGAAAGAAGACATTTTTAGATGCCATAGAACTCACTGTCTCAGGAAGAAACTTTCCAGGTAACTGGCTAAATAAGACTGACTTCATGAACAATTGCTAAGAGCAATTAGATTCAAGCTTTTAAAAAAGCCTGAATTCTATTTAAAGACTATAGGTTCTTCTATACTTCCATCAGTTTGGTCACTGATTGCTATCCCGTTTGGGTAAAGAGTGGTAAATAAGTAGGGGAAAGGGAAAGGTTTTTGGTTTAACATTCTATCCAGCCACGAAGAAATCAGATTTCAGAGAGCTGAATTTTCTCACATTATCTGATGTATTCTCTGACACACATGCTGGTACTCTTTGAGTACACAAAGAGGATTATACAGTTTTTAAGAAATTACCACCATGTCACATGGTAGAATTCAGTTGTGTATATGGCTGATAACCATCACTTTCTTTGGCAAGCTCTTTTTCTTCCTTTTTCTATTTAAATTTTCAAAGAGTTTGCCTTACTTCCCTTTATTTTATTTTTTCCCTCTCTGTTTTTTATAACACCCATTAAAAATGTTGTATATGTGTCTCCTGGTTATTACTTATTTTATTTTTGTTTGCCTTATACCACTCTTTGAAATACACATAAAGCCACAGGAAAGGAAACTACAACACATGCTCTAAGAATAGAGGAAGTTCTCAGTAAGAGTTTGTTAAATTGTATAGCAAATATAAGGTCTAATGAAAGAATCTGACCAGGAACCCTTGGTTATTTTATTTATTAGTTTAGCAAATATTGTTGATCACCTAGTCTGTG
Organism: Mustela lutreola; assembly: GCF_030435805.1. Classification (NCBI taxonomy): domain Eukaryota; kingdom Metazoa; phylum Chordata; class Mammalia; order Carnivora; family Mustelidae; genus Mustela; species Mustela lutreola. The sequence goes on from NC_081294.1 coordinate 80,961,619, forward strand.
CCAGGTACTGTTGTAGGCGCTGAAGACTTTAAGGTAGACAGGAGAGTTAAGGCCTTTGTGCACAAGGAGCTTACTTTTGAGTGAGGGGAGGCAGACACTAAGCAAACCAAGGAAGCAAATGAGTAAACCAGCATGGGGTGCTATGTGGAGGACTAAAATTAAATAAGGTGATGCAATTAGCAGATCACAGCTTTAGGTTGGAAGGTTAGGGAAGACCTCTCTGAGGTCATTAAAGCTGATGTCTTATTCCAGTTACTATGGCTGCATAATGAATCACCCATGAACTCAATGGATTAAAACAACAATTTATTATGCTCCTGGGATTCTCTGGGTTAGGAATTCTGAGAGGGCATAGTGGAGACAGCTTGTCCCTGCGTCATAATGTCTGGAGTGGAGCTTAGCTGGAAGATCCAGAAGGTGGGCTTGGAAGAATTTTGGAGTTTGTTCAAGCACAAGTCTGGTAGTTGATGCTCATGGTCAGATGAGTACTTAAGTGGAACTCCTCCAGGCATACCTACTTGGGGTCTCTCCGGGTATCTTGGTCTCACAGTGTGGTGGTTGAGTTCTCAGGGCAGGTGTTCCAAGTAAGAGTGAGCCAAGTGGAAGCAGTATTAGTTTTTAGGGACCTAGCCTTCCAAGTCACATAGTGTCACTTCTGCTATATTCTGTTGATTAAGAAATTACAAAGACTTGCCTAGTTTCAACAGGGAACCAATATCATATTGTAGGATATATATTGATGCAGCCAACTTTGGAAAATCCAGTCTGTTGTAGGTCTGAATGACAAGAGAAGTTTGGAATGTGAATATCAAGGGGAAGAACATTCCAGGCAAAGGCCCTAGAGAGAAGCTAACTTGTCACATATTTAAATCACAGAAAGAAAGCCAGTGTGCAGGGTACAGAGAACAGGGAGGAGAATGGTGCAAGATAAATATGGGAAAAAGGGTGGAGCCAAGATCATGAAAAACTAAGACCCCTCCTCACTAAAACCTAAGAACCATTCCAGGCAGAGGGTGGAAGAAGACTGGGTTGGTTTTGGAACTCATTCATACCTTCTTTGGGAAGTCTGTAACTCCTTCTTTGGGTCATTGTGTCAAGTTGGCCCTCCATCTCTCTCTCTCTAACTTCTTATAGTATGCTTCTTGGCGGTGCTTTAATGTGAAATTCCCCTCCCCCCAGGTCTAAATTTCTCCTTTCTAGATACTGGATACTGTGGGCTGGGGAATGAAAAAGAACCTTTCATTCCTCCAGGCTTTCAAGATGCTTTTAATCTAGTTGGAGGGGTTAATAAACATACACACACACCCCACACACACCATAACTAACAAATGACTCAGTAAAAGTTAAGTGTCAAATATATGGTAAGAATTATAGGTGTTCCAGATGTCAAAAAAAGAAGAGATCCTCAAACATAGAACTAGAGTGAATATATTCCAGCAGTTATTAATCATTGTAAATTTATCCACATAAATAAAATACTTCTGTATTGTAAGAAATGCCACAGGCGAAGTAAAAGGATAAATGATAAACTGGGAAAAATATATGCTGTATATGTGACGAAGGCTATCTTTAGAGGCTGTACCATTCACTGTACAAAAGAGAAAAATAAAGAAATAAGCAAAGATTATGAAGAGGAGGCTCATGGAAAAAAATACAATTGGCTAATAATCATGAAAAGATATTCAATCACATCATAATACAAGGAACACAAAGCAAAGTGACATGTTATTAAAAATGATAAAAATACTATAAAAATAATCCATTTTTTAATGAAATTGCTACAAGTTTGATAAAATTCAGTGCTGGTGAGGATGTAGGAGATTAGTGGTGTTCTTGTACACCATCAGCATAAACTTTTTCAGTAGTAATTTGTTAATGCTTTTAGAATTTACAATGTTTATTTTCTTTGCTTTAGTAATTCCACTGTTTGAAAACAATCTTATGGATATACTTACTCCTACATGCAATGAGATGTATGAGGATGTTGAATTCTGTATTATTTATAATAGCAAAAATTTAAAAATTTCTGATTTTCATCATTTAGGGACCATATTTATAAACTATAGCACATTTAGAGGAGGTGAGACCTTTGAAATACCATACAGCTATTTAGAGGAATTTAGAATATTAAAAAATGCTAATTTAGAAAGATGCCCAAAATGTATTAAGTAAAAAAGTAAGGTAAAGAAGTATGAATAAGATGATTTATTTGTTTGAAGAACTTCTATATACAATCATCTAAACATATCTGTCTGTCTATCTATCTAATATACATTACTCAATTTCTGGAATGATATACAGCTTATGAAACCTTAATAGTAGTTTTTGAAGTATGGAATTCTAGGCTCAATTTTCATTGTATGCTTTCTGTAATTTCTGTAATTTCAGTTTTCTTTAAAATCTTGTGCATGCATTAATTTTAAAATTAAAGAGTAATACTAAAAACATCATGAGTGTGTCTATGAGGCCCTGAGGTAGTGAAGCTAATGGTGGGCATTTCAGGAACTGATGTGTTGTCATATTTTAGGCTCTTTGGTGCCCCTCAAATTATACTGTTTGCCATCCTTGTTGGCTGGGTGTGAGTCATAAAGCATAGTTCATGTCTCTTTGACTGCTCTTACCAAATCTTAAAAGTTTCCACCCTCAAGGAAATTATACTCCTGGGTGCTACTGTAAAAGTCCCCTTCTAATTTCAGTGGTGGACTTTTACCTCTCTATTCTACTCTCTCATTTTAGTTTGATATCAGAGACATGTGGGTGTTATAAGCATTAAGGGCTGTATGGGGTGGACTGAAAACACCATATTATTCATGAAGACAGCCTTTTTGGGTCTACTTGGGTCTTCGACACTTGTAGGTGTTTATCTTTCACCTCCCCATCCTTTAAAGTTTCACCATGTAACACACCATCACAATTTGAAGGAAACATGCATCTAAAGTAGTGTGCTTACAATTTTTATGTCTACATTTAAATCCGGGTTTTCAAATGTTCTTGAGCTTTTGAAACTAATTGGATGCAAGTCAGTCATTATCTTGCTTAAAAATATCCTATTGCTCTTTAGTGCAAATCTATCATCTTTTGGGAAAATTCATCATTTTGATGTGCATATTCTATTTTACAGTATACGATCTGGCTGTCATTTACCTACATCTTCCTCACAAAATAAAAGTGTTCTTTAGCTTGCCTATTAAAGAGAACTCAGTGATAAAACATTCAATGGTAAACATTCAATGATGATATGTCTGTATTCCTCACCCACATGTATGTGCACACTCACACTCTAGGGCAGTTAAGATCAGAATACTAGCTTAAGCAGAATATCAAGGACAGTGTAGAAGAGAAAAAGAAAGCTCAGGAAGGCAGACGGCAGCCTTTGGACTGAGAAAAAGTCACCATAACTTTAATCTTGACAGTGGATGGGATTTGGGAGCTGTTAGCATGTACACAAATATTGGAGGTTTTTCAAAAGCAGTTAATGCATTCACCTTCTTCCTCTCCTTTTGATTTGATTGAATCATTGTGGAGATACCTTCCCTACACTCTCTTGTGGATGAGTGTTCTTTGGTCATGGACTGGCAGCACATTTGAAAATGAAAATGAGCCCTGGAAAGCAGCAGTAACATCAGTAGGTATCAACCGTAGGGATCTCTTGCTTGTGCTCAAGGGACCATTGACAGCGATGTTTAGCATGGTATGGTTTAGAATAACCCCATAGTGGAAATGACCTCGTAGGTCCAACAGAATGGAAATAATTAAATTATGGTGGAATCACAAGATGAGATGCCATACAGCTCTTGAAAGGATTGACTAGATATATATCAATACGGTAGATTTCCCAAACACATTTTGCAATGAAAAAAAAAACTATTTGTAAACCATTTGTATACCATTATTGTAAAAAAACCCCATTATATATTTTATATATATTATACATATAATATATAAATTAAATTATATATTTTATATAAATTATGAATATGTGTGTGCTCACACATGTGCAGAGGTGTGTTATATATATACAAATAGGGGGAAAAACACTCTCATTACCTCTGAGAACAAGGAGAAGAGACTGGAATTGAAGATAATGGTTGAAGGGGACCTTAGCTTTATTTCCAATGTCCTAATTTTCTAAGAGAAGAATCGAGTCACGTGTATTACTTGTGAAACTAAAAATAAGTTTCAAAATGGAAAGATTTCTTAGCATTCTGTCTCTAAGGAAGGCCCGGATAAGGTAAGATAACATTCCCCAAACTGGGTTCTGTGGAACTTTAGTGCTCTGTCAGGTGTCAATGGATATTTGTTGAGTTCTAATGTTATTAATCATACAGAGGACAGAGATGAAGAGAGAATAGTAGTAGTGAACTCAGAAGAAGCAGACAACTCTGAGCCTTTCTTTCCATCTTTAATCCCTGCCAAGATGGCTGTGAATGGTCCCATCTGTTTCTTCTCTTTTGGTTGTGTTAGACTAGTTCTGTCTTCAGACTTGAGGACTTTGTTTTAGGTTCCTGATAGTAAGAGTGAGGGAGGTAAAGAATGTATGCTGCCATCTCTATGTAAATCCAGGATTCTGAAAGCTAGTAAATATCCAAAGGAGTCTCACCAGGCCCACGTGCAATGTTAACAAAAGAGCTGAGACCTAAAAGGCCAGCAGTTGTCGTTTTTTCTTGATAAGCTCTTCTTCCCTCTTCCCAACTTTGTCATGATGCAGGAAGCCACGGTGTATGTTAGCAATAGGTTGGAACTGGTGGAAGAGACTTGGGGCAGTTTTCATTTTCGAGCTTTGTGAAAACTTTTCAAGGTCAGGATGTCCTATGACTCTCAACAAGGGGTGAGGCGCCATGAACTCAACAGAATTCCTTTGATTCCACTGGTCTCTGCCTGCTCTCTTCTTCATTTTCATTGCCCCAGAATCCAGGGGCCACAGCCACTCGGGAGAATGTGTGTGTGTTTTTTTTTTTTTTTTTTAAAGATTTTATTTATTTGACAGAGAGAGAGAGAGATCACAAGTAGGCAGAGAGGCAGACAGAGAGAGAGAGGGGAGGAAGCAGGCTCCCTGCAGATCAGAGAGCCCGACGTGGGGCTCAATCCCAGGGCCCTGGGATCATGACCTGAACTGAAGGCAGAGGCTTTAACCCACTGAGCCACCCAGGCATCCCGGGAGAATGTGGTTTTATAGCCATATGAACTCCCATCCTCAAAGAGGTGAGTACTCAAATACACTAGGAAGCACTAGGTAAAAGGAAGTCCATCTGTGCCTATACAGCAGGACTCATCAGAGCCTTTAATAATGCTAATCCCCACCATGACTCCCCAAGAGGGGTGGAGCAAACTCAGTGAGTTTCCACATGTATTTGACCTTTTTCTCCCCTCTCCTTGACAGAACCTCCAGAGCACAGGTTGGTAAAAGGCAGAATTAGGAAGAACTACCTCACCTTGGTGAAATTATGGTTCAAAAACTGCCAAATGAAAGTGATGCTTTACGAGACTCGATAGCTGGCTCTCACACTGATTCTAGCAGGACAAGAGTTGAGCCGGTGTGTAACTTTGCTAATAAGAGCTCCCAATCCACTTGCATAAAAGCCTGCTGTCAAGTCAAGGAGAAACACCATGCCGTTGGTATGTATGGCCGCCGCCAACTTGGCTGGCGTGCAGCAGGCACACATGGTTATGAAGACAACCTTTGAGAGTAAGGTGAGGAGTTGGGGAACCAAGGGGACAGCTCTGCTCAGATCACAGGGAGGTGCTGCAGGGGGCGGGCATCTACACTTCAGATTCTGGGAATCTGTGGGCCTTGGGTAGAGTTCAGTTCTACTCTGTTTCAGTTTCTTGGAGGACACAGTGTCATCTTAGCCATGACTGACTTTTGTCTGAATTGTGTGGAAGCCCATGATGACTAATGACTAAAAAAGACTTGAGGCAATTATCCCGTTAATTTAGGTCGAGCACCTGCCTATATTATCTTCGAGTCCACAGAAATGGCCTTCAGCTGGCAAGAGAGCTCATCTATTAACATTATGGCCGTAAAGAAGAAAAAGTGGTGTAGAGCAGAGGGCGATGGGTCCTGACGTTTGCAGGTGTTTGCTGACAATGAACAGCGCAGATAAATGGTGACAGGTAATGATTAACTTACAGTGTCTAAATACGTCTGAGCCTTGCAGAACAGCACACGCAAATCTAAGAATGGCCGTCAGCATGTGGGAGGCTTGTGGAGTATTGGCAAGGTCTGTTTTCTTGTACCCGTGCCCCATGTCAGACAAAGTGCAGGGACGTGATTGCAAGCACAGGGCCCAGAGTTGGGGGCCTGAGGCCAAATCTCAGGTCTGCTGCGTCCTAGCTGCATATACTGGGCCAGATACTTTCGTGCCTTAAAACATAGCACACCTGGCTTGTAAGAACGTGAAAAGTGAGCATGAGAACGTGGTGTGCTGAGCATACTGAGTGCTGGGCACACACTGAGCACTCAACAAATCAAAGACCTCACCAGCACTGCCAACACCCTTGTGTCATGGTCTCACTGACAACTAACTGCTTGACGGGAGTGTAAAACAAGATTTGGCTTCTGATCTGAGAGGACGGTTAAATAGGTTTTATATCCAAGTCTTTTCGATCCTCGTCAACTATGGGAAAGTGGCTTTTTCCTTATTAAGTTTCAGAAATAGTTTTTTTTTTTTGTTTTTTGGTAAGATTGGGCCTTAGTAAACGGTTTCGTTGCGTGTGTGGATATGGACTTGGACTTGAAGTCCGGCTGTACTGACCAGGTAAGTGACCAGGCAACATGATCTACCTCTCTGAGTCTTGGTGGCCTTATCTACAAAATGGGGATAACCATTCCTGGGCTCCAGGGAGGATTGAGTGTTGGATAACATTTGGACAGTGCCAGGCGCCTATAGGCTAGAGAGCTGTTAGTTTCCGTGGGCGGGGCTGGGGGGGCGGTACTGGATGAGCTCACCTGTATTACAAGGGAGCATTTTAAACTGCCTCACAACACAAAACACCTGGCTCAGGTGGCTGGATCTAGTATTTCAGCAAACATCAATAGCAAAGCTAAATCACAGCCAAGCTGATCTGAGCCCTGGGGGACACTTAACTTAGCAGAAACGCCCTTAACGACAACACAAAGCCAAACATTCTGAGAATGTTTAAGTTCCTCTGCCAATGAAAGGTGTCATTATTGGTGGCTAATTCCTAGCACAGGTTAAATCTGTGGTGGCCAGAATTATCCTTAAGGCTGTGCATTAAACCATCTAGCGTTTGTCCACAAACTAATGGCCTGGGGGTCTTTGTTCCCACCTCACAGTCCAAATGGCTTCCTGGCAAGCTTCTTCTGGTCTTGTCTTAATTCCCACCATGGGAATCATGGCCGCAGCAGGACTTTGGGACAACGGCGTCTCAGGTGCTCTGGCTTCAGCATCTCAGCAGCTGGCCAGTCCTCTTTGGGTTTCCTAGGGGCTTCTACTCCAGCTTGGCCAGACTGACAAGGGAAGGACTAGGGAAGAGAGTAGACAGTAGAGGCGGCCCATGGAGGAAATCCCTATCTGAGGAGGGATGAGGGGCAAGAGGCAGTTTCTGCACAAAGGGGAAGAGCAGAATGGGATGCTTTGAAGCGCTGATGGGGAGAGGAAGTGCTTGTTCTTGCTGTTGCTACAGCATTTGTAGTTGTAAAACTCTGGAACCAACCAGAATGCCCATCACTAAGGGGAATGGCTCACTAAGTAGGGATGCATCCACGCTGTCATAAAAATCACCCAACTTTTAGAGAGCTAGAGCTCTATCTGACCTGGAGGGATTCAGGTCAGAATGAATGTGAATGTGAAGACAACAAGGTCCAGAGAAATGCATGTAAAAATAAAGTCAATATGTGCCCAATTGTGGCTTACATTTGTTAGTGATTATATGCCAGGAACCGTGCTCAGTGTTTCTCCTAGGTGAACTAATTTGAATCTCACATAACCAGAGTGGAGGTATTATTATCCTGATCCTACAGAAGAAAGATTCTTAGACCTGGAGATGCATGGGGACACTGAGTTGCTAAGAGTTGAGACACAATTTTAATCTGGATCATGGCCAGAGCTCTTGACAACTTCTCATATATGGTTGTATAAGCACAGAGAGAACTATGGAAAGATTTATATCAGAACTGGTTCTTAGTGATTAGCTGGAGGAGAAAAGAACAACATATCCTCGAGTAATATGGGAAAAGTTTATGATTTTCCATATGTTTCTCTATTATTACTGCAATACAAAAATGAATGTGAAGATGGACAAAGTTTAGAATGGAATGGAAAAAAAAAATGAACACTTTGACTTGAGAGGAAATGAGACTCTGGGCACTCTGGGCAATATAAACCTTGAATTGCATTTATGACTTTAGTTTTCTTCTAGCAATAAAGTGAATTTTAAAAGGAAATAATCCAGGGGTGCCTGGGTGGCTCAGTTGTTAAGCCTCTGCCTTCGGCTCAGATCATGATCCCAGGGTCCTGGGATCGAGCCCCACATTGAGCTCCCTGTTCAGTGGGAAGCCTGCTTCTCCCTCTCCCATTCCCCCTGCTTGTGTTCCCTCTCTGGCTGTGCCTCTCTTTGTTAATAAATAAATAAATAAATAAATAATAAAAAGGAATAATCCATATGTCTGTATGAGTGATAAGCAGGCTGGTCATTCCCACTGTTCTCAAGTGCTCTCTGGATCACCAGCAGCAACTGGAAACTTGTTAGAAATGCAAATTAACCCCAGATCTATCAGAAACTTCAGGGAGGGCCCAGCCATCTCTGTTTTAGCAAGCCTTCCAGGTGACCTGATGCACCCAAGTTTGGAAACCATGGGATTAAATAAACAAATAAGCAAACTTTCCAAGAAAGATGAGATGTTAATGAAGGTGGAGCATGAAGAAAAGACAGTGCACCATTTTGCTAGTTTATCCCCTTAGAAGAATGTATTTGATTTTTTTGGCCCTCTCTGAAGATGCTCAGATCATTTTGGCTCCGTCCAATCTCTGACCATGCCTGGGTCCACCATTATGTTAGGTGAGTCAGGCACCTAATGCACTGGGACATTCCACCACACCCCCATCTGGGTCCAAGTAAAGACTAATGGTCACAAAATGTAACTAAGTGGTAACCAGTTGTTGTTAGCTGATGCTGTTCTAGATCACAGAACTGACTCTGAAGTTAGAATATTTAAATATGGTTGACTTCAGTGATCAAATTAATCAGACACTTGATCAGTTTCTTTTTTCTTCCATGTGGATTCAGGCTTTTGACCACCTTCTCCTCCCATTATGGAAGTAATAGATGTTTACTGTAAAAATTTCAGAAGATACAATATAAAGAAGAAAATGAAAGTCATCTGTAATTCTATAATCTAGAGGTAACTGCTGTTAAAAGTGTTAAACTTTTGAGATATATCTTCAGAGGCTTTTTGATCAATGTGTACACATACACACTTTTAAAATAAAATGTAATTACGCATTGTCCTATAATAGGATTTCTTTTCACATAGCAACACAACACAATCATCTTTCCATGCCAACAAACATGACTCATTTGTGAAGATTGCAAGAATCCTCCAGCTCGTTGATAAAAAACTATTACATTTACATTGTTGCCATTATGATGCAAATTCTAATGCTTAATATTACATACAACATATTATAATTCAAGTACATGTATTGTAAAACACTAGTCTGATTATTCCTGTTGTCTAAATTATTGAAACTGGTATTTCTTGCATAAGGGGCTTTTAAGAATACTGACCTATATTGTTAAATTGACCCCATGAATGTCCCAATTTCTACTTTTACTAGTTATGTACAAAAGTGCCTGTTGCTCCAATGCCTTGGTAACATTGGGTGTTATTGGTGTGTTCATCTTTGCCAATCTAATGGGTCAAATGTGGTTTTCATTATTTTTTTACCACCATTCTTTGCTTACTTGTTAGATAGACAATTTCTTATATTTACTTACTGGCTATTTAAAAGTGCATCTTCTATTCTTTTGATGATTTTGTTTTCCTTCACATAGTACCTTACTGATGAGACAGTTTCCCTAAATGCCTTCCCTTAAATTAAGTCCCTAACAGCAGTTACTGACTAATCATGCAAACAGTCGATGTGAGAGTAATAGCTAGCACTGTTCTAAATATATTAAATAAATATGTTATAATATATTAAAATACTAACAAATTTCATCCTCCAAGAGCCCTACAGAATAGATACTATTATTATACCCATCTTACAGATGAGGAAAGTGAGATCCGGGCCAGAGTCCATACTAATGCTCTGGAAGTAAATGCATGAAGCCTGTTTCCCAGAGCCTCTGGAATTAACCACTACAGTCTTCTATCATCACCTCTACCAGCCATATCACCACTGCCATTTCTACTGGCCATAATTACCGTCATCATAGTACTATCCATTAAACACCTACTAGAACATATCTAGAACATAACTCGAACATATCTAGCTTGAATTGCTAAAATAAATGATTTTTCTTTTTATTCAACATCCAATCAACAAATGTAGCTTTTGTTGAGGACCTGCTATAATTTTGGCATTATTTTAGCTGCTTGAATAGTATTGTAAACAAAGTCAACAAAGCTCCTTGCCCGGATGAAGCAAACAGCTTATTGGGGAAACAAACAAAAGTTATGTACATAACTATTTAAAATTTATGGTTTACTTTGTTATCTCCCTTAATCCTTATGGCCCACACAAGTATTAAGTGCCATTATTGGCCCCATTTTTTTTATATTAGGAAACCCAAGCTGCAGAGGTTGAGCATCTTGCCCAAGGTCACCCAGCTTGAAGTTGGCAGAGCAAGGGCCTATGCCTTCAGTCTTTTTCTCCCTTAATACTCTTATCCATCCATCTAATGATGGGGAGGACATATCTGCCATGTGCCATGTTCTCAAACCATGTTCTCCTCTTTTTGAAGATGAGGGCAGAGGATTGTGTGAATGAGAAATTTTATTTTATTTGTTTGTGATTTCTAGTCCCTCCCAAAATTAATTCACTGTGGTCTCCCTTATTGTTGTCAAGAAAACATACTGACACTCCTAGAATTATTTCAGTATGACCGAAAGACAAAGATGGGATGAAGAATCTATCGCTCTGGGATGTACATATAAACTGCAGAAATTTCCCTAGAGAACTAAAGACATTTAATTGAAAGGGGAGGACAGTAAAAATCCCTCCCTACACGTACTCACTCTACCTCTTTTTCATTTATTTTAAAATGTATGTGAACTAGCCGAACCTGTTTGGCTGTGTCTGTTCAATTACTGGATTTAATTTGTGTTTTCTGACAGCTTTTCAAAAGAAAATAGCTTCATTGAAACCTCAGGACCCACACACAACACATATTAAAGACCAAACAGAAATAAGTCATCACTCACCGCAAAATACCAAGAAAAGCTTTTTCCTCAAAAAGTACATTTTCGAGGCCTTAAGTGAAATATACACTGCCTAATAAAACCCATACTTGAGTGGAGAGTAAAGGCAGTAAAAAGGCAAGCAGAACAAACAACTGATGTTCCAAGAGGTCAATTGCAAACAGGAAAAAACTCTACCCATGGCTGGCTATGTTAAAATGTCCTTTTATATGAAACAAATTGGTATAAACCCAAGAGGGCCAGATAGTGCCTCTTAATGTTTATGACTTAGAAAATGTTGGATGTGTACAGGGAGATTCAGGGCCATGTACAGGTTATGATTTCCACCTGGAAATCCTTTCTCCTTGTTTAAGGATGAATTCAGTGCCTGAGAAATCAAGTCTGCCCAAGGATTCATCAAATACCTCCTTGTGATGGGGAATGGGTGTTTGAAAAATAACTCCTGAAATTAGGTAAGTTTTATGGATTAATTTCAAACTCAAAAGAGAAACAACCTGAGTTCTGATTACAGAAAAGCAAAATCTCAGTGTAAACCATTCAGATTATAACAAAAAGAACATAGAACATATTAAAACATAGAAACTGTCTTTAATCTTACTCTTGGTGATAATTTCTAACATTTTGGTATACTTATGTCTATCAGAGAGTTTTATGATCAGCTATAGCCAATAAATTTGAAGACTTAGTTAAAATGGATAAATTCCGGGGCGTCAGGGTGGCTCAGTGGGTTAAGGCCTCTGCCTTTGGCTCAGGTCATGATCCCAGGGTCCTGGGATCGAGCCCCACATCGGGCTCTCTGCTCCGCAGGGAGCCTGCTTCCTCCCCTCTCTCTCTCTGCCTGCCTCTCTGCCTACTTATGATTTCTCTCTCTCTGTCAAATAAATAAAATCTTAAAAAAAAAGGATAAATTCCTAGGAAAATAAAGGTGAAGTCCCACCCTGATACAGAGAAAAAATATAGAATTTGACTGTCAGTGTGTATTAAATAATCTGAAGTGATAAACATCTATGTTTCTCAAAAAGTTCCAGATCCTGGTGATTTTTTGGAAAGTTTTAAGGAATATTAATCTCTACCCTACATGGTTTATTTATTTATTTATTTATTTATTTTGGAAAATAGAAAAAGGGCAAAATCTATACATATCATTTGCAAGGCTAGCATCACCTTATTCAAAGGTAGGTGAGGACAACACATGAAAGAAAATAGTTGACTATTTTTGTTTATTCACACGGATTCAGAAGTTGTAAACAATATATTAGCTAACTTAACTGTAGATTTAAAAATAATACATCAAGATTTAGAGCTTATCTCACCTAGAGGATAGCTCAACAGAGAATTTATTACATATGCTAGTGTATTAACAAACTCATGAGGAAAAAAATGTGTGATGAAATCAATTAAGATAAAAATACATTTGATAAGATTCAGCAAAAATTTATGATCAAAACTCCTAGCATGAGGAATAGCAGGAAATTTCCTTAACTTGACAAAGACTCCTTATACTAAGTATTACTCTTATGGAGAAACTTGAGATTCTTTCTCTTCAAGGTGAAAATAAGACAAGGATGCTCACTATTACCACTAGAAGTCTTGGCTGAAGCTAAAGAAAAGACAAAGAAATAATGAGAATGAGAGTTGGCAGGGTGGTAGATTATATTCTTGGCCACAGTTATTCACTCTCCTCTTCCCTACAAGAGAAAGCACACTTGCTGCCCAATCCTGTGTCATTTATAGAGCCCTCTTCTGGGGGAAGGAAACTTTTAACTCTATTGTCATCAGGTTTGACCATGGGATTTGTTTTGTCCAGTGAATATGAACGGATTTGACAATGCGCCAGTTCCAAGCATATGCTTCACAACCGTTTTGTGGATTAGCTGACACCCTTGAGATTTTCCTCTGCAACAAGAATGATATGGTCCTAAAGAGAGCTGCTTCTTCAGCTTGGATCCCAGAATAAAAAATCATACAGAGTAGAGCTGTAGTCAACACTTATTTGGTGTGTTACATGAATGAGAAATAAATTTTTGTTGTTTTAAATCACTGGGATTTGGGGATTGTTTGTTATTGCAGCATAACTGAGTGAGAACTCACTAACTCTCTAACAGAGATGGTAAGAGATAACACTGTATTTATTTACATATGATATAATCTTTTATCTATAAAGGACAACAGATTTCAGAGACAGACTATTAGAACCAGTGAGAGAACTAATATCACTGAATGTGAGGTCAATCTGTTTTCTTTTAGCATTAGCAACAGCCAATCAGAAAATAGAATAAATAATACTACATCATTCCCGTTCTCAAGAAATGTATTATATATCTCAACCGACTGAGCCACCCAGGGGCTCCCAAGAAATGTATTATATATCTAAGTTAATTATAGTAATAAAATAATATATCTACAAGGAGAACAGAAAACTTTAAGATATCAATAAGGGATAAAACAGATGATTTGAATAAAAGAAGAAAATCTTATGCTTTTCATGACACAATATTATACTATAAAGGCATCAATTCTTTTATTTACTTGATATATTCAGTAAAACCCCAACAAAAACTCTACTTAGATTTTTTTTTTTTAAAGATTTTATTTATTTATTTGACAGACAGAGATCACAAGTAGGCAGAGAGGCAGGCAGAGAGAGAGTGAGAGGGAAGCAGGCTTCCTGCGGAGCAGAGAGCCCGATGCGGGGCTCGATCCCAGGACCGTGAGATCATGACCCGAGCCGAAGGCAGCAGCCCAAACCACTGAGCCACCCAGGCGCCCCTACTTAGATGTTTTTGAGGAATATGGTAACATCTTACTTTAAAATTTATTTGGATAAATCTGTTACTGTATTAACAGACTGACAGAGACAAGTTCACAAAGTTTGTGAATGGCTAAGTCAAGCTTTCAAAGCATGACTAGAGAGGGAGCTTGATATGTCTATGAAAACACACAACAAAGCCATGGCAACAGAAATGGTGGTGCACTGGTACAAAAAGCAGATGAATAGGCCAATAAACTAGGACAGAGAGCTCAGGCACTAACCCATATATATATGTGGAAATTTAAATATAATGCAAATGATACCCCCAGTCACTACCTAGCAGCTTACACTGGGAAAACTGACTCACTATAGAGACAGACAAAATTGGATCCTTGCCTCACATACTCCACAAATGTGGACTCCACATAGATTAGAGGCCTAAGGGGGAAAGGTGCCACCATAAGGTTAATGGAGCATAATGCAGGAAAATAACTTGGTGATCTAAGGGCAAGGAAAACCTTTTCTTTCTTTCTTTCTTTTTTTTTTTAAAGATTTTATTTATTTATTTGACAGACAGAGATCACAAGTAGACAGAGAGGCAGGCACAGAGAGAGGAGGAAGCAGGCTCCCTGCCGAGCAGAGAGCCCAATGCGGGGCTCAATCCCAGGACCCTGGGATCATGACCTGAGCTGAAGGCAGGGGCTTTAACCCACTGAGCCACCCAGGCGCCCCAAGGAAAACCTTTTCGAACAAGATTTCAAAACCACAGATCATAAAGCAAAATACTGATGATTATGAGTCAACATTACACCTTTCTGTTCTAAGACCCCCTGCACCCATTCATTACACAGAAGGCATTATTGGGAGAATATTTAAATTGTCCAGGCCTCACTAAATGAATCACACAAGTAACTTCTATAAGTTGACAAGAGAAAGGGAGCGACACCAAAAGAGAAACAGGTGAAGGATACAAATAGGCACCTTACAGGAGAGCAAACAAATGAAGTGACAAATAAAGCACAAAAAGAGAAATAAAGCCTCAAATCATTAGTAATCTAAGAAAAATAAAACAATGAGTTAACTCCTTATATTTATTAGACTGGTAAGAGTTATAAAGATAGATAAGGCCGAGTATTGAAGGTCATCGTTACGGAAAGATTACTGCAACATCTCTGGGACCACTCCATTGAATTAAGAATATGCATACTCCAAACCCTGCAATTCTACCACTAGCATGTATGTAAAAGGAGATCTTGCATGGATCCTTAAGAGGCTGTGCTCGAGGAGATTTATTGCAATGTTATTTGTAGCAGGGGAGTGTCAGAAGCAAACTGAGACCAACTGCTGAGAGAGCTGTTGGGTAAAATGCTGGGGAACCTGCTCTGAAGTACTAAATAGCATTGAGAAGGCATGCATTAGAGGTAGTTGGAGTAGCATGGATGCATCTTAAAGACATAGTGCATAGTGACAAAATACTATCAATGAGATGATGGTAGATTCACAGAATTAAAAATTACATTATAAAACAATCCCTATTTTGTAATATGCATATACAAAAGGTATATGTTAACACAGTAGGATGGCTGACTAAAGTAAGGATGGGGCCTACAGAAGTATGTAAAACCATTCTCAAATCTATATCCAGAGATAACAGCTGTTGACATTTTTGTATCTTTTCACCTATCATCACCATCATGGTTATCATTCATAGACTACTTACTGTGGGGTAGACACTGTTGGAAATGTTTTGCACACATCATGCACTTAGTCTTCCTAATAAGCTCAGGAAGCAAATTTCATTGCATTTTGTTTAAAGAAGGAAAAAAGAAAAAGAGACCGAGAAAGTTGAAACAACCTGCCAAGGTCATCCAGTCAAACAGAGAATGGATTTGAACTCTTGTGGATCTGATTCTCAAGTCCCAAGTATTTAATCATTACCTGAGTTTGCACGCATCCAGATCTTTAGGTATGTGATAATATGAGTTCACATCTTCTGTTACAGGAATGAGATCATACTATAAGACTGCTTGCTTCATAACATGCTATTTCCCCCCATTTAATATTTAACCATATAACGTACCTCCTCAGTGAAGTAAATATACATCTTAAATCTCATTTTAAAAAGCTTCATACTATTTCACTCTCTGAATGCATGATGGAGGAATGTAATAGTAGGGAGAGGAGGGATGGCTTCTAGCTCCAAATGCTAGATATATAACAGGCAATGAAAGAAAGATTTCACATGTGAGAGATGTGTCAACTGAGGGATTTTTGACAACAATTAGCAGATAGGGAACCTAGAGCTATCATGTATTCTTTCAGTCTAACTGAACCCTGGAAATATGAAGATGATGTAATTCTGGTGGTGTGTTACACTGGAAACAGTGCCACCAGATAATGAAACTAAGAGTAATAGAATTTTTTAGAAAATTTAAGGCAATGATATCTTTTAAAAAATAGATTTTATTCTTCTTTCTCGGGATTGGTTGGCTATTTGGGGGTCTTTTACGGTTCCAGTTTTAGGATTGTTTTTTTCTCTTTCCATGGAAAATGTTATTGGAATTTAGGTAGGGATTGCATTGAATCTATAAATGACTTTGGGGGGTATGGGAATTTTAACAATATTAGTTCTTCTGATACATGTATATGGAATAGTTTTCCATTTGTCTTTGTCTTCTTCAACTGCTTTCATTAAAATCTTATAGTTTTCAGTGTACAGTCTTTCACTTTCTTAGTTAAATTTATTCCTAAGTCTTTTATTGATTTTGATGCTATTGTGAGTGGTATTATTTTCTTTATTTCTTTTTCAGGTATTTCATTGTTTGTGTACAACAATGCAACTGATTTCTGTATGTTGGTTTTATGTCCCACAACTTTACTGAATTTGTTTATAGTTACACCAGCTTTTTTTTTTTTTTTTTTTTTTGGTTGAATCTTTACAATTTTCTGTTTAAGATCATATCATCTGCAAATAAAGACACATTTACTTCTTCTCTGGTTTGAGTGCTTTTTATTTCTTTTTTCTTGACTGATGGCTCTAGCAGGACTTCCAGTAATATGTTGAATAAGAGTGGCGACAATAGGTACCCTCATCTCATTCCTAATGTTAGAAGAAAAGCTTTCAACTTTCACCATTGAGTATCATGTTAGCTATGGGTTTGTGATATACAGCCTTTGTGATGTTGAGATGTGTTCCTCCTGTGCCAAATTTGTGGAAGAGAACAAAGTTGGATGCATCATACTTCCTGATTTCAAACCATGCTACAAATCTGTAGCAATCAAAACAGTATGGCACTGGCAGAAAAACAGATGCACAGACCAAAAGAACAAAACAGAGAGCCCAGAAATAAATCCTTACATATGTGGTCTACTGTGAAGCCAAGAATACTCAATGGGGAAAGGATAGTTTTTTCAATAAATGATGATAGGAAACTGGATAATTATATGCAAAATCCTACTCACTCACAAAAATTAACTTAAAATGGATTAAAGTCTTAAACATAAGACTAGGAGCTGTAAAAATTCCTTGAAGTAAACATAGGGTAAAATCTCCTTGACATTGATTTTGGCAATGATTTTTTTGGATATGATACAGAAAGCACAGGCAACAAAAGTAAAAATCAACAAAAGGGACTACATCAAACTAAAAAGCTACTGCACAGCAAAAGAAACAAGCAAAATGAATAGGCAACCTATGGGATGGAAGAAATTGCTCACAAAACATTTATCTGATGAAGGATTAATATGCAAAATATAGAAAGAGCTCATACAATTCAGTAACAGAAAAATAAACAACTTGATTAAAAACTGGCAGAGTATCTGAAAAGACTGTTCCAGAGAAGATATACAGATGGCCAACAGGTACATGAAAAAGTACTCAACATCACTCATCCCCAGGGAAATGAAAATCAAAACCACAATGAGATATCACCTCATACCTGTTAGAATGACTGTTATCAGAAAGACAAGAGATGAAAAGTGTTGGTGAAGGTGTGGAGAAAGGGGAACACTTGTATACTGTTGGAGGGAATGTAAGCTGATGTAGCCACTATAGAAAATAGTATGGAGATGCCTCAACAAATTAAAAAAATAGAATTACCATATGATCCAGCAATTCCAATTCTGACTATATATTCAAATGAAATGAAAATAGGGTATGGAAAAGATACCTGCACTCCTATTGTCTAGTGCAGCATTACTCATCGTAGCTAAGATGTGAAAACTACCCAAGTGTGCATCAGTGGATAAATGGACAAAGAAGATGTGGTGTATATGTAGACACACACACACACACACACACACACACACACACACACACACACACAGTACAATATTATTCAATCACAAGAAAGAAGGAAATCCTGCCACTTGTAACAACATAGAGGGAACTTGAGAGCATTATGCTAAGTGAGAGAAGTCAGACAGAGAAAGACAGATACTGTATGATATCACTTATATTTGGAATCTAAAAAAGCTGAAGTCACAATGACAGAGCAGAAGAAGGGTGGTTACCAGAGACTCAGGGGTGGGGGAATTGGGAAATGTCAGTCAAAGGCTATAAACTCTCAGTTAGAAGATGAATAAGTTCTGAAAGTATAATGCACAACATTGTGATTTTAGTTAACAATCCTGTATTATATACTTCAAAGTTGCTAAGAGACTCAATCTTAAATGTTTTCATTACAAAAAAGAAATAACTATGATAAATATGTGAAGTGATGGAGGTATTTGATAATCCTACTGTGTTAATCATGTTGCAACATAAATATCAAATCAATATGTTATACCCAAACTTATATGACATTATATGCTGTTATATTTCAATTTTAAAAAATTATGTTGAAGGATGCTGAGGGCGATGATAAATTTCACTCATTGTGTATTAATTTTAGCAGTCTTAAAAATGGTGATGTCCCCAATGAACTTTCTGGGCATGCCTCATCAGAGTTGATTCTTCTTAAGTAGATAACACTAGCTTCAAACGATTTAAGTTCATGAGAAGGGAAATGTTTATCAGTTTGTGCTGGTTACTCTTCAAAATAGTGCTAGCTCATGACATTGGGAAGGAGTTTTACACTTCTCAAACTGCCAGTCCAGTTGCCTGGCCCCTTTGATCATTGCAGTAGCCAGATGAGATAGGTCAGGGAATGACATTATCACCTCTTTGAGGATGAAGACACTGAAGCCCTAAAAATTTAAGAGATTTAAGATTTAAGAGATTAAGAGATTTTAAGAAACTTCCCCAAGTTCACAGCCGTGTTTTCCTGGAGCTTTAAATCCAATGCTCTTCCTACTTTTCCATACTTCCCTATATCCTTGGAACCTAAAAAGGGACAGCATCACTTGCACTGAATTGTGAAAAATTATGAACTTAAAAGATGATGTAGCGACTGTAGAGCAGCAGGAAATATCAAATGACTTCTGTGCGTGTCTAGATGAGCTTGCACAGGTATGAGCAAGCTGATAAGCAAATTACCATTGTAACCAGCAGAAAGCAGCTCAACAGTCAATAACTTGTCTGCATTCTCACACAGGGGATTTTGGTGAGAGAGGAGAGAGCAGTGAGAAGGTAAGAAATCCATACTGTTATTTTTTATTCATAAAAACTTTATTATTCATTAATACATACATATAGGATCTTCCCTGAGATCTCTATTTTTAATTCTCGCTATTGGTACTTGGTGTCTTCTCTCTTGCTTGCTCTCTTTCTTTCTCAAATCCATACCATTTTAAAGGACAGAGGTGAAGTTTATCTGAGAGGCCAACTGTTTCATACTTTGTCTTTTGGTCTCCCTGGGGGTTAGACAAAGTTCATTCACTGTGATGTCATGCAATAAAAGAAAACCACCACCAACAAAGATCTCTTTCAGATCACAAACTTCTGCAAAGAGCAGCTCTAGAGAAGGGAGCAATGACGGTCCATTTGAAACATGTATGTTGAGTGCCCATTCACTTATCCCCTTGATATTTTGCAAAGGTAGTAGAAATACTTCGGCTGTTTTTGGTAAACAGAAGAATGCAGCTGGCGCTCCATTAAAACTGGAGGTACAAGATACTATCAGAACAGAGAAGGAGATGGCTCACATTGGGGTGGGGTGAAAGAGTAGGGAAAGCGATATGAATCAGGTCTTTGGGTCCAGGAAATGGTTTAAGAGACAGAGATGGAGGGGAGAGACAGGATGGGGTGGATATGACAGTCTGAGAGGTCAGAGGTGGGGCAACGGGTGACATTTTCAGCAAATCCCTGTTGAGCTGGTATGGTTGTGGAGAAATATTGTCCCCAACGTTTTCCTGTTCCCATCCTGTTTCCTCTGCTTTACAAGCCCTGCTTACTCCTTCTCTCCCCTTGTTCTCCTGGAAAATCCCCATTCATCTGCAAGAGTAAGCCTAAGTGTGTCCGACTTTGAATACCCCTTTTCTCACCCTCTTAAACATGACTCATCCCTGTTATCATATTCAAACACACATCCATTGTGTTTGATCCAAGGCGTGGTATCCATTTGCTCAGGCACAGTTTCTCTCTCCAGCCTGTTGGCACCGGAGAGTGGGGACCATACATCTTACTTTGCATTTCTACTAGCTAGCAGAGTGCCTGGCACACACTGCCAGGACTTAATAAAGATCTTTTAAATAGGCTTCTAATCCCCCACAGAAAGCTTTACACATCTGTTTGGAGGATTTGTTCTTCAATACCTTGTATTTTGGTAACTATTACAGTGGTACCTTTTTAAAAATATAAATTTTCTACCTGCTTATGGCTGGTAACTAGATTTGTGACCGATTCTGACATGTTGATCTTATATCCAGTAATATTGCTAAAACTGCTTGTTAATTTTAAGAATTTGTCTGTACAAATGTCCTTATAAGAAGAGAAGACACAGAAGAGTAGAGACACAGAGAAGAAGGCCATATGTCAGAGGCAGAGATTGGAGTGAGCAGCTACAGGCCAAGGAGTGCCAACAGCCACAAGAAGTTAGAAGAAACAAGAAATGAAACATCCACTAGAACTTCTGGGGGAAGTGACTGACACCTTTGATTTTGGGCTTCTGCACTACAGAACTATAAGAGAAAAAATTCTGTTTTAAGTAACCAAGTTTGTGATAATCTGTTGTGGTAGCCTAAAGAAAGCCCAATAAACTGTCCTAAACATACACTCAAGAGATACGCTTGCAAATGTATGGGAGGGGAAGATCAGGTTGGTTATTGAAGTCCATTATGACAAAAAATTTCTAAAAGTCTGAATTTTTATCAAGAGGAATACTGAAAAATGTACTGAAGTATATTTAGAAGTATATCTGTGGAGTGATATATATATATATGGAATGATACCATCTATATAAAGTTTTAAAATCTGCAAAGCAATATTATGTAATATTTATGGATATCTAAATCTGTGGCAAAAGCACAATAATATGGCTAATAAATACTAAATCCACACAAAAAAAAAGAATTTGTCTGTAGATTTTTTTTTTAAGGTTTTATTTATCTGAGAGAAAAAGAGAGTGGGGGGAGGTGTTTTCAAATTTGATGACATAGTGTTGTTTCTAATATTCTCTCATCTTGTTTTATTTTTAGTATTTTTGCAGTTTTTTTGTGTAATTGAAATACCATAAACTCATCCATTTTAAGTATAAATTCAATTGAGTTTTGATAAGTGTGTTCAGTCATGCAAATAAAACTAAGTGTGCTTTAGAATGCATTGGTCACCTCAAAAATAATTCTTCTTTTTTTTTTAACCTTTTTGGGTGAATCCACTTTTTTTTTTTCAATTTATTTATTTTCAGAAAAACAGTATTCATAATTTTTTCACCGCACCCAGTGCTCCATGCAATCCGTGCCCTCTATAATACCCACCACTTGGTACCACAACCCCTCAGATTGTTTTTCAGAGTCCATAGTCTCATGATTCACCTCCCCTTCCAATTTACCCCAACTCCCTTCTCCTCTCTAACACCCCTTGTCCTCCATGATATTTGTTATGCTCCACAAATAAGTGAAACCATATGATAATTGACTCTCTCTGCTTGACTTACTTCACTCAGCATAATCTCTTCCAGTCTCATCCATGTTGCTACAAAAGTTGGGTATTCATCCTTTCTGATGGAGGCATAATACTCCACAGTGTATATGGACCACATCTTCCTTATCAATTTGTCCGTTGAAGGGCATCTTGGTTCTTTCCACAGTTTGGTGACTGTGGCCATTGTTGCTATAAACGTTGGGGTACAGATGGCCCTTCTTTTCACGACATCTGATTCTTTGGGGTAAATACCCAGGAGTGCAATTGCAGGGTCATAGGGAAGTTCTATTTTTAATTTCTTGAGGATCTCCACACTGTTCTCCAAAGAGGCTGCACCAACTTGCATTCCCACCAACAGTGGAAGAGCGTTCCCCTTTCTCCACATCCTCTCCAACACATGTTGTTTGCTGTCTTTCTAATTTTGGCCATTCTAACTGCTGTAAGGTGATAGCTCAATGTGGTTTTAATTTGAATCTCCCTGAGGGCTAATGATGATGAACATTTTTTCATGTGTCTGATAGCCATTTGTATGTCTTGATTGGAGAAGTGTCTGTTGATATCTTCTTCCCATTTTTTGATATATTTGCCTGTTTCGTGTGTGTTGGGTTTGAGGAATTCATTATAGATCCTGGATATCAACCTTTGGTCTGTACTGTCATTTGCAAATATCTTCTCCCATTCCGTGGGTTGCCTCTTTGTTTTTTTGACTGTTTCCTTTGCTGTGCAGAAGCTTTTGATTTTGATGAAGTCCCAAAAGTTTATTTTTGCTTTTTTTTCCTTTGCCTTTGGAGACATATCTTGAAAGAAGTTGCTGTGGCTGATATCGAAGAGATTACTGCCTATGTTCTCCTCTAGGATTCTGATGGATTCCTGTCTCACATTGAGGTCTTTTATCCATTTTGAGTTTATCTTTGTGTATGGTGTAAGAGAATGGTCGAATTTCATTCTTCTACATATAGCTGTCCAGTTTTCCCAGCACCATTTATTGAAGAGACTGTCTTTTTTCCGCTGTATATTTTTTCCTGTTTTGTCGAAGATTAATTGACCATAGAGTTGAGGGTCCATATCTGGGCTCTCTACTCTGTTCCACTGGTCTATATGTCTGTTTTTATGCCAGTACCATGCTGTCTTGGTGATCACAGCTTTGTAATAAAGCTTGAAATCAGGTAACGTGATGCCCCCAGCTTTATTTTTGTTTTTCAACATTTCCTTAGCGATTCGGGGTCTCTTCTGATTCCATACAAATTTTTGGATTATTTGCTCTAGCTCTTTGAAGAATACCAGTGGAATTTTGATCAGAATGGCATTAAAAGTACAGATTTCTCTAGGCAGTATAGACATTTTAACAATGTTTATTCTTCTGATCCAAGAGCATGGAATGATCTTCCATCTTTTGTGTCTTCTTCAATTTCTTTCATGAGTGTTCTGTAGTTCCTCAAGTACAGATCCTTTACCTCTTTGGTTAGGTTTATTCCCAGGTAGCTTATGGTTCTTGGTGCTATAGTAAATGGAATTGATTCTCTAATTTCCCTTTCTGTATTTTCATTGTTAGTGTATAAGAAAGCCACTGATTTCTGCACATTGACTTTGTATCCTGCCATGTTGCTGAATTGCTGTATGAGTTCTAGTAGTTTGGGGGTGGAGTCTTTTGGGTTTTCCATATAGAGAATCAGGTCATCTGCGAAGAGAGAGAGTTTGACTTCTTCATTACCAATTTGGATACCTTTTATTTCTCTTTGTTGTCTGATTGCTGTTGCTAGGACTTCTAATACTATGTTGAACAAGAGTGGTGAAAGTGGGCATCCTTGTTTTGTTCCTGATCTCAACGGGAAGGCTGCAAGCTTTTTCCCATTGAGGATGATATTTGCTGTGGGTCTTTCATAGATAGATTTGATGAGGTTCAGGAATGTTCCCTCTATCCCTACACTTTGAAGCGTTTTAATCAGGAACAGATACAAATCAAACCAACTCCACACATAAGAAGGGAAATCATCAAGATTAGAGCTGAGATCAATGAGGTAGAAACCAGAGATACAGTAGAACGTATCAATGAAACTAAAAGCTGGTTTTTTGAAAGAATCAATAAGATCAATAAGCCATTGGCCACACTAATCCAAAAGAAAAGAGAGAAAGCCCAAATTCATAAAATTATGAATGAAAAGGGAGAGATCACAACTAACAGCAAGGAAGTAGAAACAATCATCAAAAGTTATTATCAACAGTTATATGCCAATAAGCTTAGCAACCTAGATGAAATGGATGCATTCCTGGAAAAATATAAACTACCAAAATTGAACCAGGAAGAAATCGACAACCTGAATAGACCGATATCTAGTAACGAGATTGAAGCAGTGATCAAAAACCTCCCAAAAAACAAGAGCCCAGGACCTGACAGATTCCCTGGGGAATTCTACCAAACCTTCAAAGAAGAAATAACATCTATTCTCCTGAAGCTGTTTCAAAAAATTGAAGTAGAAGGAAAACTTCCAGACTCTTTCTATGAAGCCAGCATTACCCTGATCCCCAAACCAAGCAAAGACCCTACCAAAAGGAGAATTTTAGACCAATATCACTGATGAATATGGATGCTAAGATTCTCAACAAGATCCTAGCCAACAGGATCCAACAGCACATTAAAAAGATTATCCACCATGATGAGGTAGGATTCATCCCTGGGCTACAAGGATGGTTCAACATTCGCAAATCAATCAATATGATACAACAAATTAATATGAGAATAGAGAAGAACCACATGGTCCTCTCAATTGATGCAGAAAAAGCATTTGACAAAAAATAATTCTTATACCCGTTTTTGTTCAATCCTTGCCCCTAGGCAATGATATATTTTTTTCCTGCCTCTATGGTTTTACCTTTTCCAGAATTTAATATAAATGAAATCATGTGTTATTTAGTGTCTTGTATACTGCTTTACTTAGCTTGATATTTTTGAAATTAATTCATGCTATTTGTTAGTACTGTCTTCCTCTTTATTGTTGAGTAATATTCCATGGCATGTCTATACTACATTGTGTTAAAATCATTCTCTTGCTGAGGCACATTTGGATTATTTCCACTTTTTGGTTATTTTGCACCATGTCTATTCTGAACATTATATACAAATCTTCACGTGAACATATGTTTTCATTTTTCTTGGGTAGATACTGAGGAGTGAAACTCCTAGGTCACATAGGAAGTGTATGCTTAACTGTGTTGAGAAATCACTAAAGTGTTCTTCAAAGTAGCTGTACCATTTGTATTCCTATTAGTGATATATGAAATTCCAGTTGCTACACATACTTGTCTCACTTGATAACATCAGATTTCTTTTTTCTTCCTTTCTTTCTTCCTTTGTCTCTTCTTTCCTTCCTTCCATTCCCAATTAAAAGAATCTTAGCCATTCTAGTACATATGTGTCTTACCGTGGTTTTCATGACAAATGACGCTGAATATCATTTCTTATATTTGTTCTTTGGCAAAGTGTTTTTAAAATCATTTTTCTATATTTTATGCATATCTCCATTTTAGTTTTTATTGGGCTGTGTGTTTTTTTAAATTAATGAATTATAAGAGTTCCTTATGTATTTCAGATACAAATTCTTTGTCAGATTCTCTTACCTTTAATGTCTATGTCATATGTTATTTATGTTCTGGTTTGCATTTATAAAATTATTTGTGTTTTCTTTCATTATTACCTTGATCAATCTTGTCAATTACTGATTGTATTGCAAATTTTATTAGTCCTTTCAAAGAGCCAACTTTTCATTTTGCTGATCATTTCTAGTGAATGTATTTTTATTAACTTCTACTCTGTATTTTATTATTTATTTCCTTCTACTATCCTTTAAAAAACTTCCTTAGCACTCAAAGTAGGTAACGTGAAGTAACTTATAGCCTTTCATATTTTCTAATATATGCATTAGATTTCCCTTCAACTGTTGCTTTAGAAGTGGCAGCACTTTCATTATTAGTATAAAAGATTTTAGTTTCATCCTAACTTTTAAAAACTACACAATCAGACTTTTCCCTTCACTTTCAGTTACATGGTGTCCATTATATATCTAAGCATGTGTTCTTTCATTTGTTCATTGGTGTTTTCTCCTCCCCCACCCCCTTCTTCTTCCTCTTTCTAAATCATGCTTGGGATCTTTAAACTTGAGTATTTACTTCATCAATTCTGGAAAATTCTAAGTCACTTTCTTCTTAAAATATTTCTATCCCATGATTTTCTTCCACAACTGAAAAGAATTTGTATCTAGACTTTCTCATTATTTTTTGTCACTTATGTTTCTTATTTTTTCCTCTTTTATTTTTTTATCTTTTTGTGTTTTTTTCTAGACATTTTCTTCTATCTCTCCATTAATTTTAAATTAATTTTTTCCTTAGTTATGTCTAATTTGCTTTTAATCACTCCACTGATTTTTTTTTTTAAAGATTTAGTTATTTACTTGAGAGAGAGAGTGTACTTCCATACTTGCACAACTGAGGGGAGGGTCAGAGGGAGAGTATCTTCAAACAGACTCCCCACTGATTGCGGAATCTGACTTAGGGCTCTATCTCATGACCCATGAGATCATGACCTGAGCTGATATGAAGAGGTGGGACACCCAGGTGCCCCACTCTACTGAATTTCTATTTTTAATTTTTATATTTTCACTTCTGGGAATTATGTAGGTTTTTTTTTTTTTTTAATATCTGCCTGGTCAATTTGATAGTGTCTTATTTCTTTGTTACAACTTCAGTACCATTTAGACATTTATTCAAACTTTCTTATGTTCTGTAGCTGATATTTTGTATATAACCAGATTTTTTGGTTTGTCTGATTCTGTGCTTTATAGTTCTATCATTTCTCACTCATCACAGCTTAGTTCCTCATGGTTTTTTAAATTTTTGATAGTGATTTCATATTTTTTTGCAAACTTTATCTGTGAGGCGTATCTCATTCCCAAAAGGATTTGTGTTGGTAGAAGCAGGCTTCTGGGGAAACTCCTAACCTCATATCAACTTAATTTTCTTTTTCTTTCTCTTTTCCTTTTTCTTTCCTCTTTTTATCCTCTCTCTCTCTCTTTTCTTTCTTTTTTTTTTTTTTTTGCCACAAAAGTTTTATAAATTATGCTCCCAAATATACGTGGCCGGAGTATTATATTTAGGAATTTTCAGTGGCACTTAATTTTTTTTTTTTAACATGCCACTGCCTAAGGCCTTAACTCAGACAGACATCTATCACCACCATCTCCTACTGTAGAATGGTTCTTCTTTTTTTTTAACCACTGAGGTGTCAACTGTGAGTCTCATGATCTAGTATACTGCCCTGCTTGTCTCATAGGATTTGCTTTCACTCTCTAGATGAAAAGCCTTTTAAAATACAGATTTTAAGTCACCAGGGATTAGCCAATAAGCCCGTGGCAATGCCACTCTGGTGCTTACTTAACCTTCTTCACTTATATCTTTGTCTTCCAAGGAACTGCTTTCCATGTAGGGCAGCTCAACGTACATTTGGAGTGTATATCCATCACTTTGTGATGGGCTATTACAGAAGGGCTTCTGTAAACATGCAGTCCATCTTCGACTGGAAACAGAAGCTTTCACTTGGATGGTCTGAAATTTGTTTGGGGTGTTTATCTAGAGTTCCATCTGATCATGCCTTACTCAAAGGCTTCCAGTGACTTTCCATCACACTTGGAATGATAGCTGGAGTCCTCAGCATGGCCTGGAAACCCTGGCAAAATGTGACTTCCTGCTACCTCTTCATCTTCTATTTCCTCCTCACTCATCCAAATACTCTGGCTTTCTTTTTTTCTTTTTTTCAAGATTTTATTTATTCATTTGTCAGAGAGAGAAAGAGAGAGAACAAACAGGGGGAGGGCAAAGGGAGAAGCTGACTCATTCCCTGCTGAGCAGGGAGCTCGATGTGAGGCTCCATCCCAGGACCCTGAGATTATGACCTGAGCCAAAGGCAGACTCTTAACCCACTGAGCCACCCAGGTGTCCCCACCCTAACTTTTTTACTGTTCCTTCAGTATTGCCAAGGACATCCTTAGCATGTGGCCTTTGCCCTTGTTCTCCCGTCTCCCTGAAACTCTCTCCAGATATCCATATGCCTTATACTCTTATTCCATTTTGGTCTCCCCCTTGAGTGTCCCCTCTTCTGAGATGCCTTCTACTCTGTAAAATGGCATCTCTTATCACTCTTTATTCCCTTTCCCTACATTCTTTTTCCTCACAGTATGTGACATCATGTAGCTATCTGTTTGTGTATTTACTTTTGCTTTTAGAATGTAATCACCCTGAAAGCTTGTCTGCTTTGTTCACCATGGCATTCTCAGGGTCTAGAATAGAACTGAACACATAATAGGTGCGCAAATATTTGCTGAATGAACAGATGAATAGCACCATCATTTTAATAAAAAATTGAGTCATTCCTTCTTAGTAAGGGAGCTATTTTCTGGGACATGTAGCTTTGAAAGTAACACTAAAAAAAAATTAACAAGTCAATTCAGTTTTTGTAAAATGCACAATTCCCAGGCAGCGCTTAAAAACAAGGTAATTCATTTCCATGCTGTTTCATTCAAGCACATTTGATGGTTTTAAATATTCATTAAGTGCCAGGGTGTTAAATTAGGTGATGGTAGAGAGTGACCACATTTCAGTCCAGCCAGTGTGGATCCAGAGAGTGCAAGGAAGAGAGGTGTGGAGTTGGCCTGGCCCCCTTTCTCAGAGCCCTCAGGTTTCACTCCCTAAATGGGGAGAGGTAGTTGTAGAGAAACTGGAATTATTGTGTGTTGAGTGCTACCCCAAATGTCTCCCCACAGTTCGGCATTTCTTATTGCGAAAGTCGCTTGGACAGGAAAGTAGGTTGGAAACTTCTCCTGGGCCACCTTGTTGTTCCTGGAATGTGTAGGTGCTTCTAAGAAGCAGGAAACTCTAGAATGTCATGGCATGAGCATGATGCATTTCTGAAAAGGGGACTTGTCTCAGTGTGCTCCTGGGACTGTGCTTTAACAATTGCTTTCCTGGTTCCTTCAATTCCTCTGAGTCCTGACTTAACCAGTGCCCTACTTGCTTCAGGC
This sequence comes from Mustela lutreola, assembly GCF_030435805.1. Classification (NCBI taxonomy): domain Eukaryota; kingdom Metazoa; phylum Chordata; class Mammalia; order Carnivora; family Mustelidae; genus Mustela; species Mustela lutreola. Next base: position 80,990,844 of record NC_081294.1, read on the forward strand.
TGTGGGTGACTCTCGTCATCTACAGTGGTGTGTTTCCCAGACTCTTGATACTGTTGCATAACTTCACATATCCCCAGTTACCTTTTGATTTTAGTCAGATTTTGTCAACTAATTCCTAAAAAATGCATTGAGGCTTCATAAAACTGCCATTTTGCATCATTTAAAAAAAAATCCTTCCTTAGCTTCTTGGCTGGGAGTCCAGCTCCACCACCAGCCCCCCTTTACCAGCCACTGTGGATCAGGAATGTCCAGCGAAGCTAAAATGAACAGCAGAAAGAGGCCTGTCATGCAGGGTATCAACCCGCTCTGTTGACCCACTCAGCTCAAGATGGTGCAGTGGAGCCTCCTGTGTGAGTACGAGGTCTATGGGGGTAGAGCGTAACTTAGTGGCTGAGGTGGGGCTGTACTATCTCCATTCTTGTCTTGTGTTTAAAAGAATACATGAACTATAGGCTGTAAAGGGTCATTTCATCTTATCTACTTAGGAAAATGTTTCAGAGACATTATTATAAAGAGTTGGTTCTACACAGGGTGGTTTTAACCAGAGTATATGCATACTATGTAGAATTCTTAACGAAACTGACTTCAGCTGTGATCATACAGCTAAGTCTTATGGGCTTTATATAGTTTGTGTATGGGAAGTTATGGGGCATAGCCTGCCTTTTTAGGATATCCAGGCACATAGGATATTTACACAATGTGGAGACACATATAAATATGTATTACAGATATGAATAGATTTTGCAAAAATTCACTTTAGCAAAAAAATTACTGAGTGCTTCCTATGTGCCAGACTATTTTTTTTTTTTTAATAACACAAAGATGGGTCAAAAATAGATTCTGCCCTCAAGGAGTTCAGTGTGGTTAAATCACATAGACTTATCCCTCCCTCCTTCTTGGCAAGGCTGGCTGTAGTTTCTAAGACCCAAGAGGGGTTAAACCATTCACTTATTGTTCCAGCAACCACACTGCTTCCAAAGCTGTCATTTGGCTTGGGATAGGTTGTAAGTCACAGTTGGCTTTTTCCTTTTTTTTTCTTTCCAATAAGCTCTCAGCAAAAAAAATATCCAAGTCCTGCAACTAATTTAAATAATTAAATTATTGCTTAAGGTTTCTTGTATTTTGGCATAGAAAATGGAAAAAATTTTTTTGATTATGTCAAGTAAAAGACTGCTTAGTGTTGGATGTTTAAATTAGACTCAACCCACCTTGGTTCCACTTATCAAATATCACAGATAGCTAATAAGAGGGATCTGGGGGGAGGAAGGAGAACAAAAAATGCTGGAAAAACAGTGTAATGTGTCAACAAACTGATGACAAATTTCATTTCCTAGAGATAATCTTTGAAGGCGTGACATGAACTGAGGGACACACTTGGCAGATCTAGTCTCTTTAATCTCTGTGTAATGAACTTTCCTTAACTCAACAATGAACCTGACTGTGCCAGGTACTTCGCAAGGCACTGAGGAAATGGAAACAAACCAACTATAGCCCTTGTCTTCAAGGAATACATAATTTAATAGGGGGAACTAATCGTAAAACAAAGAAGCACTAAATGAGAAAGAGAAAGAGATTGAGAGAGATTGAGGGTATGTGGGAGAAATATTATTCAGAATTTATAAAATTTAGATTTAACTATATATAAATTTATATTATAAACAAAATATTATATATAATATATACAATCACATATAATTTATAAAATTTAATGATTTAATAATAAATATTATTAATTTTATTTATATAATATATATTTTATTAATTAATTTAATTAATTTTATTAAAATTAATAATAAAATTAATAATGCCCATACGTGCAGGAACTTGTCAGCCTGTTATGGGAACTTGTCAACCTGTTATGATGGACACTAGGATTCTTTTTTTTTAATTACTCTCACAGTGTTTTATATTAGTAATCTATTCCACTTGGCAAAACGGTGTATGTTATAGACTTGGCTTCTGGTCTTATAGCTGAGACCTGGGAGCTTATAGCTGAGCATCCTTGGGGCTAGTCACATAATTTCTCTGAGTCTATTGCCTTATTTGATGGGAATGGAGTCCACTTTCTACAGGAGAACACTGCTGGGGGAAGCACTTTGCAAATGACAAGTATGATGTGGTGGTGACTATATTCTTCACTACAGGACTTTTCCAGCTGGATGATATCTAAGTTTCCTAGTTGCCCATCTTGTACTTCCAGTAGACCAAGAGAGTTTAACTTAGGTCCCTGGATTAATGGTTAGCTCCCCAGCTTGGAGTACTAGCTGAGATCATCTGTAGACTTCTAGGTATATATGTGCATGCACACTGTCTCCATGGTTTTATCAGGTCCTCAAAGGGGACCACGGCCACAAAAATGGTTAAGAATTGCTGGTCTGGATAGAGTGCTTTTTTGGGGGGTGCAGAGGTCTCCTTAGTTAGCTTTTATATTCCAATTCCTTTGTTACAGTGCCCAGCAATAGTACGGGTTCCTAAATTTGTTGCATTAATACCTACAAAATTGGAGTCCATGTTATGGTGGCAAATATTAACATTCAAAACAAGACTGACTTCATGCTAGGGATGAAGTATTGAATTGTGATGAAGTCTGTCATTGGTTGGCAAACAGGAATTGGCTCCAAGTTTAGAAGGCCTGACAAATGCACAATTTTAAGCAACTGGTTTTGAGAAGTTCATTATTTCTTTGCCTGTATTTTCAACCAACTTGGGGAAACTCCTTCTCACTTCTCTGTTGAACTTGCAGATGGCTTTGTTTGTTTGGTTGTGTCAAGGTTGAAGGCTGCTCAGTCACGCAGGCCTCCTACAGACTGTCCTCTGGACACATGGGAAAGATCTGGTGTGCATGTGCCCCCTTCAGGAGAAATCCCGGCTGGAAAACAAAGCTGATTTCTGGGTAGCAGACACAAATCTTTCAGTAATTTATGTCTGCTCTGCCAAGATGTTTCTTATAAAAATGTGTATCTGCTAGTACCAAACCTTCCTAGATGCAATTACCCGAGGCCATAAAGTTTAGATACATGCCTTATACAGAACAGTTGAAAGATGTGAGGTGCTCGCTGATGAAAGTGTATGACCGCTAGAGGTAGAAGTACAAGGTTGTCCACTGCACTGTTAGTGTAACACCAGAGGACTGAAAAACAACATAAATACCCATCAATAGGAGACATATTATATATCCAAACAATAAAATATTAGTAACCCAGTCAACAGAGTGAGGTATTTATAATGTACCAAAGTGTCACCATAACTAAGACACATTTTTTTTTAAAATGAAAGGTTTCTTGTGGAGCATAAGGAATAAAATGGAGGACATGGGGAGATGGAGAGGAGAAGTAAGTTGGGGGAAATCGGAAGGGGAGACAAACCATGAGAGACTGTGGACTCTGAGAAACAGACTGAGGGTTTTGGAGGGGAGGGGGGTTGGGTGAGCCTGCTGGTGGGTATTAAGAAGAGCACGTATTGTATGGAGCACTGGATGTGGTGCATAAACAATGAATTCTGGAACACTGAAAATAAAATGGGAAAAATATGAAAGGTTTCTACTTTAAAAAAAAACCATTTGATTCTGATATATTAATGGACTTGCAAGAAGTTACAAAAATAGTACAATGGGTACGAAAAGTCTTGTGTACCCTTCCTTTGTCTTCCTTCAGTAGGACATTAAAATACATCCTGAAGGTAAACAAAGTATGTTGCAGAATCGCATACAGGGTAGGGTCCTATTTGTGTAAAAATAAAAGTAAATATGTCAGATTGCAAGCACAGGTTTCTCTAGGGAACAGGTCATGAGATTCAGCAGGAAAAGGAGTGAATGAAATGCACTTTTTAATTTGTGAATATCTGTACTACTTAATGTAGATATCTATATCTATATATCCCTTTAGATGTCTCTATATCTGTATGTAAAAATAGATACATATTTCAATGAGCATGTATAGCTTTTATTTTTAAAAACACCCAAAACAATACATTTAGGTGAATGATTTCTATGATGGCAAATCCATGTAGATGACTTTGAGCTTTAAAATATTAGTTTTTCTAAGTTTGAAATTTTTAAAAGAAATGGAAACTGTAACTCAGACTTGCATTATGGGCCCTTGATGCCTTTGCTCTAGAATTCACCACTACAGTCTTCACAGAATAAGTCCTATAGAGGGCATTTGTCATGAAGCACAGAGCAAATTTTTCATGATTCCACTGATTGCTGCAGCCTTGAAGCAAGACTAGACAGCATTCTTGGAAACCAAAATACAAGGTACTCTAAAATGCCTTAGTTTCTATATTTATATGTAATTTTACTAGCAGAATGCTACCATGACCGTTTCTCCCTAAGCCAGCTTTTGGATGGGCACCAGCAGTTAGTAGCCAGAATTCAACCCGGCCTTGGTATGCAATCTTGACTATTTTAAGCTCTCTGATTCTCTGTGTGCTTTTTATCAACCTTTCCCCATTCTGCAACTATTTGAATTATCTGGTACACAATCAAAAATGCATTCCCAGCTGTATTGTACCAGTCAGTAGTGGTTGACGGGACCTTCCCATATCATTTCTCCGTAATCATTAGCATACGTATTCATACTCTTCATCCTATCTGTTTGGAACTGTCCCAAATTCCACAGGCTGTTCCACCGGGGAGGTGGAGTAGGGAAGGCGGCTGCTGCTGAGTGCCCAGTGTGTGTAACAGAACACTCAGTTGGTCACTGCTAACATACATAAACATGTGTTTATTGAGTAATTTATTTCTGGCACATTACGATTTGTTAATGGTGTTAAAGAGGAGCGACTGCTATTTTGTGATTAAGTTGAAATGAACAAAGATGCATGGTTAACAAGACATGGTATCTCTAGGATTTTTCTAAGTCCTACAAATAAATTTTTCTTCCTTGAATGTTTGCCTCAAGAATCATTCATGGTGACGCACCTGGGTGGCTCAGTGGGTTCAGCCTCTGCCTTTGGCTCAGGTCATGGTCTCAGGGTCCTGGGATCGAGCCCTGCATCAGGCTCTCTGCTCAGAAGGAAGACTGCTTCCTCCTCTCTCTCTCTCTGCCTGCTTTTCTGCCTACTTGTGATCTCTGTCTGTCAAATAAATGAATGAAAATACTAAAAAAAAAAATCATTCATGGTGTTTATGTGACTGAATCAACGCTCATTTTGTAAGCAGAATTCGCAAAGAAGTCAATTCACATGAAGAATAGTGTCACTTCTACTTTCTCTTTATTAGAACAATTTAAATTAAAGAAAACTGAAAATATAAGTGGTAAGTTACTGTAGCAATAGCCTCATTACTTAACAGATACACACATGCACTCACACGTGTCCGTGCGTCCATCCATCCATCCATCCATCTGTCCGACATTCACTGTAATTCAACTCTATGCCAGGCTCAATGCACAAGGCTGAGGATACAAAGGTGAACCAAAAATAGATCCACGCTTTGTTTGCACAGGATTTACAAAATCAAGGGTGGAGAATGCCATTGATAATGAAGTACCCAAATGGTTATATAATTGCTAGCTGAGTCAAGTGCTCTGAAGGAAAAGAATAGGTTCTATGACAATGTATAAGATAAGAACCTAATCTAACCTGGGAGGGCAGGGTAGACTTTCCTGCAAAAGTGCTGCTTGAATTAAGATAGGAAGGATGACTGGGTGTTAACTGGGTAGAAGGGGATGTGTGGTGGATGAGTGAGGGTTGTTGGTGAGCGTGTGTGTGTGTGTGTGTGTGTGTGTGTGCCTGTGTTTGTGGGGTGAGTTGTCCAGCACTGGAACTGAATGTATAAAGGCTCTGGGCAGAGAGAGGCAGGATGGACAAAGGTATTGAGGAAGATGTAAAGATGACAGGTTCTCTGAACCACAGAGAAACAGGGCCAAGTAATTGAGCCTGAAATGAGAAAAATCAGGGCCCATAATATACACGGCATTGTAAGCTGTGGCAAGAGAAAGATGCAATGGGCAAACTTCGAAGATTCTAAGCAAGATCAAATATACTTCCTTTACGCAATACACATTAGACACAAGAAAAACAAAGAGGAAACCTATGTCCAAAAGCCACCAAGGCATTATGCTATATTGTACACACCTGTCTATGGAAATTATCTCAAATTCTTGTTCAGGGATCTGAGCAGAACCACAGCAGAACAACTCCCAGAGAGATTTTAAAATGACACGTTCATTTACTTCTGTGATCTGTCCATCACAGAGCTTCTCCATCGAGCCCGTTATGAAGCTGAGATACGTCACAGTATATAGCCACTCTGCAGACATCAAGAAGGTACAAAATTCTCGGCTGGGCCCATAAGGCTATCCTAGTGAAGTGCCTGGTTTGGGCTTTCATTGTGTTTACAGAGTGAATAGGACTTTACACTTAAGAAAACAAAAGAGAAAATCAATAGAAATTGGCTCTGCTGCAAACTGAGAACAATGACAAAGAGTGTGGTATTTCTGAGACTTCTGAACAACACCTTTGGTGTCAGAGAGACTGCTATGCTCTTGCTCTGTTATTTAAATCCCCCAGAAGTGTGATGGTTCAGAGGTGGTTTATGTGGCTACTGCGTTGCAGAACATTTAGCCTGAGAAGATAGCACAGCCTCGCAAAACTAACATGCTATAGTCAAAGGAGGAAGGAGGAAGTGATTGAGTCCACAGGCTGTTTGTTTAGTCATCTAAGATTGGTGACTTGGAAATATCCACCACTCACCATGGCAGGGATTCAAAAGCCCACTGTGTTAGAAGGACACACCTTGGATCTGGAGAGTAGATCTGAAACTCGTGAATGAACTCTCTATAAGCTCAGCCAAAATATTCATGTCAGAGAAATAGACCAATGGATGAATGGATAAAGAAATTGCTGGATATATGCACACATACACACACACACACACACACACACACACAGATGTGCACGCGCACACAGGAATATTATTCAGTCATAAAAAAGGAAATTTTGCCATTTGTGACAACACGGATCAATCTAAAGGGCATTATGCTAAGTGAAATAAGTCAAGTACCATATTTCTATGTGGACTCTAAAACAAAAACAGGCTCAGAGGTATAGAGAAAAGACTGGTAGGTTGCCAGGGGTGGTGGGAGGGGTGGAGGTGGGGGGTTGTGAGAAATGGGTGAAGGGAGTCAAAGGTTAACATTTTATTTTAATGGAAATTTCAGATAAAACCCATCACAGCGCAAGCTCAGGAGGGCTGTCCAGCCAACAAATTCTGAATAAGAAAGTTGAGGGGAAAAGGAAAATCTATGCTATGAAAATCATCTATGAAAATCATCTCCTCTGCTACTAGATTTTGAATTCAAGATAATAAAATAATAGCAAGTCTTTGAGGACGATAAGATGAGAGGAATTTCATTTGTAATTTGTAAAACAATAGCATCTGCCTTTAACAACTAATCTCAAGAGAATCACTTTCGGAGTCCAGAGTGGAAGAACACTTAACTTGGAAATCGCTCTTTATAAATATTAATCAGATGGTTTACAAAAGTCTTTAAGATACGAAGGCTGTTTTAACCCAAGTAGGCAAGGCAATTATTGTTGTAAATATCTGTACCTAGCTCTGTGCTAGGAGCACTGATTGTGTGTGTGTGTGTGTGTATGATGTGTTTTGTGGGTTGGAGAGAAGGTACATTCATTCAGGTGCAGGAAAAGCTTTTTTTTTTTTTTATCTTGACCGGTTATTATTATTATTTTTTTGACAGAATGGATGAAAATGACTGTTGTGGTGTCATGGAAACCTAGCCATGGAAACCTTATAGAAATATCAGGAGATTAAGGGAGGGAGTATTGAAGAAAGCATCATAGAGAGACTGCTACCAACTGATTCCTGTAAATACTATAAAAATAACCACTCTTATCATCCTATTTTCAGTGACAGACTCTCACTATTGGGAAAATCAGGCTTGTAAGTCTGCAGCTTTTCTGTACAAATAGCTAATAAACAACTTAGAAAATACTTACTCATCTCAAATTGAACTGCGTGTCCAGTTTGAGGGCTGAGCAAATGAAGCTCATCTTCATACCTAGGGCGTTCCCCTAGCCTCCATATCAAGTAAGTCCTATTCATTTTATGTCACCAATATGCCTTGAATCTGCTTCTCTTCATTTTTGTCTCCAAGCTAATTTAGTCAAGGGCTATCTCATCACCTTCCTAATTCCCCTTTTATATGCTTTCCTGCCACCCTATCCTTTCTTTCGTAGTGCTCAACATACTTTATGTTCATTCCTGTCATTCCTGTGGCACTTGATTCATTTTTAAATTCCTGTATAAATTCATTCACTCATTCAACCATCATTTATTTATCAGGAGCCTAATCTGGATCAGATATTGTTCCAGCCACTAGTGACATAGTAGTGAAAAAAGACACGGTCTCTTCTCTTGATGGAGCTGACTCTCGAGTGGGCACAGACAGGTCTAAGTGAATAAAAAGCAAGTAAGAATAGTGTTTCCTGTCCAGTTGGGAAGACAGATATTCAGGCCATTATCCCCTCGGCACCCAGCCTGAGCTATAAACACAAATCAGACCAGGTCAGTTCCCTCACAAAAGCCTTTCTGTGGTTTTCTGTGGCACTTAGAATAAAACAGAAATTCCCAACATAACCTGCCTATGTTAAGCCACAAAAGATAGCATTTTGGTCTGAATATATCATTAAGGGAGCAAATAGTGTTTCAGGTCTACTTTACAAAAAGCAAATGAAGTCTCAGAAGAATGGTTCTCCTCTCCAATCTATTCATTTTCAACATCCATGTGAATGAGTTGACAATGCCTTTTGTTTTGTACCAATATTTTTATTAGGTTTCTTCTTCTTTTTCTTTTTTTAAAGATTGGCCTTCCTTTGATGATCAGATCATCTCCAGGAAAACTGCTATATGATAAGCATTTAGCTTCTCCAAATTTCAGTTTCCTCATCTATTAAATGGGGATGTTCAATCTTCTACTTTATACACTTGCAAGGATATCAAGTGACCTCAAGGGGAAAACACCTGTCAGCGCATGAACACTGTAGTCTGTCTTTCTGCCCATGAGCAAAGGAAGCAGCACACACCCTTTGCTGTGGCAAATAGACAAAGTGATGGGCTAAGGGAATGTCTCTGAAATAAGGATGATGTCATTGTTTACTTCCAGCAGGGGAGTGGCTGGGGCAAGGAGCATCTGCAGCCTGGGTCACCGTTGTCTTGTCACAGTGACTGAGCTGACACCAAGCCTTACTCTGGAGCAGGTATTTTTGTGCAGTTAAACTTCTCTGGGCTGATGATGATGCAACATGTTTGTACCCTGAGTACACATTGTTCTCAAGTGGCCGGCATGGTCACTAAAAATCCTACCTACTTCGAAATATTCCTATTTGCAAATACCAGGCAATGTCACTAAAAAAAGCTTACAGCCTAGGCAGGGGAGCCGAAAGAATCCCGAAGGGAACACACATCTCCTTCTTGTGTGCCACTGCGTGAGGGAAAGGCGTCTTCATGAGCTGGACCTTGACCCCAAGGCAAGCTCCTGCCCCGTCTTACCTATTCTACCGCTTCACTCCTACGGACCTGCTTTCAGATGCTTTTCTACCCTTATTGGATGTTTCTCATTGTACAAGTAAAAAAGAATCAGGAGAGAGAGAAGCCAGTTAGTTAATAAAAAAATATATGAGTGGATACACCTGAAAATAATGTAACATTGTATGTCAACTATACTCACATATTAAAAAATAAAAAGAATTGCAATGAATTGAAACATTAGAAGAAATACAAGTGGATAAACACTCAGAATGGGTCAGGGTGAATGAATTACTAGCTAGGAGAACCTTTGGATACTGGTGATTTTTCTGGAAATATTGATAAAACTTACATTAGTCACTTAAAAGCTTTCTTGGGAAAAGTAAAATCTCATGGAATCACCCTGGAACACAGTGGGAGGAAGAGAGAATTGTTCAGCCAGGTTGGTAACCTCGAGTGGATATTGGGACCTCCTGGGGCTCAAACATCACACTCATAGCTCTGAAGGGAGCTGAAGGTCTCCATACCTGAGTCTGGCTTCTGATCTGCAAACTCTAGAACCCTCTCCAAACCCCAGGCACCTCATTATCTCCTGCTTCTTGGGGTTCTTCATAGTCTTAAAGAAATGATAGAAATTGGTCACTCACCCCTTGGTCTGTGGAAAACTTCTACAGAATTTCTCCAAGCACAGTACCCCATCTTAACCTTCCAACACAGACCAGGGAAACCTTGTAGCTGATGAACAACTCCAAGTTCTCATGAAAGGCAGTGCTTGGGAATGGCCTACACGTTAGTATTTTCAGCCATAGTGCATTGAGAAGACAGAGAGGGGTCAAGGAGAGGAGGTGTGAAGGGTATGTGTGTCGGAGATGCACAGTGGGGTGGGCTGAGGGCCTATCTGAGGCCCGGCTTGACACAGGGTGGTTTACACACTGCTCATGGTGAGGCCTGTTTTCCAGCCTGGTCCAAAACCATTACATCATTCCTGCCGTTCCAGGAAATCCAGCAAGTGCCTGCCACAGCAGTTCCCTGAGATCCAACTCAAACACACCGCCTCTCCTCAGCCCTGGAGACTGACGACGTGTGAAGGAAAAGCCAATTCACAACATCCTTCTGTTGGACCTTCTCAGGCAGAGGGTGAGTTCCCTGTGCAGGTAGACAGTGGGCAGCTTCCTGAGGGCACATACGACTTGGTATCCGTGACAACACCCTTGTCTTTTTTTTTTTTCTTTTTTAAGAAATATTATTTGAATTCTGTTTCTCCATTTTCAGACTACCAGGGCTGGAATCCGAGCTCTGCTGCAGCTTACTAACTGTAAGACCTCGGGCAAGTCCCACGATCTTGCTAATTCTCAGATTCTTCATCTGTAAAATGGGGAGGATACTAACAGAACCAATCCTAACGGGACATGTGAGAAGAAAATGCAAGTGTCCGCAAAGTACTAAGCACGGATCCTGGCGTGTATTACCTGCTCAGTAAATGTTTTTTCTCTCTCTCTTTTTTAAAGAATTTATGTATTTAAAACAAATATGGGCTGAGCAGGAAGCCCAACGCCAGGCTCAACCCCAGGCTCAACCACAGGACCTTGGGATCATGACCTGAGTTGAAGGCAGATGCTTAACTGCTTGAGCCACTCAGGCGCCCCTAAATGTTTTCTCTTATTGTTACCACCAAGGAGGATGGTCAGTCCATATCATTTAGGGCTTTTACTGTCCTCTCCCCTCCAAATACGTAATACATAACTTTTTTTTTTTAAAGGTAAGATTTACTGAGGAAAAAAATCCACAATGCAAAAGGCAGAAACCATGATTAGCTTGATGCGTGTTTGCAAAATGAAGGTCCATGTAAGCACCACCTATCAAAATGCGTAGCTTCTTATATCATCACTAGCTCCCAGAATCTTCCTTGTGCCCCTTCAAAGTCACTATTCCCGCTCTTCTGACTTCTGCCTCTAGAGATTAGTTTTTAAAGTGAAATCATTGTCCTAAGCACCACCCAGATAAAAATACAGAACATTTTCAGCAAGCCAAATGGATCCCCATCCCACCCAAAGAGAACGACTCTTTTGATTTCTATTCCAATAAATTTTGTTTTGGTTTTATATGGATGGAATTATACAGATCATGTATAATGTATACAGAACAGTATGTGCTGTTTTCTGTCTGGCTTCTTTTGCTCAACAGTATGTTTCCTTGTGAGTTTCGTCCATGGTGCTGCATAAGCAGACATTCATTTCTTCTCATTGTTATATAGTATTGCACTATAGGAATATTCCACAATATATTCGTCCATTTTATGTTGATGAATATTTGTGTGGGTCCCAGTTTTTCTGCTGTTAGAAATAATGCTGCTGTGAACATTCTTGTACGTGTCTTTCAGTGCTCTTATATACACATTTTTATTTCTCATATATGTAAGAAGGAAATTGGCAACATTGTAGGGTGCTAATGTGTTTTTAGTAGACAATGCCAAGCAATTCTCAATGTTGTACCAATTTATATGCCTGCAATACAGGGAAGCTCTGGTTGCTCTCCATTCTTACCAACAGTTGTAATTATAAGTTTGTTTGATTTTTTTTTTTTAATTTAGCAATTCAGGAGGAGCAGCAATGTAGGCCACACCACTCCTTTTAGCTCTGTCTAAAAGGAGGTATATAGTATTATCTCATTAAGATTGTAATTTGCACTTCCCTGAAAAATAAGATGTTGCGTTCTTACATTGGCCGTTTTCCTATCCTCTTTTGTGAAAAATACCTACTTAAATCTTTTTGTCCATTTTTCTATTGTATTACCTATCTTTTTCTTACTGATGTATGAGAGCTTACAAAAAAAAAAAAAAAACCCCATAAACACACGTCTTTTGTTATTTATACAAATATCTGTTCCCACTGTGTTGCTTACCTTTTCATGTTCTTGACAACGTCTTTTGATGAGCAGAGGTTTTAAATTTACATTAGTCCAATTTATCAATTATTTTCTCATAGTTGATGCTTTTCATGTCCTATTTAAGAAATCATTGCTTGGGATGCCTGGGTGGCTCAGTCGGTTAATGGTCCAACAGGCTGGGTGTGGAGTCTGCTTAAGATTATCTCCCTCCCACTTCCTCTACTCCTTCCCCAGTACTTGTGATCTCTCTTCTCTCTCTAAAAAAAAAAATAAATCATTGCTCATCCTAATGTGATAAAATATTTTCCTATGTTACCTTCTAGAAGATGATTGTTTTTCCTTTTATATCTGAAGGTGAGTTTTCTGAATAGTGTAAAGAAGGGGTCATTTTCATTTACCACCCCCCCAATATGGAAATTCAAGGGACTCAGCATCGTATGTTGTAAAGGCCATCCTTTCCTCAATGTGGAGTAATGACACTATTGTCAGATATCTGGTAACCATATAGGTAGACATCGTCTCTAGATTTTATTTCATTGATTCGTCTGCTCTTATGTTATTATTGCACGTTCTTAATTATTTTGCTTTATACTAAATCTTAAAATCTGGTAATACAAGTCTTCCTGTTTTCTTCTTCTTAAAGCTTAAAACAAAGTAGTGTTTTCTTTTCTTTTCTTTTCTTTTTTTTTTTTTTTGCATGTACATGCACCACACACACACATACTGAGAGACAAATCTGTGAACTTGATACAGATTGCATTAGATCTAAAAACAAATTTGGGGATAAAAATATTGAATATTTTAATCAATGAACATGGAAGAGCCCTTCATTTACTTAGGTTTTCTTTAATTTGTTTCAGTAATGTGTTGTTTTCAGTATAGACGTCTTATACATCTTTACTAGATTTATCCTAACTTACATAATACTTGTTTGATGCTATTATATATGCTGTTTTAAAAATTTCCTTTCCTAATTGTTGCTGGCATATATATAGAAGTACAAATGATTTTTTTGTACACTGACTCTATATTCACCAATTTTGCTAAATTCAATTATTAATTTGAATCTGAAAATCTATAAATTATTAGTTTGAATCTGTAAATTTAAAAAAATTCTGTGTACACAATCTTATCAACTGCAAATAATGACAGCTAAAGTGCATTTTGGGGGGAGTTAAATTACTTATATCTCCAATTTACAGAACAGACACATTTCCAATCACAGCATTCAAAATAAAACATTAACTGTTTTTTTAATACCCTTAAAATGTTTAACTTACGTTTTTGTGATTGTATGGGATAACTCAAAACAACATCTACTTCTGTCCACAAGAAAATTCAGCACCCAAATGAACCCCCACATTTCCTACAGGGAAACAAATTTTTTTTTGTATTTTACCATGCTAAGGTAGAAATTAATTTCTGCGGACAAAAGTACTGAAGTTGGGGCACCTGGGTGGCTCAGTGGGTTAAAGCCTCTGCCTTCAGCTCAGGTCATGATCCCAGGGTACTGGGATCGGGTCCTGGGATCGAGCCCCACATTGGGCTCTCTGTTCAGCAGGGAGCCTGCTTCCCTCTCTCTCTGCCTGCCTCTGCTTACTTGTGATCTCTCTGTCAAATAAATAAATAAAATCTTTAAAGAAAAAAACAAAGTACTGAAAAGTTAATTCAAGTCTGCATCTATACCAGCAAGTACCTTCTTATATGATTTCCAACAATTTAAATATTTTTCAAGATATATTATTTTCTACCTAAATATAATTGGACACCGAATTCAATATAATTGTCAATATCTATTGAGATACTAGTACTTCGGGAATGGAGGATAAAATATAAGACACATGGCCTCCCACATCAATCATCTGTGATCATGGCAGACATTGCTAATCAATCATGACCTTCTCCACTATTTAGTCCAGAAGGGGTCTGAGAATCCTTCTTGATGCAGGGTTCCAGGCAATTACTACCATCAGCTGACTGGCTCTGTTACTTGAAATAAAAGCTTTTTGCCATCTTTAGAATTTCTGGCAACATTTAATTCTCCTATATCCTTAAAGCTCCTAGAAGCTTACTCCTTCCAACATAATCATCCTAAATTTTTCTCTAAATTGTCTAATATTAAATAGCTATGTTTGAATTGTATTGCATTTAAGGTGGGATGAAAGAAGATAACTGGCTGTCTTGCTCACCACCTCCAGCACGTCTGCTCAGGTAGGCAGTTCCTTGGAGAGGTAATCTCAGGACAGGCCCTAACCCTCACCTTCATATTTTTAGAAACCTTATTCAATCAGCTGTCCCTGAGTTTATCAAGCTCCCAGGCTCTGACTCAGGAGGATACTAACTAGAGACAGATTTATAAATGAGAATGCCAGCTGACTGATTCATAGTGGGAGTACAAAACTTTCCAGTGGGTAGAATGCTGTTTTCTCTTACTTGGCAGATTCACTCCTTCATATTGAGCTACCTTGAAAAGTGTTTTAGGAATTGGGAGGCTGAGTGATTAAGAGTTCAGATTCTGGGGTAGAATCCCAAGTTTGAATCCAGGTCTTGGTGATATCAGAAAAGCTGGGTTTAGCTTCTAACTCTGTTTTCTCATCTAGATATCTGGGGTGCGGGAAGTTAGAGTAATTACTTCTGAGGGTTCAATGCACATGCATCATTTAATAGCTTAAGATTGGTCACATAGAAAAAGTCAATACATAATGAATTATTGCAGACTCAGCACAAAGGGAAAAGGATATTTTTAAGGACCATTTTGCCCAGACTATGGAAGAGTTTTGAACAGCTCTTCCTCTTTGGTAGGAGCCCAAATCATTAGGGTTCCTCTGATAAAGTATCTGTTACTTTCTTTTCATTGGGTACTTCTGGATGAATATCAATAAATTCTTTTTTTTTCTTCTTTTTTTTGGCGGGGAAAGGGCAAAGGGAGAGAGAAAGAAAATCCCAGTAGACTCCCCACTGAGTGGGGAGCCCAATGCCAGACTCAATCTTACAATCTTGACGTCATGACCTGAGCCAAAATCAAGAGTCAGACACTTAACCAACTGAGCCACCAAGATGCCCCAATACTGATAAATTGTTAAACACCGAATCTCCCTTCTCTAGATTTCATGCTTTACTTCCACTCTCCTCTGACAGCAATCATATGATTAGATCAAATAAAAGGTCTAGGTTATAACCTTTTTTCTATTGGAAAATGAAATAGGCTAACTCTAAGGAAATAGGCTGGGCATCTCAATTAGATGCCAGACTGGGGCATATTTTGGTTTTTGCCTGGCCTTAGGAGATACCTTGACCTCCTGATAGAGTTCTGGGAGAGGCAAGGAGAGATACTGAGGAGCAGGTGTGTGCATTTCTACGGTGGTTATACTGGAAGTGGAGGGAGAGGAAGAAAGGAATGTTTCCAGAGTGGTTGTGTGTATTATAGTCACTTCACCTGTGCTTATTCTTTCAAATGACCCTATAACTTTAGTCTATTATCCACATTTTATGGACAATGTATAGAAGGTGTGAATAATTACACTAAAACCCCAGGACTAGCAGGTGCCTTTGAACATCTGGTGGACTTGAACCTACAGCTGTCTGATATCATGGTCCATGCTCTTTCCACCACAACTTACTGACGACTTTTAGTTGATTTTCAGAGGCTGACATTTCTTCTGAAATCATCTCAAAGGTTATAGTCTGAAGACACCATATCAGTTAGTGTGATCACAAAATCTCTGTTCATCTATATAAATATTAGAAGACAAAGCTGTGAGGGTGAAATGATACCATGTGGGAGGATGATACTCAGTGGGAAGAAGAAATGATTTAAACCAGTGGTTCTCCGGCTTGAGTGTGCTTTAGACTCACCTGCAGGGCTGACTAAAATATAAATTGCTAAGCCCCACCCAGAGAGATTCAGGGGGTCTGGGGGAGGGGCTGAGAATTTGCATTTCTGACAAATCCACAAGTGATGTTGCTGCCTCTGGTCTAGTGATTTCACTTTGAGAAACACAGGCTGATTTAAATGAGAATGGAAAAGACACTAGGCCAGAGGGTTAAATATAAAAGAAGTAATACCCTTCAAAAGATGAATGGATAAAGAAGATGTGGTTCATAAATACAATGGAATATTACGCAGCCATCAGAAAGGATGAATACCCAGCATTTGCATCAACATGGATGGAACTGGGGGGAATTATGTTAAGTGAAATAAGACAAGCAGAGAAAGACAGTTATCATATTGTTTCATTCATATGTGGAAATTAGGAATAGCACAGAGAACCATGGGGGAAGGGAGGGAAAACTGTAGGGGGAGAAATCAGAGGAGATGAACCATGAGAGACTATGGACTCCAGTGAACAATCTGAGGGTTTCAGAGGGAAGGGGGTGGGGGTATGGGGCCGCTGGACAATAGGTATTAAGGAGGGCACATGTGATAAGCACTGGGTGTTATATGCAACTAATGAATCATTGAACACTACATCAAAAATCAGTGATGTACTATACAGTGGCTAACTGAACATAATAAATAAATAAATAAATATCAATGTTAAAAAAAAAAAAGTTTATTCCCTACAGTTCCATATCCTTCATTTTCCAGGGTCCACACTCTTGCTGTCATTCATTTCCATGGCTGGTCCAATGTGGTAGCTATTAATTCTGGGAGGGGTGGAGAGAGGGCTGAAGGGGAGAAGAGTAAGATGGGCCAAGTGATGGAGGAGGAAGAGGAGGCTGTTAGCTTGGGGAATGAGACAGCAGCTCTGTTACCTGCCTGCATCTAGGCTACCCTTTTCAGAGGAAAACTGACTCTGCCCAACCTTCTGCAAGGAAGGGCAGGCCAGTTTAGAGAATGGTGCCAGGCAATAGAGCCGCTGGGATCATCCCCAGGTGAAGGGTGTGGACAGCCAGGCCTCCAAGAGGAAAGGTTCACACCACAGAAATGGTCTTGAACTTACTTATGCTTCTGTACTGATGTATGAACCAATCCAAACCTAAGCTTTCCTATCAAACTGCTCCCTAGGTATCTCCCACCACTTTGCAAGAGAATAAAACCCAGTGAGGAGATTCTTGGGAGCTTCCCCATGGTAGATCAGGAAAGTCACCTAGGGAAAAGGAGCCTGAGAAGTTTAAGCAATTTGCTTTACTACTTACTATCCAATATTGGACGTCGAGTCTGGAATGTAGTTTGAGGTAGATAGGGAAAAATATTTTCTTCTTAACAGATTGTCCTTGGGCAAAGAAGAATGTCAACAAACCTAAGAAAAAGCTTTATCTGCAGTTAGCTGTCACAGCTCAGGTGTTTGTTTTTCTATCCCTTTAGCTTCATACATTGCTTTAGGTGAAAATAATGGTGATTAATTTCAGGCATTGTTGGCTTCTTCTAAGGAATAGGTTTGTAAGATTTCTGAGAGGCCTTGTTTTCTTGGCCTTGAAGAAGAAACGTTAATGTTAGAAGTTCTTAGTCATTTTGAGAAGTATTGTGATGTTAATTTATGTTTTGCAAATAGTGCTTAAACACCTACTGTGTGCCAGGCACTGTTTAATGTTAGTAGTATCAGTCGTGGAAAGAGCATTGAGCCCAAAGTATCAAGGCCAGAGTACATGTTTCTGCTCTATGGCCCACAAGCTGTATGTCCCATGGCTCTTCAGAGCTGAAATCCCATTTGCAAAATAGGCACACTCAGCACATAGGATTGCTGCACAAGGGCTTTAAAAAAAAAAAAAAAAGCCAAAAACCCAGAAAGGGGCATTCTTAAGCAGTGGAGCCCATCTTCTCTTGCCATTATTCATACAGACTTAGTTGCACAGCCTTGGATGAGCACAGGGCCTGACACAGAGTGGGTGCTCCAGAGCCATCTGTGGAAAGAGGAAAAGAAAAGATAGGAGGAAGTCCAGTAGAATGAGTAGGTCCTTGGCCTTTGCATTTTAGCTTCAGTTCCCTCAGAGCAAAGGTCCATGATAAGGTGGTCAACTAATTGATGAGGCAAGAGCTGAGTTATGCCATGGAGATTCATTCCAGGTCAGGCCTGGGCACCAGTCCACATTCTCTCTCCTACTGACCACTGAGTCTTTCAGAGCATGTCTCTTCTGAGCTGTAGTCTCTGAAAAATGGACATGTTACTCCCATTCTACTTACCCCACTGGACTATTCTGAGGATCAAACAAGAGAGGAGATATCCCTGTGTCTTGAAAATCATAAAGTACAATATAGACAAGATGGTTTCTTATTTATACTTCTATTTACACCTGCCTCTTTTCAGCAAAAGATTCAAAAGGAGGTTTTGTATTATCTCACTGGCTTACTAGGGTCTTGCTCACTCATGAACTTGGAAACTTACTGTGGTAAGCTGAAAGCAAGATATTTTTAAACAAGAAAACAATGCCCTTCCCAAGTATTTTTAGGAGGAAGCCCACAGGACAAACAAAGAGTAGCCAGAATATTGTGAAAGGGACAGAAAGGAAGTGATGTTCAACAGCCAGGAAGGAGGGCAGGCAAACTAGGCACTGGGGGACCTTGGCTGATGGTAGGACTGATCAGAGCAAATTCGTGTTGCTATAGTAACAGACTGATCTTCCTTCAGTGGAGATGGCTTCCTAACGGAGGTGATCCACAGGAAGTCTGGGTCTTCACCACTTCCTTCAGGGGTTGGCATTTACTGGGCAAGGACCTCTGCTCTGTTAACTGCAGCCTGAACTGTGTGTTGGTCCCCATGTGAGCTTCAACAACAGGGTGCTCTGCAAATAGCTACAGGGTCAGGCCAGAGGGACAAACAAACAAACTTGGCAGGCAAAAGGAAGAAGGAGTTCTGGGCACTGGGGCCAATGAAGAAAATACACCTGAGCTAAAGGTGGGAGCCCTCCAGTTAACTGAAGGCATTCTGGAATATGATCCAGTTTTTCTAGACCATCCCACTTTCAAAGAAAAGCTAAATATCTGGATTTTCAAAGGGAAACATCCTGCTTTTAAATGCAGAAATACAAGGCAGGGCCAATAAGGTATCTCTCTGATTTACTTGTTTGCAGTCTCTAGGTTAAACCCTCATGTGTCTCTCAAACACACTTCTATTGATGTGTGTGAACTTCTCATAAGAGACCTCAGCAACATCCCTATGTACCTTGTACTATCTCAGAGAGTCCTGAACTCTTAGAATGGCTGTGGTAGATCTGTTCAGAATCCAGGCAATATGGTACAGGGGTTATGAGCTGAGGCTCTAGAATCCGATAGCCCTAGGATTGACTTCCTGCTTTAGCTCTCCCCAAACTTTCAGCTCTTCTGTGTGACCTTGGATCTGACACTTAACATTTAGGAGCCTTGAGTTTCTATTCTGACATGGAGCTAGTTATACTTTGTTCTTCAAAGGGCTATCAAGAGCAGCAAATGAAATACATATAAACTACTTGGGGCCATGACTGACCCATAAGTGAACACTGAACAGATGTTACATATTCTCACTGTTAATACTAAATAGTAGTTTACTGAGTGGTGGGTTTTCAAGCATTTTAGTGAAACCTCATTAAACATCCTTCTTTATTTTTGTTTAAGATTTTATTTATTTATTTGACAGAGAGAGAGATAGAGATCACATGTAGGCAGAGAGACAGGTGGGGAGCGGGGGGAAGCAGGTTCCCCGCTGAGCAGGGAGCCCAATTCAGGGCTGGATCCCAGGACCCTGAGACCAGACCTGGGCCAAAGGCAGAGGCTTAACCCACTGAGCCACCTAGGTGCCCCTAAACATTCTTCTTTAAAGCAGGCATTCCCTCTCAGGCTTCCAGGCTGTATCCCACAGGGTTGTGGGTCCAGCCAGGCCTCTCCCATGCTCAATGATGACAATTACTGCCACCACTGTCGCCATCACCACTATCATCACCATGACTACATCACCATTCTCCTCCTCCTCAGCATCCCTAGAGCCATGATATAGTAAGTGCCATGATGGCTCCATTCCTCCATTGGTGCTTTCCATGTCTGTTCTGCTATATTCTCACAGCAACTCTAAGCACTAACAACTATTCTCCCTTTCACCCTACTTTGTGAGGGAGAATGATAAGGTGCCCAGGAATTAAATATCTAGCCTCAAGTTCCCACCAGGGAACATCAGGGCTAGATTCAGCGCAGGCCTGCCAGATTCTGAAGCCTGAGCTTTTCCCCTTACCCCACGCTCCCGATAACTTTCAGAAATGGAGGTTGAGGAAGTAACAGATGATGCAATTGGGGTCGACTAGAGTGGCGTTTTGAGGTGCGTGTCTCTTTGTATTTTGCTATGCTGCTGATCATTTTGTCTTTTTCAGATGGTTCACAGCAGTTTATTTACAATCAAGAACTGATAGTTTATTCACGCAAATATCTCTTTGAAAGGTGCCAATTACAGTTCCAATTACATTTCTGAAGGCTAGTGGTAGGGAGTCAAAGTGTTGTTCTTCTCTGTACTACCCCCTTAGCTACAGAACATGGTAAAACAGCTTTCTTTGAGAGGAGCCCTGACTGGGGCCAGGAGAGCCATGCCACAGGGAAGGCTGATACCAAACAGAGCCTCTGGCCAGGGTGCTCACTACCTACCAGTTCATGTCCTCAGCTGGGATTCATTCTCCTAGACAAGCCATCTGTCTTGTGTGACTCCCAAAAGGGGAGTTTCTTCTTGGCCCTAGTTTACACTCCCAGCCATGAGGCTAGCACTTCCTCTTGCCCTCTCTGCCTCATCACCAAGACACCAAGTCACAGCGTACCGGTGGTCAGTGGGTTCGCAGTGACAGAGCAGCTGCTGTGGGTAAGGTCCTGAGCTGAGCACCAGTGGGACACAAAAGGTAGGTGATTCCAAGTAACCGGAGTCAAACCTCTACATGATGCCTCAGGGAGACACAGCATCAAGTCTGCAAACTGGGGCTGGGCATGGGGTGTGATTGACATCTGGCTGCTGTGAGGCTCGAGTGTGATTCTGCATTGTGAGTAACTGCATGGAAACGAAAGAACTTCGTCAGCAGAGGCAGCGTAGCACAGAGAGAAGCTTATCAGACATCGTCTGCCGCAGACTTGCTCTGTGCGCTGGGGCTGGCGGCTTCCACTGGAGTCAGACTGTCTGGGCTCCCTTCCCAGCCTTGCCACATTCTAGCCATGTGACTTCAGAGGGCTAATGGATTCCTAGTGCCTCGCTTTAGTTATAGGGAAAATGGGGATGAGAGTAAATTTCTTCCAGAGGCTGTAGGAGTATTAAATAAAATAATGTGGAATGTTGAAGACCATGCCTGGCACGTCATGGTGACCATTAGCAATGATAACAACAACAATAATAAATATTAATATTCTTAGCAAGTTCCAGTTTCAGTGCTAAGTTTTATTCTATTTTATAGCTACACTTAATCTGTAGATGACCTCAATTGCTCTTGACTCCAAATTTATGCAAGCCTTACCCCTGTCCTGAGCGTCAGAGTCACACTCACACGTATACACAACTGTATGAGTATACATGTGTATGGGTTTCTTTGCATAGACATCTAAACAACATTTTGAAGCCTTCCATGCCTCTCACCTGACTCCGGTCTCTACCCTGGCTCCACTAAACCTTCTCCTCTCTCAGCTCAGCAACGTCAGCACCATCTTTCCTGATGCTTAAGCCAGAATGCTTGAAGTCATCCTTGATTCCAGTGTCCCACTACCCTGCTGGTCATCCAGCAGCAAATCCTATTGGCTCTCTGTTCCAACACATCTGGAATCTGACCACTTGTCACCACCTCCCCCCACATCTACTCTGCTCCTAGTCATCCTTCCCTCTTCCCCAGAGGACTGCTACAGCCTCTTCACTGGCCTTGGCTCCTGCTTCTGTCCTTGCCCCCCCTTTCAGCTACTCTCCACGCAGCCAGAAGGAGTTTTTTTTTTTAAATTAATTTATTTTTTATTAACATATAATGTATTATTTGTTCCAGGGATACAGGTCTGTAAGTCATCAGGCTTACATATTCCACAGCACTCACCATAGCACATACCCTTCGCAATGTCCATACTCCAGCACCCTCTCCCTACCCCCACTCCCCAGCAACACTCGGTTTGTGTTGTGAGATTAAGAGTCTCTTATGGTTTGTCTCCCTCCCAATCCCAGCCTGTTTCTTTTTTTCCTTCCCTACCCCCCAAAACTCCCTGCCCTGCCTCTCAAATTCAGAGGGAGCTTACTAAAACAGAAGCCATGTCACTGCTCTGCTTGATACCCTCCAATGTCTTCCCATCACCCTGGGAATGACACCAAGTTCCACACAACCTGCAAGGCTCCTCAGCCCTGGCTCACAGCGCAGGCTCACCAGTTCCATCTCCTATCACCTCCCCCTCTCACTGAACTCTGTGGCAAGTCTGCTACCGTAGCTCAGGGTCCTGACGCTTCCTAGTCCTCCTGCCTGCCTGGCATGCTCTTGCCTTGAAAGTCCACATGCCTCAGCCTCTACATTTTTCTGATCCCAGCTCAAATAATGTCAACCACAGAGATCTTCCACATCTATGGCATAAAGGAGAAACCCCATCTCTTGTCCTTCTTGGTTCTCCCACCCTTATCTTGCCTGATTTTTCTTCACAGCACATGTCCCCTTTTGACCTATCCTATTTATTTTTTATTATTGTTGTTTTTTGTCTCTCTCCCTCTGTTAGAACATAAGCTCCAGGAGAACGGGATTTTGTTCTGTTCACTGTTGAATTCTCATCACAAGAACAGTACCTGGTACCCAGTAGACAATCAAATAAATATTTGTCTTATTAAGAAGGAAGGGAGGAATGAAGGGAGGAATGAAGGGAGGAACATTAAAAACTTCATTTTTCCTATTTCTAAAGATCAGTGGTTGAGTTAGCGGCTTTCTCTAATGGCCCTTCTAGCTCAAGCACTATATCACTCTGGCAGGTCAGGAGAATTCTCATGGCCTGTTCTTGGCTCCTATGTCTTACCAAGGCCAGATCATTTGGAAGACTGGAGTGCTTCTTCACAATAAATTAAGCCATCTGCAATCCCAAGTCTCATGAGCTAAGTCAGATTGTCCTTAAAAAGACCGTCTTGAGCAAATTTCAAACCTTCTCACTTTTAACCCCAGTGATGGTTATTTTCCATCTGCCCACTTCCAACCATCCGTTTCCTGCCAGCCATTCCTCCGCCCTTTTCTGTCCCAGGAGGCTGATCCATGGAACTCCTATGCTGGGTCTCTGGCATGTCAGCTTTGCTGACCGGGTTTGGCCAGGAGAGGAGAGGCAGAATGGGAGAAGGGCTATGCTGCACCTGCTCCTTCTTTGTCTCCTCGCTGCCATTGCCACACTGGTCTGTGACCCCAGTACCTAGGAGGCAGCTCTATTCTCCTATCTCCAGTTCTCACTGAGCTCTAGAACACACTTGTCTTCCCTTCCTTTTTAGCTCTAGGGCTGGAAATGTCTCCTTGCTGTTCACTGGCAGTCCCTGAAGCTTCGACATCTTTTGTTGGATCCATTTACCCTCTAACTAATTCCTTTATTAAAGATACTTTGATGAAACCCTGTGAACAGAATTCTATTTCCTACCTGCCCAGACCCTAACAATAGCCAGTGAATCCAGTTCTTCTGCACTTGGAAACGTGTATAAGTTGAGGTCCGTAGTTTTGGCGAGTAAACATGGGAGTCTGCATGTGTGTTGGTTTTAAAGTTGTTCAGAGCTGGGCCTTCAGGTCTTTTACAATCTGGCAAGAAATCTTTGTGTCCTTTTTACTTGGTTCAATTTCCAGACCCATGGAACAAAGACTTCTTGGGGGAAATGCCCACAGATTAACATACATTGGAAGTTTCTCTGATACATGTTTAGGGAGAGGGTAGAAAAATCTGGCTGAGTATTGCTTAATACTAATGTTCTGACAGCTCAAAGGAAATGCTTGACTCAACCTCTTTACTGTACAGGTATGAAAAATCACTCTGTGTGCCTTTCCTGGGAGAAGAGTTTTGAATTCTTTACTTTATCTTTATCCAGAACAGTTATGCACATTCCTGAGGAAGCAAGCCTTAAATCCACAAAGTGGGGTGACGGGGCAGTGGCAGAATGCCAGGAAACATATTATCATGTGTGCTAACTCTGTTTGAGAAAACAGACCATTTTAAACCTAAGCAGGTTACATAAAAACAAAAACAAAAAAAACCCCGAACAAACAAAAAAAACAGTGAAGTGAAGCATAATCAAAGAGCCCTAGCACCAAGAATGTAAAATGAGAGCACAATATAAACTGAAAAAAGAAAAAAAATAGGAAAAAATATAAATACGTGGAGAGGAGCAAGAGAGTTAAAGAAGAAGGCAGGTTAATAATAAAGTAAAATGTTTTATTCTTTTGTCAGAGATAGAAACACATCTCTAAAGACACGTATGTTTCAAAATAAGTTACGCCAGCTACTGGGGGTTCTCCAATTATCACCGACAATAAAGAATGAACTTGATTTCCCCATGTGGTCACAGGAACAAAATTCACAACTATAGAGTTGGGGGTGGGCAAAGTTTTACAACTGGAAGGTTGCAGTGATTCGTGCTTGCTGAGTTCAGCTCCGTAACTGCTGACCACACAAATCAATCAAAACACAAAGGATTGGAGTTCATTAACTAGTAAGCCCTCTCCCTCCTACCAGAGAGGAGAGAGAGGACAGCAGAGGCTGAAAACCAGGGTGGATGCCTGGTGAGGGAAGAATTGCTCTCTCAGCCAGACCCTTTGATTCACCAGATGCAAAGGCACCAATGTGTGCTCTTATGTGAAGCTCATAGCAGTTCTGTGACTTGGGCCACGGCCAGAATACACATACTTTCTTGTTTCAATCAAGCCCTGAAAGGACCCTGTATTCTGAGATGAACTCCTCGTCTCCTGCTAGTTCCATAACCAAGGCCATATGAGACTCTCTCCGAACCTTCTGAAAACTAGTATCTATGCTATTTCTATGCTCCACCAGGCTCCACAGGCACATCCCCCCTGAGACTTAGTGCTCAGAGTTTCCCTCTCTAAGCAGATTGGCAGTCCTCCTTTTCCCAGTACACAAAACTTACATGGCACATTATATTTTTTCTTTGTTTTCTCTTAGGAGTTCATGTCACTCACCATCTTTCTGTTTTTGTCTTGGTGGACAGGAAACTCTGAGCAAATGCAACCATATTTGAAGTTCTGTTTTTTTTTTTGTTTTTTTTTTTTTTAATAACAAGACATCTTCAGTGCTAATCTATGCAGGTGTCTAAATATAAAACATACATATGAAGTACTATTCTGAGTGCAGCAAAGACAGAATAGCTCACGAATCTGGCCTCTTCTCACCTCCCTCCTTTCTTGGTCATCTCTAAGTCAACTTCTAAGATCTCTCTTGGGGTAGAGAGGGTTCCACGATCAAGATCCAGAAAGCACACAGCACAAAGGAAAGGATCAATACATAGGACTATATCAAGTTAGTTTCTGTATTTAAAAAAAAGTCACCCAAAATAAAATAAAGTAAGAAATTGATAAGGAGAAGATATTTCTAATTCTTAAATGAGCAAGGAATGTGTTTGGGATTATATAATGAGTAACAAATGAACCAGAAAAAGACAAACCTTCCAATTAAAAAAATGGACAAGAGATATAAATAAGCAATTTTTAGAAGAGAGAAACTGGCCAGTTAAGATATGGAAAGATGGTCAACTGCACTAGAAATTAGGAAGTTGTAATTAAAAGAACAATTTCACAAGTATCAGGGAAATGGTTTATTTGTTTTTTAGATTATATTTATTTTTTTATTAGAGAGAGAGGGCAGGTGGGGAGTGGGAGGAGCAGAGAGAGAGGGAAAGAGAGAATCCCAGGCACACCTAATCTCAGCGCAGAGTCCAATATGGGGCTCAATCTCATGACCCTGAGGTCATGACCTGAGCTGAAATCAAGAATAAGGTGATAAACCGACTGAGCCACTCAGGCATCCCAGGGAAATGTTTTGAAAGTCTGATAATAACTATTGCTGAGAAGATGTGGAGAAATTCTGCTATGCCGCTGGTGGGTGTGTCAATCGAGACAAGTATTTTTGAGAACAACTCTCAGTGCCAAGAGAAGGTGAAGCTGCACAGATGTGATGACCTCTGTGGCAGGAGCCCTCTCCCAGATGTGAGTTGCAGGTACACAAACTAGAGAGTCTTCACACGTGCGCAGCAACATATGTACAAGAGAGCTCACAACAGCGGGTCCCGTAATGGCAAAAATGTGCAAACAGGCTAAATGTCTATCAATATGGAAACAAGTAAATAAACTGTGGGTAATTCATTCCATAGAATGTTCTTCAAGCAATTAAAACAAATAATTCCAACCTGCTGATATCAATGTAGATAAACACTGAGAACAATTTGGGGTTGAAAAGGCAAGTGACAGAAGGCACAGTACCATCTGCCTAAGGCTGACAGAACAACAACAGATAATGTTATGTGGGTACATGCATAGCTAGTAAAAGTATGGAAATCTGAAAAGAGCATTCCCATCACTTCAAGAATCTGGTGACCTCAGGGAAGTAAGGAGGGGGCAGAAGTAGGCCGGGCACAATGGGGACAACAGCATATTGGGGACATTTTTGTTTTCATTATAAAAGAAAAGATCTGAGTCAAATATGGCATTATTCGTTAAATCTGGATGAAGGGTAAATTGATTTTTGTCTTATTATTCTCCTACATCTTTGAACTTTTTATAATAAAAATAATATATTTTCATGAAGATTACTCTAATTGTGAAATCGAGTAAACTCAGCCATGATTTCTGGTCCAAGTTTTTCCCTTTTGTTGTCCAACTCTTGACCTTCTACCCTGATTGTAAAGGTCTTGCTATTTACATGCTCCAGTCACTGTTTTTAAATGAGATGACACATGAGAAGATTCTAGCATGGTGTCTAACACGGGGCAAGCACATCCGTTTCTAGTCACACCATCCTACTTAAAAGCTGTTCTGCAGCAGTATATGGTATATAATAAGTGGTATAGTATATATGGGATGTATATGGGGGAAAATCCACATCCAGACTCGTTCATGTGCTTGGCAGAGTTCATGTCCACATAGCAATAGGGCTGGGGTCTTTTTTCCTGGCTGGTTTCTGGCTGGGGTTTTTCCCAGCTTCTGTAGGTGGCCTGTATTCCTTGACTCATTGCCCCTTCATTTCTCAAGCCAGCAACAGTGGGTCGAGCCTTTCCCATGCCTCATGTTCTTCCTGCTTCTTCTAATTGATTCTTCTTCCTCATATTCTGCTTTTTTGGGCCTATAGTGAGACCACTGGACCCACTTAGATAATTTAGGAGAATCCCAAGAGCTTAATTCCATCTGCAATATTTCTGTTTGATGTGGAAAGTAACACAGTCATAGTTTCCAGGATGAAGCTATGGACATGTTTTGGGAGCCATCATACTGCCTACCACACCTTCATTCAATTACTTTGGGAACAACAGTAATGAAAAGAACAATACCAGTGTTACAATCAACAAACAGGATGCCTAGTGAATCCTAGGCCCATGAAAAGAAATCAGGCAATCTGACCCCAAAGCTTGTGTTCTTAACCACTAGGCCACTGCTGAAGTGTTTGAACTACACATTCTTCAATTTGGACAGACAACAGATTGCTATTTTAGTTCAGATTTTCATTATTTCTTGCTAAATTCCTTGTGGTATTCCAGTACAGAAGCGAGGTTTCAGGATGGGTCTGGAGAGATGGAGGCTTGAAAGTCCTTTCCATTTAAAGAGGAAATCTGAATATTTTTACTCACCCAACAGTGACAAAGTCATGGGATTAGGGTCTTACGTATGTCACTTATACATGTAGGATGGGACACAGAATCAATATAAAAGGATTAATCATACACCAGGAACAAACAGAAAATTTGAAGAGACTGATTACGAGCAATAAAATTGAATCAGTAATCAAAAAACTCCCAACAAACCAAAGTCCAGGAGCAGATGGCTTCACAGAATTTTACACAACATTTAAAGAAGAGTTGATACCAACTCAGGAAATAACAGATGTTGGCAAGAATGCAGGGAAAGGGGAACCCTCTTATACCGTTGGTGGGAATGCAGACTGGTGCAAACACTCTGGAAAATGGTATGGAGTTTCCTCAAAAAGTTAAAAATAGAACTACTCTATGACCCAGCAATTGTACTACTAGGTATTTATTCAAAAGACGACACTGATTTGAAGGGGCATGTGCACCTGAATGTTTATAACACCTATGTCCACTATAGCCAAATTATGGAAAGAATGCAAATGTCCATTGACTAATGAATGGATAAAGAAGATATATATAATATATATATATAGTAATATTACATTATATGTGGTTATAATGTAATATTATAGTAATACTACATTGGTTATAATGTAATATTATAGTAATATTACCTTATATATGGTTATAATGTAATATTACACAGTCATTAAAGAATGAAATCTTGTCATTTGTAACAACATGATTAGAACAAAAGGTATTATGCTAAGCAAAATAAAGACAGAGAAACACAAATACAGTATGATTTCATGTATATGTGGAATTTAAGAAACAAAACAGATGAACACAGGGGAAGGGAAGGAAAAATAAAGATAAAACAGAAAGGGAGGCGAACCACAAGAGGCTCATAAATATAGGGAACAAACTGATGGTTGCTGGAAGGGCTGTGGGTGAGGGATGGGCTAGATGGGTGATGGACATTAAGGAAGACACTTGTTGGGATAGGCACTGGCTGTTGTATGTAAGTGATGAATCACTAAATTCAACTCCAGATATCAATACTACACTATATGTTAACTAACTTGAAGTTAAATAAAAACTTGAAAGAAAAATAAATAGATAAAGAAGAGTTAACACCTATTCTTCTCAAGCTTTTTCAAAAAATGGAAGAGGCGGGGCGCCTGGGTGGCTCAGTGGTTTGGGCCGCTGCCTTCGGCTCGGGTCATGATCTCAGGGTCCTGGGATCGAGCCCCGCATCGGGCTCTCTGCTCCGCAGGAAGCCTGCTTCCCTCTTTCTCTCTCTCTCTCTCTGCCTGCCTCTCTGCCTACTTGTGATCTCTGTCTGTCAAATAAATAAATAAAATCTTTAAAAAAAAAAAAAATGGAAGAGGAAGGAAAGCTTCCAAACTCATTCTATGAGACTGCATTACCCTGATGCCAAAATCAAATAAAGACATTACAAAAAAAAAAAAAAAAAAAGAGAGAGAGAGAGAGGGAACTATAGGCCAATATCTCTGATGAACACAGATGTAAAAATCCTCAACAAAATATTAGCAAACATAATCCAATAAAACATTTTAAAAAATGATTCACCACAATCAAGTGGAATTTATTCCTGGAATGCTAGGAGTGTCCAATATTCATAAATCCATTAATATGATATATCATATTACTGAGAAAAAGAATAAAAATGATATCCTCATTTCAATAGACAAATAAAAAGCATTTGACAAAATATAATATCTACTCATGATATTAACCCTCAACAAAGTAAGTTTAGAGGGAATATACCACAACATAATAATGGCCATATATGAAAAACACACAACTGATGTCATACTCAACACTAGAAAACTGAAAGCTTTCTCCCTAAAATCAGGAATAAGACTAGGATTTCCCCTTTCACTATTTTTATTCAGTGTAGTACTGGAAGTCCAACTATCAGGCAACTGAAAGGAATAAAATTATCTAACTTGGTAAGTAAGAAGTAAAACTTTCACTATTTGCATAAGACAAGATGTAGAAAACCCTAAAGACTCCACCAAAAAACTACCAGAGCTCGTAAATCAATTCAGTAAAGTCACAGGATATAAAATCAATGTACAGAAATCTGTTGCTTTTCACACTAATAATGAAGCAACAGAAAGAGAAATTAGGAAAACAGTCCCATTTACAATTGTACTAAAAATAACAAAATACTGAAGAATAAACTTAACCAAGAAAGTGAAAGACCTGTACTCTGACAAATACAAAACAACGATGCAAGAATTTAAAGAGGACACAAACGAATGGGAAGATATTCCATGTTCATGGATTGAAGGAAAAAATATTGTTAAAATGTCCATACTGCACAAAGCCATCTGTACATTTAATGCAATCCCTATCAAATCAGCAATAGCATTTTCCACAGAGCTGAAACAACAACAACCAAAAAACCCCAAAGTTTTTGTGGATGCATAAAAAGCCCTGAATAGTCAAACCAATCCTGTAAAAAGAAAACAAAGCTAGAGGCATCACAAT
This sequence comes from Mustela lutreola, assembly GCF_030435805.1. NCBI lineage: Eukaryota > Metazoa > Chordata > Mammalia > Carnivora > Mustelidae > Mustela > Mustela lutreola. The sequence goes on from NC_081294.1 coordinate 81,021,405, forward strand.
TCCAGACTTCTAGTTTTACTGCAAAGCTATACTAATCAAAACAGTATGGTACTGGCACAAAAACAGATGCATAGATCAATAGAATAGGATAGAAAGTCCAGAAATAAACCCATGACTGTACGGTGGATTAATCTTCAATAAAAGATGCAAGAATATGCAATGGGAAAAAGCCAGTCTCTTCAACAAATGGTGTTGGAAAACTGGACAGCTACATGCAAAAGAATGAAATTGGATCACTTTCTTACACCATACACAGAAATAAACTCAGAATGAATTAAAGGCCTAAATGTGAGACAGGAAGCCATTAAAATCCTAGAAAAGAACACAGGCAGTAATTCCTCTGACATCGGCCATAGCAACATTTTTCTAGATAGGTCTCCTACGGCAAGGGAAACAAAAGCGAAAATAAACTATTGGGACGACATTAGATAAAAATCTCCTGCACAGTGAAGGAAACAATCAATAAAACTATAAGGCTACCTACTGACTGGGAGAAGAGAGTTGCAAATGACATATCCGGTAAAGTGTTACTATCCAAAACATAAAAAGAACTTACACAACTCAACACCCTAAAACCAAATAATTCAGTTAAAAAATAGTTAGAAGACACGAACAGATATTCCTCCAAAGAAGACACCCAGATGGCCAACAGACACATGAAAAGATATCTGCTCAACATCACTCATCATCAGGAAAATGCAAATCAAAACCACAATGAGATACCATCTTGCACCTGTCAGAATGGCTAATATCAAGAGCACAAGAAACAGCAAGCGTTTGGTGAGGATGTGGAGAAAAAGGAACACTCATGCACTGTTGGTGGGAATGCAAACTGGAGCAGCCACTCAGGAAAACAGTATGGAGGTTCCCTTAAAAATAGATCCATCCTGTCTTGCTAATTTTGGCCATTCTAACAGGTGTAAGGTGGTATCTCAATGTGGTTTTAATTTGAATCTCCCTGATGGCTAGTGATGATGAACATTTTTTCATGTGTCTGATAGCCATTTGTATGTCTTGATTGGAGAAGTGTCTGTTCATATCTTCTGCCCATTTTTTTTTTTTACATGACTGTCTGTTTTGTGTGTGTTGAGTTTGAGGAGTTCTTTATAGATCCTGGATATCAACCTTTTGTCTGTACTGTCATTTGCAAATAACTTCTCCCATTCCATGGGTTGCCTCTTTGTTTTGTTGACTGTTTCCTTTGCTGTGCAGAAGCTTTTGATCTTGATGAAGTCCCAAAAGTTCATTTTTGCTTTTGTTTCCTTTGCCTTTGGAGACATATCTTGAGCAAGACAGGAAACAACATGTGTTGGAGAGGATGTGAAGAAAGGGGAACCCTCTTACACTGTTGGTGGGAATGCAAGTTGGTGCAGCCACTTTGGAGAACAGTGTGGAGATTCCTCAAGAAATTAAAAATAGAGCTTCCCTATGACCCTGCAATTGCACTACTGAGTATTTACCCCAAAGATACAGATGTAGTGAAAAGAAGGGCCATCTGTAGCCCAATGTTTATAGCAGCAATGGCCACGGTTGCCAAATTGTGGAAAGAATCAAGATGCCCTTCAACGGACTAATGGATCAGGAAGATGTGGTCCATATACACTATGGAGTATTATGCCTCCATCAGAAAGGATGAATACCCAACTTTTGTAGCAACATGGATGAGACTGGAAGAGATTATGCTAGTGAAATAAGTCAAGCAGAGAGAGTCCATTATCATATGGTTTCACTTAATTGTGGAGCATAATAACTAGGAGGACAAGGGGAGATGGAGAGGAGAAGGGAGTTGAGGGAAATTGGAAGGGGAGGTGAACCATGAGAGACTATGGACTCTGAGAAACAATCTGAGGGTTTTGAAGGGGGGGTGGGAGGTTGGGGGAACCAGGTGGTGGGTATTAGGGAGGGCACGGATTGCATGGAGCACTGGGTGTGGTGCATAAACAATGGATACTGTTACGCTGAAAAGAAATGAAAAATTAAAAAAAAATAGATCCATCCTAGGATCTAGTAATCATACTAGTGGATATTTACACAAAGAATACAAAAAATGCTAAATAGGTGAATTAGATTAAGGAGTGCACTTGTTGGGGTATTTGGCTGGCTCAACTGGTTAAGTGCCAGACTTGATTTCAGCTCAGGTCATGATCTCAGGGTGGTGAGATACAGCTCTGTGTCAGGCTCTGTGCTCAGTACAGTCTGCTTGTCCTTCTTCCTCTGCTTCTCTCCCTGCTCTCTCTCTCTTTAAATAAATATAATCTTTAAAAGAAAAAGGAGTACTCTTGTAATGAACACCAGATGATGTAGGAAATTATTGAATCACTAAATGGTACACCTGAAACTACATGGTATGTTAACATGGTAACCATTAACATGGTATGTTAATATGTTCAGTCATGTTAACTACTGAAATTTAAATAAAAACTTAAAAGACCCCACTAATTTGAAACAATACATGCACCCTTATGTTTATTGCAGGATTATTTATAATAGCCACATTATGGAAATAGTCTAAGTGCCCATCAGTAGATGAATGGGTGAGAAGATGTGACATATATATATATATATATATATATATATATACACACACACACATATGTGTGTGTGTGTGTGTGTGTGTGTGTGTATATATATATATATATATATATGCATACAATGGAATATTACTCAGCCATAAAAAATGAAATCTTGTCATTTGCAACCGCATGGATGGAACTAGAGGGTGTTATGCTAAGTGAAATAAATCCACCACAGAAAGACAAATAGAATATTATTTCATTCCTATGTGGAATTTCAGAAACAAAACAAGCAAATGAAAAAAAAAAAGAGCGAGAGAGACACACACAAAGCAAGAAACAGATTCTTAACTACAGAATTAAGGGTAACCAGAGGGGAGGTGGTTGAGGGGGACACAGGTGAAATAGGTGATGGGGATTAAGGAGTGTAGTTGTTTTGATGAACAATGGGTCATGTATAGAAGTGCTGAATCACTATATCATATACCTGAAACTAATATTATTACACTGTATGTTGACTACCAGGAATTTAAGTAAAAAACTTAATAAAAGAAAGTATTAATCACAGAAAATGGCCACCATGCATAAACTGAAAACAGTTGATTATAGAATAGAAATCAATTACAATTTATCAAGGACCTAATAGGTACTAGGCCCTGTATTAGGCATCTGGAATATAAAGTGGATAAAACAGACACTTCATACCCCTCTGGCCCCTGACCAGGGCTTATATTCTATAGGTTCCTCAGAGACTGACAATAAACAGTAGGCATTGAAAGTAAGTAATTACATAGTACCTTAGAAAGAGATAGAATTCTTGGAGTTGTTAACAAAAGATTAAAGTCAGGAGATGAATGAGATCACCAAGGGAGGGAGCATGAAAGGAGCAAGAAGGGAGTCCCTACGGTATTCTGTCTTTACAGAGGTGAGGGACAAGCAAAGGAATCTGAAGAGGAGAGCCTAGGGTAGTAGGAAGTAAACCAAGAGAGAGTGGTGTCCCATGAACCAATGCCAGAACTGAAGATTGGCCATTGGCTTTAGTAATTGGAAGTCACTGGTTACTGTGAAGAGAGCTCTTTCTGTGGGGTCAGGGAGCAGAGAAAATCCACTGGACTGGATTTAGGACCTCGTGGGAGGGGAGGAATTAGTCTCCAAGAAGAAACACTGTTTTTAGAAGTTTTCTTGCCAAAGAGAGCAGAGAAATGGGGTACGGCTTTGGGGGATTAGGAGGTCATTAATTTTGTCAAATGTAAGACAAATAATGGCACATTCATTGGCTGATGGAAACGATCCAGTATAAAGGAGAATGTTCGAAGGACGTGGGAAGGGAAGAATTGCTGAAGCATTGTTTTTGAGTAGCTAAAAGGGATTGGGTCAAGTGCCACAAGAGTGAGGATTGGCTTTGGACAGAGCACAGGATAAGAGAGCTATCCATCAGTGGGGTGAAGGACATGGACTCTTGAGTAATTCTAATATCTCCTGGTCAGAGAAAGTACCTCTCTCTCCATGAGATCACCATACCAACAGAAGGAGTGTTCCGTGTCTGGGAGATTGGATTCTTTTGGTGATCTTAACACTGCTTTTGTTTTTGTTTTTGCCAGGAAAAGTTCACTCGGCACCTTAGAATAGCTAACCTTCCTAGGCAAGATAGTTATCTGATTCCCTTCTAGACCTGGGTCTGGATTATTTGAAAGGTAAAATAGGCATATACTTATAGTTCCATTGGCAAAGCAAGGACGTGAAAAGAGAGGTGTGAGGAGTGAGGGGAGAGAAGAATTCAAATTAACTGACTGTATTCAGCATTTGGCCATTTAGAAAGCCCAAGTGAAGTTACTCTGATTTCCGCATGCAAGCAAATTTAGTATTTAGTATTCTCAGTTAAGCATTGTTTTGTTTTTAATTACAGAAGGAAGGGCACCATAATGTGTCCATGCTCAGGATTTCTAAACATCATAATCTAGTCCTGTTTAAACCAGCTTCCTTTGAGGAAAAGAAATCCATAGCCATGGATTCTACCCCAGACTATGCAAACAGATTTTTGTCAAGTGCCTATCCCAAGGGGGACTGAAAAAGTCCACCTGTAGCTCAACTTTAATTCATCACCTCTATGAGAATAATAATAGGAAATGTACATTCTACAATAGTGGCACAAATGGCACATGTTCCGTCTAAATGAAGCTTTGTACTTTGTAAAATCCAGTTGCATCGAAGTCTTACGAAGCTCTAGCCCTGGACACGTGGCTTTACAAATGGCATCTAAGTTTACAGATGGGTGCCTTTTGCTGTTCACACAGGAAACACAGCTTTCTCTCTGTGACCCTCTTAATGAAGTCACTTCACTTGATCACACATGCAATCATTTATAATCTTTTTACCAAATTGTATTCTCCAGAAAAGGGAGGTGGGCATGGACAGTGGACTTACTTTTCTTGATGGTAGACCTTCTGAGGCGATAGAAGGCAGGTCTAGGAAAGAGGATGGTCAATATGAGGGTATTAACAGAAGACAGAAAACAGAGGGGGGCAGTTGGGCAGTAAGCGAAAGCAGGAACAAATTCAGTTCACACTTGCTATGTGCTGTAGCAACAGAGAACAATAACACACATTTCTTGCCCTTGATTTAATGGTTTAGAACAGAGGTCCTCAACCTTTTGAGTCATACCTGTTAGATAATATGCCACATCCTCAACCCATTCACCTTATTAGTAAAGACACTTCTAGACCATGACACTGACAGGATACTCTCCTCCTATTCTTCCACTGCCTTCTGTTGGTGACATTCCTGCCAACCTCCCCATCCCCATTTCATACCCCCCCCCCTGCCCAGGGCAGAGTAGTTATAGGGTTAGGTTGATCTGAACCCATCCCCAGCTCTGGGAGCAGGCTCTGATTGACTTAAGGAAACTTGTGAACATTCTGTTTGGTTCAGGGGAAGGCATGTGATCTATGTTTTCCTGGAGAAAAAGCCAGGACTGTGGTTCAATGGTTGGGTAGAGGGGTAGCGTAAGGAAGTGAAGCTCTTTTTCCCAGATGCAGGGCAGTATGGATGTGAAACCCAGGACTGCTGCTGTTATTGTGCTACCTTGAGTGAAGCAAGCTAGAGCTAAATTCAGCACAGCTGAGAGAATTAGAGATCAGAGGAGCTGGAGTAATATGCAAACATGTCTGAAGTCCATGTAACAGGTGTATAAACATATCAATTCTTTCTCTCTCTCTCTCTCTCTTAATTTCAGGGGCTAATACATTCCTTTTATTGTTTAACCCATTTTGGGTTGGGTGCTGGGAACTTATTGCCAAAAGCAACAGTATACATAACAAGTCTTTCCATGCTGTGGCTAAGAACTTCTGGTTTCGAGGAAGTTCAAATACGTTACTAGTTGGACAGATGAAATAGATCATAATACGCTCGTAATAATGATTATCATTGCATACGACATAGTTCCATCCATTGTATGTACATATGTATATATTATGTATATATAAATAATAGAAATATATAAAATCAGAAAGTATTTAGAAAGATGTCCTTGCCTTGGAGGGAGAGGTAGTAGTTGGGGTATGCAGCAAAGAACACAAGAGACAGAGAAAGAAAATTCCAGATAAGAAACTACTTTTATTTCCTAATTGGCTTTCGAATATAGAGACATACTAGAGGAGCCTTCCAATCACAAAGCTAACATTCAGGAAAGGTAATGGGAGAGGGAGGCATGCTAGCGGGAGAGAAAGCACCTGCAGAGAGTAGGTGGTCTGTATGACCTGAAAATACTGAATCCTGGGGGGAGGCTGCTGCTCAGGGCTTCTGGTGTGGGACAGATAGCTCAGAGGCCTGGGGTTTTGAAGCAGCTGGTGGATATAGTACATTCGGTCATTAACTGAAAAACGAGTGTTCCAGGAACACAGGTAGCTAGTTTGCATGAATGTAGCATCTCTAAACCAGCACCCCAGGGGTTCTTCCAGAGAAGGCAGCATCTGAGGCTCCGGCATTTTAGTTGATTGAAATAAGACATGACACCTTTTGCCATGTCCTCAATCACGATGTTCCAGTCCTTCCTTCAGAATCTCCCCCCTCCTGTCATTTCCGTCATTTTCCTCCTTTCCTTCCCCTTCTGTGTGGATGTGGTCCTTTATGTACGGACCTTCCTCTTTTACTTGAGATCATTTAATGATCGGGGCCTTAGATATGCTTTATGCAAGTTCGGCCTGAGCAGCTCTAGCAGTTTCTTTAACTTAACTGCATTTGGGAAATTTTTAATACTTCCTGGAAATTGCCTGAGTCAGTGCAAGACTCAATGATAAAACATATCCTGTAAGTCCTGTACACAACGTGGAGGCAGAGGCAAGACAAAGCAATTCTCCAGCTGTTTAAATAATGAGTACAGGATTCCCTTCAGGGGGTTCTTTTGCTTTGGAAAGAAAGTTAAGGCAGGATGGAGAGGGTAGGAAGCTTGCACAATGCCTGGAAAGTTAAGTGGGGCAAGAAGACTGGGTGGTGGTAGGAAGCCCTCTAAGCACTACGAGGACAGATCTTGGAAAAGACCCTAGGCATCAAAGGAGAAAGTCCCCTGGTCTTCATTTTTCCATACACAACTTTGTCAGGATCTGAGACAGCTACGGGAAAAGCAAAGAGTGCAGTGCTTGAGAACTTCAAAGAACAAAATGAATGTGGCTTTTCAGTCTCACAATCCCTGCATTTATCTTGCAGTTATTTGAATGAGGATGGACCAAGTCACCCCTTCCACATATGTGGCTGGGTAATGTCTTAGAAATAAGACACATTCTTTATAAAAGAAAAAAAGAGAGAGAGAGAGAGGAAAGAAAACCATAAGAGACTCTTTTTTTTTTTTTTTTTTAAGATCTTATTTATTCATCAGAGAGAGAGAGAGGGGGAGAGAGCGAGCACAGGCAGACAGAATGGCAGGCAGAGGCAGAGGGAAAAGCAGGCTCCCTGCTGAGCAAGGAGCCCGATGTGGGACTCGATCCCAGGACGCTGGGATCATGACCTGAGCCGAAGGCAGCTGCTTAACCAACTGAGCCACCCAGGCGTCCCAGAAAACCATAAGAGACTCTTAATGATAGAGAACAAACGGGGTTGATGGAGGGAGGTGGGTAGGGAATGGACTAGATGGGGAATGGGCACTAAGGAGGGCACCTGTTGTGATGAGCACTGGGTGTTGTATGGAAGTGATGAGTCACTGAATTCTATCCCTGAAACCAATACTGCACTGTATGAGAACTAACTAGAATTTAAATAAAAATTTGAAAAGATAAAAAAGACATAAAACACATTCTGTCCCTGGTTCCAAATGCTCAGATTTCTAGGGTAGCACAAGACTAGCAACCTTGAGTCTCTCAGCTTCACATAGAGCTTTACTTGATCTCACAGCTTTGTTAGGGAACCAGGCTGCCTTCTTTCCCTCTCGCTTCCTTCCTCTCTCTTTCCTTCTCTCCCTCCCTGCGTTCTGCTATTCATTCAAGCAACAGCTCAGACAGTACTGACAAGTGTCAAACCCTGTGACAGGTGCTGGGGGTAGAGAGGGAAACATTAAGGCATCATTTCTGCCCCAGAGGAGGTCAATTCCCTAGTGCAGAACAAGAGTACTTCAATAATAGCAGGAAAAGATGAGTGCTCAGAAGGACACGGCACAGTGGGGGCCCAAGCTGGCAGTGGAGTGTTGCTGTCCTTCTAGCTGAGGCAGGGTAGGGGACACCTCCCCAAATGTCTCTGCAGAAACAGCTTGCAGAATTTTCACATTTCCTTTCACATACTACTGGTCGGAGAGGAAACTGGTATTGTTTTTTGTTTATTTATTGAGGAGAGGGACAAGTCCTTTGGTCATTTCTCTATCGAAAAAAAAAAAAGCCCATGAAAACACACATCCTTTGTTTCTACAATTCTATTTCTAGAAATCTGGCCTCAGATGCTTTCTAAAGAATATACAAGGATAAGAGTGTGAGTTCATTACCACATTGTTTGTAACAGTAACAAACTGTAAGTAACCTAAACGTCCAATTATAGGGAAGTGGTTAAATAAATCACAGAATGCTGTATAGCACCTTAAGAGAATTATATAGAGATCCACATACTGAGTGAAAAGAGATTGTTGAATAAAACAACATGCTGTCGAATAATTTATATAATGATTCCAATTATAATTTTAAAAACCCTACACACATACACATACCACATTACCTATCATCTATCTTCCAACCTAATTATTTAGAAAAAGCATGAAAAATGTGCACAACTTTTTCAGTCTCCATTTCTAGGGAAGGGAAAAGGGTTGGAACAAGTATAGGGTAGATAAAAAGGATATTAACTTTGACTTCATATAATGCTGTATCATTTGAATTTTTTATACCAAGTAATATTCATGCAATACTCTTATGAAAACATAAAAATTACACTTTAAACTTCAATGGCATACCACTTTAGGCAGCAGGCAGGAGTATCAAGCCAGCCAGGTGGTGAATGGTTGGCAAGTTTCCGCTGCACAGGGGTGGCCTTGGACATTTTGAACATTCCTATAAAGAGAAAAGCTTCAGACCTGACCTTTCAAAGTCAAACCTAGGATTCTAGGGAGTTAGTTAGCCAGGTGGCAAACCTCATGCAAACATGCGAGACCTCCGAGCGGAACATCTTGCTTCTGTCTCTGTGGTGCCCAGGGACAATTTGCAAAGAGGAAAGCTCAGTTAATATAACTAGTTGCTTCAACTACCAAACTGGACCTATCCGTTCCCCACAGAGCTCCTTGACCACATCAGTCCAACTAGTGATACTTGTTATCATGCAGACAATATGCCCAATTATTAGACTGAGACATTGCCTTTTTCACCAGTAGCTGTCCCTTCTTGCACAGGCATACGGAAAATGTGCTTGGCACTCCTCTGCTATTAACTTAAATTGTCAGCTTCTCCTCTGTTCTGACGATCTTTGACACTGCTTCTTGGCAGGAGGATGGAGGGGGCCAAAGGACTTCTCAGCTCAAGAGATGAAATCGATCCAGCTTTCAGAGAAGGAAAACTGACCTTTAGAGTCTGACAGACCTAGATCAGAGTCCTGACTGCCCTCATAGGCTCTGTGACTGTGGGCAAGTTCCTTCACCTCTCTGGGCCTCAGTTTCCCTATCTGCAAATGGGGGTAGTGTATTCTGCAGCTCAGTTCCAAAGGATTAAATGCACCTAGCACAGTGCCTGCCGTGTCTCCCTGCATCCTTGTAAGCATACTGAGGAAAAGCATTGGTATTTGTTTTTAAAGCAGAATCATCCCGAAATAATCATCTGGTCCAGAGGTTTCCTTCTAGTGAGCAAAGACCTCTTTTCTGGCTCGAAAGAAGTCTTGGGGTTTAGGCTAAAGGCAGCTTGGCTTTTGGGCAGGGTGCGGTCAGCAGAGCTTGGGGGTGTCCTAGTGGGATTCTGTTTCCTGCAGCATATCCATGTCTTCAAAATATCTGGTAAATACCAAAAGCAAATTTCAACAAGCTGGTAATTCCAGGGGAAACAGGATTTCAGACTGTTTACTGAGAAGACATCCAGGCAGGCATTGACTATTTGGTCTGATTTTTACCACTAGGGACAATTTTACTTTATAATCCTCCCAATTCTCCTGCTACCTCAGTGAGATTCCTTTCGGGGTTAGAGCCCAGGCCTGACATTCTGTGGGCTCAAAGGAGCCCCACCCGCTTCCCGGTCGTCTTCGGAAGACAGAATAACAAGGGCAGGTATAAAAAGTATATTCAGCTCTTGTGTCTGGAAGAAGACCAACTTAAAATATTGGGGAACAGGGTAGCGTATTAAAAGCCTCGTTTAGAACAGTGCCTTTCTATATCCAGGGGAAGAAATGAGAGCTTTTATGAAGGTGCCTGTATTCCTGCCCAACGGAGCTTCCCCATAAATTGCTACCCACTTGTGTGGCTGGGACAACCATCGAGGTGAGCGGGAGGCTTCCTTGGGAAATCCTCTCCGCAGAGCTGCTTGGCCAGGCTGAGGAATGAGCGGGCAGAAGGAGGAAGCTCATCCCGCCTCTCTGTTGCAGAGCCTGGGTTTTAATCTACACTGTGAGGCTCTGGAACTGGGGAGGTCACAGGAAGTCCGAGGGATTCCATGACACTGCTGGCAGCTGGAGGGGCTTGGGCTAGCAGTTGAACCTCTTCGCAGCCTCAGTTTCCTTATCTACAAGATGGGAACAACAAGCTGTTCCTCAGAAGCAAGTTGTGAGGATTCCATGAGGTCAGGGACCCAACGTTTGGCCTGCGAGGCCCACGCATAGTAAGTGCTGACACAGGATTATCTGCCAGGAGCTGATTCCTGGCGGGATGAGTCCCGGATGCCTACCATGACAGCCTTGGCTAGGCATTAAGGTCATTTCATCCTAGGAGGGAATGGAGGCTCAGGACCCTCAAATGCCTGACTCACATGAGGTGGCAGAGGTGCTGCCGTCAGGTTAGTTCTCTGATACCTATGACACCGTTAACCCATCCCCTTGGTAGAGGTGGGAAGCTGGACATCAGCAGATGGTGAGGGACCTGTTGTGGAGACAGCACTCTTTCCCAGGTTCGCATACAGGAGGCCCTATAATAGTCTCCTGTCAGCCTCCCTCTTCATGACCCCCTTCCTGTAGGTGCCCATGAAGAACCAGACCATCTCCTTCCTCCTGGTGAGAAGGCACCTGCCCCCTGGGGCTGAGCCAGCAGAGGTGGCCACACTGGAGAGTCTAGAGCTCAGGATCAATCTGAGCATGAGCCAAGGTGGGCTCAGGCCCTGTGACTGCTCAGCTGTGGCAGAGCACTAATTCCGGAGTCCTCCGAGTGACAGGAAGCTGTCTCTCAGGGAGTAAGTCTAGCTCAGGATGCAGCTGTGTGGATGCTCAGGGCCTGGGGAGAGCAGAAACCTCTGCCAGGCAGTTGAGGGGGAAAAAACATTGGAAAAGGTCAAGAAGAAAAGCCCCTGAAAGAGATTTTAAATCTTTTTGGTATTTCATGCACAATGATGATATATTCTGCTCTGTGGGCTGGATCTGTACAAATCCACAGAACTTTCTAGATGAAATCTTGTGTGTGTGTGTGTGTGTGTGTGTGTGTGTGTGGCAGTCTCTGTCATTTTTTGAACAATATTCACTATGACCCTAACTGATGCTGGGCACTTGCTGGGTGCTCCATAGAGCAGGGAACCTGGCAGACCCCATCTTAGCTCTCAGGGAGCTCATGTTCTAGAAGGGAGACAGGCATTAAACATTAAACATGTGCTTAAAAGTACCATTACGTGAATTATAATAGGGATTAGCATCATGAAGGAAAAGGCAAAGAATGGAGGAATCTGATCTAATGGGGGAGAGGGTAGATAGTGAGAGAAGCCTTTAGAGAGAAAGTGATATTTAAGCTGAAGCTTGAAATGTACACGGAGGTTGGCCAGACAAAGTGGGTGGAACGAACTCATCATTCACTGGATGATTTGATACTTATCAAATACTTCTTATTGCCAGGCACTGTTCTAGAATATTAGGAAACACTAGTGAGCAAATACAACAAAAATTGCTATGCTCATAAATTCCCAGTTGTGCTGAGTTTCTATTGCTATGTAACCAACCACCTAAAAACCGAGAGGCTTAAAGTGGCCATTTATCTTGCTCAGAATGTGCGTGTCAGGAAATTGGGAAGGGTTTTTCTGGCTTGTTCATCTCAACACAGAATCACTGGGGCTTCACTGGCATGACCAAATCCCGGCCTGATGCTGGCTCATGGCCAGGAGATCTGCTGGGGTTGTCACCGACCTATCTGTCAGGTTTTGGCGGTATGACTGAGCATCCCAAAAGGCCTGAGAAGCAGCAGCTGCTGCGGCCTCTTCTCCCCTTCTCCTCCTCTCCTCCCTGTCTCACTTTCCTTCTTTCTCTTCTTCTTCTTCTTTTCTGCTCTTCCCTCTCCTCCCCCACTTCCTCCTCCGTGATCGTCGTCCTCATCCCTGCCGCCTCCTCCTTATTCCCTCCTTCTCCTTCTCCTCCTCCTCTTCCTCCTTTGCCTTCGCCTCTTCCCTCTTTGTAAAGAATTATATCGACTTATGCTGCAGGTCTTCTTATAATCTAGCCTCAGAAGTCCCAAAATGTCACTTCTGCCACATCTACTGGTCAAACAAATCGCTGAGGCCAACTCAGGTTCAAGGCAAGGGGAATTAGATTCATCCTCTCAATACGAAGAGTTTACAAAGACTTGGAGGCCCCTGTTAGCCTATCACACAAGCAGACACATTCGTATGTGATATTAAAAAGGTCAGTTGAAGGCCAGTCAAGTGTGAGTAGGGACTCTGATTCTCTAAGTTCAAAGGCAGGTACAGTGTGTGGAAGAGTCCGGAACTCTTAACATTTATATTTATTTAACTCACTTCGGTAACAGTGAGCCAGTGACCATTAATTGGGCACCTCTGATATATGCCTATGTAGCAGGGGTCAGCAAACTGGTCTGTAGACCAAACATGGCCTTCTACTTGTTTTATAAATAAAGTTTTATTGAAACACAGCTATGGCTATTTGTTTACTTTTTGTCTGTGGTTGCTTTCACACTATAATGGTGAATCTGAATATTTTCAACAGAGGCTATCTGGTTCACAAAGCCTAAATTAGTCACTATTTGGTTTTTTACAGAAAAAGTTTGCTGATCCCTGCTATGTGGCTTCTATTAAATAAACAATGATGTGCCAGGTGCTGAGCTAGGTCTTTCTATACATTAAGTCACTCAATCCTCATGGAAGGTATTATCTTCTGTACTGATGTTGTTTCTACAGAGAGGAGACTAGAGTCAAAGTTAGGGAAATAGTAACAGTAAGGCAAAGATGGATATAGCTGAAGGAAACCCAAGGAGAGCTGCAGTAGCCCAAACAGTTACCTCCCAAAGATGTTCCTACTCTGATTTTGAGAGTCAGGAATGTGTTATGTCACATGGCAAAGGGGAATTAAGGTTGGAATGTGGCTGGAATTAAGGTTGCTAAACAGTCAGTGTTAGAATAAGGAGATAAAAATCTTGAATTATCTAGGTGGGCCAAAGGCAATTGCAAGGGCCTTCAGAATGGAAGAGGGAGGCAGAATAGGGCGTGGAGTCAGAGATTTGAAGATACGACACAGCTGGCTTAGACACTACACAGCTGGCTTTGAAGATGGCAGAAGGAGCTATGAACTAAGAAATCAGAAGTTCTCCAGAAGCTAGAAAAATCATTAATAGATTTTTCCACCAGGGTCTGCAGAAGGCAGGTCTGCTGATACCAACTTCTGACCTCCCAAACCACAAGATATTATATTTACATTGTTTTAAGCCTAAATTTGTGGTGATTTGTTACAATAGTAATAGAAATCTCATATGGGATACAATCCATTGGGTCATTATAGTACAATCCCATGTGCTTCAACAAGGGAGGGAGGCAAGGACGTTCTGATAAAGACTAAATTCTTAGAGGGTATGTCCTGCCTGGCAACACTCCCATCATTAAATAAAAACAAAGAGAGTAGCCCAAGGGAAACATGTATGGTTCCTTAATAGCTCTTACTGTTCCCAATAATACTAATGTCATCTATCATAACTTAGCACTTACTATATTACAGGCACTCTGCAGACATCTCTACTCTTTATAACAACTCCATGACATAGATTTTGGTTTCTATTTTTCTATGTAAACAATAGCTCAGAGAAATTAAGTGATTTACCCAAGGTTATACATGTAGTAAGGGAATCTGGATTCATATTTCATTTGATTATACATCATTATTGGGTCAACCTAACCATGGATTTTCTTTACACTTTCACATTATTTAGGGAGAGGAAAGAGAGGTCATAAACCCCATGGGGAGAGATGTTATTCTTCCTGGTTATCACCTAATCCCTCTGCCTAGAACGTTATCTAGTGCACAGTAGGCATTCCACAGATACATTTTTTTCAATGGATGGATGGATGGATGGAAACTCTGATGGAGGAAGATTAGAATCAAAGTACCTGAGAACTGGGAGTGACTTTAGAAATGGTTTAACCCACTCCTTTATTTTTATAGGTGGGCAAACTGGGGCCCAATGAGTGGAAGAGAGTGAACCCATGAGGGCTTAAGAAGTGCTCTGCTGACTGACAAGGGTTAATTTTGGATGAATATACATTTATGAAGAGTGGGTTATTGGATTCCACAGAGCGGAAGTTCACATGTAGCTGATTCCATTCTAGATATTTTAAGCTGAGCTTTAGAAAATAAAGGTTAATGTGGGTCATTCCACTATCTCACTTTCAAGATTAGTCATCGTCTATAGACAGTAGGAGGACAGGGGATGCCCAAGCAGATACAAAGAGGGGAGATAGCACAGCGACTGACTTTTCAAGCTGATCCTTTTCTAAAACTCTGGGTGAAATCAGAGGCATTATCTGATCTTGGAAAATAGTACAGTTTTCACTTAAGTTTTATGGTATTATATTTGTGGAAGTATGCAAATCTGAGAAGAATGAGGTTGAAGGAATAGGTGGGCAGAGGGGGTAGTTGAAAGCAGGCTTTGTAAAAGTAGAAACGGAATGGAGCAGAAGGGTCTTTTCTGTTCAGGAAAGTGAAGACATGTGGAACACCTGGGGCAGGTGAGAACATACCCCTGATATATGCCTATGTAGCTGAGCACTTGGTACACTGTTAGGAGCTCCAGAAAGCCCTGTGGGTTTTATAGAGGGCAATCATAAGAGCAGAGACAGGACTGGGGCTAGAAAATGATTGCATAACTTATCTATTGTGTTAGAAAAAGGTGACAGTCAGCATTTTAATCAGTTGAATGAAAAGGCCAAAGTTTTCTCTTTGTTCATTGTAAAGAAAATGTATATAATAATTTAAAGATGTGCTTTCTGGATTATGGATTTAGGATGGTGTTTGGAGGCTCTTAATTTGGAGAGTTTTTTTCCCCCAAAGTACAAAGGACTTGATATGATAATACCATGAGACAGAGAACATCAGACAGAAGTAATTCATCTTCAAAGGTACGTAACATAGTCATGGCTAATAACCTGAACTTCAAACCAAAAGGGACCATCCTTTACTTGCTGTGGACATGGGTGAAGTCACATCTCAGGTTCTTCATCTATGAAAAGGGAATACTCATGTAACTTTTTCAAAGGATTGTTTTCAGGATTAATTAACACAGGTAATGCATGTGGTGCCTAGCACATACTCACTAAGTTTATGTTGTGTGTATCTGTTTCTAAGCTCTCTCGTGATGTTTTGAATCATTTCAGATATTTTTGTGAAGCTGTTGTGTGGTTAGGCATACCTGCTTCTCTGATTTTTTTTTTTAAGTTGGGTAAATTGTGTCCAGAGGAAGAGGCAAAAATAAAATAACACTCATCGTCTAGCTTTGTAGCCAAATGAGTCCTGGAGTAGAAAATGACAAGTCAGTGTGTGTGCATGTGTGTACATGCATGTACCTGGGCGTGTGTGTACACAGTGCAGCCCCAGCCACTCAGGGTGTATGCAGGGATCTCATGTCTGCTTTCCCAGATGCACAGCTAACCACCTCACCCTGAGGACTGGTGCCTCTCTCTGCCTTTGCACGCTGTAAATAGCAATTTTCCTCTGGTCTTCCCTCAACTCAGGCTTCTTTTTACAGAGACAAACACACACACCTTTTATGTAGCCAGCCTGGGATCTTTCCTCATGGAAAGTGGACCCCAGGCAAATGTGGGTTAGTTCCTTGACCAAATACCAGTATGTGCTTTATTTACAAGGATCTGATGAGCAAAACCAACAAAGGTGCTCCAGAGAGAGGCAGGCTGCGCTGACCCCAAGTAAAAACAACAACGACAACAAACAATTGAAAAGGCAGCCTTCCTGGCAGTCCTATCCTGGTGTCTGACTGATGAGTCTGCTGATTAAATTCTTAACCCATACCTATTTGGCGCTTACGTCAGTTTTACGTCTTTGATCCTTAATTTTGCAGTGCTTCAGGTCTCAATTTATTTTTTTTTTTTTCAGTAAACTGCATAAATGACTCATCAACAGGAAATGTGGATAAATAGTCAACTTAACTGAAAAATACAAATAAACGTTATCTTTCTTTTGTGGGGAGGATTGGATTAAAGGGGAAGGCACCTTGGGAGGAGAGGCTATGGTTGCCCGGATTTTGCCTTCTGTGGGTTCTAACCCCTTTCCCTTTGGAATGGGGATGGCATGAGCCCTGTTGCTTAAGAGACAGCTGGCCATGTGGGGAGCTCGGGATGACTGGTGTCAAATCGGCAATCTCTTCATTAGGAGCTTAAGTGATTTTTGAATCTGACAAGCACACGTGTGTGTGTGTGTGTGTGTGTGTGTGTGTGTGTGTGTTGGGTAACCCCCATGAAGGATGGATCTTTCTCATCATGCATAAGACTAATACTGTGGCCTCATCCTTATACAGGAAGATCTAACTGCACACTACACAGACAACAATCGAGTACTAATAAACATGCCATGCAAGTACTGAATGAGAATTCGCATTCAGACAGAATCGTTACCATATGGGCACAGGACTGTGAACATGAAGACATTTTCTGGATTCCCATGTCCACATGCCCTTTGCTTCTGAAATCTTCCTGATTTCCATGTCAACAATTTTGTTAGCAGGGCAATCCCAGGGAACAGTTGCAAGAACCTGTCTTGTATCTCTTGGCCGAGATGAAAGTGATGAAAGTGGGGCGGGTGACACAAGGGCTGTGGAAAGAGCACTTTTCCATATTTCATGTCTGGGCTATGTCCAAGTTTCAAAGTTCAGGAGGCCCCCTGAGCATGCTGGACAGACCTGACTCCATGACTTATGAACGGTGTGAATATTTCTTTTCCTTTGCTCAGGCGTGGGGAATCAACTCCCTTGCTCTCCACCACCCCCCCTCCCCCGCCGGCCGCAACTTCCAAGCAGGTCCCTGTGGTGGGTATGTCCCCGTCTCTGCCATCTGTGATAGCCCCAAGAACTTGTTCGGATGCCATATGGGCAGGGAGACGTTTACAGGGAGTTTCCTTCATGAGGGCCTTTTGCTACTGCATCTAGAAAATAGGAACCTTCAATTGATCCTCTGATACTGAAAATCTAGACGCCTGCTACATGCAAAATAAAATTCAGGGCAACAGATTATCGAGGTCTGATGAAATAGAAATACAGTTTTGTTCTGTTTTATAGGAATAAGAAATACTAGGATTAAAAATTTCAATTTGATATTTACTTAAGGATCTAGAATTACAATTATGGTGACTATCATTAAAAAAATAATGATACAGGGAAAATTGGCAAAAGGTGGAGGGGAATCCAAGACCCTTCTTACAAACCCAAATGACACTAGTAAACTCTGAAATATCAGGGTGCAGTGTTTAGAACACCAGCAACACTGAATTAAACTTCAGGGAGAGGCTGAAATGGACTCTTCTCTCTCTGACTCTGGGAACTTGGATCTGGGATGAGCACAGAGAGGTAAGGGGACACCCTCAAGAGAGCCACTGGTAGATCTGGCAGGTGCCTCAGGAAACCCCTTAGTGATTTGGTGTGAAAATTCATCTTTGTTTAAAGTATCCCCTCATATCTATTCTCCCTCTGATAAGCTTTCCGATTTTATTAGATTTAGGTTTCTGGATTTCAAATACTATGACACTTCTTCTAATAATGGTAGCAGCTAGACGTCCATAGTTCTGTATAATTATGGTCTCATTTAATGTTCACGTTACTATTTGTGAGAGGAGTATTCATACTATCCCTATTTACAGACATGAATAGGGAGCTGAGAGATGCTCTGACTTGCCCAAGGTCACACATCTCATGGGGTGCGGAAGGGCGGGATTTGAACAAAGAAGTGTCTCCTCTGGCCTGTGGGGCAAACATATGCTGAGGGCTGGGACAAAGGGTCCAGAGCTCCACCCTCCCCTCAGCTGCTCACCAGGCTGGCCTCTCCCTGCTCCTAGCACCCCAACTTTTGACCTTTCTTCCCTAACTTCTCTCACCACAGTAATTAATGAGGACTTACTTGTTTCTTTGAGGACCGTGACTGTGCTTTTCTAAATAGCTGGTCAAGACCCAGGTCCTAGCAGTGACTCCAACTCAGTGCATCAATTCCCTTCTATAAAGATTTATAATGTTGGGTGGCATTCATCTACCCCCCTAGAAAGTCAGGGCACTCTTCCCTTTTCAAGACACACAAGTTAACCTCAAACATTAACAGTACTTTTTAAGTACCATACAAATAAAAATCTGGAATTGAGCTCTCAGGGGCCACGGGTGAGAATAAATTTGTTTGCTCTTTGAAACAACAGATGTCACACAGTGTGTGTTTGTTTTCACGTAGTTGAAAGCAGTGCAATACCTGAGACATTTGGAGGACGGAAGCAAGGTGCCCTGGGTGGGGACCCTGGGTCTGTCACCTACATCTCTAAGACTGGGGGCACAATGTGTAGTCACTCTGCCTCAGTTTCCCTGTCTATACAATGGAGTGCAATGGATAAGCCTCGCCCTGGGAAAACCACCTTCGTGATCATGGTATCTCCCCTGCAGGTAAGTATCCCTGTCTATACAATGGAGATAATAATAGAACCTATCTTCTAAGGATGGGTGTGAGAATGAAATGAGTTAATATATGTAAACTTTCTGAGGTGGGGCCTGGTATGAAGTAACCACTATATAAATATTTACTACTATTATATTTCTAATGTGTTACTATTTTCATATCTCTTCTATTTCCCTACTATTTTTATTTCACTATTAATCACCATTAAATATTATTTGTATTATTGTAGTATTTCATATTTTCTGGCCTCTTATGTCTTGTTTAATCATTTGTTCATTTATTCAGTCTTCTGACAAAATTTTTTTTAGTATTTATCATGAGCTAAGATCATAGGAACAATGTGAATCACTCTTTTTTAATGATTTAAAAGAAAGTTAATGCTGGCCTAACGTGGTTGACATTTTTTTTCCTTTCCTTGTAATTACAGACACATTTAGTGGTGCATCTCACCAGCAGGTGTTATTAGGCAACTCACCAACATTTTTGCCAGCATCTATTAGGAACTTTCTTGTTCTTTCTCAGTACTCTGCAAATATACCTGAATATACTTGTATATTTATAAAGAAATCAATTGCATCCTTCTTTCCTTTCCTTTTTTCCTCTAGTAAGTTTTTTGTTTTTTTTTTTGTTTGTTTGTTTTTTTTTGTTTTTTTTTTTTTTAGCATATTCTAACTGCCATCTACTTGGCCAGGACACCCAGCAGCTGCAAGAACTCCAAGGAGCTCCTCTTTGAAGAGCTTACAGTCTGTTGGGGAGATACACACTAAATAGAAACATACAAATATATTTGTGATTCTCAATTATTCTTTGTAAAGGAAATAATTGAAATGTTAGCATCAGAAAATATTAATGGGTACCTGGACTGATAATGAGAAGGTCAGGGAAGAGACACTGAGGAGATGACATGCAAGGCACAAAGTGGGCTCCTTGAGGGCAGGAGCTCCTGGGGAAGGCGGTGGGGGGTGTGACGTGGTGTGGTGGCAGAGGTAGGGCCTTGAAGGACCTTCTGGTGTTCTGTGCTTTATGACTGAATGCAAGGGCAGCCTCCAAAGGACTGCAAGCAATGGAGTTCCATAAACAGGTTTACTTTTTGGGAGGATCAGTCTTTGCTCTGTGAGTAAATTGTGTTAGAGGGTCACTTGGGACCCTATCAGCCTTGGGAAGGTGTTGAGCTGACAATCATCTACTTACAGGATCAGTGAAGACCATCCAAATTCCTATGGATGTGAACATTTGATACGCTGGCCATAGAGGCCCACAACATTTTTTAGGAATGGGTTGCTTAATCCAAGATTCTCCACCATGGTGTGTCATACTCCAGAGAGCACACAAGTGCAAAACATATATACATAATTATATATTAATATATATAATATGTTACATGCATAATTATATGTTATATATTATATAACTTCAAACAAATAAATATATGTATACAAGGTGGTGCTAAAAGCTTTTTAATGACTGAGTGATTCTCCACCCCCTATCTGGTGAATCTGTTACACATGTCAAAAGCTACTCTGACTTGAATCCTGAAGTTACTATTCTAGGATTTTACTGTCACATATACTACAGAGGCTTAGGGGAAATTCAGGCCAAAATTCATATTGATAATCTAAACAAATAAAAATAACAAGTTCAAACTAAACTTTGCTCAGAGTTTCTAGGACAGTGCCTGACACACAATAGGGATTCAATAAATGTTTGCTGAATTAATATATGAAGAACTCACTTACTGAAAACAATTAATTCTGTAATCTAAATTTATTAACCTTCTAAAATGGCTTAAATTTGCCAATAAATAGAACTGGTAAATTGTCACCCGACCAAAAATATTTAAGATACTTATCTTGTTATTTTTCTGTATTATTCTGTAGTTCCTTTGTGGGGTTCATGGTTTGAACTAGTGCATCCCTTCTTTCACCTTGCCCCATCCAGGCTTTGGCATTTTCTAGAAGCTGGCCATGTACTCTGCCTGGCAGATCTCATTCCATCCCATTCTCCCTGACTCACTTTCTTTTAAGAGTTTGTATGGAACCCTGGTGGTCTGGCAGCAGAAGCCCAAGTGACATGTAAACCCCATCTGTAACGGATCTTGTTTTCTCCAACCAGACTGGGTATCGATTTAGGTTCTCTTCCTCAAAGAGAGGGCTGACAAAGCATGACAAGATAAACAACGCAGCTTCTAACAATGTTCTGAGGAGCTGCTCAGTTTCCAGGGTGAGCACAAAAGTCCAGAGAAATGCCTGCACTGACGCCTGGTGTTTGCAGTTGCTCCTGTTAGAAGAACTATCTAGAGCAGAGGTTGCAAAATAAAGATGGCTCCGGGGGCTTAGCAACTAACCTTAATGAAGAGTAGGTGTAAGGAGATGTGGGAGGATAGAGATGGCAGCAGAGGGAATATACTCCCCTCCATTTTAGCCTTATGTTCCCATATAAAACCTTTTGGTATGAAATACTTCACTTTTAAATATTGGCAGTTAACTTAGTTAGAAAGACTCATTGTGCTGGCTGAATAACGCACCTCAGAGGGCCCGAGCGTTCTCTGGGCCCCTATGTGATGCCTGCTGTAGAGTACTAACCACTGCTGTTCTCTTCCATTATCTCACCAGTGTCTTTCTAGCTTGGTGTCGCATTTGTTTCCTCTCACATAAATGGCCTTAAATTGGTCTAGATTTTTCCTTTCTTCATTCCTTAAAGAAGGATGAAATAGTAAGAATCTTCCTCAGAAATCACTTTGTTTGGTAAGTTCAAAACCAAAACGAAAAATAAGCCTTCCTTTTACAGGAGAACATAGCCACCTAGAGCAGGCTTTGGAGTAAAAGTGAAGAGGAGTTAGAAGAAAACTTGGAATAAGAGCCAGATAGTCTGCTTCCATTCCTCAGAGCCTTACCTTGAACCTCCAACAAGATGCTCAGCTTCATATTGATCCTTTGTTCCCCTGTGATACCCTTCCTGCCTTCCTGTTTAAAGGTATCATTTGCCTCACTGAACTCATAGCTGGGGCTTCTTGCTTCCAGGTTGGAGAAGCTGATGTTTTCCAGCACTTTGAAGAATACCCCTGGTGGCAGATATAGGTGGGTTTTGCTTAATGACACCTTCACGTTCCTTTGGGAAACCATACCTTTCTGTTTGAATGCAGTAGGGTAGGGTACTGGTCTACATGGCCTGCACTCCCCTGACTGGGGAGCTGCCCTTGGGGTCTCTAGGGAGGGTAGTTCCTCACCAGAGCATTGACAAACTGGCACCAAAAGAAAAGAGTACCCTCATTGGGCAGGCAGAATTAACTGGAGACCACAACACCTAGCACTGGGTAATGTGAATTTGGAGAAAACTGACATTTGCAGAGAAGCCCTTGCCTAGGTCCCTTATGCTGTGAATAAGGAAACTGAAGCTCAGAGATGTTTGGTGGCCAGCCTAAGGCAAAAAGATGGGACCTGTAGTTTGTCACTGGCTTCTGGAGATTTGGCCCATATTGGTTTGTCATACCTTTGCCTCAGTTACCTTATCTGCAAAGTGGTGACAATGGTTTCTGAATCAAATAAATTTTCTGAGAATAAATAAGGTCTTATCTTCAAAGTACACTGTGCCTTTGAAAGTAAAAAATGTAACTAGTAAACAGTTTACTCTGGAACATTCACATCCTGTAAAATCAAGTGACACAAAGCCTTGAATATAAATGAGTCTTCTCTTTCCATTCCAAATTATCTCAGGGATGGTAGGATGCATCTCACTCAACTTCTTTAGTAAATCAGAGTGCTCTAGAAAAGCTTCCAGGGTTTGAGTTCTACCAGTGAAAAATGGCTTTAGAGTGGGGGCTAAGCATGTACTGATAAACCTGGATTTTAACTCTGGGTTGATCACTTTCTTGTGAGACCCTGGCCAAGTTGCTTAAAGTCTTGATTTACTAGTTTTCTTTTCTGGAAAGGAACATGAATGGCTGTACCTACCACAATGGTGGTGAGGATGGAAAGAGATCAGAGAAGTATATGCTGAAGACATTAGCTGGTACCCAGGAAGCTCTTAGTAAATGCTAGTCAATGAGGAAGATGATGAGGTAGTAGTACTAGTTAGTCATGGAGGTATTGTTACTCACTGGGTAAGGTCTTGGCTATCTGCTGATTTTCAGGGAAGATATGTAAGAACAAGGGTGAGGATATCACAGATAAGTTGGCTCAGATGGGTCATCTGCTTTTCCCCTCGCTACCTAAGGCAGGTCACACAGGACCAACTGTCACATGCAGTGGGGTCACCTGACTTTGTGCTGCTTGTGTAGAGAAGATGCCGTCCTTCCTAGTGAAGAGAATGGCAATAGCAGGAGGGGGAAGGGAAATGAGACAGGAACAAGGATTGGCCTGGTGATTTGTTGTTCTGTCAGTTTGCCTCAAAGCCAACCCAGCATGGTAGGTCCTCAGGGAGTCCTTCTCTGAGTATCCATAGCACATAGGTCTCCCTGTCATGGTATCCTGTGTTTTCCTCCTCATCCGCATCACAAAATAATTGAACACTATTTCTGTAGTTAACTGTGAATCATGTCCCCTCCACTTGCCTATGAGTTCCACAAAAGCAGAGACTAGTTCTGTCTCATTCACTACTAAATTCTTTCTCCCTACCCCAGTATCTGCATATAATAGGCTCTCAACAAATATTTGCAAAATAAATGAAAACATGAATCTGTTGCCAGCTTTCTGTTCTTCATGCGTCTGGAAACATGAAGCTGCAAGTTAGATTAAATGTGTCCCAAATTGCCTCATTTTATCATGTTGCCCTGGCTAGACTCTTTGTTTCTGTAACCAGAAGAAATTCTTAGAGGAGGCAGAGATTGGATACATAACAATGCTTCTCATTTGGAGTGACTCAGCCTTATTCTGACTAGGTCAGACTTTGCCCATGTCTCCAAAGTCAGTCAAGGTTTCAATTTGGCCAGTTTTTGGGAATTCAGGGAGGGGTTAGACAAAGTCCCTACTCCTTGAAGAATTCACCTTCTAACAGAGAGACCAAAACTTAAAAAAGAAAAGTTAATTTCAGGTACTGATGGGAACCACCTTGAAAATAGAATGTGGCTACGTTACAGATGTGATAAGGATGAAGGGGTGGAAGAAGTCATACAGATGTGTGCGCGCAGGGAAGGCCTGAGGATGTGGTGGTTGTACTAAGATCCAAATGACAAAGTGAACCAGCTCTGTGGAGATCTATGAAGAACATTCCAGGAAGGAGAAGCAGCAAATGCCCCAGGAGATGAGCATGGTTTGTTTGAGGAACAGCAACAAAGCCACAGGAGCATATGGAGCCTCTGTGGACTGGGATAAGGTAAGGAGGAGGCTGATAGGTAGGAACTGGACCCTGCATAGTAATATAGGTCTTGATGGGGTTTTTGTACTTTATTCTCAGTGGGGTGGGAAGACATGAGTAGGTTTTGGCAGGGAGACTGGGTTGACATGAGTGAGCCAGGAGCAAGAATGGCTGCATTTTAGCCATCCAGGTGAGAAACAGAGGAGGCCTGCACTAGAAGAGCAGCCATAGGTATGGGAAGATGAAGATCAACCTGCTGATGAATTGGATATGGGGGGAAGTGGAATCAAGGGTGAACTTAAGCAATTGGGTGAATAATTGTATCATTTATTCCTTTGGGGAAAATGAGCAAAGAAATAGGATTTGAGGGGAAGTCTGAGACACTTATTCCACAGTTACCTGGAGATGTTATTGGCAGGTGGGTACACAAGTTTTGAGCTCAGTGGAAAGGTCTAAGTCTGGAGATGGAGATGTGGAGTCACCAACATATAATGGTTCTGAAATAGATCACTGACAGAAAGTAGGTAGGTTAAGAATGGTGGAAGGAGGGAACTGAACTCCTTGAATATTTAGGCCTAGAATTTATGCTGATTTATTTTAGGGTCTGAATCATCCTGATAGTTTCTTCCATTCTTCAGTATAGTTTGCTTTCTTACTTCTGAAAAGTCACATAATTTCATTAATTAGGTATTTGGTATAAAAATTGTTACTGTAAGCTATCTGTAATCACATTCTAGAAATCGGTTGGTGGGTAACAGATGCACATATGACCAAAGGAAATGCCAAAACCCACTTCCCATGGCTGTTCCTTTTGCTGGTGCACATCTATTTTTAACACTCATTATTGCAAGGCAAAGCCCTTGTCACTTGAGGGAACTACGTTTCCCAACGGAGACCCAGGGCAACCGGACACAGAATGTGGTATGCCCCTGTGGGCCAACATTTACTGCTGCTGATTTGGCAACAGAACTCAAACCACAAGAATGTAAGGATGACCTTTGGTAGCTTGTGTGTGGGATGTGTGTGTGCGCGCGCAAGGGAGCAGTAAGTGGTTGCAGAAAACCAGCTCTATAGTTGTAAGGGTTTCCTAACATGTCAAAGTTTCTCAGAAAGCTTTGCTAATTTAGGACTTCTTGACGGATTATCAGAAGTATTTACTCATGTGTTTCCTAAAGAGTCCCTGTTCAATACATTCTCAGCTAAGTGGCATTCATTCTTTTCTGACTTGGTGGGTTTTGACCCAAGAACCTGAGAGAGGAAACTCGAGGATTCAAACCCTAATAGACCCTTGCTTGTACCCCAGAGCTGTGTTTCCATGACTCCCAGATCCCCAACTGAAAAGCTAATTATTTTTCAACAAAGGGCTTGTACTAGCTACAAATAAATGGTTTATTTGGGGGATCAAAATCAGCTATTTCAGCTAAGTGGCACTGCTTTAAAGTAGCCTGTTTTGTAACCAGAAACCCTTGATTTGAATCCATACTCTAAAACTTACTAGTTCTATTAATGAGAGAGTCACCAAATACTTCAGCTTTTTAGTTTCATTGTCTGCAAAATGGTATTGTACTTCCAGCTTTCCTAGAGTTCTATAAGGACTGAAATGTGCTTCCTAAACTCCTAAGTGCCATATTAACCTTTAGATGGTGGAGAAATCCTTACTGTTCTTCCATTTTGTTCAGAAGAACTTTTGGAAGGGAGCAGAGGGTTAGAGGGAGAATCCCTATCTCCTGGGATCTGCTGAAAATTCACGAATTCTTACAAAAGAGGGATGGGACTTTTATTGTCACGTCTCACTCTAGCGGGCAGGATGTGGGTAAATATGAGTCTATAGCATGGTGACTCAACATAGTCCATTAAGAACTCACTGGTCTTAGTTTTATCAGATGAGGAAGAATCGAACACCATTTTGGCTTCTGTCACACAAAACCATATTACCTTTCACACTTGAGGGTTTCTGTGCTTCATCTGATTCAACTCTCCACATTCTTTCTGGCCACATTTAGAGGAGGTTCTAATACCATTTTCTTCAAAGTTAGGCTAATGGTTGGGGGTAGAAATCAAACAGTATTCACTGGGTGTCTAAATCATGGGCCCTAAAAATTACAATTTAGGAATTTATACTTCAAATAGACTCATGAAAATACTCAAAGATATATGGGCAAGACATGACAGCATGGATTGTAATGCTAAAGAACTAAAAAAAAAAAAAAAATCTTAAATCCTAGGGGATATATTAAGTAAATTACAGCATTTCCATTCAATGGAATATCAAACAGCCTTTATAAATAAAACAGACCTATATTTTCTGACATGGGAACATATCCATAATAAAAAAGGCTAATAGGACACTTATAAAATGATTCTACTTATGTAAAATAGGATATAAATATATCTGCCTGTATATTCATAAAAATTTTCTTAGGAGATATATAAGGTTCTATTAAGGATAATTATTTAGGGACTGAGGATGGGGGGGATTTTTACCTCTCACTTCATATGCTGATTCCATGATTGTGGATTAACCTTTTATATATATATATATATATACATACACACAAACACACATACGTATATATGTATATACGTATATATATATATACGTATATACATATATACATATACATATAAATCAAACTTAATGAAACCTAACAGAAGATTTGGAAGCCATTAATTCCCCCTTACAAAACAGCAAAATGAAAACATATGACTTAGGACATCTACTTTAAGTGACAAAAAACAACTCAAGCTACACATAAAGGAATATTTTCTTTTAAAGATTTTATTTATTTATTTGACACAGAGATCACAGGTAGGCAGAGAGGCAGGGAGAGAGAGGGGGTAGCAGGCTCCCCACCTGAGCAGAGACCCTGATGAGGGGCTCAATCCCAGGACCCTGGGATCATGATCTGAGCCAAAGACAGAGGCTTAAACCCACTGAGCTACCCAGGTGCCCCAAGGAGTATTTTTATGAGAGAATCTTATTTTATGGAAACTGGTGGCATGAAGCACACAGCCTGTCCTCAGAAATACCTGGAAATGGCAAACTATGGAGAATTCAGGCCATAGACTTTCCCCATATCTTTCCTCTGCTTTTCTCAGTATGTCTCACTCATACTCCTCATAAACTTGTTTTTGCTTCTCTCCAGGCCTCATGGCACAACCTGGTGCCTTATGGCTCTCAAACTTAAACAGTACAATATTAGTCAAGTGGAAAGACTAAGTCTCTTCCCTTGATCCTAATTTCAAACTCTCTGGCTCTGCTTGTGCCCAGTGTCCAGCCCTTGTCCAGTCAACAGTGACTTGTGGGATGGGCTTCTGTGGTGGCAGATGATTGCTGAGGGCCCATTCAGGGCAAGGGCATGGAAAGTTTTTATGGGAAGATAGTTCAAAAATTATTCCAAGTAAGATTATCAGATGCCTTTGCAAGCTCAGGGGACTGGGTGGCTAGGTTATAAATGATGTTTTTTTTTAAGATTTATTTATTTGAGAGAGAGAGCTCAAGCAGGAGGGGCAGAGGGAAAGAGAGAGAATCTCAAGCAGACTCTGCATTGAGCATGGAGTCTGACCCAGGGCTCAATCTCATGGCCCTGAGATCACGACCTGAGTCAAAACCAAGAGTCAGACACTTAACGGACTATGCCACCCAGCCGCCCCGCCAAGATGTTACTTTTAAGTGCCACATCACTAGTATACTCTTTTTTGTCACATGTCTGAATTGATTTTGCTATGAAAGTTCACACTGTATTAAAGAACTAATGGTTATCAAAAAAACCAACCAACCAACCAACCAAACAAACAAACAAAAAAACATCATTTGAGGGCTAGAAAGTACTGACTTTAGATATATTTAGTAGCTTGGTTCTAATCAAGTGCACACAAGCTAATCAGTGCACACAAGCTGGAGTCACCTGGAGTCACCTAGTGACTGAGATAACTCAACTATCATATATCAGGCATTGTTAGAAATTATGAGAAGGGAACACTCTATGTCACCAATTATATTTCTTCTTTTTAGTCTTTAATCAGCTGACATACCAGGAAACGACTAAAAGATTGTTCGAATTTATGTTTAAGATACATCAGCAGTAGAAGGAAAGAATGTTGAGTATCCTATGTTTGCATCCATTCAGCCATCCATCCAGCTAATACTTACAGAGTATCTACTGTAAACCAAGCACTCTGATAGGCATGAGGGTTAAAGGATGGTGATATTACTCCTCTGCTATCAACAAATTCAGTCTAGTGGGGGAAACATGCACATAAATGAAAAACAACAATTCATGTAAATCATGTTGAAAGATGTAGACACAAATAAGAAGTTAGAGCCCAGAGGAGAGTTGGAAGGATGAACTTTGAACAGGACAAAGAATACCTCTACTTTGTGACTAGGCGAAGAGGAAATACTGAATGCAATTTCAAGGAAAGTGAAGGTCCACCATTTCTTAAAAATGTCCCAGTGAGGAAATAGTCTCTAAATTTGAGTTTTCTGTGCATTTATCTTCAAGCTTCAAAAAGGTCTGTCATTTCTACACACTGGGAAAAAAAAGCTAGTTCATTTAATCCCTCATAGGACTAAGTCCCTTGAAGTCCATGTTCCTTTTGTTTACTGCCATGCTCTCTAGACTTTTATCATGTCTGGTGCATCATAGGTGCTCACTAAGTATCTCTCAAAGAAAACTATTTACTGAATGAAAACACATAAAGTGTACAGACTGTAAGTGCCCAGTATGATAAATTTTCATAATGTGAACACCACCACCACGAGCAGGGAAGAGTATATTACTACCACCCCAGAAGACACTCATAGCTCCTCCCAATCACTACCCTTAAAGGGATAAGCACCATCATAAATTACTTTCGCCAGATTTTGGGTTTTATGTAAATGGAATTATACAGTATGCATAATTCCTTGCCTCTGGCTTCTTTTGCTTAATGTTATGCTTGAGAGATTCATCCATATCCTTGCATGTAGTTTAAATCTGTTCATTATCTTGCTAAATAGTGTCACATGGATATGACACAATTTATTCATTCTTCTGTTGATAGATATTTAGGTTGGGAGCTCTTAAAAGTAATGTGGTTAATAATATTCTTGACTATATCTTTTGGTATACATGCACAAATTTTATTAGGAATATCCTAGAAATAGAATTGGTAGGTTGTGAGTAAAATCCCAGTGTATAGTTGGACATGAGTAGGAACTACCAAACTTTTCTAAGTGGTTATACCAGTTTACATTCCTCCCAGCAGTATGAGTTTCAGTTCCTCATGCATGTCAGCAACTTGAAATTATCCATCTTGTATCTCACCGTGGCTTTGGCATGCATTTCTCTGATCACTATTATTGTTGATCATCTATTCAAATGTTTTTTTGGCAATACAAATATCTTCTTTTGTGGCGTGCCCTTTAAATCTTTTGCCCATTTTTTTTTCTTTTATCGGGTTATTGGTCCTTTTTCCCTTTGCAGTATTTACATATTTTGGATATAACTGCTTGGCTTAAGCAGTACAGGTACTGCAAATATATTCTCCTCTCTGTGGCCTGCCTTTTTACTCTCCTAAAGATCGTTTTTGTTACATATAACTTCTTATTTTAATGTGGTCCAATTAATCCATCTTTTCTTTTATGGTACTTTAACACTTTTTGTGTCTTGTTTAACAATCTGGGGGCACCTGGGTGGCTCAATCAGTTGAGAGTCAGACTTCTAGCTTTGCCTCAGGTCATGATCTCAGGGTCCTGGGATCGAGCTCTGAGTCAGGCTCTGTGTATGGGGGGGCCTGCTTGCCCCTCCCTCCCCTCTGCTCTGCCCCCCGCTGGTGCTTGCCTATGTTCTCTCTCTCTCTCAAATAAGTAAATAAAATCTTAAAAATAAAAATCTCTGGCTACCTCCAGAGCACTTGGTTGGCTCAGTCAGTTGAGCATCAGACTCTTGATTTTGGCTCAAGTCATAAACTCTGGGTCTTGAGACCAAGCCCCACTTCTGGGTTCCATGCTCAGCAGGCACTCTGCTTGACATTATCTCTCCCTCTCCCTCTATCTCACCACTGCAACCATTCTTTTTCTCTCTCAAATATAAATACATTTTAAAAAATCTTGGCTGCCTCAAGATCGTGAAGATATTTTCCAATGTTTTCTTACAGACGCTTTATTGTTTTGCCTCTCAAACTGAAAATATAACTGGATTGATTTTTGTGTACTGTTGATAAAACTTCAATTTCTACATGTCCTGGCACCACAAAAAGGCCACTTGTCATAATTCAAGTGGTTATATATCCATGGATCTATTCCTGCATTCTCTATTCTCTTCCACTGTTTGTCTATTCTAATGCCAGTACCACAGTTTTAATTATTGTAGTTTTTTTTTTAAAGATTTTATTTGTTTATTTGACAGAGAGAAAGAGATCACAAGTAGGCAGAGAGGCAGGCAGAAGGAGAGGGGGAAGCAGGCTCTCCACCAAGCAGAGAGCCCGATGTGGGCCTTGATCCCAGGACCCTGAGACCATGACCTGAGCCAAAGGCAGAGGCTCAACCCACTGAGCCACCCAGGTGCCCCTAATTACTGTATTTTACAGTGAATCTTGAAATACAACTTTGTTTTCCTTTAGTGCTACTTTGGCATTCTTTGCCTTTTGCATTGCCATTTAAATTTTAGGATCTCTTTGGCAAGAAAAGCTTTCTGGAATTTTGCTTGGGATTGCCTACTGCAAGGCCAGCTACTGAGTCAATAGATCCACTGGGAAAGAATGGCCATTATTTATATATTGAATCCTCCAATCATGGAATATGGAATATCTTCATTTATTTAATATCATCATCACTTTTTTTTTTTAAAGATTTTATTTATTTATTTGACAGACAGATCACAAGTAGGCAGAGAGGCAGGCAGAGAGAGAGGAGGAAGCAGGCTCCCCACTAAGCAGAGAGCCTGATGTGGGGCTTGATCCCAGGACCCTAAGACCATGACCCAAGCCGAAAGCAGAGGCTTTAACCCACTGAGCCACCCAGGCGCCCCATCATCATCACTTTCTGTTTTAATGTTTAATAGTGTTTTGTAGGTTTGTGTAGAGGTTTTGCCTAATTTTGTTAACTTTCTATACTTTGACATTTAGTTGTTTTCTTTACTGCTATTGTAAATGTTATTGCTTTTTGTTTTAATCTAATGCTATACTTCTTTACCATTGGAGAATGGTGCAGTGTATGTGATACAAAAGTAGAGCATCTTCCATTTGTTGGAAGGCCTAGCAGCTGCCCAGTTTGTTCTGTCCCGTCACTGACATG
This sequence comes from Mustela lutreola, assembly GCF_030435805.1. Classification (NCBI taxonomy): domain Eukaryota; kingdom Metazoa; phylum Chordata; class Mammalia; order Carnivora; family Mustelidae; genus Mustela; species Mustela lutreola. The sequence goes on from NC_081294.1 coordinate 81,053,006, forward strand.
GAGTGTGTGTGTATGCTATGGGTGATTTCCCACCATTCTTTTTTCTCCCAGCTTTATTGAGGTATAATTGAAAATAAAAAATTTATATGTATTTAAGGTGTACAACCTAATAACCCAATATACAAATATGTTGTGAAATATTCACCTATAGTCATAAGAGCCAAGATAAGGAAACAAGCTCAATGTTCATCTACAGATGAATGGATAAAGAAAATGTGAGATACACACACAATGAAATATTGTTCAGCCTTAAAAATGAACAATGTCACCTTGATCCCAAAACCAGACAAGGATCCCACCAAAAAAGAGAGCTATAGACCAATATCCTTGATGAACACAGATGCGAAAATACTCAACAAAATACTAGCCAATAGGATTCAACAGTACATTAAAAAGATTATTCACCACGACCAAGTGGGATTTATTCCAGGGCTGTAAGGTTGGTTCAACATCTGCAAATCAGTCAATGTGATACAACACATCAATAAAAGAAAGAACAAGAACCATATGATACTCTCAATAGATGCTGAAAAAGCATTTGACAAAGTACAGCATCCCTTCCTGATCAAAACTCTTCAAAGCGTAGGGATAGAGGGCACATACCTCAATATCATCAAAGCCATCTATGAAAAACTCACCGCAAATATCATTCTCAATGGAGAAAAACTGAAAGGTTTTCCGCTAAGGTCAGAAACACGGCAGGGATGTCCATTATCACCACTGCTATTCAACATGGTACTAGAGGTCCTAGCCTCAGCAATCAGACAACAAAAGGAAATTAAAGGTATCCAAATTGGCAAAGAAGAAGTCAAATTATCACTCTTCGCAGATGATATGATACTATATGTGGAAAACCCAAAAGACTCCACTCCAAAACTGCTAGAACTTATACAGGAATTCAGTAAAGTGTCAGGATATAAAATCAATGCACAGAAATCAGTTGCATTTCTCTACACCAACAGCAAGACAGAAGAAAGAGAAATTAAGGAGTCAATCCCATTTACAATTGCACCCAAAACCATAAGATACCTAGGAATAAACCTAACCAAAGAGACACAGAATCTATACTCAGAAAACTATAAAGTACTCATGAAAGAAATTGAGGAAGACACAAAGAAATGGAAAAATGTTCCATGCTCCTGGATTGGAAGAATAAATATTGTGAAAATGTCTATGCTACCTAAAGCAATCTACACATTTAATGCAATTCCTATCAAAGTACCATCCATCTTTTTCAAAGAAATGGAACAAATAATTCTAAAATTTATATGGAACCAGAAAAGACCTCGAATAGCCAAAGGGATATTGAAAAAGAAAGCCAAAGTTGGTGGCATCACAATTCCGGACTTCAAGCTCTATTACAAAGCTGTCATCATCAAGACAGCATGGTACTGGCACAAAAACAGACACATAGATCAATGGAACAGAATAGAGAGCCCAGAAATAGACCCTCAACTCTACAGTCAACTAATCTTCGACAAAGCAGGAAAGAATGTCCAATGGAAAAAAGACAGCCTCTTCAATAAATGGTGCTGGGAAAATTGGACAGCCACATGCAGAAAAATGAAATTGGACCATTTCCTTACACCACACACAAAAATAGACTCAAAATGGAGGAAGGACCTCAATGTGCGAAAGGAATCCATCAAAATCCTTGAGGAGAACACGGGCAGCAACCTCTTCGACCTCAGCCGCAGCAACATCTTCCTAGGAACAATGCCAAAGGCAAGGGAAGCAAGGGAAAAAATGAACTATTGGGATTTCATCAAGATCCAAAGCTTTTGCACAGCAAAGGAAACAGTTAACAAAATCAAAAGACAACTGACAGAATGGGAGAAGATATTTGCAAACGACATATCAGATAAAGGACTAGTATCCAGAATCTATAAAGAACTTAGCAAACTCAACACCCAAAGGACAAATAATCCAATCAAGAAATGGGCAGAGGACATGAACAGACATTTCTGCAAAGAAGACATCCAGATGGCCAACAGACACATGAAAAAGTGCTCCATATCACTCGGCATCAGGGAAATACAAATCAAAACCACAATGAGATATCACCTCACACCAGTCAGAATGGCTAAAATCAACAAGTCAGGAAATGACAGATGCTAGCGAGGATGCGGAGAAAGGGGAACCCTCCTACACTGTTGGTGGGAATGCAAGCTGGTGCAGCCACTCTGGAAAACAGCATGGAGGTTCCTCAAAATGTTGAAAATAGAACTGCCCTATGACCCAGCAATTGCACTATTGGGCATTTACCCTAAAGATACAAACGTAGTGATCCAAAGGGGCACGTGCACCCGAATGTTTATAGCAGCAATGTCCACAATAGCCAAACTATGGAAAGAACCTAGATGTCCATCAACAGATGAATGGATCAAGAAGATGTGGTATATATACACAATGGAATACTATGCAGCCATCAAAAGAAATGAAATCTTGCCATTTGCGACAACATGGATGGAACTAGAGCGTATCATGCTTAGTGAAATAAGTCAAGCAGAGAAAGACAACTATCATATGATCTCCCGATATGAGGAAGTGGTGATGCAACATGGGGGCTTAAGTGGGTACGAGAAGAATAAATGAAACAAGATGGGATTGGGAGGGAGACAAACCATAAGTGACTCTTAATCTCACAAAACAAACTGAGGGTTGCTGGGGGGAGGGGGTTTGGGAGAAGGGGGTGGGATTATGGACATTGGGGAGGGTATGTGCTTTGGTGAGTGCTGTGAAGTGTGTAAACCTGGTGATTCACAGACCTGTACCCCTGGGGATAAAAATATATGTTTATAAAAAATAAAAAATTTTATTAAAAGCCTTAAAAAAATATACTTACCTCCTAGAATAAAGATACATTGAAATAGCTTACTTTAGGGACTTTGGGCTGACTCTTTCAGATTCTCAAACCTCATCAAATGGACTGATAGGAGTATGCTTTTTACCATTTTGCTTTTGGAGTCTTAAACTGTTTATGCCTATAGAAGATACAGACTAAAGAGGTTTGGGAAGTAGTGATGGCTGACCTTCACTTAATTATGCATTTTTTTTCAAGAAATAACAATTGATGTGCTTTTCATGACTTTTTGTATTTTTCAGTATTTTTCTAATAAAAATAACTTTTAAAACAACAAAAAAAATGAACAATGTAAAAAAAAAAAAAAAGGATGTCCTGCCATTTGTGACAATATGGATGACTGGACCTTGAGGGCATTGTCCTAAGTGAAATTAGCCAATCATACAAGGATAAGTACTGTATGATCTCACTTGTACGTGGAACCCCAAATACTCAAACTCATAGAAATAGGGAGTGAAATAGTGGTTGCCAGGGGCTAGGGAAGGGGGAAGAGTGGAGACATTGGTCATGATGTACAAATTTTTAGCTGTGTGAGATGAATAAGCTCTGGAGAACTGGTGTACAGCAATGTAGCTAGAGTTGACAATACGGTATTATGTACTTGAAATATGCTGAGAGAATAAATCTTGAGTGTTCTTACCATAAAAAAGAAAGAAAGGTAAGTACTATTGCTTTTTTAAGTTTTCTGCTTGTTTACTGTTGGTTTAACAAACATTTAATTGAGCAAATCAAAACAACTCATCGGTTCAATTGAGGAAAGGTAAAAGCAGTTATTTGGTATGACTTAGACAAGAATCGAGTGGTTAACATTTTTTCCACTTGAGAGCACAATACAGAAAAGTAAGTATGTGAGATGGGTATTGTTCAGAAAGAGAAGAGAGGCTGAAGCAAGAGCAGAAGACAGGCATCCAACTTCCCCAGTAGACCAGGGCTTTTCATTTGTTCAACCATCTGGCCCACAGATGTGATTTGATTGTCACATGAATTTTTAAAATAAATTGAGTCAACGTGTACAATTGGGAATTAAAATATTAGATGGCCTTCTAGATTTTCTTGAAAAATTAGAAATCTGACACATCAGCCTTCAATTTCTACATGGGCACAAAGAGCTGAAGGTGAGCTGAGCCAAGAGCCTCTGGGTATCCCGTCTTATCACTGTCCTTGCGACTTACTGTCTTTTGAAGTGAACTCATCTAGTTCCCAGACAAGCTTCATTTTCAAAATTCTCTTTATAGTCAAAGTTGTCAAAACTTAATGTTTCTGTGTTGGGACCTCCCATTTCCCTCCTCATTGTCTTTAAATGGCTTTCGTCCCTCATCACTCCACTGAATTTGCTCTTTTCAATTTCTTTGCCTTCTGGAATCTTGCCAAATCCAGAGGCCAATGCTTCATCTTCACTGTACTTAGTGTCTTGCAGTAGCTGTTGTCCCCAGTGATCATGCCTTCCTTCTCAAAACTGGGATCTTGAAATCTCTCATGATGCCAAGCTCCTCTTGTATCCCTTCTGCCCTACAAGGTGCTTATAACTCTCTTAGCCTTGTTTTTACTGCTCCATCAGATTCTCAATGTGCCTACTGCTCTGTCCTCAGTTTTCCTGTCTTCTTTATCTACCTTCTGTCTAGATGAGCTTATCCAGGAGTGTGGTCTTTATCATGTTTACCCCTTTATCCCCAGGGTTTATAAAAATGCCTAACATGAGAAAGGAGCTTGATCAGTGTTGGTTGAATGAATAAGGGCCAACACTGGCAATGAGGGTTTCCAGTAATTCTTACTTTCTAATATGGTCAAGCTCTCCCTCATCTCCAGATTCTCACTGCTAACAAAGTTGCTCATTAGATGGGGTTGAGGAGATATAGCAGGAATTCAAAAATTAATCAAATAAATACTCACTGGGAATAAAAAAAAGCAGAAAGTGAAAGTTTTATGTTGTTATGTTTCATATATATGGTTATGACAGTTTAAAAAAAGGTAACTAATACATTACAGTGCAAAAAAAAAAAAAAACCAAATGGAAACTGGATCTTCTACATCAAAAATGGCTCAGTGATGCTTCTCATGGGATTGGGATGACTATAGAGAATCTTTTTTTTGTTTGTTTTAAGATTTTATTTATTTATTTGAGAGAGAGAGACAGTGAGAGAGAGCATAAGAGAGGAGAAGGTTAGAGGGAGAAGCAGACTCCCTGTGAAGCTGGGAGCCCGACGAGGACTCAATCCTGGGACTCCAGGATCATGACCTGAGCCAAAGGCAGGTGCTCAACCAACTGGGCCAACCAGGAACCCTATAAAGAATCTTTTTTATCTTAATCAGATGTCGTTTTTTCTAACTTTTCAAAGAAAGCATTCATGACATTTTTATTGTTGAGCAAATCATCTGATTTCACCATTAATAGTAATTGCACTGAAAAACAAATTCAACTTTTATTATTTACTACTACCAAAGTCTAGAAAAATATCTTTTGATCACTTTTGTAGTTTCAGTTTAATGTTTATCACGCAGTTTGCTACAGATCTCAGAATTTTATGCATTTCTGCATCTACAGCCATGGACTGATTTTTATCTTTGCCAAGTGTTCCATTAAGACTCATTTCCAAAGATAAATAACTATATTAAAGGTAAATGTCAAAGGAAAGTATCATTTCTATGATCATACATTAAAGTAAAGGGTGAACTATGTAGCCTTCACGGCAGGGTGTGTATTTACTGGGTTAAAGTTGAGAAGTCAGAGAAATTCTCTCTTTTCTGCTAGTCCTTCCTTCACTGTAACTTCCTACCCATAGGTGGACATTTTCCTTTCCGTTAAATACTTTCTGGAGATTCAGACTCTCACTTGCTGAATATGTTTAGATGAGCTTCTTTCCATGTGCACATGGAGACACAAGGTTCATGCAAACCACTCCTGCATCTTTTAGAGTTACTAATAGAGTAAGAAAAGTCTACTTATTGTAGGGAATAAACCAACATATGAAGGAAAGGCTGTGAAGATCTTAACAAGGCTGGATGGCTACTTGCTGGATATCATCCTATGAGCTATTTTATAAAGATGATTAATTACAGCAAGTGCCTAATCACACAACTATCAGAGCCCAGCTGTCTGAGAGTGAAAGCTAGAGGGATATTAGTCAGCCCTAGATGAAACCCGATATTAAGGGCAAGAAATATTCTCTATCTTCTCATTCCCCACCTGTGCTTTTGAGCTGAGGCTCTTAATAATTCTTGCTCTCCAGTTTGTCGATGTTTCCCTCATGCCTGGATTCTTTGTCTCTGCTAGCCAACAAGCTCAAATCCCCCTTCATGTAGGTGGTGATGAGGGTATACGACATCAATTCAACAATTAATTCATTTAACAAGTATTTATTGAGTGACGGCCTGGGATAATTCTAGGCTTTGCAGAAAAGACAGTCAAAATGCTGTTCTCTGCAAATTTACATTCTCAGGTGGACGGGGAGGATGATAAACAAACAAACAAACAAGACCATGTCAGGGAGTGTCAAGCACTATGCAGAACATAAAACAGGGGTTGACAGAGATAGATGGGGCAGGCAGGAGACCACCTAGAAGAGCTGGATAAAGGTGTGACAGGGTCCATGAGGTCTGTTCCCTTCCCTCCATCTTCAGTAGCATCTTGAGCCATTTAGAGCCTAACTTCTAGAAGTAGGGTTGGATCTACTCTGACCTGAATCTCTGCTGCCGCCCATTCATTCCTTTACCTTTACTGCCTGACATCACCGCAATCCATCCCAGATTTCCTTCCAAATGTTATTCAAGCATGTTCTTTGTGTTCTAAGCCCTGTTCTTGAACTCTCCCAGCAGCAGAACAAAGCACGTCCTGTTATCACTCTTGTTTTCTTTTTACATATGGGCCCTGAGACCTTACATAACTTGCTCAAGGCTCATAGCTTCATAAGTGGAGGAAAGTGCATCCTTTACCACAGGTCCTTTCTGCCTTCTGCACTTTACCACTTGACAGGAAGTGTGGCCCTGGCACTCGCTTCAACTCCCACAGCTAGATAACAGCCCCTCTCCCCAGTTTTTCCTGAAACTCCCCACCCAACCCTCACCCTGGGCGGAACTGGCAACCTCGCTCCCCCCTCTGTTACCTGCACAGGATTGCTTTCATATCACCTGCACCCTTTCAGGAAACTTATGGGCTCCTGTCGTGTCCCTCTTGGGGGGCTGCAGGCATCTCCAGGGTGGATCCCCCTGCAGGCATAGTCAGCAGCTCAGACACCCCGAGGAGACCACCCTGAGGGAAACCTCTTCCTCCTCACTATGAGTGTGCTGTTTCCAGTCATGATTAGGGAAACAAAATCAATCATTGTGGCCAGAAAAGAAATGCAGAAAACCAAAAGTCTCTGTTACTGGGTTTTATGTAGAATTGAGTATTATATTTGCTCGTGCCAGTTGAAAATATAAAAAATCTAGTATTACCATGCACCAAAAGGTGAACGGACCAATGCATTTTAATTCCATTTTTTAATTTTTTGAACAAAAGGGAAGACTCATACCTACTAATTGCTCTGCCAGAGAAATGAATGACAGTATTACAATTTGGTTCCTTGACTTTTACATCTTTGCCAGTGATTTTATCAAAGTAGCTCTTTTCATAAATTCATGCTGCTCAGATGGATAATCAGATTTGTCAATCTATCTTCTCTTATGGTAGACTGCAGAACACATTAAACATTTTTAATTTTGAAAAGTTTCTTTTGCATGAAGCATATGTAGAGAAAGATTCTGAAATATGAGTTTGGCAGACACTTGAAAAATCCCACCTTACAAAAAACTTCAGAAATTGCAATCATGTCCATGTCTTTGCTTATTTGGAATCAGTTCTAACAGCCTTCAAATGGTTCTCCAGTCAAATAATTTTAAAGATTTATTATTGGAGAGAGGGAGGGAAAGAGAGAAAGAGAGACATGGGAGTGGGAGGAAGGGACAGAGAGAAAGAGCGAGAATCCTCAAGCAGTCTCCCTGCTGAACACACAGCCTGACACTGGGCTTGAACTCAGGAGCCAATCCCATGAAATCATGACCCTGAGATCTACCTGAGCTGAAATCAAGAGTCTGTCACTTAACCAAATAAGCCACCCACAGGCTCATCTCCAGTCAAATAATTTTAAATACAAATAATGCCATGTGAGAATGGTAGAGTTGAAATAACTCAAATTGTATTTCTTCATTTTTATGATCCCCATATTATCATTTTTTAATTTTGTATCTTCTGTTAAACTCAGGAATATGTGGTACCAAGGGTTTGGAGACACACTGAGCTTGAAGCACACCCAAATAATTCTAAACTGTTATAAACCTACATTAGAAAAGAACAGAGGTAGCAATTATATAACTGGGAATTCTCTGAATTATCTCCCATGTACAATACAAAGACATCCATTAAAGATAGGAAGTCGAAATTTGCTAATATGAGTCTTACATATTTATTACCAAAACTCAATTGTAATTGCAGTAATTGATTACAACTTAGATCAACAAGAGATTTTTTTGAGGGACGAATATTTTATCACTGGCATTGTTTAGAATTCCTAGCGCATGGTGATAATAAAAGGTAATACTTTATTATCATCATCATCATTATTATTATTTTTGTTTGTTTGTTTGTTTTAGAGAAAGAGCACATGAGAAGGGAGTGGGGGTGCAGAGGGAGAGAGAGAGAGACAGAATATTAGGTGGGCGCCAAGCCCAGTGTGGAGCTTGACATGGAACTTGAGCCAAAATTAAGAGTCAGACACTTAACCAACTGAGCTATGCAGGTGCCCTTAAAAGGCTATACACTTTTATTTGTTCCATTATTTTTAAGTTCTCTACAGACAGTGCTCACACTTCTTGCTTGGTGTTGTGAGGCTGCTTTTTACTGATCTTTCCATTCCAGGGGCCTGGTACTACTCTCCGTGACACTTGGACTGGGTGAGCTCTGGTCTTCAAACTCCCTAATCGCCTTGGCTTTCCTTTGCCTTAAAGAATATCCTCCAACCTATATGCCTGACACTTGCCCTAGGGATCTGCCTCCTTTTTACCATACTCATCTCTTACCTTGCTGTCTAAATCTACCCATGCACAAAAACTCTCAAATCTCTACCTATAGCCTTAATCTTTTTCTGATTTGCGGCAGTTTGGCCAGAATTCCAAAGATGGACATGCCCAATATTGTCATCAAAAGGATTTTGGGAATGGTGATTTTCTTTTCCCCCTCAATGTGGTTAGAATCACAGTCCAGCAATAATTCTGAAAGTGCTGGGGTTTATGGGTAAAACATTCTTGAGCCTAAAGGGCACCGGAATGGACAATTCAAAACTATTCAAAACACTAAGAAGAGTCACAAATGAACCAAACTGAGCATGCACTATTCCAGACTCTGAGAGGACCCCTGGAATGAGGAACAGTGAATGAGTGACGGAGGTGCCACATTCCCTTCCAAGACAGCCATGGCTTATCTCTCTTTCCCCAGTGACTGCACACTTGCTCAGAAGCCTCCTCAACACAGCACTCCTGGTAGTCACTACCAACTGATCAGAATTAAATTAAGAGAAGAAAACCACTGGCAGTGGGATTAAGTGCCTGGGATATGCTAGGCCCTGGGAATCTAAAGGTCAGTACGACAGGTCCCCAACCTAGAAGAACAGAAGGAAGAGACTCAGTACAAATAGATAATAACAGTAAAGTGGTACAGATGATAGGAACAGAGTGTGTGAAGGAAACAGGAGAAGCACAAAATGACCAGTTTCATCAGGGTGGGGCCCAGGTAGGGAACTCAAGTGGGTGACATCAGGACATTCAACTGGTGGGCTAATTGCTAAGTCTCCCAAGACCTCAGCTTACTACTGTGTGGCCTTGGACAGGTTATTAGTATCTCTGCGCCTCACTTTCCTGGCCTATAAAATTATTACCTTGGGGGTAATAATATCACCTACTCCATAGAGCTGTTGCGAGGAGTGAATGAATTAATTGGCATAAAGTGTTTAGGAAGTCCCTGGTTCATCAAAAGTACTCAAGTGGTAGTTGATGTTACCTTTTAATTCCAAGGCTGGAAGTCCAAGGACTTCTGATTTCATGGAGATGTCTAACAGTTTCATAGGGAAACGAAGATGAACCTTGGGGCAAGTCATCTCAAGCCAGGGGCAGGATGTGTCCCTCTGTGGCTTACTTGAATAGCCCCTGCTCTGCACACTGACAGCCTTCCTTTTTCAATCTTCCTTTTTCAACACACATCAGTGTGTCAGTCCCAGTGGGGCAGGAGGAACTGCTGGGCAGAGGGTGAATTGGGATTGTGTGGTTAAATGGGGAGATCTTGTGTGCACCTCAATGCTGGCCAACTGGGGAGGGGAGGCCATCTGTAGGAAGCAGGGGACAGGCGACCAGGAATGGGACAAGATAGCCTCACAGCTCTGCCAGAGAGTTTTAATTATTCAATACGTCATATATCATAGCAAAAATAAGTCTCTGTTTGGAAGGGATAAAAGAAAAGCCAAACTTTCTCATGTATAAAAAAAAATCTGTGATGAAAGATGTAGAGAAAAAAATACGATTAAAATATTCCCTCTAAAACTGAGCAACAGCAGAAACATGTTTCTGATTAGCACCCAAAGAAAACAGCCAAAGCAGAAAGCCAAAACTGATACTCAGTGGAGACTTTCGTATGTGTGTGTCAGGGGTTACTTTGATTTTCAAGTCACTTGGATTGATTTGACCCATAATGTTTATGTTATGTGAGGTTGAATAGATGCTTTTTACAGGGAAATGAGGAAAGTATGAATCAAAGACTAGCCAGGAACCTGTTCTCTGAGGGGGCAGACAGAAAAGTTATGTTTGACAGACACACGACAGAGAAAGCGTGCTGGGGAAATACCAGCTGGACGAGCGGTGGACGCACCCCCTGTGTCTTTGGTTTCCTCCTTTAGGAGACCATCCCAGAAACTGGGCTAGGACTTCCAATTACTCTAAGTGGGCTGATCAGAGAAACTGAAGCTTTAGGCTCTGAAATCCACCCAGCCACCCACTTTCAGAGTAAGACCTGCAGTTTCTTTTGAAATCTCTATTCCTATCTGTCTTTCTGTGAACAAACATAGGCGTGTTCACAAAACACAGCCCAAGTCGTTTGTACCGTGTGAGTGTAGCCACTTACTTCGTGTTTGGATTTTTGCTTTCCTGTCTTTCCTCTTAAACAAGTCTGTTTAGAGGTAAAACGAGAAGACATTTCAATGTTCACTTTTGTGCAAAGACTCTCATTTCACCATGGGATCTTTTATGTCTCACCTCTGGGGCTGCCCTTACATCTACCAGTTGAAAAATGGAATTGTACCTATGTCAAATGGAGAACAATTTAGTATGCACAAAAGGAAAGAAAAAGGGTATTATTAGGTTTCTGCATTCAAAGAAAAGAACCCAGACAGGCTGATGCATATGAATTTGCATCAATATCCACGGTGGTGTTGAACTTCATTTTTCTGTACTCCTCTACGTCTGTGACAGCTGACGCACACTGAGAGAATGATAATGCCAGACGTCACTCTAGGGGCCTGTCTTCCCGGCAATCTGAGGAACTGGGTACAGTTCTCATCCCTATTTGGCAGATGGGGAGGCTGAGGCCTAGCAAGTTGAGCTGATGAAGATTAACCCTACAGCTAGTAAGAGAAGGGGCAGGGCTCAGACTCTGGCAACCTGCCTCCAGATTCCCTCCTCTTTATGCTAAATGCCTTCAGTCTTTTTATTTTCTCTCTTTAACTCCAAAACATCCCTTGGAGTAGCCCTCTTCAGTATTTCCTCAAGGTTAGGAGCCACAGGCATTGACACAAACACCCCATGAGACTTAATTCAGAGACTGCTCTAAAGTTTCTCAACTCCATCCCACCCGCCTCCCCCCTCCCCAGGGCAAGGCTGCCTTTCAGGTCAAAGGGGAATGAACTTTTTCTTTTTTTCTTTTTTTTTAAGTTCTGCTAAAGCTCATTTCTCAAAAGGAATCAAGGAGTGATTTCTTTTTAACTAATTTCTCACCCTAATTATAAAGATGATTCAAACTCACAATAAAAAATTTAAATATGAGAAGAGATGGAAGATAAAATTTCTTTCTCCTCTTTTTCTCAGAAGTAACTCCTCTATTCCTTACATGTTTCCAGAAATTCATAGTTTCTTGTCTGTTTCTTACACAAGTGGGAACATATATTTTCTTGATTTTATTAAAAAAACTTAGCACTCATCTATGAGGTATCAGCACTGGGAAGACAGTAGAGGATAATACAAATATAGATCACTGCCATTATGAAATTCATGCTTTCATGATTTCACATAAGAGAATGACTCAGAGTCCCGCAAGTTAGATTCCCATCCTCTGACCATATTTATATAGAACCTGGAGAAAATCTATGTTTATTAACTTCTCTTGCATCCCTATCTCTCAGAGAGGAAGAGGAGCTAAGAAGGACCACACCACCCAGCCAAAGGGCAGTCTCTGGCTTTTTTCTGCATTTGGGTCTATGTCTTTATTCTCCTAGGAACAAAATGCCTTTTGGGCTCCGAGCAAAGTGCAACTTCGACATCTCCTTTTGTCTTTAGGAGTTTATCATCTTAGGGAGGCAGTAGTACAGTAGGGCAACATTTCTGGTTCTAACAATTCCAGAAGCAACCATGTTTTCATTTTTAATTCCTTCTCTTGAAGTATGTCTTTCAAAAGTCCACTCTCTCAACTAGATTTGTATTTAACTTAAAGGCAGGCTCTACTTACAGGCATCATCTCTTTTGCCTTTATTATTCAAACACAGATGATAATGCAATTTCACCAATTCTGCTTATTCTCGACTGTTCTACACCAGCTGAGACCCCAGATGCTGGGCCCCCTTACACATCCAGCCAGAAAGCACACTCTCCTAGGTGCTTCTGGTCCAATCTGTGGCAGGCATTTCATAAATGTGCCCAAGTAGGAAATCTCACTCTTTACGAGGAGGAGAAAGCACAACTTCCAGCGGCTGTGTCAAAGGAAATTTTAAGAAATTTCTCTTAGCTAAACCAACAGTGGTGACTTCCTGTCAGAGTAGGAGGTAAGAGGCATTTCCCAGCACTGACAACAGATTGGGTTTGGTCAGACTGTTTATACAGTGTCATGATGAATTGAATGATAAAACAATTTGTAAAATTTCTTCTACCTCAACCAGAGCAGTATCCGAGTTGACAAGTGTGAGGAAAACGTTCTGTCAGTGACAACCTAGTAAGTTTAAGATCACTCAAAAGTGCTTCCTTAAGGGCTTTAAAGTGCCTCAGAAACCAGTTGCAGTGAACACAGAGTCGGTTCCTCCTTTCTTCTTAACCCTTAGCCATTAATGTTTAAACTTGAGGCCTAAACAAACCATTAGCTTTAAGGTAATTCTGTATCTTAAGAATTTTTAAATCCAAGGTTTTTTGTTTGTTTGTTTTTTGTTTTTTATTATCTTAGATGTTCCATCGCTTCTTTTCATATTTCATCTTTTAAGAACATGTCATTGAGGCTCTCAGAGGTGCTGGGTTCTCCCAAATGGTGGTGGCCGCAAGCTGGAGCTGCAGTGGGGGTAAGCTCATCCCTTACTCATCTCCAAGAATCCCACTTGCCATCAAAATCAGACTTCCTGGTCTAACATTTCCTGGCTCCTTTCTCTTCCTCTATGAAAGGGCTGGGTCAGAGATTTGCTTTCTCAGTCTCCTGGGTACATCAATTCTTGTCAAAGAACTACTAGAAAGAGCAGAGGCTATCCTGTAGATTTTAGGTAGGAAGCGCGCAGGGGATGAGCTCTGCCAACGCGGTGGTGTGTTCTTCCTCAGCCTGTTGTAGAACGAGAGACGTTTGCTTTCACATTTTCTGCTTGTTGCTTACTCCGTGTACACCCATGGCACTGTGGTATCCCCACGCCAGCTTTGACCTTTCTTTCCATGAAAGAGAGCAAATGCTCAGACTAATCCAAAGTCAGAGAAGTTCCTACAAGTAAGTACCAGTGGAGTGTTCCGAGCCTGCCTTATTTTGAGAAATATGAGGTTAGGTCACATAAGATATTTAAAAAACATGAGTGCCTCTGTCACATTAGATATTAAATCTAATCATACCCTTCATTTGTTTAGAACCCATTAGTAGATCCCCATTGTATTTAGAGTTTAATTTAAACTTTGTGCCCGTGACTCCCACAGCCCTACAAAACCTGGCTTTTTCAAAAACAACATTGAGGACATAGTGAAACACAAGGACCTGACATAATTAAGATACACAACTTGGTCAGTTTTGATTATGTCAAAACTGGTCATGTTGTCTGCCATCACCACAATCAAGATAATGAATGAAGAAAAGATCCATCAGTCCTTACAGTTTTTATGCTCCTTTAAAATCCATGTCTCCTTTTATACCCATGCTCAAGCAACCATTGATTTGCTTTCTGCCGCTACATAATGGTTTGCATTTTCCAGAATTTTATGTAAAAATATGTACTTTTTTTGCCTGCCTTGTTTGACTGTGCATAATTTTGCAAGTCATCCATGTTGTTGCATGTATCAATAGTTTGTTTTTTTTAATTTAACTTCAATTAGCCAACATATAGGACAGAGGTAGAGTTCAGCGATGCACCAGTTGCATATAACACCCAGTGTTCATCACATCATGTGCCCTCCTTAATGCCCATCACCCAATTACCAAGTTACCCCATCCCCCCCTCCTTCCCCTCCAGCAACCCTCAGTTTCTTTCCCATAGTTAAGAATCTCTCATGGTTTGTCTCCCACTGTGATTTTTTTTCCCATTCCATTTTCCCTCCCTTCCCCTATGTTCCTCTGCACTATTTCTCATATTCCGCATGATTGAAACCACATGATAATTGTCTTTCTCTGATTAACTTATTTTGCTCAGCATAATACCCTCCAGTTACATCCACATTGATATAAATGGTAAGATTTCATCCTGTAAACAGTCAACAAAACAAAGAGGCAACCCACAGAATGGGAGAAGATTTGCACATTTGCAAAGACAAAGGACTGATATCCAAGATCTATAAAGAACTCCTCAAACTCAACACCCAAAAAGCAGATAATCATATCAAAAAAGGGAAGAAGATATGAACAGACACTTCTCCAAAGAAGAGATACAAATGGCTAATAGACACATGAAAAAATGTTCACCTCCTTAACCATCAGGGAAATTCAAATCAAAACCACACTGAGATACCACCTTATACCAGTTAGAATGGTCAAAATTAACAAGACAAGAAACAACAAGTGCTGGAGAGGAAGTGGGAAAGGGGAACCCTCTTACACTGTTGGTGGGAATGCAAGTTGGTACAGCCACTTTGGAAAACAATGTGGACATTCCTTAAAAAATTAAAAATAGAGCTACTCTATGACCCAGAAATTTCACTACTGGATATTTACCCCAAAGATACAGATGTGGTGAAAAGAAGGTCCATATGTACCCCAGTGTTCATAGCAGCAATGGCCACAGTCGCCAAACTGTGGAAAGAGCCAAGATGCCCTTCAACAGATGAATGGGTAAAGAGGGTATGGTTCATATATACAATAGAATATTACACCTCCATCAGAAAGGATGAATACCCAACTGTTTATCAACATGGGCAGGACTGGAGGAGATTATGCGGAGTAAAATAAGTCAAGCAGAGAGAGTCAATGATCATATGGTTTCACCTACTTGTGGAGCATAAGGAATAATATGGAGGACATTAGGAGAAGGAAAGGAAAAGTGAATTGGGGGAAATGGGAGGGAGAGATGAACCATGAGAGACTGTGGACTCTGAGAAACAAACTGAAGGTTTTGGAGGGGAGAGAGGTTGGGGGATGGGAGAGCCTGGTGGTGGGCATTAATAAGGAGCACTGGGTATGGTACATAAACAATGAATTTTAAAACACTGAAAAAATAAAAGAAAAATTAAAAAAAATTTCATCCTGTTAATGGCTGAGTAATATTCCATTATGTATATGTATGTATGTGTGTATATATACCATGTATGTATGTATGTGTATAGGTATATATATACTATGTATGTATGTATGTGTATATATACATACACACGTGTACATACACATATATACATAAATATGTGGGTGTCTATATCTATATATACACACAAACACCATGTCTTCTACATCCATTCATCCATTGATGGTTTGTTCCTTTTTACTGCTTCTTGATAATTAGCATTAATAGAATATTCTTTTGTACAAATATGCCATAATCTATTCATCTACTTGCCTGTTGACGGACATTTGGACTGTTTCTAGTTTTGGGCTATTATATACAAAGCTTTATTTATTTTTTTAAAAAAGGAAACAAAAAGAAATTACTGTTGAAAATGGAAAACAAGTATTATTCTCCATGAACAAATTCACCATAGAAATGAGCACAAAACTAACAGGGTTGTACAACTGCAAATCATTGTAGATACCACCAATGAGGTATAAACCCTCTTCCTGCAGCAGTCAGATGGGCCTCTTGCAGCCCTAGCCCCATGAACTGAGACAAGACAATGACAAGCTATATTCTGTGGTGCAGTTAAAAACAGTGGATCTGGCAGATGCTACCACAGAATGTGCTGCTGTAATGTTAACAGATGCTATTAAGTCATTCCTTCATTAAGAAACAGAATGATAAGTCATCTTCTCCTCTGTGGTAAGCACAGCAGATACAAGGCTGAGCACATGAATGGGCTCTCTACAGTTCATGAGCTTATTTATGGTCTTAAAAGCAGAGACCAACAAGAAAACAAGTCTTAAAATGAAGTGTGATAAGCACTATGACAGGTGTCTTCTGGTGGTCTGAAAGAATACACAGGATACTCACTGTGCCTACAGGATTTCAGTGGTGACACAAATTGTAATTAGGAGTCAGGCAGGGAAGCAGAAGTAGGGAATGAAAAAGAGGTGAAGATTCTAGGAATAGATTCTGGTGAGTCCTGTGATCTCATCTCAGCACAGATAAGGCATGGCCAAGAGCTCTGGATCCTGTAATGGAGGATACATGCTAGCCTTTTTTTCTAATGCTCTTTGTTTCCACATTGAGTGATTTCTCCCTGATGAGGTAGTAACTAAGGTGACATAAATGTTGGTAGATTGGTGGCCTATAAGGATTCTATGAAGAAATTATATTTGATTTATGCCTTCTGTATGTTAGATAGTTTACTTTATACAGCTAATATCAAGTTATTCTATATAAAATGAATCTGGCCCTTGAAAAGTCAACTGACACAATCACAATAAACTTCTGGCTTAATTGAAGTCGGAGTGGTGGTGATGAAATTAATGAAAAAAGATCTCAGAAGATCATCAACGGACCCATAAAGCTGGAGGGCATCAAAGCTGTAATGGTGAAAAGCTGTCAATTTCAGAAGACATTTGGGGACCCCTATGTGCTCCACCTAAAATCCATTACTTCCTTTTTTTCTTGTTAACTAAACTCCAAGTGTATTCAAGGATCCACCTTCTTTCTCAAAAGACAAAGATCCTATCCAAGGCTGGATATGGGTCTGATTGGACTAAATGAATCATAGTAGCCCCATGCCACCTGCCGATGATGGTTTAGGCATGAGCATGTGACACCACTCTGGCCACAGGGACATGATGTGAAATCTGTTGGGGGAGCTTCTGGCAAATCTTTCATTAGAGAGGATCCCACAGAAGAACTGGTTTCTTCTTCCTCTGGGTGCTGCTGTCATTGGATATGGTCTGCTGCAGCCACTTTATATGACCATGGTGATGGGGATGTTGCCAAAGCACATTGAGCGGATGGTAGAGCAGAGAGATGAAAGGATCTGGATCCTTAATGACTTCCCCCAAACCTCAGATTCACTCAATTCTGGAGCTGCCCACTTTAGAAGTTCTCAGTATGTGAGACAATAAGTTTTCTCATGCCTTAAGCCATTTTAAGCTGGGGTTGGTTGGGCCAGAAAAATTTGACTCAATCCATCCACCTATTCATTCATTCACCACATATTTTTTTGGTGGGCGTTCTGGCCACTCTAGTGGCCAGACACTCTACTAAGGGCTGGATCTCGAAATTCAAAAAATGAAGTCCGATATGTAGGTTATGCACCTTGTTTTGGCTGATGAAATGTGAGCAGAAATGGCCTGTGTTACTTCTGGGAAGGAACTTTTAGAACCAACAAGGGAAAGAAATGTTAGGCTTCCTTCCCTTTCTCAGGATGATGAATTACGTGTTGAGAAAGAACTTCTATTCAGCTGGCTCTCCAGTGACTAGGTTGAGTGAAATTCTACCTCTTCTCTCCCACACTAGTGAGATTTAAAAAAATAAATAAATGCTGTTTAAAACACTAAGAATTAGGGATTGTTTAGCATCATGCCAATCCTGCCTATCCTAGCTGACAAGTATGTAAAGTGCTTAGCAGAGAGCCTGGCCCTCAGTGCACAAAGCCTTGCTGCTGCTTTTGTTACAATTTGTTGGCGCCTACCCAGAGGAGTGAATGAAGGCCAGCACATGCCTGGAAATGTACTCAGAATGCAACTATTTAAAACCTAATTATTTATAGGCTTATCAGTAAAGAGGGTATCAGTCAGCTACAAAAGGAGAAAGTGTATCTGTTAACTACTAAAATACATGAGTGTACTCAGAGTTCAGGGTCTGTGCCTCAGCACCCTAAGATTCCAAACATCTTTAGACATTGACAAATGTGATGTCTCACTTTTAAGGTTGGAAAATGAACTTGAGCAGGATCAATTAGAAATCTAATCTACCTACGGGGGGAAGGGTGGGGAAGACGTAGGAAAATTGATATAATACAGAACAATGTCATGTTGCTGAGGCTATTTGCAAAAATGTAGTGTCCACTCAGTAGAATCTCATAGTACTTGGTGGTGTCATCATGTCTGGGACATGGCACGGCACCCCTCTTTCAGAGGAATTTTGAAAATTAGACTATCCTGGGAAGAGGAGCCATGATGGTTCAAATTTAGAAGCCATCCTGTAAGGCCCTCAGTAAAGGCAAATCAGGTGCCAACCTGGAAGGGGCACATTAACTGTCTTCAAATACTTTCAGAGGAGCAAAGCCAGAAGGCAAAACCAGGACAAGAGCTAGAAGTGTTAGGGACACTGAGCTTAGCTCACTACAACAAAGATACATGATCTTATAATAACTATATCTTCAAAACAAGAGAAAGTGCTAGATCTTAAAATAGTGAGCTATCTTCAAAGTGTTTCCAAAGAGGATGAATAACCTGCAAGTATACAGAATTCATTCAACACTTATTGAGGATCTACTAAATACCAAGTGACAGGCAAGGAATCACAAAATGTCTGACCACAGGGTGTTTATAATCTATGATGGGTAAACAACAGGTAAATTGGTAAATATTTTGTGTGCTAAGTGATATTGCAGAGTTTGTGCGAACTTTCATGGAGACGATGCACTCTTTAGATAATCCGAGAACACTGCACAGAAGTTATATTTGCTGTGTATTGAATAACAGTTCAGAGTTTGTATTGCAGAGGAGTAAAATATCAATGTGGGGTAAACACAGTGATTTTAAAGTCTTTCAAAATCTTCAGAACTTATTTAATTTTATAAAAGGCAAGACAAACACAATGGTGATTGAATGGAATAAGATACATTTTTAAAAATTAATTAATTAATTAATTAAATTTTAGGCAGTGAACATACAGTGCAATATTGGTTTTTGGAACAGAATTTAGTGATTCATCCCTTACATACAACCCCCAGGGCTGTTCACAGCAAGTGCCCTCCTTAATCCCCATCACCCATCTAACCCTTTCCCCCATGTACCTCTCTCCATCACCCCTCAGTTTGTTCTCTATTGTTAAAAGTCTTTGATGCATTGTTTCCCCATCTCTTTTTTCTCTTTTTCCCCTTCCCACATATTCATCTGTTTTCTTTCTTAAACTCCACATATGAGTGAGATCATATGGTATTTGTCTTTTTCTCACTGACTCATTTCACTTAACATAAGACCCTATAGCTCCATCCATGGAATTGCAAATGGCAAGATTCTATTCTTTTGATGGCTCAGTAACATTCCATTTTATACATATACTGCACCTTTTTATCCATTCATCAATCAATGGACATTGGGCTCTCTGCATAGTTTGGCTATTATTGATAATGCTGCTATAAACATTGGGGTTCCTGTACCATTTCAAATCTGTGGGTTTTTTTTTTTTCTTTTGTATTCTTTGGATAAATAACTAGGAGTGCAGTCACTGGATCATAGGGTATTTCTATATTTAACATTTTGAGGAACCTTCATACTGTTTTCCAGAGTGATACCACTAGTTTGCATTCCTACCTCCAGTGCAAGAGGGTTTCCTTTTCTCTGCATCTTCCCCAACTCCTGTTGTTCCTTGTGTTGTTAATTTAGCCATCCTGACAGGTGTGAGATGGTATCTCATCATGGTTTTGATTTGTATTCCCCTGATGATGAGTGATAGTGAGCATCTTTTCATGTGTCTGTTAGTCATCTGGGTGTCTTTTTTGGAAAAGCATCTATTTATGTCTTTTGCCCATTTCTTAATTGGGTTATTTGTTTTTGGGTATTGACTTTGACAAGTTCTGTGTAGATTTTGGATACTAAGCCTTTATAAGTATGTCATTTGCAAATATCTTTTCCCATTCCACAGGCTATCTTTTAGTTTTGATTGTTTCCTTTGTGGTGTAGAAGCTTTTCATCTTGATGAAGTCCTAATAGTTCATATACAAAAGACCCACAGCTAATGTCATCCTCAATCGGGAAAAACTGAGAGCCTTTCCCCTGTAGTCAGGAACAAGATAAGGATGTCCACTCTCACCATTACTATTTAACATAGTATTGGGAGTCTTATCTTTGCAGACAATCAGACAACAAAAGAAATAAAAGGCATCCAGATTGGCAAGGAAGAAGTCAACTTTCATTATTTGTAGGCAACAGAATACTCTTTGTAGAAAACCTGAAAGACACTACCAAAATACTGCTAGAACTCTTTATGAATTCAGCAAAGTTGCATGATATAAAATCAATGTGCAGAAATCTGTTGCATTTCTATACACCAATAATGAAGCAGCAGAAAAAGAAAGGAACCAATCCAATTTGCAACTGCACCAAAAACCATAAGATACCTAGGAATAAATTTAACTAAAGAAGTAAAAGATCTATACTCTGAAAACTACAGAACACTTAAAAAAGAAATTGAAGACAGAAGGAAATGGAAAAGCATTCCATGTTCATGGAATAAAAGAACAAAAATGGTTAAAATGTTTATTTTTAACATCTACACATTTAATGCAATCCCCATCAAAATAGCACCAGTGTGTTTCACAGAGCTAGAACAAAAAAATCCTAGAATTTGTATGGAACCACAAAGGCCCTGAATAGCTGAAGCAATCCTGAAAAAGAAAACTGGAGGCATCACGATTCTGGATTTCAAGCTCTATTACAAAGCTGTAGTCATCAAGGCAGTATGGTATTGGCACAAAAACAGACCCATAGATCATTAGAACAGAATAGAAAATCCAGAAATGGATCCATACTCTATGGCCAACTAAACTTTGACAAAGCAGGAAAGACTATCCAATGGAAAAAAGACAGTCTCTTCAACAAAGGGTATTGGGAAAACTGGACAGCCACATGCAGAAGAATGAAACTGGACCACTTTCTTATATTACCTTACACAAAAATAAATTCAAAATGGATGAAAGGCCTAAATGTGAGAAAGGAAACTATCAAAATCCTGGAAGAGAACACAGGCAGCAACCTTGTTGACCTCAGCTGCAGCAACTTCTCAGTGGACTCATCACCACAGGCAAGGGGGAAAAATTATAATTTGTACATATCTCGGATCTTTTTCAAGCAAATAAGTAAATAAAAGAAGTAGTCTGCCTTATTCAAATGGGTGGTGTTGTGACCCCAGACTCACTCAGTGGATCCAGAGTTCTTAAAAAACTTCAGGTAGTTGCTTGGAATGGAGTCCAGAAGAAAAAATCCAGTCAGCAGACAAAGGGCAGGCACATTTCTGCTTTGCTCCTGAATGGAGAGTTTACTACCCTTGAAGTAGCTAGTTAAATGGTTCAGGTGGACTGTAAATTTCTTCAAGACCAGGGAGAGAATCTGGACTCATGCAATGGGGGAACTTTCCTGTGAGGCCCCAGTTCATCCAGATTTGCTTGGAAATGTAATTGGGAAAGACTGATGAGTTTTTGGAAAAGGGATCAGTTTTATTTTGCTCTTCCTAAAGGATGTGGAAGACTGAAGTAGCCAGAGGGGTAAGAAGTGGGAGGATAAGTAACCATTCTGTAATTGCAACATCTGAGAAAAGGAGCAGCAAGCCACTCAAACCAATAGTTACTTTTTTTCATTTCAATTCAGAATCAATACAAAAGGGGTTACACCCAGAGAATGTTGAAACAATACATGGTACTTGATGGGAAGGAGTAGCAGAGTAATAAGTTGAGAAGGTATGATAAATAAGTCCTGGATTTAAACCCTAAGGTTTCTGCTTTCTGCTATCTGACCCTGGGTGAGTTAGCTAACCTCTTTGATCATCGATGATCTCATGTGCAAAGGGATTGCAAACACAGATCATGCAGGATAGCTGTGGGAATTATCGAGTATGCCACAGGATCTATGTTAGCATGCTAGCTCAGTACTAGCCACGTAACACATGCTTATCAACTACATCCAGCATCATTATTTTATTCTTAGGAGACATACAAGCATAAAAGTAGTTAATTGTTAGTTTGGCCTTACAGGACTTTGAGTTTGAAATCTATTCAACAACTCTGAGCACTTACCCTGTGCAAAGCACTAACTTAGCGCTGGGGACACATTGGGAAACAGCACAGTTGGGTTTCCCTTCATGGAGTTACAATCCAGAGGGAAGGTACAAACAGTAAGTAGGGAAACAAATACACAGGATACTTAACAATGAGAGCAATGAAAGAATTAAAAAGACAAAACACAACAGGGGTTGCAATATGCGTGTGCCCTGAGAACTTCTACTGGCTGAACCAGAGACATTCAGGGAGAGATGTCAATTCCTGAAGGTGGATGTGATGTGTGCGCTGAGCCTCATACCAGCCCACTGACTTTGTATTCCACATAGTTATTCAAAATGTCTTAATGAAGTCAGGTTCCAGACAAATTGGTTCATTCATTTCAAAGGATTTATTTTAGGACCCTCACACTTCTGGTCTCGGGCAAGCTGTATTACTCACTCACTAAGTATTTTGGCAGAACCTTCCACTGATGTGTATTTTTAGTACTGGGTTTATGTGTAAGAAAAATACATATGGAGGGGCTGGGTGAATAATCGGAGAGGAAAATAAAATAGCAACCTGTGTTTCTCAAGTGTCAACTGGGTAGTAATGGAATAGAAAGTATTGGGTGATTTAGAGTATGTGGGGCTTAAAAACAATCATAAACAAAATATCAAATTGCTCAAAGTCTCACAGCAAGGGTGTCAATCATGAAAGAAGTGGAAGAGACAGAGAGAAGGATCTGAGTTGGAGGTATGGGGAGACAGAGACAGACATAGACACACAAAAAACAAGCTTTTAGGAGAGTGTTCCTTTTGATGGTAATGAATGAAACATTCTTTTTTTTTTTTTTTTTTTTAACAGTTTTGAAGAGCTCTTGCTAGACCTAGATGAACAATGTAGCCTCTGAAGTAAAGAGAGAACACATGTTTCATATCTTTGAATTTTTAGTTAGGCCCTGAAAATATGCACCTGGATTTAAAAATGGTTGAGAAGAGTTTTCAACAACAGAAGTAGCTGATAAACAGGCTCATGACACACGTGGAGGGCTCGATATAAATGTCGGAAAAGAAGAGTATGGGCCTTTAATAAAAGCCCCGTCTCATGATGTCCGAGCTGGTAACTGCATATACTTAACACATACATCACTTTAACACAATTTATGTCATTAATTGAAACTCAGTCTCGGGAATAGCTCCAAGCTCTGGCTTGGATTCTTCTTCCCTATTACCCATAGCTGAGCCCAGGATTCAAGCTAGCATATCATTTATTTCTTCTGTAGACTCGTAAGCCTTAAATCTACATTTTATTTTTAGTTTATGATGTTTCTTTTTTCTGAAGTGAATCTCCCAGTCTTCCTCCTGGCTTCCTCTTAACCTTCCAGATTTAGCTCAAATGCTTCTCCTCCGTGAACTTCTTAAGCAGAATCGCCCATACCTTGATTGGATTTCCTATAACATTTGTACATGTCTTCATGATCCTTCCATTTATCATTGTCATGATTATCATTTATTGTGTGCCTACTACGTTCTGGGAACAGTGTTAAACATCTTACATAGATTTCTTCATTTAATACTTGCTACAGCTTCAAGAGACAGGGATTATTATTCCGATTGACTGATGAGGTTAATAAATTTGCTTGATTTCATCCAGCTAGCAAGAGATGGTGCCAGGGTTTGAACTCAGTCTTCTTATTCTATTCAGTACATGCTATGCAGCTTCTCTCATGCCATGCCATTTCATTTTGCTGGTGTTGCCATTTATTTCTGTTCATGTCTGTTTCCTTCCATAGATGACAACCATGTATTAACTCATGTTGAAGGGAGGGATGAATAATAGTACAGGTAAAGGGTTCATCCACTGGTTCTATCCATGCTCCAGGAGGCAGAAGTGTCAGAGTAGGCAAGGTTGATTATTGGAGAGTTACTAGAAGGAAAATGCCATAGAGTTGGTAATAAGAGTCAAAGATCAGGGGTGCCTTGGTATCTAAGCCCTTAAGTATCTGCCTTCGGCTCAGGTCATGGGATCCCAGTGTCCTGGGATCCAGCCCCATGTTGGGCTCCCTGCTCAGCACGGGGCCTGCTTCTCCCTCACACACTCCCCCTACTTGTGTGTTCCCTCTTGCTCTTTCTCTCTCTCTGTCAGATAGATAAATAAAATCTTAAAAAAAAAAAAAGAGTCAAAGATCAGAAATGAAGAAAACCATTCAGAGCAACAGTAAGTTCATTGAGAGCAATGATAAAGCAAGCTGTCATTCAGGGCAAAATTTAATTGGATACAAGTTTTAATTAGACACACAAAAGAAAGGACATTATTTTTCATTGGGTATCCATAGCAGCTAGCCAAGTATGATAAACTTCTTTGATTACCTGACCATACAAAACTCAGAATAAGTTTCTATATTCTCCTCTCATATCTGCCTCTCCTCATTTGGGACTGGTACACATTTATATTATAATATTTATTCTATGTATTATTTAAGAGTTCATCCCTCCTTGATGGGCTTAGATCTCTTCAAGATTAGTGAGTATATCTTATTCATCTTTGTAGTTCAATGTTTAGTATCTTAAGTGTTGAACTCGGAAAGGTGGGCCAGTGCATAAATGAAGTTGAAATAATCAAGAATGTTTTCTACACCATGATTTGTAAAATGAATGACTATATTAAAAATTTGTGATTTCTACAGACAAAACTTTCTTTTTAGAGAGGTCAAGATTCATTCCACACCAGGTAAATCCAGACAATCACAGAGAATTTTGTAGATACTAGGTCATAACTATGTTTTCCCTCTCCCTCCATTCTTCTGAAATAGGAGAAATACAAATCCTTTAGTCGACTACCTTGATTGTCTATCATCAAGACCTTGAAATACACAGAAGGTCATATTTACTGTACAATTAAACAAAATAGAATTTTCATCTCATAAAGAAGTTTTCTGAGTGTTAAAAACAGTACCAGGTAATTGGATTAACAACTAATCATTTACTCATGTATTCTTTTAGTCATGCAACCAGTGTATGTTAAATTCCTTTCCTGTTTAAGTCTCCTAAGTTAGCCACTAGAGATACAGCTATGAGCCATAAAAAACATGGCCACTCTGTTCTTGCTGAGGAAGAAAGTCACCAAGTTTAATATAACCAAATATAAAATATAACCAAAATTATACCTATGATAATTACTTCAAAGAGAGATGTATGAGACACTGACACCCATTATAAGGGGAAAAGAATCATGGTACAAGCTGAGCCTGGAAACATGGGGATGTGTTTATCTTGTTGGGTGTAAGACCACTTTAAGTATTCATGTATTTATCCCAAAAGCAATGGGAAGGTTTGAGCCACTGAGTTAATATAATTAACCTGTGTTTTCAAAAGACCACTTTATTTATTTATGGTATAGAGAATGGAATGGGAGGAGGCAAGAAAGGATGTAAAGACATCAATTTTTGCATTGATCTAATCAAGAATAGATAGTGACTTTAACAAGGATTAGAGCCTCAGGAAGCTAGAAACAAAGTGATTTCACTGTACTGATTTCAAATAGAAGTCTATGAGTTTACTAAACCTACTGAGGCTACTCATTAGCAGGTGGAGGGAAACTATTGCTATACCACTAGAAAGAAATATACCACCTATTTGCTTTTACTTTAGATATTAGAATATATACATTGATTTAATCAAGATAATCCAGCTTGACAGGAAAGAATATCCAATGGAAAAAAGATAGTCTCTTCAACAAATGGTGTTGGGAAAATTGGACAGCCACAGGCAGAAAAATGAAACTGGACCATTTCCTTATACCACACATGAAAATAGACTCAAAATGGATGAAGGACCTCAATGTGAGAAAGGAATCCATCAAAATCCTTGAAGGGAACACAGGCAGCAACCTCTTCGGCCTCAGCCGCAGCAGCAACTTCTTCCTAGAAACATTGCCAAAGGCAAGGGAAGCAAGGGCAAAAATGAACTATTGGGATTTCATCAAGATCAAAAGCTTTGCACAATGAAGGAAACAGTTAACAAAACCAAAAGACAACTGACAGAATGGGAAAAGATATTTGCAAACAACATATCAGATAAAGGGCTAGTATCCAAAATCTATAAACAGCTTATCAAACTCAACACCCAAAGAACAAATAATCCAATCAAGAAATGGGCAGAAGACATGAACAGACATTTCTGCAAAGAAGACATCCAAATGGCCAACAGACACATGAAAAAATGCTCCACATCACTCGGCATCAGGGAAATACAAATCAAAACCACAATGAGATACCACCTCACACCAGTCAGAATGGCTAAAATTAACAAGTCAGGAAATGACAGATGCTGGCGAGGATGCAGAGGAAGGTGAACCCTCCTACACTGTTGGTGGAAATGCAAGCTAGTGCAACCACGCTGGAAAACAGCATGGAGGTTCCTCAAAAAGTTGAAAATAGAGCTACCCTATGATCCAGCAATTGTACTACTGGGTATTTACCCTAAAAATACAAATGTAGTGATTCGAAGGGGCACATGCACCCGAATGTTTATAGCAGCAATGTCCACAATAGCCAAACTATGGAAAGAACCTAGATGTCCATCAACAGATGAATGGATAAAGAAGACGTGGTATGTATGTGTACACACACACACATACACCACACACACATACACAGACAATGTAATACCATGCAGCCATCAAAAGAAATGAAATCTTAATATTTGCGATGACATGGATGGAACTAGAGGGCATTATGCTTAGCGAAATAAGTCAATCAGAGAAAGACAACTTTCATATGATCTCCCTGATAAGAGGAAGTGGAGATGCAATTGGGAGGTGGCGTTTGGGGAGTAGGAAAAGACTAAACAAAACAAGATGGGATCTGGAGGGAGACAAACCATAAGAGACTTTTAATCTCACAAAACAAACTGAGAGTTGCCAGGGGGAGGGGGGTACAGAGAGGATGGTGGGGTTATGGACATTGGGGAGGGTATGTGCCTTGGTGAGTGCTGTGAAGTATGTAAACCTGGTGATTCACAGACCTGTACCCCTGGGGCTAATAATACATTATATGTTAATAAAAGAATTTAAAAATTAAAGAAAAAGATAATCCAGCTTGAGGAAATAAATGCCTATTTGAGTTAATCAGGGGCCAAAAGTCATGATAAAAAAAAACTACGAAGAATAGAATTTGATTTCTTTTCATCTTCAGCTATAGTTTATTCACAATGCCTCCTTAAAAAGAGTAAACTTGGGGTGCCTGGGTGGCTCAGTGGGTTAAACCTCTGCCTTTGGCTCAGGTCATGATCTCAGGGTCCTGGGATTGAGCCCCGCATTGGGCTCTCCACTTGGCGGGGAGCCTGCTTCCTCCTCTCTCTCTGCCTGCCTCTCTGCCTACTTGTGATCTCTCTGTCAAATAAATAAATAAAATCTTAAAAAAAAAAAAAAAAGTAAACTCTCCCTCCACTCTTCAACAAAGGGTTTGAGACTTTTAATAGGTTAAAGTAGTCCATTTACTCATCCATTATTTTTTAATTTTATTTTTAATTTTTTTTTACAACTGAACTTTGCAAAAGGCACAGGATTAAATCATGATTTGATGAGGGACAGAGTCTTATTTGATCTTTGCATTCCCACAGTCTAGAACTGTACCTGATTTTTTTTTTAATTGAATGCATAAGGAGAAGAAAGGAAAGTTCATTCACTGAGAGGAACTTCCTATTAGTGGAAATAAATCTCAAAAGATTTGATAACAATGCTACATGGGAATCGGAAAACTTAAGATAGATTTTAAATCTTTTTACCTCAATTTCCAATTTGACTGATTTATAATTTACATTTGTTTATAGTTGTCTTCACGCCAAGATTGGTTTCTTTCCATCTGCATGTAGAAATGTAATAAATTAAATCAATATTGGTGCTGTGGTTATCTGTGGTATTTCCAGAGGTCTTTAGTGCAAATGAAAATAAACACTGGAGTTTTTTCAAAAAATTCTTGTATACTGAGAATTAGATGGTGGATCCAGAGATATTTGAAACACCAACTTGTTTTTTCTCCTCTCAGTTTTGATTCCATAGAACAGCATTTCTCTGGGGAAGCACCCTGAGTCCAGGTTATCAACATGTATTTTCTGAGTCTAGAAAGCTGAGTGTGTGGGGAAATGAGGACTTGTACAGATGCCTGAAAGGATGGAAAGATGACATTGATTAATGGTACTGGTCAGAATCAGTGTTTTGAGCCTAGTGGCTTTGGGGAGCTATTCACAGGGTGGTAGATGCTTACTTCTGCTTTATAGCTACTGGAAGGCCAGAACTGGCTCAAGGTCACAGAAGAAAGTGAATCAAGATTCAAGCTAATCCTCGATCTATGAAGGCCAAACCATAGCCCCTTCTATTGGTAAAACTCTTGACTGAATTGTCTTTGTTCTGCAAACTCTACTCCTGTATTAAATTTCACAGTTAGAAGCACTTTCATTCATCCTGTTGGCCAAACTAAAACCACTCATGCTCAGTCCCAGAAGCTTTCAGGTTCTGGCAGCTGTTGAAGATACATGAAGTGGTCAAGAATAAGGCAAATGGATATAAAGGACTTGTGAACCTGTGAACAACTGAAAGACTTCAAATGCAAATTTAAAAAGAAAAAAATCACATCATGCTGGTCCAAACTGCTACTCTGGTCTCAAGGTCACCTTCAACTTCTCTTCATTCCTAAGTCACACATCTTAAAGTTTAGTCTGTGCTGTTGAGCCTACCTTCGACATGGTAGGCTGTTACAGCTTGCTCCTTCTCTCCCCTGCTACAGTCAGTGCTTGGGTTCAGTGCCTTTTTATCTTGTCTTTCCTCCTACCCCCACACCTCCCTAACTCTAGTTTAGCTGCTCTACTTTCCCCAAGTCCATCCAATGAATAGTCAATGAGGTTATGCC